>NC_071355.1:47053448-48253448 GCF_943734655.1 Sabethes cyaneus
ATTATTATAGTTTGATTTGAAGTATAATTGCCTTTCAACTAACATGTGGATTGCTAGTTAAAATATCAATTAGCTAACGTCCTCTACACTACATCTTACCAGTTCCTTTCGACACTCTACTTTAGAGCTATTTCCATACTTGACAGAAATACAATTGAAACTATGTAGAAAATTGCAAGCAACTTAACTGGCGCAAAGCAACAAATAAAACACTCAAAAACTCTTCTAGAATAAGACAGTCGCTGATTTTCCTCGCTTTGAAAATTACTGCGTCACGTCACATGTATCCCTTCAGGCTTCAGCCCTGCAGTATGGATGCAATCTGGCAAAAGGAGAGGATGACCGCTCACTTTTCTATGACGTTTCACTTTTAGGACATCAAATTGGGCTAGGTTTAATGTTTAAACGATAAAATCGGTTGAGGAAAAGAGGTTGTTATGCGCTCTGGCGTACTTCCCAAGCACAGATGTCAAATTGGTATAGGTTTAAACGTCGTTGAGTCGTAATCGTTGCTCGTAAAGAATCTTCGACATGGGATGGAGAAGTTTCGTTTCTTTTTTTTTTCGTAAAAAGAAACCACGCTGTCGTCCCTACTTGTGGAGCAAGTTAATCACTAAGAAAATGTATGGAGAAATTTTACCTTGAAACTTTTCATTAATTTTTATTTACTATTTACTAAATGAAAATGAAAATTGTAATAAAAACCACATAATTGCTACATCTATTATGAATCGATTGGTATTCAAACCATCAGAACCCCTAATAATAATCAGAGCTATTTGCGTTCAAAATCTTTCATTTTTTCGTGACGCACGGTTTTCTTTTATTTTTTGGAATTACACCCTGTACCAGCTGAGCTACCATTCTGAGAGACGTAGTCCTATGTCAAAACTACCGTTATAAACGGTTCGACCTTTTATCAAGGTTTATATACGCACATCTATGTACCTCTAGAGTATTTAATTCAATAATTTTAATAGCTAGTCTAGGATAGACTAGGATAGGCAAAAAGTAAAGAAAATTTTCCGGGAAATTCAGTACGTATCGATGGCAAAGCGTGTTCTTCTATTTTGGAGTGGTAGATTGGCTTTTTTCCTAAGCGTAAGAAAAAAAGCATTATACTCATTGGAACGTATTTCGTGTTCGCAATTTTTTAACAGCTCAGTCATTGCGCGACTCTTGTTGGTTGCAAATTGTTCTGAGCTTTGTCATTACTGAACGTTAACGTTAAACGTTATTAACTGTTATGAAATTTATACGAACGTCGTAACGTCTACCGACGTTTGATATAAAGATGGCAGCAAAGCTTGTGACACAAAAAAAATATGCTACAGCAAATATATGTTATTTTTTGTTCAATCTCAGAACATTAATAACCAATAATTAATCGTATCGCAACGAATTCACCTCAGCTGCACTAGCTTAAAACTAATTTCCTCGTAAAACGGGGATTATTCGTGTATATACATAAATTGCATACATTGATTTCAAAAACATTTGATATTTTGGGGTTTAAAATTGAACTCATTGATTTAGACGACCTATTGTTTCATAAAGACGGCGCGACATGTTTCGTGGTGAATTGGTGATGCCGGTTGCTCGCATTGATTTGTGATAATTTCTACAACTTTATCCAAGTTCGCGTTTAGACATTTTGATACAAGAAGCTAACTTACTATAGAAATGCTTACTTGTTTTAGCGCAGTTTAGGCAGCTAAACTAAGGAGTTGATAATTCATGTCTTTATTAAACATTTCAAAAGTATTTTTTCCGGTAAATCTTCTGTTCCTATGAAGTTTTACATATGAAGTTACATTAAGCGCAGCAAAATTGAGCCAACTATCATAGCTATTACGCCAACTATCATTACTATTACGGAAAAATATTTTTTTGTCTGACATGGTGTACATTTTCCTCTAGCACTACGTTAATTCAATAATATTATATAACTAGGTAGATAGACTAAAGTAGATAGCAGAATAATTAAGAACTTCCGGAAAATAGACTGCGTATCGATGAAGAACCGTGTCGGTGACGGTAGTTAAGTTGTTTTTTACAAATGAACAGATAGTATAGTTTTATATGTAAGATGTAACTTTAGATGTACACAATTTTTTGATAGCTCAGTCATTACTCGACACTAGTTGGTCAGAGGTTGTTCTGAGCTTTATCATCGTGTTAGCTCCAAATGATACTTTTTACTTACTTCTATTTGGTTGATAAAATTAAATAGAAACTAAATTGATACTGCTTTGGGGATGTTACATGCTATCGTATTTCAAATCATACACATGCTTTTGTTTTTTATTTTATTTTTGCAATTTTTGTGTTTTATTTTAAAATGGTTCACGAAATTCTAAAAAAATACTTTTTATTATGTTTAGATAGGCAGAATAACAGAATTCATTTCAAAAACCTTCAAAACTATTTTAAAATTTTACTGTCAAAAGCGGACTTTGCTTTTGATAATTTCGAAACTTTTGCGTAGTTTCCAATGTTTCTAGATGCACAATGTGTAATATAATTTAACATATTTTGCTGATTGGCTTCTGGTGGCTGGCTTCTACTGGTATAATGAAATGGACGGATCACTGCACGCGTTTCCAATAACGTTTACTTTCAGGACTTCATATTGGTTTAGGTTCAAATGATGTAAATTATCGCTGACCTGTTGGGACGGGCAAACGCTGTAAATTTTTTTTTTCTTAATTGTAAATCAAAAGGTGTATGCAATTGTCATCCGTGTCTGGGAAGTAAAGAAATCATAATCAGAAAATGTGTTATAAAATTTAACACCAACACTTCGAAATGTTGGAATGACACTCAGTGGTAAGTCGTAGTCCTGCGTCAAAAAAAAAACTTTGACAGGGCGTACGTCTTCTTCTACCAGTTAATTCAATAAAAATTTAAAATAACTGAAGAGACTAGGATGGTCAGCTGAATCAAGGGGAATAAAGTATGTATCGATGGAGAACCGTGTTCTCCCGTTACCGATTTAGAGCGATAGTTAACTTTTCCTTACAAATAAACAGAAAATTTTGTCACATATATGATGTGATATGACATGACATGACATATGACATTTTATATGACCGACCATGACTTGACATAATTTTTCAATGGCTCAGTCATTACTCGACTCTAGTTAGTTAGAGGTTGTTCTGAGCTTCATTCGTCAGCATAATCGTAGCTTTAAGTGTCTCTCAGGTTGACTGACAGAAATCGACCGAAACTGCATTTTGCTATAAAAAGTGCAAGTGGCACCCTAGCAAAGCAAAACCGTGGGTCTAAACGTCCTCATGAACTTGACCCGTCTTTATCGAGACTTCGCAGCCGGTTATTAGAGTGCAGGCAAATTATGGGGCTAATACCAAAATCCTATTGACTCTATAGCGGCACCACCCAGTCGAAATTCGAACATACGACGACTGGCTTGTTAGGCCAGCATAGTACCCCGATGCTAACTGGGCGGACGAGTGGCACCCTACCGTTGATAAAATCGATTCCTGTCATAGAAACGCATCGTACTGAAAGGCGATTCTTCAGTATCCAGACTGTAATTTAATATCCGCTTTTAGTGTTCCTTTCATATGAAACATAGATTGCACGTTTTCATCCGTCACTGATGACGCGTTGGGACTTGGGAAGTCAACTTTTCCTAGCCAAGGAACAATTTATTTTAACTTCAACAATCAATAACAGACCACGACTGCTGACCGGTGAAATATCGGTGAACTTCGTAACTGAGAAAGTTTCTTGCACATTTTAATGCTGAATGCCAAGTTTCTGAATCCAAAAATCCGATCTAAAAGAAAGGTTTAAAAATCGCAAAGTTATCCTTCCTCCTTGGTCTTCCTTTATGAAAAAATCGAGATCTGAGTTTTGATTGCAATTAGCTTAAAAAGGCCGGAAATCGTACTCATATCGTATTGCATCGTATCGTAATCGTCAGCTATCTTGAAAAAAAAATACGAAGGAATAAGCAACATCTAGTTGTTTCTTTTTCATATAGGTAACAAATCATCCTTCAATTTACTGTTTTTTAAGCGGACCAAACACGTACACGCACACGCATGTTGCACAATCCCAAGAAATTGCAAGCTTCCAAGGTAATTCTATGGAGGGGCATCCGCCGATTTCATAAACTCAATCAATAGTTGATTTTGTTCGCGTGAATTCTGTACGCTAATTTTCAGCTAATTTCAGCTACAACAATTTCACTAGTCGTCATTTCCTGCATTCTTCAAAGGAAGATAAAGATCTTGAAGTCATTAGCGTTCGGCAGTTTACTAGCAGTTGGTATCAGCAAGTGGTTATCATTAAACAAGATTGAGAATAGTAACGGTCCCAGGTTACTTCCCTGTGATACTCCAGAATTGTTAATAAAGCTGTACGATGGACATGGACCAAGTTTCATATTTAATTTGCAATTAACTTGTCTTTCAATGGGATCACCATCAGCTCTAAGCGCAAGGGCTATGTATTACTCTCAAAGTACTCTGTAAGGTAATGTTCTACCGGATTCAGAAGAAGATCGACGCTACCCTCCGGTGGCGGCAACCTGGTTTCTATGCTGGCCGATCATGTGTAGACTATATCACAACGCTCGGCGTTATATTGGAACAGCTCAACGAGTTCCAGGACTCTCCTCTGCTGGTGTTCGTTGACTTCGAAAAGGCGTTCGATCGACTCAACCACGAAAACATCTGGGGTGCGCCTAGGCACAGAGGAGTTCCAGATAAGCTAGTCCATCTCATTGTGCAAGGTTTTGCACAACAGTGTCTTGTACGACTCTATAAGGGTTACTGCTGGCGTAACCCTTATTTGGCATACTGCTGACAGTAGACTGAATCGAGGACTGCCTTGGAATCCTCTAATCATAGAGCACTAAATGTCCTCGGTCTAGCCTGTCTTGCTCACACAACGCCGAAACGATATGCAGAGCAAGTTAGATGACCTCTCCGAGAGCTGTAAGGTAGTAGGTCTCATGTAGCAAAAACTAAGTCTATGGTAGTAAACACGGACAATCCAACCAACTTCACAGTAGCAGGACAACAATTTGAGCAGATAGAAGCCTTTCAATATCTTGGTAGCCAGACAACGCCCGATATTGATACCAAGATTGATCTAACCACATGGATCAGGAAGGCCAAGGTGCCTTTGCAGGTCTGTGAAACATTTGGCGCTCAAATCAGATCACTCTACATACGAAAACCCAAATTTTCAATTCAAACGTTAAATCCGTACTGCTGTATGCCAGCGAAACGTGGTGCACCTCAGCGGACACAACGCCCGATAGCAACAGAAATTCGTGAACGTAGGTGGAAGTGGATCGGACACACATTGAGCAAAGGAGCGAACCCATATGCCCATAAGTAAGTCCATAGATGTTCACCCGGAAATGTTCGATACTATCGCTGACGAGAGACGTAGACATAAAGGAATGAATTTTGGAAGAAACTGCGATTAGTACACCACATCTTTTTCTTTTCTCTTCAGCAATGGGATTGTGATCATTCCAGTATACTGTATTGTGCCTTGCAGCAATTTTACGAGTTCTACGCAAATTCATATTTTAAATTTTAATAATAATTATGCTGTACGTACCAAATACATGGAAAGTATGCTTGTCAAGCATGGCATGGTGTCAGGCATGGTGCAGTGAGAAGGCAATAACATAAAACTGATAGTTCAAATTGCTAAATTGCAAGCATATATGGGACACGCAGAAAATAACCACGCTAATAATTTTCGTTCGCAATCTAATTGGCACCAAACAATTGCGCAGAGTTGATTTCTTTATTCAACAATGTTTCGGTGAAAACGATAATGCCGTACTTTACATCCGAATCTTCAATCTTGGTTCGAAGTCCTCTTACATTTTGATAGCATACCGTAATTGAGTTTTCGATGCGATTAGGTACAGGTTATGTAATCGACGTAATCGTATTCGTATTCGCAAAAGATTCCACTCTGATCACAAATCTGTGAGGTTCGTGTGGGAAACGATACCTTTGAATGTGTGTTGCGTCTCCGATAGCTTCGGTCAGATATATATACCCATTTCATATTCACCTGACGGAACAGATAATCGCACGTTGCCTATTCCCGTCCTATCCAACACAAATTATTAAAAATATCAGCATTTTTATGACACACAATGCAGAACTACAGTGCTTTTCATAATGATAAGACCACCCATGTATTTCACGCTGCACGAAAGATAAACAGTTTTGGGATTTTTCTTCCGATGGAATATGAAATTAAGTGTCAAAATATGGATTTGAGTTCAAGAGTTCATTTATTTAATTGGAAAGTAAATTGAATAGAGCGATTTTTGTAGAAAAAGGTTTTTCAAAATGATACGACCACTTGAAGTTTCTCGTGTATCCATAATGAAAAACAACAATAAAAAATATCTAATAATCAGTTACGCCACCAGAACGGTTAATAGTTTGAAAGATACGTTTGGGCATACTTTGGATCAATTTCTGCAGTGTTGCCAGATCGATTTCTTCCCACGATTGAAGAATAGCAGTTTTCAGTTCGTGGATTGTTGAAAATTGACGATTATCAGCATAAATCCGTCGGACCATTATTCCCCAAATGTTCTCAATCGGCT
Organism: Sabethes cyaneus; assembly: GCF_943734655.1. Classification (NCBI taxonomy): domain Eukaryota; kingdom Metazoa; phylum Arthropoda; class Insecta; order Diptera; family Culicidae; genus Sabethes; species Sabethes cyaneus. The sequence goes on from NC_071355.1 coordinate 47,060,071, forward strand.
TTAAATCCGGTGAACAAGCCGGCCAATCCAAAACAGCAACCTTTTCAGACTTCAACCATGTCATTGTTTCAGTGCTGGTGTGAATTCATGCGTTATCCTGTTGAAAAATCAGCTTCGTCCTGCGTCTTCTTCGAATCTCTGGTAGCAAACTGGCTTTAAGGACATTTATGTAGTCGAAACTTTTCATTTTGTGTGATACAAATTGGATTTTCAGCCTTCCGGAGGCATAAAATGCACCCCAGACCATAACGGATCCGCCACCAAAGTTTCTCTTAGAAAAATATCTAGGTTCCTTGCGTAAATCTCGCCAATAGCCATTAAATCCGTCCGGTCCATCTAAGTTAAATTTTTTCTCGTCTGAGAAAATCACCTTTTATGATTTTTGTTTAAGTGGTTTTATTAAATATATTTTCTGAATCCTAAAGAATTTTATCTTACCTTTTTCCAGTCTTGCAACATGTTCCGGCGTGCGAATTCCAGGCGTGCTTCCTTGTGCCGAGGTTGCAAACGTGGGGCGCTGATCATTTTTGATCGTATTATATTTCGTGAACAGTTTAATGTCCGCCAAACCGTCGAAACTGAAGCCTTCAACTTGAGTTCGGTGCGAATTTGTGAACAACTCATCGTAGAATTTGATGCTTTACTGATAATACGACGCTCATCCCTTTCAGTCAGTTTCTTTTTTCGTCCTGTACTTTTTTCTGGCCATATCTAGCGGAATTTTTCGAAAAATTCAGGACAACGCAGTGGCTACGTCTAATTTCTCTCGCAATTTTCCTGATCCCCCATCCTGTCTTTCTGAAGGCCAAAATTTGCCCTTGTTCTTGCTCACTCAGACTTTTTTGTCTACCCATATTACCAAAATACTGTTAAATGAATAATAATTATATTCATCACCAATAAATAGTCATATAACGAAACAAATTGATAAGTGGTTTTATATTTTTGAAAAGGAATATTTACCTACTATTCCTCCATTCGCATCACGTATGAACAAAAGCACTCAATTTCAGACTTTTACATGTATTTGTGTCATCATTGATCGATTGTCAAAATTCATTTAGGGTGATTCAATTTGAATCTCGTGAAAACATACAAATCAAGGGTGGTCTTATCATTATGAAAAGCACTGTAGTTATTCCCTAATATTTTAATTTATTGTCTATCATACGCGATCAATCAAAGTGAGCTGAGATCTATTTAAATGCTTTTTATCATTAAAGAAGTCCTACCAGCCAAATTGCCTACGTTTTTCGTGCGACGAAGAAGAAAATGTCGACTAATCGTTTTAATTTCCGTCATTCATAAATGAAAATAACTTACGCAAAGCATTGTCGTTATTCTACAGCCAGGAAAACTTGCCTGACCTACAGAAATTTTGCAGAATAACATTTGTCATGCCGTCCTACACAAATACATGCGCGTTAGCTTCGTAAACATTGTTGTGATTTTTAGTTCGGACAATAAAGAATTTTGATGGACGGATTTTAAAACGGTACGACGAATTTAAGAAATAATGTCAGTTGCGTAATTTCAATAATATGCTTTAATAAAGGCTTTTCAGTGATTTCAAAGTTTACGGATCGGAAGGTAAGTGTGTTTTAGTCAAATCAGCACAAGAACTTTTGGAGTATTCATTAAATCCATCCAACAAATGATGAAAATTGGAATGGCTTTACTTACCACGACGGGAATTAGAAATAAACCCTACATCTTCTGTTGCGTTAAAACACCAATGCTGAATTCTTCTGATGAAGCCGTGATGGGCATTGTCGTGTTAGTGACAGACTTTCCTTTGACAACTCGTCTACCGGCACATTTAGACAACTGTATTGCCATGCTTCTGAGCCATGAAGGCAACTAACAATGGATGCTGTCTTTACTCGATCCCGAACTTCATCTCGGTCGTTTACTGCTCATAAATGCATAATAGTCCCATCTGACTTTTCACCACTTTTGAGATAAACCTGGGAATCGTCTTTAAATTACCATGCGGTATCGAAATCCGTGCAGCTTCGAAATTCGTACACCTAATACAATTTGCTTGATTATATGTATTAAATAGTCTAAATGTAAAATATTAATAATAGGTCTAGACCCGTTCTTTATTAGCATTACGTCAATGTCAAACATAGGTAGTAGGCCACGAAATACAACTAATAAAAATTAAAACGTTAATGCCTATCAGATTTCCTTCTGAATTGGCTGTGTTGTTAGCAATTTGCTAAGAAAATAACTTCCAATAAAATGAAGTGTAAAGCGTACTTGAAGTAATTTTCCTATTTAAAACCCCGAAAATCGATTTGAAATATAGGTGTTTATAGTTCTCCAGCTTAATTTTATTCATTATGGTATTGAAGTAATATTTATTCATCATAATTAGTGCTGTACGGATTTTGATTCAGTTTTACTAGTTGAATCTAAATCCATACACCTGTGCCGTATCCTTAGCGATCCAACTCTATTCTATGTTTTGCCAAACAAAATGGAAATAACTAAAGCTAAATATATGTCGATACACTGGAAGATGGCAATTACTTAAAATAGGTTTATTTTCTGTGGAGTAGGGAAAAGCCCTCGGGAGTGATACTCTATGTCGTTGTATCTTCCCCCGTGGGCACAAAACCTCTCATCTTTTAATTGTACAACAAATAACATGACATCCTACAGTACACCATTGCTTATATACTATCCTATGCGCTAATTCACAAACAATACACCTAATTTATACACACTGATTAAATACTTATAATTACGATAATAAATGGTGTATAATCCTTTAATAAAGCATCAAGATAGTTTAAGTTCCTGTCACTACGATAACAGCTAGTATATATAGTATATAGTCTCTTCTGCAATTTCTCAGCTTTCCATATAATTTGCAACAAAAATCAAGAAAAAATGTTATATATTGTTTATAAGTCAAGTTAATTTACTCTAAAATGTTAAAAAAGTTTGTTTCTAAGCCTAATATTTCCTGAGGCATAAGGAAAAGAATGTAAAAACATTGAACACAAACGTGGTTTTGTTACAAGTGGGTGGTCCCATGGATAGAGGCAATATTTAATCAGTACCAAACCTGATATTTTAACTTTCCGACCGAAAATGAACAATTACTCATAATTTGGCTCAAAAACGAAAACATTGATTCCTTGTAGTGTTCCTATTGTGCGTGTAAACGACTCTTATAGCGAATTCATAAATTAACCTGGCTCAGGTCGATTAGCACTCAGTTTTAATCGAAGTGTTGTCAAAGCGTTCATAAATTAACCGAGATTGCATCTCGGTTAAACTGACAGCTTGAAGCGCAGGTTAAAGCTGTCTAGCATTACGGTTTACGGGTTGATCTGTCAAACTGCCCGTATCGTTCATAAATTTCGGGTTCGAATTAGCACGAACCCAGGTTCATTTATGAATTCGCTATTAGATGAGCAGGACTAAAATACAATGCCTCAATTATCAAGAAAAGCAAATTTTATAAAGCAATTAGTCAAATAAACAAAACCAACTTAGCCATAAACTTTAAACACATTTCAATCAAGCTTACACGGATTTAGATTCAAAATTATGCGGACTTTAATTGATTTTTGACATATTGTATAGATTTTGAGTCACAGGTGTGCGGATTTTGAATCAGGCATAAAAAAGTTATGTTTGTTTCCACGATGTTGAAAAAAATATCAAACTATGTCAGTCCCATATTACAAATAAACGCATAACAGTCACAGTAGTAAAAATATATCAATAGGCATCTGTTTATTGTACGATTCCGATGTACAATTCCGAAGTTACAGTGGGAACAAGTTCCGGAATATATGGGACTTGAAGATAGAAGTACCTTGAATCACAACAAACCCATCATGTGACACCTATAAATACACGGATTCTAGACTATTGGTAGTCGTATAAAGTGTTCAAGACGTCATTGGCCACATCTAAACATGTCCGTGAATGTTCCAGATACTTCTACCGGGATCAGCTTCTGAATTTAATTAAAATACAACATGTGACATCTGTAAGTCGGTACTCGAAATTGCAAAACTAGATTGAAATAGTTTTATTTGTTGCACATATAGTGTCCAGGATCACATTGGTCATACTTGGACACGTTCTGGGAGTATCCCGGACACACAGGAAAGCGACCAGCTTCTGAGTCAAACAAACCCCATCATGCGACCTCACCATAAACTCAAGATAACAAATTACAATAAAAAAGAGAAAAGGCCAGGAAGAGATTTGAGTCAAAAAGGACATTTTGAACAATTGAATTGAACGAGCACGTGACTTATCAAAACGACAACGACACGTGGTCTTGAAAATACTGCCGAGTCACCGACAACGCAAGGATCAAGGCATGCTGTGACTGTTATGCGTTTATTCTTGTTTATTAACCCTTTATAAGGCCGTGGCAATAAAATTGCCACCAACGAAAAATATTTGTTTTGCGTCTATAATGACATCAATATAATTATAGAAGCAAAATAAAAAAATTTTGTTCGTGGCAATATAGTTGCCACTGCCTTAAAGCACGCATATCAGTAACTTCGGCAGTTTTTCTAAGTTTTGGAACAAATTTTAGGTCACTTGTGAACAAATTGCTTGTAAAAGTATTCTGTTAAATACGTTCAAGTGATTTTATAACGATTTGGACGATTTGTTTCCAAAATCGATTCAATATTAAAGAAACATTGTCGTGGCTTCAACAGCGTTTTTCGTAGATGCACGTTTTTGCAGATGTGACTGTCTTCCATTTATGAGCAGTTTAGGAATGTCTAGTTTCGTCAACCAATTTTTCCTCATACAGTATTTGGGTACCTAGTAAACCTATGTTTTAGATGTTATGTGCTTTAGGTTTGGTGAAAAGGTGTTTGAGTCTAGGAGAAGATTCAGCATTTTCTCACGCAGAATCACTACATCTAACTTTTCTAATATGTAAAAGCCAATGTGTGTCTGTATATTTTTGAATGCACCGCCATAAACTCCGGCCCGACTTGGCATATATATTTCTTGACATAACGGAATTAGCATGGGGTCATTGACGTCCAGCATGACACAAAAAAGGGGCGGTCCCTGATTAGCGGGGCAAGAATCCAAGTAAGGAAAAGAGCTTTGTTACTCTTGCGAATTCCCAGACCGATGTCGGGTAAACAAGTGGCCGTACGATAATAGGAATATGAATATGAATATATGGTACTACCACCTGCCTTAGCAGAACATCCGTTCATAGCAATGAGCCTATCATGTCAAAAAGAGTTGAAGATATTCAACGATTGGTCATGTTTCCCACCCCTTGTATGAAGGGCCAAAAAGGAATTGGTCGATAAGCAACATCACTTACACGTACCAGGGATTTGGAGAATCTCCTTCCAAGGGCTAAGTCGCCTGAGTCAATCGTTGAATAAACCGTCTTAATGCAGAATGACTCCAGCAGGTGGGGAGAAGAGCCCGCTCATTATCCACGATGTGTTGTTAATCGGGCCAAGATTAACCCTAGAAAGTTGACTGTTTGACTCTCCCTAGGCCCACCGCTTCAAACAAGTGCTCTGATGGTCCCTCCCTCTTCCCCATTCTAGTTTATTTATGAAATGTGGTATATATGGATAAAAATAGAACAATCTCACCAGCAGTCCTTCGAATGGAATAGAGTTGCGTCCTTTTAGTTTCCATAAGTGCTTCTAATAATTAATTTAATTTTCTCTTCTGGTATCCAATATCCATGTGCAGTATTAACACTCGTATTAGCCAAAGTTTTATATAGCAGGAGGTGCTTCATAAGCTAAAACGAAAAAAATAATTAAAATAACTTATTTTATGCTCACCTGTTTAAAGTGCTATGTAACAATTCAAAGATATGAAGCACATTTAATTTGAAATTGTTTTTGAAAACATAATGCAAGATTTTTCTATAATTAAAATTATTTCCGATTTTTCTATGTCTACATCTATCTTACTCATGTATAGTGATAACTCGATAAAAATTGAACTTGATCCATATTGTGGAAGCCAGCGGCAATTTATCGCTACACACTGATATCGATGATGCTTATTCACCGGTTGTTGTTTCCCCTGCGCGCATTATCGCTATTCCGCTCCACGGTTAACCTTGATATCGCCAACAACCGCAGCAACAGCAGCAGCTGGCCTGCCAGCAAACCTATAGCCGGCAAACCCGGCGGTCTCCGAGCGAGCGAGAGCCAAACTGATAGCGATTCAAATAACAAAACAAAAACATAACCCACATTCGTGATCGGCGATCAAATTTGTGTGCTGCGCCGACTTCAACCGGTTAACCAACCGATCAGTAGTGTTTGCTGGCCTGGCGTTCGCACCACTATTATTTAAATGGTGACCTTAAAACACTTTTCGATTTTTTCTTTGCGCACTCCGAGGCAGCGCAGGCCATCTCTTCTATCTGTTGGTTGGTGCGCTCGGTTGTGGTGAGGTGATGCCATACCCGTTTTGCAGCTCGCTGGAGGCATGCTCTTTTGCAAGCAATTGGATTGGAGTCAATCTCCTCGTGGCCTTTAAAGTCGTCGAGCACAATGCGGCACACACGGATTGCATCACTCACTCAAACGAACCGTACGTACGGCCCGGGCGATCGACCTTAAGCTCTGCTCGCTCATATTAGTAGAGAAACAGTTGATTGGGAGTTGCGGCATTCACACGATGCACCAGCAGGCACCGCACGTGGCTTGCAAAATGGCATTTTTGTTTCGCGCATTCTACTGCGAAACTATCATTTGTCGATGTCGCGATAGTCGTTGCAATATCAAGCAATATTAAAATTGGTTCTATATTTGACGGCATAATTGTTAAATAAGCTCAAAAAGGTACAATTGTACGATTACGTGTTGATACAGCCGCGATTAGCATATCCTATAAGCCCCCCCAGAGAACTCGACCAACCTCGACCGACTAATTACAGCTTATACCTTTCTTCCTCTATTACAGTTGCCCCACTAGCGTCGTCACCGCCTTCAAGTACAGGTGGAAAATTTTCCACCGTCGGAATTTATCGACCACCGGCTGTCAGGAAAACACTAAAGCTATCGGAGAGTGCAATTCAGCTTGCACCACCGGCTGCCTGTCAAAACCCCAGTGATTACAGCTGCTATCAACAGTATGTGACATTTCCTTCGGCAGTATCGCAATCGCCCGCTGTTGATCCAGCGTTAGTTGGAAGCGAACTCAAGTCAGCCAGTGACGCTAACCATAGTGGCAGAAATAGATGTTCGGCGGAAAAGGAGCAATACTGTCCGTGCGCAAACACTCCAAATAGTGCTTTACTGAAAGAGGTTATTACTCGGGGCACCAAACAAACGTCTGATGCAACGGAACCACTAGCCGATAGTAACAATAATAATAAACATAACAATAGTAGTAGCAGTGATAGTAAAACCGAGTCGGCTCCACAGCAGCAGCAGCTGCAGCAAGCCGATAGCCCCGTTTCGGCCACTAGTCAGGGAAGCCAGTCCACGCCAGGCAGCACTAGGTATGTGAGATTGCGACCACAGATAGTAAACTAAAAATAGTAAATTACTTATGCGATTTTATTCGTTTATTTGCTACCCCATCGGATTAATGGTTTATTTTAAGGCGTTGAATTAATTCGAAGTGAACGGGGTTGATACGTAAACGTACCTAACGCAATAAACAGTCAATAATATCAGCCTAATCTTAATGCAATGCATCTGGGAATTGGTAAATCGGGCAGATTTCTTAATGTTGGATTACGCTCAACCACAAGGAGGTCATTCCAAATGAAAACGAAAACAAGAAACTGTAAATACCTGCTAATGACTTTTTATCACTTCAAGCATTAGTAAGTAGGGTAACTTACAACAATGCTTTATTGGTCGAATTTATTATATTTTATGATCTGTCTCCTCCTTTGATTACTGATCAAAGGTTGCCCAATGACTGGCCAGGGGCGGACTGGCCCACCGGGCAACCGGGCAAATGCCTGGTGGGCCCAGTAATAACTTCGTTGTTACACAAAATGAGATTTTCCAAAATTTTTATTCCAATTAAACTCTTTCTACGACTCACAAATGTTCAATTGCTGGGGCCCCATGATTTATGAAATCAACCGATTTGATGATTGAAAACTCAGCTTCAAATGGGTCTGTTGGGGCCCCGAACTTTAAACCAAAATTTCTCTTTCAATCAAACTTTTTCTATGACTCACGAATGTTTAATTGCTGGGGCCCCATGATTCATGAAATCATTTAAGTTGAGCTGTTGGGGTCCAAGCTCCGAAAATATTACCAGCTTCAATTCTGAGCATTTAAAAGTAGAATTAGTATTTCATCCGCAGTTATTTGACTACTTATAAATATTGAACTATCGGCTTAAGCTCCATACTCAGTTTACTTCAGTGGCGACGATCCGTTATCGATCTTGCATCATCCTCGATAGCGCACATCTATCAGTGCGATGTCTACTCCGAAGTCTACGGCCTCTTCTTGATTCTCTTGGCTACTCTTTCGTCGGGCATTTTAGACACGTGACCAGCCCAGCGCAGGCTGCCACACTGTACTATCTTCATTATAACAGCATATTTGCATTTTTAATATAGCTCGTGGTTCGTGCGTCTGCGCTACACTCCATTTTGGATTTTGCCAAATTTCACGCTAAAACCCCAAGCATCCGTCGATAAGCTTCTTTTAGCGTCCATGATTCATGTTCGTAAAGGGCCATCGAGAGGATTAGTGTTCCCTAGAGCGTCAGTTTTATGCGAATTTGCAAGCTACGGGACTTCAGCTACAAAATGTAATGCCTGCGTAAAGGCCAATTCGCAACTGCAATTAGTCGTTTTATTTTGCGACTTACATCGTTGTCACATGTCACGAGCATACCAAAATATATTCAGCTCCTCTTCGACACCAACACCATTTGGATTTCCACGCCATGTACTTCGTTTTGGCGGTGTTAATGGTAAGTCCCAACTTCTCAATGAATGACCTAAAGGCTTCTTTCGCTGCTCTACTTTTGATTTCGGTGATATCGACGTCATCGGCATAATCAAAAAGCACGTGAGGTCTCATCTGCTATTCTGATTCATAATTTTTACTCATCCAGCGTCACACGAATCAATGTAACTAGTTCTGTGGGAAAATCATGTCCTAGCGTTAAATGTCACAGCTCATTTCGTTTGACTGAATGGTATGCCGCCTTGAAATCTATAAAAATATGATGAGTCTGCAAGTTGTACCCCCGGAGCTCGTCAGTTACTAGACGCAGGGTAAATATCTGATCCATCGTGAAGCGACCCTCATGAAAACCAGCTTGATACTCGCTGACGAAGAGCTCAGCTAACGGACTCAGTCTAAAACACAGGATAGGGAGAGCACCTTATAGGCAAAATTGAGCAACGTAATGCCTCGATAGTTTTTACTCTCAAGTCGATGTCCGTTTTTAAAATTATGGGAGATGAGGCCAATCAACCACTCCTTCGATATTTATTTTCCTCCCATATTCTGTTCCTGACAATGAGGTGGCGAATTGTTTCGTACAGCTGCTCGCGCCCCGGTTTTAGAAGTTCAGCCAGGATACCGTCCTTTACAGCAACCTTACCGTTTTTAAGCTCACTGATTGCTCTTTTGACCTCCTCCTGTGTTGGTGGCTGCACAGTTTGGCCGTCGCTCAAAATTATTATCCTGTAGGGTAACCAACCTATTTTGGACCCCTTCAGCAGCTGTACATAATTTGGACACTTCCATTTGATTTTGCTGTAAGTGTCCAAATTATGTACAGCTGTTGAGGGGGTCCAAAATACGTTGGTTACCCTACCTGCTCATCTTCGTATTTACTTCTCTATTCAACAGCTTCTGGAAATACTCTTCCACCTGGCTGCTACCGTCGTTTTGTCAGTAAGCAAGGTTTCAGCACTATCATTGCACATCACAGGCATGGCAAAATTCTTGCACCTGACCGTTTTGTAGAAACTCCGAATGCCGTTGCTGACGAACCTCTCCTCTGGACTGGCGAGCACGTGCTCTTCGTACTGGCGATTTTGGCGATTCTACAGAGGATTCACACAGCATATCTTACTTATAGAAGCAGGATTCTTATAGGAGAATCCTAGAGTTTAATCCCAGGGATAGCTATAACTCGGCACGGGAATCGCCTGCACTATGAACTGTTCTGTTCTGACGTGTAGACGCAGTAAGCTACTCATATATATTGAACATATTGACATCCTATCATTTATCACGTAAATCAAATCAAATATTCACGCTGCGGCAGATCCTTCAAAAGTCCATGAATACAGAATTCAACGCACAATTATTTCATTGATTTCAAAGTTGCGTATGATACCATCGACCGTAAAATCATGGCCATTCTAACTTCGCAGGGGACTTTATCAACGTGATGGTCCCTCATGTGGGTTGTTCAACATGCCGTTACAGGATGTTATGAAAGGAGCAACACACAGGCACAATCAACAGCAAATCTAGTTAGTTCGTCTGCTTTCCCAATGAAATGGATATTGTCGATAGAACAGCATCTTTGGTGGTGGCTGAACAAACTAAAACTCATAGTAGCAAAGATTGGGTTGAAGAAAAATGCTTTTTTTGTGTTTACTATCATGAGAATATTGCAAACTGGGGCCCCTAATCTCAAAGGCCAGGTGGGCCCTTTGGCTCCCAGTCCGCCCCTGTGACTGGCAGTTCATTGTACAAAACGTTTCCTCCGATCGCATTAAAAATGAAAATGTTAAATTAGTTTATGTGACAATCCTTAGCCTCCCAGTTGGCTTCGAGGTATGATGCTGGCCTAATAAGCCAGTCGTCGTATGTTCGAATCTCGGCTGGGAGAGGCTGTTAGAGTCAATAGGATCGTAGCAACTGGCCCTGCAATTGTCCTGTACTCTAACAGCTGGCTGCGAAGTCTGTCGTATAAAAAACAAAAGGTCAAGTTTCGATAACGGAATGCAGCACCCGTGACCTAGGCTTTGCTTTGACAATCCTTAGCGTACCAAAGTAATGATTCAGTGGTGTGCTAAGCAGGGTTGTCCAAGAGGGACCGTTTTTGGGTAACCGCCTTAGTTCAACTAGCCTGTATGGCAATAACCTATTAGAATAGTTTTCCCTGATTGGAAAGACAATGACGATCAGCAAAAAACAAACCTATGGTATTGATGAGTGATAACTTAAACAGTCAGTGGTAGTGGTATTTGTTTCGCGCTTACTTACTTTTTACTTATTCAGCCGACAGCCGGGATGGCTCTTGCCGTATCAAGAATTCCTCTCCATTGTACTCGGTCCTGGGCTACTCGTCGCCAATTCGTTGCGCGTCTCGACACACGCAAGTCGGCTTCAACCTGGTCGAGCCATCTAGCACGTTGAGCCCCTCTATTCCTGGTGCCGGTGGGGTTCTTGAAGAGAACGGATTTCACTACACAGTCGTCCGGCATCCTTGCGACGTGGCCGGCCCACCGTAGTCTCACAACTTTCGCCAGGTGTACGACGGGAATCTCTCCAAGCAGTGCCTGTAGCTCGTGATTCATACGTCTCCGCCACTCTCCGCTTTCCGTCTGTACTCCGCCAAAAATAGTCCGCAACACCTTCCGTTCGAAAACGGCAAGTGCACGTATGTCTTCCGTAAGTAAAGTTACTGTCTCAAGTCCGTAGAGGACTACCGGTCTGATTAGCGTTTTGTACATCGTCAGCTTTGTGCGGCGGCGTATGCTCCTTGATCGAAAAGTCTTGCGAAGGGAAAAGTAGGCTCGATTTCGAGCTTGAATGCGTCGTTGATTCTCCTTACTCGTATTATTGTCGGCGGTCACCAGAGATCCCAAATATACGAACTCATCAACCACTTCCAGCTCATCGCCGTCAATAGTCACTGTCCGTGGGAGGCAAACATTACTATCTCGGGAGCCTCTTCCCACCATATATTTGGTTTTCAACGCATTAATTTGCAACCCTATCCTCCTCGCCTCCGTTTTTAGTCTGGCGTAGATTACCTCCGCCGTCCCACGGTTTCTAGTAATGATGTCGAGGTCGTCAGCAAAGGCTAGGAGTTGGCTACTCTTACTGAAGATCGTTCCCCTCGTTTCAATGCCCGTTCGCCGGATCACACCTTCAATAGCGATATTGAACAACATACAGGACAGTCCATCCCCTTGCCGTAACACTCTGCGCGATTCGAAAGGGCTTGAGAGTGTCCCCGAAACGCGCACGTAGCACATCACTCGTTCCAGAGTAGCTTTGATCAGCCGCGTCAGTTTGTCCGGAAAACCGTACTCGGGCATTATTTGCCATAGCTGTTCGCGTTCAACGGTATCGTATGCTGCTCTGAAATCCACGAAAATATGATGCGTGGGCACGTTGTACTCTCGACATTTCTGAAGGATTTGTCGGAGAGTAAAAATTTGATCCGTAGTAGCACAGGCCCCCATAAAGCCCGCCTGATACTGCCCTACGAATTCTCTTGCTATTGGGGATAGACGACGCAACAGAATCTGGGAGAGCACCTTGTAGGCGGCGTTGACCAGCGTAATGCCGCGGTAGTTACAGCAGTCTAGCCGGTCGCCCTTTTTGAAGATGGGACAGACTACGCCTTCCATCTACTCCTCCGGTAGTTTCTCTTCTTCCCAAATCCTTGAAATCAGCCAGTGAAGTGTCGTTACTAGCGGTTCTTGGCCATTTTTGAAGAGCTCTGCCGGGAGTCGGTCCTTCCCGGCGGCTCTATTATTCTTCAGCAGACCGATTTCTCGTCGGATCTCTTCGAGATCGGGAGCCGGTACGCTGTTGTCGTTTGTAGGTACTCCGAGGTTAACTTCCATTGCGTCTCCTGCTGCTATATCGCCGTTGAGGTGTTCATCGAAGAACTGCTTCCACCTGTCGACCACCTCGCGCTCGTTTGTGATAAGATCCCCTCCCTCGTCCCTACACATGTCTGGGTTTGGTGTGTGGGCCTTGCGAGTTTGGTTTACCTTCTCGTAAAACTTGCGGGTATCATTAACCCGGAATAGTTTTTCAAGCTCCTCACGATCTCTGTCCTCCTTCTGGCGCTTTTTCCCTCTCAGGATCGTGGTCAACTCATTCCTCGCTCGTCGATACTTGGCCATATTCTCTCTCGTGGATATGCTCAGATAGTTTTCCCAAGCTCTTTTTTCCTCTCTATCGCCTCTTGGCATTCCCCGTCAAACCAATCATTTCGTGCACTCGAGGTTTCCACACCTAGCACCGCGGTTGCGGCCTCGTTGACGGCCGAGCGTATCCTACACCATCCGTTTTCGAGGCTCGAAGCATCTAGCTCCACAGAGGCTAGTGACCACAATGGGGTCTGGTTTACGCGTTATCCAACCATTTACCAACCAGTTTTCTCAGCTTTCTTCAGTGTCCATGATATGCAGAGTGTCAGTTTTCATTGAATTTTCAAACTAACGGGTTTCAGTTGGGTGCGTTATCCGTAGAAGGCCCGATTCGCGGCTGCAATGCGCAGTTTTACTTCGTGGCTTACTCCGTTGTCGTTATGTTACGAGCGTTCCACGGTATTTAAACTTCCCCACTACCTTATATCGTTCCTCATCCAGCTCCACCTCGGCACCAGCAGGATTCCCACGTTCCTTACCAGCAATCACGTACTTTGTTTTGGCAGTTCAATAGTGAGTTCTATCAAACCTATACCTATAAAGAAGGATTTCTGTCTGTCTGTCTGTCTGTCCGTATGTTCCTTATAGAATCGAAAAATACTGAACCAATCGGCATGAAAATATGCATGTAGAGGTTTTTTGGGGCCAGGAAAGGTTTTAGTGATGGTTAGAAACCCCTCCCCCCACTAAGAGGGGGGGCTCCCATACAAATGAAACACAAATTTCTGCATAACTCGACAACTAATCAAGCAAATAGAACAAAATTTGGCATGTGGGTGTTTTCGGTGACAAGAATTTATTCTATGGTAAACTGAGACCCCTCCCCTCTTTATAAGGGGAATTATAACTCCTCTCCTCTTTAAAAGGGGGGGCTTCCATACAAATTTCCTCATAACTCGAGAACTAATCAAGCAAATGGAACCAAATTTGGCATGTGAAGGTTTTCGAGGGCAAGAATATTTTCTATAGTAAATTAGGACCCCTCCCCACTTTAAGAGGGGGGGCTCCTGTACCAAAGAAACACAATTTTCCTCATAACTCGAGAAGTAATTAAGCAAATGGAACCAAATTTGGCATGTGGGTGTTTTTGGAGACAAAAATTTTTTCTATGATGAATTGGGACCCCTCCCCGTTTTAAGAGGGGGGGATCCTATACACATGAAATACAAATTTCCTCATAACTGAAGAACTAATCAAGCAAATGGAACAAAATTTGGCATGTGAAAGTTTTCGAGGGCAAGAATATTTTCTATGGTAAATTAGAACCCTCCCCACTTTAAGAGGGGGGGGGGCTCCTATACAAACGAAATACAAATTTCCTCATAACTCGAGAATTAATCAAGCAAATGGAACAAAATTTGACACGTGGGTGTTTTTGGAGACAAAAACTTTTTCTATGATGAACTGGGACCCCTCCTCACTTTAGGAGGGGGGGCTCCTATACAAACGAAATACAAATTTCCTCATAACTCGAGAATTAATCAAGCAAATGGAACCAAATTTGACACGTGGGTGTTTTTGGAGACAAAAACTTTTTCTATGATGAACTGGGACCCCTTCTCACTTTAGGAGGGGGGGCTCCTATACAAATGAAATACAAATTTCCTCATAACTCGAGAGCTAATCAAGCAAATGAAACCAAATTTGGCATGTGAAAGTTTTCGAGCAAGAATATTTTCTATGGTGAATTAGGACCCCTCCCAACTTTAAGAGGGGGTGCTTCTACACAAATGAAATACAAATTTCCTCATAACTCGAGAACTAATCAAGCAAATGGAACCAAATTTGGCATGTGAAGGTTTTCGAGGGAAAGAATATTTTCTATAGTAAATTAGGACCCCTCTCCACTTTAAGAGGGGGGGGGCTCCTGTACCAAAGAAACACAGTTTTCCTCATAACTCGAGAAGTAATTAAGCAAATGGAACCAAATTTGGCATGTGGGTGTTTTTGGAAACAAAAATTTTTTATATGATGAATCGGGACCCCTTCCCGTTTTAAGAGGGGGGGATCCTATACACATGAAATGCAAATTTCCTCATAACTGAAGAACTAATCAAGCAAATGGAACAAAATTTGGCATGTGAAAGTTTTCGAGGGCAAGAATATTTTCTATGGTAAATTAGAACCCTCCCCACTTTAAGAGGGGGGGGGGCTCCTATACAAACGAAATACAAATTTCCTCATAACTCGAGAATTAATCAAGC
This sequence comes from Sabethes cyaneus, assembly GCF_943734655.1. NCBI lineage: Eukaryota > Metazoa > Arthropoda > Insecta > Diptera > Culicidae > Sabethes > Sabethes cyaneus. The sequence goes on from NC_071355.1 coordinate 47,075,383, forward strand.
AAATGGAACCAAATTTGACACGTGGGTGTTTTTGGTGACAAATTTTTTTTCTATGACGAATTGGGACCCCTACCCACTTTAGGAGGGGAGCTCCCATACAAATGAAATTCAAATTCCCTTATAACTTGAGAACTAATCAAGCAAATGGAACCAAATTTGGCAGGTGGGAGATTTTGGAGTCTTGAATTTATTTTACGATAGTTAGAGATCTCTCACACAAGACCACAAAAACTATCTAGAGTAACACTAGATCATTCAGGACGAGACGGTCGCGAGTGTTGCCGGTGACCCGCCGTCGGAAGCGCCGCCCACTGGGGGGCTTGCAAAACTCGAGATTGTGACAAAGATCATCCGAGATTCATGATTTATGTACAACACAGGTTAATTTGTGGCAATACGAAGTTTGTCGAGTCAGCTAGTATACTATATTAACAATATAGTTCACTCCTCTATAATCCTGAAGACACGACTACTAGCGCCATTGCGGCATAAAAGGTTACCAAAGTACACCGTAAATTCGACACGTCTATCGGAAACAACTCAACTTTCAGTATAGAGTTTAGTCATTTCTAGGTAGAATTAACAAAAGGGCGAATGTCGCAAATGTAAACCAAACGGATGAGTTATTTTCTGCTGGACCAGTATAAGAAAATCAGCTCTCGCTCGGTTTGTTCACGCTTGCCACATTCTCTGGTTTTCTGGTTCTATTTTAAATTCAATTCGATTCAATTCAATTCTCCATCATCCCTGTTACACTCATGGAATTGCGCATATGAAGATAGAATCAACAAAAGGGCGAATGCCGCAAGCGTAAAAAACCATTTGAGAGTTGATTTTGCTAGGCTCGTCCAGCAAAAAATAACTCACGCCTTTTGTTTACACGCGTTCGTATGCGTTCGTGTGTTTTCGTGGAGAAAAGTGACTCGCTACCGCCAGGTTCGCTAGTATCTGTATAGAAAGTAGCATGTACGTGTTTGGATTTCTACTTCCACTTCTGTTCTGTGGTATAAATAAAGAATTATTGTCAAAAAACTTTCTGTTCCTCACACTCTTTAATGATTTCCTGACCTTGCTTATTTTGAAAACTAAACATTTACTGGTGGCAGCACCTTATTTTCGTAGCCGCGTATTAAGTGAAAATTTAGACGGTTTAAAATAAAAACGTTGCTTCAATTTAAACATTTGGTTGAATCGCTAAAACCAAGACTTTTGTCAATTTTTCGTATAACAAACTAATCCGGTTAGTTTTATTATTGTTCAAGTGCTAAATTTGTAAAATGGGTCGCATATCCACTATAGCGGATTCATTAGTTAATTTGAAAAGGTTAAGATATCATTTAGGTAATTTGAATTTCTTTGAATGATTTTTTTGTTCCCATTTTTGGGTTATCCTAAAACATTTTTGGGTTATCCCAAGAAATTCTTTGTATTCAAACATTAACAAAAAACCACTTAATCCAAGTAGATTTAATTTGAATTCAATAGGCCAGGCAGGGAAAATCATTCATTATTGTTCATTAAGTCGAATCATTTACACCTTTAAGAATGAATGCACGAGAATGAAAAAAAAAACAACCAACCAGGTATACCAGGTATAGTGTAGGGAACCAGGCAGTTAATAAATTTTCCACTTTTCTATCTCCTTTAATTCTCACCTAGATCAAATGTAAGCCTTAAGAACAAAAAGAGAAATCTCGAATTCTTATTGAAAAATAAGTTGAACAAGAGTAAATGAATAGGAGAGTAGGATGAGTTGAGTTTCTATTGGAAAGTAGGTAAAACAATTAATACCTACTTAATTAATACCTAAAACAATTAGGTAAATAATTTAATTTACCGTAACTTCATATAAATAGGTTAGCTTTGGAAAATGAAAGCCAGTACTTGTTAAGCATCCACGGAGCGACGCTGGATTTTTTAACGCTGGAACATTTTAACGACAAATATTTTTTAAAACGATGGTTCTAGAATAGATGAAGGAACGGTAAGGGAAAGAAATGAAATGAAATGAATTTTTTTTGAGAAGTAGGGAAAGAGCGGAAAGGAAAGGGGGGGGGGAATATTGGTAGCTACGCTTGACAAGTTTTGACTCCTACTTTTTGTCCAATGCTGGAAGGTGCATGAGTCGAACCAAGCTATAATCTGAGATTATAACCGGATTCGAACCCAGTCTATTTTAACGACGCCCTTTTAATCTCCTTTTCGCGTGTGTAATGGCGGCTAGTGGGTGCAACTTTCGGAGAACGTTAGCATGCCTTTGGCAACTTTATTCACGTCAGGTTGATATTTCCAACCTTGATTGTTGCTGTAGAACTTTCAAGCGTACGTGAGCGGAGTTCCTAAAAGCAAATAAACATTGTCGAAAAGTGTACCTACTAGCCGCCATTACGCGCGCGAAAAGGTGGATAATTTATAGCTGACAGTTATACACTACACTCCTTTGGGAATGTATATTTAAAGAACCCTTTTTCCAGTATAAACCAAACTTCGGCATACCATTGCGTTCTCTTTCATTCTGTTTTAGTGGCAAGTATTGCACTAGAACGTATTGAGTGGACAGTTTTGGAACAACTGTTATATCCTATGTCAAATATGAACTACGTGTTGGCCAATGCATGCCAACACACCTTCTAACGGAAGAGTAACGTCTAAATGGTTTCGAAAAAATCCAAGAAGGAGATATTTAGATTACTAGTCAATAAATCTAGTCACGAATATCAGTACGTCGATCATGGCTTATGATAGAACTCGTTGAAATATAACGTTCGTCAACTCTTTCTTCTTGATCCTTTTCAGAACCGCCCGATCGCACCGTGAACGACGTCCGGACCGTGCTGTCTACATTCCAAGGGCCCGCCGAAGTCTAACCACTCCTCCGGTTACCGTAGTGCAAGGACAGCAAACCTGTGCTTCCAGTAACGGCGCATTTTGTTCCACTACAGCAGAAGTTCACTCCAACGGGCCACCTTCAGGACCAACCGCAACCGGTCCCTCATCGGGTCCTCCAGTTACCAGTAGTTCCTTATCTAAAGTGGCCGTCAGTAGCAAAAAGGAGCGCAGTAGTAACCACAGCGACAGGGACTCGAAATCCAAAGCTAAAGATAAACCACCTGCGGGCGGTTGCAACTCTGTGATAGGTAATCATTTGCCGAATGATTCCCAAAGCAACAGCGAATATTCTAGTTTGGTAAACTTTAAAAGCCGTAGTCATAGCGTAGAGGAAAGTTGTCCTACGGGTGGCACAACCCAGCAGGCAATAACATTGAAAAAACAAAATTCAGAAGAAAATCCACGAGAGAACGCAATTACCACCCAAGACTGTGATTTGGTGACGAAGCCTCACAGTAAAAAGGAGTCCAGAAAAGACCGATCTAACAGCAGTAGCATTTTAACTGAGCTGAACGGAGGTACAAACTCGAAATCTGTGGACAGCATGAACAAATCCAACAAGCAACGCCCTGCCAAACAGCCGTCAGCGACTGCGACTAGCGCACCGCTGATCATAGGGGGGACCGCGGAAAATTCAGCAAGCACAACAGAGAAGCTGGATAAGGATGAAAAAGAATTAAGGCGAGCTTCTCAGGAAATAAACCGAAGCAATCGGAGAATCATCAAGCAGACATTCGCTTCCGATGTACTGGAGATTGCCGAACAGGAACAAACGAAATCCACCACCGTGCAGAACAGTAATGGCACGATCAAACCAGACGGCGGCCCCGTAAGAGAGCTTAACCCGGAGGAAGACGACTGGGAGTCAATTTACGATGACAACGGAGACTGTCTGAATCCAAAACTGATGGAGGAACTAACCTCTGCAGTGGGGAAAGTTTCCATCGAGGTTCCTCGGACGGACTATAAAGTAAGTGGTGGATGAAACAAATATCAGGGAATAAACATTCTAATCTGGTCTTGTTATTTTTTCAGTTGTATCAATCGAAACAGGCTGCCCTGAACGAGGAAGAATTTCCACATGTACTGGAGGTGTCAAATTTTCCAGTGGAATTCAAAACACAGGATCTCATGATGCTTTTTTCGCAGTACAAAGAATCTGGTTTCGATATCAAGTGGGTAGACGATACCCACGCTCTGGCTGTGTTTAGTAGTTCCAAAATCGGTAAGAACTCCATGTAAAAACTAGAGGTATTTTATTTCATTGCTATGCTATATTTTCAGCTGCCGAAGTGCTTGCCAATGGTCACACGTTTGTGAAACTGAAACCGTTGGCCGAAGCAACGGTAGAATCTCGCTCCAAGGCTCGCAAGTGTTCCAGTTCGCTACAACCATACAGACCACGACCAGAGACGTGTGCGGCCTTGGCTAGACGGCTGGTAACCACGGCGCTGGGTGTTCGGCTGAAAACTGCCCCGGAGGAACGCGAAAACGAACGGCGTGTTCTGCGTGAAGCTAAGGGTGAGTCTAGAGAAAAAATTACCTTTTACCAGACCTTTTAAATTAATTTGAATTTTTATTTTATCTAATTTCAGAAAGAAAACTTCTCGCTGCTAAACAGCGTGATGAAATCTGGGAAAGCTAAGCCCATATCAACAATGTTGTTTGCAGTCAACGGCCATAGTCTTGTGAATGTTATGTATCTGTAAGTACAATATTCATTATTATTTACACAGGCATAGTTTTATTATTTTTATTTACAGGGATTTTTTGACCATTTAAAGTTCGACAAAGTTTGGAAATCAAGCTTGGGAATCAAGCTATCATGATCCAGATATACAACCATAATTAAGAACTAGAGTTTAACGGAATTCTAACCTATAATTGTACATTAGAATGTGGTAATTGTTGTAATAGTGCGGTTAAGATGAATGATTATTTACATTTTTTATCATATGTAATTCCGACTACATATAACTACTACATGAACGATTGTTTTATTACAAAATGAAGTGACAATTATGCAATTAAGTATCAATTTGTTTTACTGTTGTGCCGTTATTAGTGATATATCACCCGTCAATTCTCGTTTTGATTCCCTCATGTCAATCCTTTCGGTACCATTCTAATGTATGGATGGTCTTCGAATCTTCTTGCTGTTTTCTTTCGATAATCAGTCTATGCTGAATCAAGGTAAGTTAAAATAGGTGATCTAGTACTTTTCCTGCGCTGATAATTTCTTTTTCTTATTGAAAACTGTCTGCTCTTTTGAACAGGATAAGATCCTGCATATTACCCGATTTATTAAAACGTATTCTAGCTGCTTTTTTTATCTAACCAGGCTTTTTCCACCTCTTTGGACCACCAGAATTTAGGAGTATGATTGTCCCTTCGTCTAGCACTTTTCAGTATTGTGTTCATTTCTTTCTGCACTGTGTTACTGTGTTTACTATGTTGCAGAGGTGGGCACCGCTAATCAGCTAACCGCTAACATTTTAGCTGGCGAGTAGCGCGTTCGCTATGTTTTAAATGTGCTAGTGCTTCTATTAGCTTCCAATAAATATAAGTACTACTAAATAAACTACCAGCCACTAATTTTTGGAAATAATATTTGGAAATAGTACAATTAGCCATAAATGTACTATATTTACTCGCGTCGCAGACAGCAGCGACCAATTTTATCAATTTGCAAGAAAGCGCACACTTATTTTTGTTATTATTTTCAAAAATTAGCGGCTAGCAGTTTATTTACTGGCACTTTAACTTATCGGAAGCTTATGAAAGCGCTAACATATTTAAAACCTGGCGAACGCACTACTCGCTGGCTAAAAGGTTAGCGGTGCCCACCTCTGATGTTGCAATCCATTTTATCGATGTGTCGAGACACCTGTACATTATTTGTATAAAATTTTAAGGGCTTTCCTAGCAGACAAGGAGAGGTGTTACCAATACTAAATCAATCGTCGAAGGTTTTTTGTTTAGCTCCGCAGGAACCCAAGGAACAATTTTTGCTTATTAAACGTTTAACCGACAGCTTTTATTCAGCACATGCTGTATAGCTGCTTTTCAAGTATGTCTAAACACCTCTGTTCAATGCTTATACAGTTGGTTTTGGAGAATTTAAGCAGCACAGTGCTGAATATGGGCGTGGAAGATGCGTTTGTATGACTGTTAAGCAACGTATAGTAAAATGTTTATTCAGTACGTATAGATATGTTTATTAAACTTCTGCTGATGACACTGAAGCTACGTTTATTCCACAGCAGTTCAACTTTTAGACAAGCAAAAAGAAAAAAATATGCAGGAAGTATTTTTTTTTATTTTGTGGGTTTCGCTATTTTCATGGCCATTTTTGTATGCATATATTATAATTTAATAAGAGACTTTAGTAGAAAATCATTGGTTGACTCTAAATTGATCAAGCCTGCCATATACTTTTTTTATTCACCCGGGTTCGAACTTACATCCTATCGGTTGGAAGCCGTCAACGAACACATCTGAGATAATCTGACATATGACAGGCGCCGAGTTTTCAGCCGATGTAGATTTACCAGCTTAAGTTTGTCAAGTGTGGAACAAAAATTGGCTAAAATACATTTAAGCGCTGAAGAGTAGTTTCTTAAATCATGTTTGGCATCTGCTGTACAAGATTACTTTAGAAGTATTTATTCCGCACATTTAATAAACTATTTGTACTAACATAAAGTATTTCGCTTGTACCAGCAGCAACATAACACAGTCGCAACGCAGAGGACTTTTTTCTTTTGAATATTGACGACGGTGAGCGGTGCTACTGAATAAAATTAACTGGAAACCAGAAATCCAGAATGTTCGGTTAGCGATTGTTCATTTAGTTAGTAGTGATGTGACTAGTGTGGTGATTTTGCGAATAAACGGACATTTTCTCAACTGCGAACTTTGCTTTAATAAAACACGTCTTTACGCGGCACAATCAATCACAAGACTGAGTTGGTTTATTTCTCCCTTTCTTCTTTCCATTTCTGTAACGACTCCGCTCTCTCGGTGCGGAGGATATACGACCCTATCGCTGCTGCTTGTAATTTTTCACAATACATAATATTTTTCTCTGTTCACCCCGCTCGATCCCTACATCTTCCCCTAACTCTACTCTTAACTGTAAACTTGATAGAGGATCTTATACTAGTATTTTACAAGTTTCCGAACTTCCCTCTATGGTCTCCTAAAAATGAGGTTTCCGTTACTACCTAGGAGTACAGGGGTCGTAGTGGAACTAGTAGTATCACGTTTGCCAATGCTAACTGTCAGTATCATATCTGAAATAAAAAATTAACTATTAATCAAATACATATCTATATTTAAAAAAAAAAAACACTGCAAAAAAAATAAATAGCACCATACTTAAGGTTCGTTTGTTACGATTTTTGTTACGATGACCCTGTACCACTAACTAAATGTGGTTCACCTGAATAGCGCTTGACATCCTATAAGTTCCGAACCAACCTGTTACCAGTTTCCCGATGATGACTACTGTAGCCCCTTTCCTGGTTAAAATAATAAACTTTTCAAATATGAAAAATGAAGTAACACAATGTTCATGTAATTATGTTCGTATTGCACATAAATTATTTGTTGGCTGATTATTATTATAGAGATAACAGATTAAAAAAACAACTTTAAATAAAAATACATATGAGTTTAAGAAATTAAAAACGATATTCCCAACGTGTTTTCGGATGATTCATAGCTACTTGCTGGTTTTTCGCACTCAAACAAACCGTTTTCCTTTGAATTTTTTGTAGTTAAAATCGCTGCAATCTGCCTCTTCTTAGAAATTGGAGTAGTCTCTATTTCTATCAAAAACGACGTTCAAGAGCCATCATGCAATCATTTCCAACAACTTTGTTATAATTACAAAGTTTGGCCACTGCTAAGCTACGACCCTTTTACCTTATTTTGAATCATTCTCTCCTGGATTTTGAAGTTAAGGAGGCATAGTACTTTTTCACCATATTTTTACCTTATTTGAAATATTTTTCGATAACGCGAAAGGCGAATCGATTCGGGTTTTTTGCTTGCTAAACATTGCATTTTATACTAACATTTACAATTTTGTTTACATGTGGGAACCTTCTCCTTCCTTTCCTATGGCTCCTTGAACATGATCATTCGAAAAAAACATGAATGGTACATGCGGTACCATGGATTGGCTTATCCAAAATGAAAAATTCCAAAACGGCATGAAAGTATATTAAATATCTTGTCTTTGAATAACGGTTTCCGCATTGCTTCAATTGTTTTCATGAACCGAGCCTTATACAAGTCTAATAATATTTGTAATGCATACAGTGTTGCAGAAGGTGCATCATGTCTAAATCGTTATGGAGAATATCGTCAGCAAAGTAAGCAGCTGATCGACGCATTCTGGTGCTGGAGGAAGCCGTTTACCCATCATAGCTTGCCCCGATGTGCTCAGCAAAGTTTCACTATGAAAAGATCAAGTCGACTGATTTTGAGTACTCTTCTCTGTTTACGTTTTTTAACTTTTCTACGTTTCTTTGTTTTCGCCGTCTTGGTTTCTTTTGCTGCCTGCTGCACTGCCAGCAGTGCTGGACGTAAATACGTTAGTACGCTTAGATCTTTTAGTACGTGTGATCCTTCTACGTTTCAACGTCGTCGCGGGTGTGCGTCCATTTCGAAAAACTAGTGAATTATTATTCTTCTCTTTCGAGTGACTACTTTTTTTACATTATCACTACACCAAATTTTTCTCGTTGTTTGTCCGGTGGTATCACCATCACTATCCGACTACTTTCATAATTTCCAATCGATGACTCCTGATTCGCGTCTCTGTTTGACTTGGAAGCACGGTATTAAAACTTCCACTGGCTTGTTCCTCATTATTAACGTTATTTTTCTTAGTCTTTGAAAATATATTGCATGTTTAATGCAGTCTATTAGTAGTAAGTAACTGGTTGTCCTGTCCATGAAACTGATCCTCTGAGAGGCGACATTGCGCTAACATGCATTATTATGCCAATATCGCTTTCTTTTAGTTGATGATCGACTTTTGCCCGAATGCAAAGTTGTTCACGTAAACAATAATCACGGAGGTAATTTTCTTGATGCTCGTCAGCTAGAAAAACTCTTGGTGAATATGAGACCATACTTTCCGAGCCAACGCATCCACAATTTGAAATTAGCGGTCATTCCTTCAGCGTACCGTGAAGCTAAATCAACTTTTTCTAAGACAGCCAATTTTAACAGGAGTCGATGCTGCTATTTGAAGTACCAGCTGACCAACATCTGAGCCCAGATCTACGAACACATAATCTCCAGCAAATTTAATTTGATCAATCATTTCTCAAATGAGGTCGAACGAAGATTCATACTGGTTTAATTTCTCTGGTTCAATAGTTTCCCGCATTCAAACAAAACGTTTTCCTCGAAATTTTCTGTTATACATCGGAAAATTTCGGATCGCAGCATAACTCTTGGGAATGGATGAAATTGCATAAAGTACTGGTACATGGCGTACTTTTCTACACATTGATTAGCTTGCTTCCGGCGGCGAAAAGCGCTCATTTTCATTTTTCATCGGATAAACCGGTAAATTGCATTTTGTAATTAGCAAGCAAGCGAACTAAAAATGAAGAATCATCAACTGATCGCGAAATTTAGGACATCGCAGAGTTACGAAGCATCAATTCAAAATTCTCTTCTGCATATTCGGTTGGTTTCTCAACCAGCCATGGGTTCGTTGCATGGCCGTTTAACTTTTAGGGCATTATAAGTTTAGTTCTGATTCAAGTATTCTGACTCAAGAGTCTTAGCTAGTAGTCGCGTGCTGGACTAAAAAAAAATTTGCTAAAGGAAAATTACTTAAAAAATGCATATAAAAATCAACACACTACAAATTTTCATTCATTTTGACTATAAGTATTACCTGTTTACAAAAATTAGATCGAAATTATAGTATCTCAAACTTTTAAAAACTACCAATAGCAGCATTCAATAGCTGTCAAGAAAATATAGTAGACGTGTTTAATTCAACACACTAAGAAATATATATTATATTTTTTCTTTCAAGGAAATAAATACATGGTATGACCCTCTCAGGGACATGTAGTGCCTTTTATTTTCCTCTCGCGAAAATGCATTTATTTACGACCCTCTCAGGGGAATAATACTTTTTATTTTCCTCTTAGGGAAATATATACTCGTATGACTCTCTCAGGGGAATAATACCTCTCATTTTCCGCTTGGAAAAATGTATTCTTGGTTGACCCTCTCAGGGAATAATATTCTTACTTTCCTCTCTTGGAAATGTATTGTTGTATGATCCTCTCAGGGGAATAATACCCTTTTATTTCCTCTCGGGGAAATGTAATCTTGTATGACCCTCTCAGGGGAATAATACCTCTTACTTTCCTCTCGGGGAAATGTATTCTTGTATGACCCTCTCAGGGGAATACCTTTTATTTTCCTCTCGGGGAAATGTATTCTTATATGACCCTCTCCGGCGAATAATGCTCTTACTTTCCTCTCGGGGAAATGTATTCTTGAATGATCCTCTCAGGGGAATAATACCTCTTATTTTCCTCTCGGGGAAATGTATTCTTGTATGACCCTCTCAGGGGAATAATACCTCTTACTTTCCTCTCGGGGAAATGTATTCTTGTATGACCCTCTCAGGGGAATAATACTCTTACTTTCCTCTCGAGGAAATGTATTCTTGTATGACCCTCTCAGGGGAATAATACCTCTTACTTTCCTCTCGGGGAAATGTATTCTTGTATGACCCTCTCAGGGGAATAATACCTCTTACTTTCCTCTCGGGGAAATGTATTCTTGTATGACCCTCTCAGGGGAATAATACCTTTTATTTTCCTCTCGGGGAAATGTATTCTTGTATGACTCTCTCAGGGGAATAATACTCTTACTTTCCTCTCGGGGAAATGTATTCTTGTATGACCCTCTCAGGGGAATAATACCTCTTATTTTCCTCTCGGGGAAATGTATTCTTGTATGACCCTCTCCGGGGAATAATACTCTTACTTTCCTCTCGGGGAAATGTATTCTTATATGACCCTCTCAGGGGAATAATACTCTTACTTTCCTCTCGGGGAAATGTATTCTTGGTTGACCCTCTCAGGGGAATAATACCTCTTATTTTCCTCTCGGGGAAATGTATTCTTGTATGACCCTCTCCGGGGAATAATACTCTTACTTTCCTCTCGGGGAAATGTATTCTTGTATGACCCTCTCAGGGGAATAATACTCTTACTTTCCTCTCGGGGAAATGTATTCTTGTATGACCCTCTCAGGGGAATAATACCTCTTACTTTCCTCTCGGGGAAATGTATTCTTGTATGACCCTCTCAGGGGAATAATACCTTTTATTTTCCTCTCGGGGAAATGTATTCTTGCATGTCCCTCTCAGGGGAATAACACTCTTACTTTCCTCTCGGGGAAATGTATTCTTGTATGACCCTCTCAGGGGAATAATACCTCTTACTTTCCTCTCGGGGAAATATATTCTTGTATGACCCTCTCAGGGGAATAATACCTCTTATTTTCCTCTCGGGGAAATGTATTCTTGTATGACCCTCTCCGGGGAATAATACTCTTACTTTCCTCTCGGGGAAATGTATTCTTATATGACCCTCTCAGGGGAATAATACTCTTACTTTCCTCTCGGGGAAATGTATTCTTGGTTGACCCTCTCAGGGGAATAATACCTCTTACTTTCCTCTCGGGGAAATGTATTCTTGTATGACCCTCTCAGGGGAATAATACCTTTTATTTTCCTCTCGGGGAAATGTATTCTTGCATGACCCTCTCAGGGGAATAATACTCTTACTTTCCTCTCGGGGAAATGTATTCTTGTATGACCCTCTCCGGGGAATAATACTCTTACTTTCCTCTCGGGGAAATGTATTCTTGGTTGACCCTCTCAGGGGAATAATACCTCTTACTTTCCTCTCGGGGAAATGTATTCTTGTATGACCCTCTCAGGGGAATAATACCTTTTATTTTCCTCTCGGGGAAATGTATTCTTGCATGACCCTCTCAGGGGAATAATACTCTTACTTTCCTCTCGGGGAAATGTATTCTTGTATGACCCTCTCCGGGGAATAATACTCTTACTTTCCTCTCGGGGAAATGTATTCTTATATGACCCTCTCAGGGGAATAATACTCTTACTTTCCTCTCGGGGAAATGTATTCTTGGTTGACCCTCTCAGGGGAATAATACCTCTTACTTTCCTCTCGGGGAAATGTATTCTTATATGACCCTCTCAGGGGAATAATACTCTTACTTTCCTCTCGGGGAAATGTATTCTTATATGACCCTCTCAGGGGAATAATACCTCTTATTTTCCTCTCGGGGAAATGTATTCTTGTATGACCCTCTCCGGGGAATAATACTCTTACTTTCCTCTCGGGGAAATGTATTCTTATATGACCCTCTCAGGGGAATAATACTCTTACTTTCCTATCGGGGAAATGTATTCTTGGTTGACCCTCTCAGGGGAATAATACCTCTTATTTTCCTCTCGGGGAAATGTATTCTTGTATGACCCTCTCCGGGGAATAATACTCTTACTTTCCTCTCGGGGAAATGTATTCTTGTATGACCCTCTCAGGGGAATAATACTCTTACTTTCCTCTCGGGGAAATGTATTCTTGTATGACCCTCTCAGGGGAATAATACCTCTTACTTTCCTCTCGGGGAAATGTATTCTTGTATGACCCTCTCAGGGGAATAATACCTTTTATTTTCCTCTCGGGGAAATGTATTCTTGCATGTCCCTCTCAGGGGAATAACACTCTTACTTTCCTCTCGGGGAAATGTATTCTTGTATGACCCTCTCAGGGGAATAATACCTCTTACTTTCCTCTCGGGGAAATATATTCTTGTATGACCCTCTCAGGGGAATAATACCTCTTATTTTCCTCTCGGGGAAATGTATTCTTGTATGACCCTCTCCGGGGAATAATACTCTTACTTTCCTCTCGGGGAAATGTATTCTTATATGACCCTCTCAGGGGAATAATACTCTTACTTTCCTCTCGGGGAAATGTATTCTTGTATGACCCTCTCAGGGGAATAATACCTCTTATTTTCCTCTCGGGGAAATGTATTCTTGTATGACCCTCTCCGGGGAATAATACTCTTACTTTCCTCTCGGGGAAATGTATTCTTGTATGACCCTCTCAGGGGAATAATACTCTTACTTTCCTCTCGGGGAAATGTATTCTTGTATGACCCTCTCAGGGGAATAATACCTCTTACTTTCCTCTCGGGGAAATGTATTCTTGTATGACCCTCTCAGGGGAATAATACCTTTTATTTTCCTCTCGGGGAAATGTATTCTTGTATGACTCTCTCAGGGGAATAATACTCTTACTTTCCTCTCGGGGAAATGTATTCTTGTATGACCCTCTCAGGGGAATAATACCTCTTATTTTCCTCTCGGGGAAATGTATTCTTGTATGACCCTCTCCGGGGAATAATACTCTTACTTTCCTCTCGGGGAAATGTATTCTTATATGACCCTCTCAGGGGAATAATACTCTTACTTTCCTCTCGGGGAAATGTATTCTTGTATGACCCTCTCAGGGGAATAATACCTTTTATTTTCCTCTCGGGGAAATGTATTCTTGCATGTCCCTCTCAGGGGAATAACACTCTTACTTTCCTCTCGGGGAAATGTATTCTTGTATGACCCTCTCAGGGGAATAATACCTCTTACTTTCCTCTCGGGGAAATATATTCTTGTATGACCCTCTCAGGGGAATAATACCTCTTATTTTCCTCTCGGGGAAATGTATTCTTGTATGACCCTCTCCGGGGAATAATACTCTTACTTTCCTCTCGGGGAAATGTATTCTTATATGACCCTCTCAGGGGAATAATACTCTTACTTTCCTATCGGGGAAATGTATTCTTGGTTGACCCTCTCAGGGGAATAATACCTCTTATTTTCCTCTCGGGGAAATGTATTCTTGTATGACCCTCTCCGGGGAATAATACTCTTACTTTCCTCTCGGGGAAATGTATTCTTGTATGACCCTCTCAGGGGAATAATACTCTTACTTTCCTCTCGGGGAAATGTATTCTTGTATGACCCTCTCAGGGGAATAATACCTCTTACTTTCCTCTCGGGGAAATGTATTCTTGTATGACCCTCTCAGGGGAATAATACCTTTTATTTTCCTCTCGGGGAAATGTATTCTTGTATGACTCTCTCAGGGGAATAATACTCTTACTTTCCTCTCGGGGAAATGTATTCTTGTATGACCCTCTCAGGGGAATAATACCTCTTATTTTCCTCTCGGGGAAATGTATTCTTGTATGACCCTCTCCGGGGAATAATACTCTTACTTTCCTCTCGGGGAAATGTATTCTTATATGACCCTCTCAGGGGAATAATACTCTTACTTTCCTCTCGGGGAAATGTATTCTTGGTTGACCCTCTCAGGGGAATAATACCTCTTATTTTCCTCTCGGGGAAATGTATTCTTGTATGACCCTCTCCGGGGAATAATACTCTTACTTTCCTCTCGGGGAAATGTATTCTTGTATGACCCTCTCAGGGGAATAATACTCTTACTTTCCTCTCGGGGAAATGTATTCTTGTATGACCCTCTCAGGGGAATAATACCTCTTACTTTCCTCTCGGGGAAATGTATTCTTGTATGACCCTCTCAGGGGAATAATACCTTTTATTTTCCTCTCGGGGAAATGTATTCTTGCATGTCCCTCTCAGGGGAATAACACTCTTACTTTCCTCTCGGGGAAATGTATTCTTGTATGACCCTCTCAGGGGAATAATACCTCTTACTTTCCTCTCGGGGAAATATATTCTTGTATGACCCTCTCAGGGGAATAATACCTCTTATTTTCCTCTCGGGGAAATGTATTCTTGTATGACCCTCTCCGGGGAATAATACTCTTACTTTCCTCTCGGGGAAATGTATTCTTATATGACCCTCTCAGGGGAATAATACTCTTACTTTCCTCTCGGGGAAATGTATTCTTGGTTGACCCTCTCAGGGGAATAATACCTCTTACTTTCCTCTCGGGGAAATGTATTCTTGTATGACCCTCTCAGGGGAATAATACCTTTTATTTTCCTCTCGGGGAAATGTATTCTTGCATGACCCTCTCAGGGGAATAATACTCTTACTTTCCTCTCGGGGAAATGTATTCTTGTATGACCCTCTCCGGGGAATAATACTCTTACTTTCCTCTCGGGGAAATGTATTCTTATATGACCCTCTCAGGGGAATAATACTCTTACTTTCCTCTCGGGGAAATGTATTCTTGGTTGACCCTCTCAGGGGAATAATACCTCTTACTTTCCTCTCGGGGAAATGTATTCTTATATGACCCTCTCAGGGGAATAATACTCTTACTTTCCTCTCGGGGAAATGTATTCTTATATGACCCTCTCAGGGGAATAATACCTCTTATTTTCCTCTCGGGGAAATGTATTCTTGTATGACCCTCTCCGGGGAATAATACTCTTACTTTCCTCTCGGGGAAATGTATTCTTATATGACCCTCTCAGGGGAATAATACTCTTACTTTCCTATCGGGGAAATGTATTCTTGGTTGACCCTCTCAGGGGAATAATACCTCTTACTTTCCTCTCGGGGAAATGTATTCTTGTATGACCCTCTCAGGGGAATAATACCTTTTATTTTCCTCTCGGGGAAATGTATTCTTGCATGACCCTCTCAGGGGAATAATACTCTTACTTTCCTCTCGGGGAAATGTATTCTTATATGACCCTCTCAGGGGAATAATACCTCTTACTTTCCTCTCGGGGAAATGTATTCTTGTATGACCCTCTCAGGGGAATAATACCTTTTATTTTCCTCTCGGGGAAATGTATTCTTGCATGACCCTCTCAGGGGAATAATACTCTTACTTTCCTCTCGGGGAAATGTATTCTTATATGACCCTCTCAGGGGAATAATACCTCTTATTTTCCTCACCGGGAAATGTATTTATTTGAATACCCACTATTTGAGATATGTATTGATTAATTATCTTTCCAGGAAACAAAATGCATTATTACATCATAGCTGCCATAACTAACAGCAATGAATTAAAAATTGCATTTTATCTATAAAATCATCTGTCATCATCTCAACATTAAAATCTTCATAACTGCGAATTCCAAATACTTCTTTAAAAAGCAAAACTTAAGATGCAAAATATAAATTTTTCTCTATAAATAGCTTAACAAACAAATGTTTCTAAAATAACCAAAGCGTTTTGCTAAAAATATGGACCTGCATAAAGATATAATGTTCATATGATTTTGCCATCTCAATATAGTTAAAACCATAAATCAATCGTGTATGAGAATTGAAAACTATTATTTTTGAGAGATCCAGGCATTTTATATTTAGACAAATATACCAGCCCTCCATTTCATAACTTAGCGTTCCACAAATAGTGGCTATAAGACAACGGATTAAAAAATTTCCACTTTCTTGTTGCCGTGCGATATTGTATCTTTCCAACTGCTGACCCGATTATGAGTGTGTGTACATTGCTTCCGCAAGCTCTCGTTATTCATCGCTCTGCAAACAGCGGCTTGATGGCAACCGAATTGAAACTTTAATCGCGATGTCATGTTTCCTACACATACAGCATTACGCCAAGCACTCACTATTTCGTGTAAGTGCGTACCTGTTGTTACCGCAAACTTCCATAATTCATAGCGCTGCAAACAGCGGCTAGAAAGCAATCAAATAAAAACCTTCCACTCACCTGCTGTTGTGCGATGTCATACTTCTCACACATACACATCGTTATCCCAAGCTTTCTCCCCTGCTGTTTCGATTGTGTGTGTAACTGCGTAGATGTGGTTAGCGCCTGCTTCCAAAATTCTTCGCACCGCAAACAACGGCTAGAGCGCCACCGTATGAAAACCGTCCACTCACTGGCTGCCGCCCGATACCATACTTCCCACGCACACACACACCTTTAAGCTTTTTTTTACACTGCTTTTTCGTTTACGTATGTCACATTGCTCCCTCAAGCTTTCATCCGTCGCGCTGCAAAAAGTGGCTAGGGGCAACGGTAAAAACTTTCCACTTACTTGTTAATACTCATTTGTCCCCGCACTCAGCCATACTATCAACACACTCACACATCGCTTCCGCAAACTCATTCCTCGCCACTATTCATCTGAATAGGTACATATTCAAAATGGACACCATGCAAACTTTTCATTTCTATGCAACTCCGTTTTTTTTTAAAACTAATCTTCCAAGGGCTTCACTATCATCATCCTGCACACATAGTTGAATACTCTAAATTAACACATGAGGCAATAACACAACCCGTACATGTTTATAAGGAACGCCTTGGTACATATTTCATTATCCTATAATTTCGTTTCATTCAAAAAAAAAAATCTTATCCGTCTGGTTTTTCACTGTCATTATCATGCACACATTGATGAAAATTCCATCCACGCATGAGGCAATGTTTCAGCGTCTAGTAGAACATTTTATTCACAGGGATTATTGAACACAATTCACTAAACGATTTCTACCGACTGTGCCATTGTGGTGATTTTGCGAATAAACGGACATTTTCTCAACTGCGAACTTTGCTTTAATAAAACACGTCTTTACGCGGCACAATCAATCACAAGACTGAGTTGGTTTATTTCTCCCTTTCTTCTTTCCATTTCTGTAACGACTCCGCTCTCTCGGTGCGGAGGATATACGACCCTATCGCTGCTGCTTGTAATTTTTCACAATACATAATATTTTTCTCTGTTCACCCCGCTCGATCCCTACAACTAGCAGCAGCAGTGATTAGTTAGCAGCAGGAGTGATTCGTGTTAGTACCGCAGAGGAGGAGTACTTTTGTCACCCCGTCATTAGTTTACGCAGATAGTCCTGAGCTTCCAGAAAACAAAAAAGAGCAGCGGATGGCACGAGAAGCAGTGGTGTTTTCGCGCACCGGCAGCGGGAGCAGTGGTGGTATCGCCACTATGCCACCCGATCATAACAATTCTGGCGGCTTTAGCCCGACGGAATTCATCTCGCTGAGTAAATCCATTGTGAGTAACTCGCAAAGCGTCAAGCAGCCGGCTGCTTTTGGATATAAGTTTGCTAAAGTTAAATTTCGGTACGACGAGGGACAACAACACACCGAGGGAAAAGATATACACCGTACAGGCAACACTTAAAAGGATTTCCACGACCAGCAAAGATTTGCGGCGGCTAAAAGTGGTTATGCAAATGTTTTCTATTCTTAATGTACCAAAAAAATAAATAAAAATAAAGTGTACCTAACATAAATTTAAAGCATAAATTATAAAGTGTAAAGTATAAAGTGTAATTCAAGTTATTGGTGTTATTGGCTGCCATCAAGCACCTTTTATTCCACACCTGCTCTTGGTGGTGCTACTGATACGTTTGTACGACGATTAATCGACACATATTCCACAATTCCTCTTAGCAATGCAGCTGATGCATTTGGGCAACTATCATTCCACTCTTATTTCACACTCGCTCTCAGCAATGCTGCTGATAAGTTTGCGCAACGCTCATTCCACACTTATTCCACTTTTATTCCACACCTTCTCGCAGTAATGCTGCGCAACATTTATTCCACTGTTATTCCACACTTGCTTTCAGCAATGCTGCAAATTCGTTTGTACAACATTTATTCCACTGTTATTCCACTTTTATTCTGCACTTGCTCTCAGCAATGCTGCTGATACATTTGCGCAACGCTCATTCCACACTTATTCCACATTTGATCTTCGTAATGCTGCTGTTACGTTTGCGCAATGCTCATTCCACTCTTATTCCACTTTTACTCCACAATTGCCCTTGACTGACACGTTTGCACAACGTCTGTTCGACATGCATTTTCATGGTAGCTTTTAAGCGACCATTATTCCACATCTGCTCTTAGCCGTACTGCCGATACGTTTGCATAACGTTTATTCGACTCTTATTCTGCATTTATATAACAACGTATAGATGTTGATTAGAAGCTAGAAAAAATATAGGTTATGACGTTTAAACAACAGACAATTCAGTAAATTCGCTTATTCAGCACCGAATGCTATTCATTAATGAACGTCGGTTCAATGTTGTTTAGTAGAATAAGGTTCTTGTTGTTTATCAAATTAAAAAGTGCAGTTCCTTTATTATCATTGTGCAACGGATCCCACGCTGTAGGATGTGTATTGAAATCTCCTCCGATTAGCGTTTTCTTGTAGCTGGACGTTGCTAGTACAATAAATTTTAAGCCGTCTGAAAAGTCTGAGATAGAAATACTTGGTGCCACATATACAGATATAATTAAAATATCAAAAGCAACAATGAGGGGTTATTCTCTCCTTACTCACTGTCGCTCGTTTGGACCCAACCACCCCATCGGCAGACAACCATGTTTTCGCCGCCAACATCTCGTGTGTGCGAAAATGAGATAGCATGTCAGCACTGCGTTTCACTCAACTGCCAGCAGTTTGATTTGGGCCCGCTGTCAAATTTTGAGCCCCGGACATGCTGTCGTTGACGTTTACTGCAGTTCGATATAGAGATGTCGATGGGGTGGACCCAACTGAAAGAAAGTAATAGAGGTCAGTAGACCTTGGAAAATAAATAAACCTAATTAATAGTTTTTGGTGATCTTGTTTTTGACAAATGTTTTATGGAAGAGTCTAAAATTTCTCGAGTTCGATTAGTTTTTAAGTTACGCAAAAATTTCTGTTTTATTTGTATGAGGAGTTTTATGGGGATAAGGACTTCCCCTACCACAGGGATGAGGCGACTAAAATCATCATAAAAAAAATTCCTGGGTCTAAAACCCCCCACATGCCAAATTTGGTTCCATTTGGTTGATTAGTTCTATGATTATGAGGAAATTTGTACATATTTCATTTGTATGGGAGCGTCCCCTTTTATAGGGGGAAGGGGTCATAATTTACCTCCTGAAGAGGAGAGAGGTCTCAATGCACCATGCAAAAAAAAAAAATTTCCTCCCAAAACACCCACATGCCAAGTTTAGTTTCATTTGCTTGATTAGTTCTAAAGTTATGAGGAAATTTGTATTTCATTTGTATATGAGCCCCCCCCCTCCTAGAAAATGGAGGGGTCCTAATTCCTCATAGAAATCTTGCCTCCAAAAACCTTCACATGCCAAATTTGGTTTCATTTGATTGATTAGTTCGCGAGTTATGAGGAAATTTGTTTTTCATGTGTATAGGAGCCCCCGCTCCTAAAGTGGGAAGGAGTCCTAATTCACCATAGAAAAAATTCTTGCCTTCCAAAACTTTCACATGCCAAATTTGGTTCCATTTGCTTGATTAGTTCTTGAGTTATGAAAAAAAGTGTAAATCATTTGTATGGAGCCCCCCCCCCCCTCTTAAAGGGGAAAGGAGTCATAATTCCCCTTCTTAAGAGGGGAGGGGTCTCAATTTATCATAGAAAAAATTCTTGTCACCAAAAACACCCACATGCCAAATTTTGTTCCATTTGCTTGATTAGTTCTCGAATTATGCAGAAATTTGTGTTTCATTTGTATGGGACCCCCCCTTTTAGTGGGGGGAGGGGTCTCTAACCATCATGAGAACCTTCCCTGTCCCCCAAAACCTCAACATGCAAATTTTCACGCCGATTGGTTCAGTAGTTTTAGATTCTATGAGGAACATCCCGACAGACAGACAGACAGAAATCCATTTTTATATATAAGACTAGCTGACCCGACAAACTTCGTATTGCCACAAATTAACCTGTGTTGTACATAAATCATGAATCTCGGATGATCTTTGTCACTTCTCGAGTTTTGCAAGCCCCCCAGTGGGCGGCGCTTCCGACGGCGGGTCACCGGCAACACTCGCGACCGGCTCGTCCTGAATGATCTAGTGTTACTATAGATAGTTTTTGTGGTCTTGTTATTGATTAATGTTTTATGGAAGAGTCTCGAATTTCTCGAGTTGGATTAGTTTTTGAGTTTCGCAAAAATTTCTGTTTTATTTGTATGAGAGTCCATATCCCCCTACCACAGGAGTGAGAGGTCTCTAACTATCGTAAAATGAATTCAAGACTCCAAAATTTCCTACATGCTAAATTTGGTTCCATTTGCTTGATTAGTACTCAAATTATAAGGAAATTTGTATTTCATTTGTATGGGAGCCCACCCTCTTAAAAGGGAAAGGGGTCGTAATACACCACAGAAAAAAAATTCTGCCATCTAAAACTCTCACATGCCAAATTTGGTTCCATTTGCTTGATTAGTTCTAAAGTTATGAGCAAATTTGTATTTCGTTTGAATGGGAGCCCCCCCCCTCCTAAAAAGGTAAGAAGTCCTAATTCATCATGGGAAAAATGGTTGCCTCCAAAAACACCCACATGCCAAATATGGTTCCATTTGCTGGATTAGTTCTCGAATTATGAGAAAATTTGTATTTCATTTGTGTAGAAGCCCCCCCTCTTGAAGTGTGGAAGGATCCTAATTCACCGTAGAAAATATTTTTGCCTCCAAAAACCTCCACATGCCGAATTTGGTTCTATTTGCTTGATTAGTTCTCGAGTTATGGGGAAATTTGTATTTCATTTGTATTGGAGCCCCCTCTCCTAATGTGAGAAGAGGTCCTAATTCATCACAGAAAAAATTCTTTCCTCCAAAAACACCTACACGCCAAATTTGGTTCCATTTGCTGGATTAGTTCTCGAGTTATGAGGAAATTTGTATTTCGTTTGTATAGAACCCCCCCTCTTAAAGTGGGGAGGGGTCCCAATTCATCATTGAAAAAAAAATTGTCTCCAAAAACACACACATGCCAAATTTGGTTCAATTCGCTTGATTAGTTCTCGAGTTATGAGGAAATTTGTATTTCATTTGTACAGGAGCCCCCCCTCTTAGAGTGGGGAGGGGTCCTAATTCACCGTAGAAAATTTTCTTGCCCTCGAAAACCTTCACATGCCAAAGTTGGTTCCATTTGCTTGATTAGTTCTCGAGTTATGAGGAAATTTGTATGGAAGCCCCCCCTCTTAAAGGGGAGAGGAGTTACAATTCCCCTTATAAAGAGGGAGGGGTCTCAATTCATCATAGAATAAATTCTTGTCACCAAAAAAAACACCCACATGCCAAATGTTGTTCTATTTGCTTGATTAGTTCTCGAGTTATGAGGAAATTTGTATTTCATTTGTACAGGAGCCCCCCCTCTTAGAGTGGGGAGGGGTCCTAATTCACCGTAGAAAATTTTCTTGCCCTCGAAAACCTTCACATGCCAAAGTTGGTTCCATTTGCTTGATTAGTTCTCGAGTTATGAGGAAATTTGTATGGAAGCCCTCCCTCTTAAAGGGGAGAGGAGTTACAATTCCCCTTATAAAGAGGGAGGGGTCTCAATTTACCATAGAATAAATTCTTGTCACCGAAAACACCCACATGCCAAATTTGGTTCTATTTGCTTGATTAGTTCTCGAGTTATGAGGAAATTTGTATTTCATTTGTATAGGAGCCCCCCCTCCTAAAGTGGGGAGAGGTTCTTATTCATCATAGAAAACATTCTTGCCTCCAAAAACACCTACATGCCCAATTTGGTTCTATTTGCTTGATTAGTTCTCGAGTTATGAGGAAATTGGTATTTCATTTGTACGGGAGCCCCCCCTCTTAAAGTGAGGAGGGGTCCTAATTCAACATAGAAAATTTTCTTGTCCTCGAAAACCTTCACATGCCAAATTTGGTTCCATTTGCTTGATTAGTTCTCGAGTTATGAGAAATTTGTTTGGAAACCCCCCCTCTTAAAGGGGAGAGGAGTTATAATTCCCCTAATAAAGAGGGGAGGGGTCTCAAATTACCCTAGAATAAATTCTTGTCACCGAAAACACCCACATGCCAAATTTGGTTCTATTTGCTTGATTAGTTCTCGAGTTATGCAGAAATTTGTGTTTCATTTGTATGGGAGCCCCCCCTCTTAGTGGGGGGAGGGGTCTCTAACCATCACTAAAACCTTTCCTGGCCCCAAAAACCTCTACATGCAAATTTTCACGCCGATTGGTTCAGTAGTTTTTGATTCTATAAGGAACACAGGACAGACAGACAGAAATCCTTCTTTATAGGTATAGATAAATTTGAAGTGATTCTCCCCGTGGGCGTTGCTGATGTTGCTCAGGGTTTTGTGTGAGAAAAAAGAGAAGCAAGTATTTTTGCTTTTGCCATCACGCTCACGGTAACAGATCGGAACGAGATTTCCTGTAAGTGCGAACAGCCTACAAAATCCCTTTTACTGCCGTCAACGCGAATAATTCAAACTACAAACAGAATAAAAGTTATATTATGCAGGACTATCAAAATGCAAAATAAACTCTCCCCACAGACTAACAGACGTAACACTTCGAACAAATTTTCTATCAGAACATCGTTTCATTAACACCCCTAAAACTTGGAAAAAACACTACTGTTTTACCTGACTCACTGCGAATATGCGTGTTATTGAAATAAAACGTCACCATGCGTTTTATTCGTTTATAACGCATATGCAGCTAATATCGATAACAACCGATTTTTTATAAGTTGTGCTTTTGTTATTGCATTTAACTTGTAAAAAGTTGCATAAATAACAATTCAGTTTCACAATACAATTATTGCGTACTACTAGCACTTGCAATATAATGTTTAAGTACGTTATTTTTAGTGATCAAAATCAACGATATTTTCGATACAAGGGCGATATTTTTCGAAACCTTTCGAACCAACACGATCCCGCGAATACAACGCTATGCGCAGTGAGTCAGGTAACACAGTAGCATCACCTGGTGCAGTCTTCGCGTTACGCAGAGTAGGTTGCTATAAATTAAGCAATGCTATAAATTTACTTGTATAATATCAGACATCAGCGCCAGCGCAGATCAGCGGCGTTCTCGCGCAGTGACTGTTGTTTGAGTTTGAGTTGTTTGAGTCTTGGTTTAAACGAAAATATGAAATGATAATTTTTATTGACGACGTCTGTTAGTCTGTGCTCTCTTTGTTTGCACCATTTCGCCACTTAGTCCCTTTGTACATGATAGTCAAGGTTTCCTTATTTCGGTTTTCGAGCAACTCAGATCGATTTTCGAGCAGATGATACATTTTTTTGAAATATTTGGCATCCCTTCAATGCTGACCAAAAAGAAACAGGCGATAAACTGGTTTGAAAATGAATTTAAAAAATGCTATAAAAATTACGAAACTGTCATCTCGGTTGTGATGTTATATTTAGTTTACATTTTCAGAGGTGAAAATCACTAGTTTTTACTTGTTAGTTGATATATTTTGCTACGTTACTTTTCTTTGTGAGCTGCAATGATGTGAAAAGTCACGACCAAGAAAAGAATGTCCATTAACATAACGGTACACGCAAAAGATCAACCGACGCCGTCGACTCTTAAGGAAGCTAGCAGTAATCCTTTCGCAAGCTTGGAAACTGTTCGCAAAGCGGAAAATGAAAGGCGGCGCAAGGCTCGGCTGGAACAGGTAAGTGTAGATGTTAATTTTAAACGGTAAAGTGTTTATAGACTGAAACCTCTTGTGCATAGGTTCGCCAGCAATCCAAGGAACTCGCTGCCAAGGTGCGAAAAAACTACCAAACCGCTAAACAACAACAACTGGCATGCGTGCAGAAGGTCAAACAGGACGAATTGAAACGCTGGAAACAACAAAATATTGCAAAGCTACAAGCTGAATATAAGCAATGCCTTGACGAAGTAGGTGAAGCTCATAAGGCAGCGGAAGCTGCAGAGCAGTGCGAAGTCTGGTTCCAAGAACGAAAGGCAACCCAACAAGCCGCTGCCCTTTCAAGGGGCAAGCAAGCGGAAGCGAAGCTTGCCGAGCAACAGCGAGAGAGAAAAAGTAGACAAACGAAAACTAAAAAGGATTACAAACCATCCAAATCGGTAGGGATTCAAGTTTCTGTTCCGGTAAAAGAAAATCAAACGGATGAAAGCGTTTCCTCCGCAAATACTCTTAGTGCATTTGAACAGTACAAGAAAGGTTCTAAAGCAAGAAGCGCTGAAAATTTACCCGTACAACAATCACATCTGCTTTCGCCGGAATTTATTTCATCGGATGAAGATGAGCATTTGGCAGGTGCAGGTAAAAATAAGGAAAATATTCCATCTCAGAATGTTCCTTCCAAGCGGATAGACACCCTTTATTACAACGCTACATCGTTCACTTCACCGGAAACATTACACAGCTTAGCACCTGGCTCTCATCAAACGACACAACTTAACAAATCTACTACTTTAAAACCTTTCACACAAGTGTCCGATTTGGTCAGGCGACGAAGAGAGCATACGTCGTCGCAAAAATATTCACAACCGCAAGGCAGTTACTCCTCTCAGAAAAATGTACAGTTTGATGATTTCAGTGAGAACACTCTTTCTTTTCCAACGAGCGCAGCACTGGACCGATCGATACTGGAGTCCCCCAGAAAGCCAGTTCGTAAGTCGGTCGAGCAGCCGAAAGTCCCGCCCGTGGTGGTTTCTTCTAAAATGAAAAGTTTGACAACTACCAGCCCATCAAAACAGTCTACACACAGGGCACAGGCCAGCCCAGGCGACGGTTCCAAAGTGCAGTACTATGACTACAATACCAAGTACAGGAAAGAGTACGATCAGCCGACGTCGCTGGTGCAACGGAACGAAAAGGTCGACGGCACATTGAATGCCATGCAGGAAGCCGTCCGATACGAGCGACTCCAGCAGGATATGCTGAACGCACGGAGGTGAAAATAGCACCATTATAATTTTTTTTAGATCTATATTTGTATGAATTATTTTAGGCAAACTTCGTCAACCGCAACGGATCGTTCTAAAGTGGCGCTTGAGAAGCTACAATCAAGAAAGGATTATGAAAACTTGAAAGCCGAGTTGGATAAACTGGTTCGAGTTGAGAAGCAAGCGAAAGTGCTGGATATGGTAATTGTTTTGTGAATTTTTAACCTATTTTTAATGTAATTGAGAATGGTTTCTTTGATTAGACTAAAAGACCGCAGCCGACGCAAGCGCAACAACGCAAGCAACAAGAACTACGTCAAAAACGAGCTAACGAAGCAGTGGAAGATCTGATTAAACAGAGAGTGCTGATCACATGTCCACAGGTGCGCGATCTACCAAGAAATGCTCCGCCAATCCCATCGGGCAGGCCAGCACAAATTAACGTAGCAGCTGCTCCGGTTTCAGGAGACGATTCCGTTGCTGCACGAGATGCCAGTAACTCCGATAGCTGCAGCACAATACTGATTGGTTATGATCCGAATGCCGTAAGAGCGGGAATCCCGCTGCCAACGGGAGCTGCGAAGGAACAAGATAGAGTCGCAAAGTTGAAAGATTTACTGGAACAACTAAACGAACAGAAGAAATTGCTTTGTTATGAACTGAAGCGAGAGCAAGAGGCCGAACGTGAGCTGACGGCCCCCATTGAGATAGCACGGAAGTCGACCCACAGTCAAACTGATAATGGAATACACAAATTACAACAACGGCAAATTCGATTGGAACAGCAACAGGAAGAGCTACGTAAAAAGGAGCGTGAAATTCAGGAACTTGAAAAGCAACTGAAGGATAAGCTGGATCAGTTAGCGAAAGAACAAGATAAGAAGAGGAAGGTTCCCATCGTTGTGGAAACCAGAGGTGCTGGAAAAGCCGAAGTACAAACAGGCGTGGATGTTTCATCTAACGATTCAAATGCTAGCATTCAATCCGGCTCTGAAATACCTGTTAAAATTATTATTACGCTAAATGATAAGTCTCAGAAAAAGATAAGGAAAACACCGAAAAAGTCTGCACCCGAAGCTAGAAAACGAAAGAAGGTTAGAGATGTTGTGAACGTTGATAGGCCTGATGGTTCTTCCCCTCAGATGCCGATAATATCAAAGCCCGTTAGTGTTCCTTCTGCTGCGATGGTACCCAATCCACCCAAGGAGACGGAGCAGTCTCCCATCAGTTCAACCACCTCAACCGTTTATCGTCAGCCACCGGAGAAAATTGACAATCGCATGAGTCAGCTTTTGAGACAAATCAATCAGGCTCGCAGGGGCGACTCGGCAGTAAAATCTGTTCCGAAACACCAGCTCCGAAAGGAAGCGTTGCCTCCGCCAACGATTCCTGCAGGAAGCAGTAGCAAGAAAGGGCTAAATCCAACACTGATGCAGTACATCATTCGTTTACTCGGAATGTCTCGACACTCGATTGAGCAGTTGGGCGTTAGCTCATCCACCACGGTTTCCACTCCACGCGATTCGGTCGTCGATGTCAGCGCGAATCGGTCGTCGGCTAGCAGTGCCGAGGAAGTGGACCACTCTCGGCTTGACAAATTGCGTCGGTTCATCGATGAAAATTATAACTTTCTGCATGAAATCGATGAAACGCTTAAAGAGCAAACACTGAACGGTACTCTGGATGAGAACATTAGTAGGGTTGGTGATATCTGGATGAGAACACTAACTAGAAAGGAACGCGAGTCTCAGCAACAACAGCAGCAGCAGATGAATCTCGACCGTGAAAAGGTAACTGAAAAGTCGAAAAAACCAATGGCAATTCAGCAGTCTCCTCCAGTCAGGGAAAGTTCTCTGAAGTCGATCCTCAAATCACCTAAAAAAGCTCCTTCAAATGTTGCAAAAATAATCACTCCTCAAGGTCATGTGGAAATAATCAATCTGAACGACCACGACGAGCAGGAAATACTAGAAAAATATTCACAGCTAACGGAAAACTGCAGCAAAAGGATTAACGAGCTCTC
Organism: Sabethes cyaneus; assembly: GCF_943734655.1. NCBI lineage: Eukaryota > Metazoa > Arthropoda > Insecta > Diptera > Culicidae > Sabethes > Sabethes cyaneus. The sequence goes on from NC_071355.1 coordinate 47,103,031, forward strand.
GGAAATGATCCAAAAGGTGCGAGAAGAGAAGCGAAAGTTGATCGAACACAGTCTATCCTCCAGTGAGCAGCAGGAATCAACCAAATACTTGGATTTGCCCAAATCGTTGCATGTTGTTGGATCTCCGCAGGTGAGGCCTGCGGGCGACCCTGTAGAGCAGCGCAGCCCTCAGTCGGCGAAAGATGATCCGGTCAGTGAGGAAATCAATCACATTTTCACCGCTTCACGACACATCGGGGTCAGTAAGGACAGTGGAATTGCCATGTCGCGACCGGTAACATCGTCCGACATACGTGACAGTCCCGATGTGAGACCTGCAAATGCTGGAGCGCCACAATTCGAATCGTCTGAGGATGTCAGTTCGAAGGATGCTGTACGACCGACGGAACCGCCGGTTGCTAGTTTCGAGCCCTTGCTGAAGGATATTCCCAAGGTAAGCGGAGTTCTTCAACACATGGACGGGATTATAGTTGTAAATATTCTAATTTTTCAGGTTACAGCCCGTGTTCTATCGATCGAAAATGGTAGTCAACAGTTCGAAGCGAAGGACAATGTTGCTGGTAAGCGTACCAAGCCACCGGTTGCCATCAGCCGCTTTAGTCCGCAGCTGGATGAAGCAACCAATGCTCACGAACTGTCAACAATTCTTGAAGTGGAAACGCCCATGGCGTCGAAGGTAAACATTTCTATTCCTTCTACCAGTGAAAAGTTGGAACTTTTGGACGATCGAAGTAAACTGCTGGAATATGCGCGGGCTTTGGGTTACGAAGGTTTTCCCAACTATGAAGAGTATGTGCGACAAAAAAATCTAGAAGCTACACGATATGATCCGGAGAAAACCAATGGAGCACGCTCGAATAATCTTTTGCTAGAGGTAACCGACAAAAGTGATCTCCTGCGATACCACCAGTACCCGGTTCCAGCTCCGGACATAAACGTAACTGAAGATACGCTAAAAGATGCTGGCGAGGGATCAGGGTTGAAGCAACCCGAACTGGAAAGTAACTCCAGCTCCAGTACTTCGTTGCCGGATGTAGTGGCCGAATTGAAGCTTCGAAACATAATCGACAAATCGTTCAACAATTCTTTGGATGATTCCAACCGTTCTACACCCAATTCAGAGTCCATAGAAATTGAGCAGCTCATTCCGTTCGCAAAACAATCACCTTCGAAGAGAAAACATTTGAAAAACCCAATCGATATTCACCCGAAACAGCACGGTCAATCCGTATCAGAAACAACAGGATCGCTGGAGCGTGATTTGAACCAACTGGGACTGAGTTGGGCAACTACAATGTTGAAAAAGAATCAAGAACGACAGCAACAGGATCACTCCAGTAGCTCATCGTTATCCTTAGCCATTGGCGAAGAAATTCGCCGTGGAAATGTTCTGCACAAGCCAGCTGACTGTCAAGATCCGCACGAACCCGGACCCGGGGCATCCGGTAAACCGCTGAACCTGAAAGAGTTCATAGCTCGTGAGCTCATGATACGTTCCAATTCGAATCTAAACGCCCTGTCTAGCTCATCGAGTCCATGTAGCATACTGTTAAAATCCCTCCTCGACATAAGTAATATCAACTGCTCAACATCGGAACTGCTAACACCACCGACGGATAAAAATGTTCAGCGTACTTCCACTCCGGTGCCGTCTAAATCATCCTCCAATACGACAGGTCACGCCGAACCGGATCGTACTACTAGAGAACCGAGCCTGAACGTTGCTGGCGGTCTATTTTCCGGTGAATCTCGAATTTCCTCCGTTCACATGAGTTCATCGTCCGGTGGAGAACTAGCCGTTCCTAACGTTAGACTGATCGCGGATAGCAGCAGCAGAGCAAATCCTAACGACAGCAAGCAACGGACGTTAACGTGAAGAGATAGTGCCTTTGTGAACCAGTTTTTTTTATATCTTGGTAATGCTTTTTGCTCAAATTGTAAGCATGTTGAAATAGTTGATAAGCGATACAATTCAAGTTATTAACCATTAAGGAGATGCTCCAACCGAGGGTTGTAAGATTTTAAACTGGTTGTTAGTTGGGGTTGATAAATTGTTCATTAGCAAGGATGATAGAAATTAAGTTTCTTTTTTGCCGACTTTTAAAATTATGCGACGAATATTTGTTAAACAGTATGCAATAAATTAGAGGTTACACTTTAGAATTTGATTAGCTAAAATTTTGATTGCAGGTAACTTAAACTATAATGTCTCAATCGGCAGATTTGAAACGACTTCATCGCAAGCTAAGGCTATCAACAGAAAAATCTGCCAAGACGAATACCTCCGCTTCTCGAATGGCACTCTACCACTCTGCCCGGCACTTGTTAGACCTATAATACGAAACCAACAACGTTATTTTTGACTACGAAACTTTCCGAATTGTACGACCTGCTAAAAATATTTATTCTTCGTAAAGGCTAACCATCGTAAAACCTTGAAAGTGATTGAAAATGAACATGAACTAAAGAAAGTGCACCTGAAATTGTCTAAATACTCCCTGTCTAAATTGCCAGGATCGTCTACGGCAGTCGAAACGACATGACTACGGCTCTGAAATGGAAAGGCGCCAGCAGAATGATTGTGATCATCCGTCTCATTAACAAGCGGAAGTTCTAAGGGAAGGTTAACCAACCGTGTCAGTTTGGAGTTATGTACCAGCTCGCGGCCTTCACTTGAACAATCTGGTGATTGGCAGGCTGTAAACACACCATCGAAACTGGCGGTCGAGTACGGTTCTAGTATATTTCAAGTTTTGGAAAAAGCAAACTTGTCAAAAGAATTGTCTTTGGATCAAATCGCAATAAGACTTTAAAGCATCGTACGATACGGTCGATAAAGAACATCTATGGTAGAGCATGTACAGTACGACATTTTCTCAGAAAACTGAACAAAATTCATTAGCTTCAGGTACTCAGTGCTGATGAGTAGACAACTTATTACAGTGCTAATGCTGCTAGGCACCGCCCGCCAGTTTCGAAGTCTACCGATGTTCTTCAATAAGCAACTACTAGTTGCGCTAATACAGAAGCCCTGGGTCCACGATACAAAAATTATTGGTCTAAGCAATATATGGTAAGTTAATTCACTATAACACGCAGTACAAACCGAGAATTATTAACCGAGACTCTATTAAATGGAAATTTTACTCCAATTGCAGAATTTATACAACTGGAAGTCCCAGCGACCTCAGAAAATCAAGATTTAATCATGGCGTCTGCGTACTTTCCGAACGACACAGACAAAACATCGCCATGTTATGGCCATTAATATGCCGTGGTGCGGCCGCTCACTGCACGGTTTGCAGCAGCTTGGACGTGAATAAGAAGGTGAGTACCTGCTTGAATCTCTAACTTCTATCAATGTCAATGTATGCAACGTAGCGAATGATCACACTTAGGTTAACGCTCATTTAAGTAGTCTTCACTCTATGTAGCGTTTCAATAGCTGAGAGGATTAAAAACTGGGTTGTCACTGATGAACAAGGTTAATCAGCCTATAGGAATATCATTTTTGATGGCAATAAATGTACATTCCAATACGGTAAATCTACTCTCCAATTTCGGTTGCTATCGACCGTTAATAATGATGGAGTTCTTCATTGGTTATCCAATTGTCAGGCCGCAAGGCACGAATGATGTATTTCACAGGCAGCGATCGATGAATACATGCAGTGCAGTCCGCCGAGACGCACCATGTTTCGCAGGCGTAACGTTTGAGTGAAGAATGCGGGTTTTGCTATGTAGGATTGTTTAAGCGCCAAATGCTTGGCAGACCTGCAAAGGCATCTCTGGTCTTCCCGATCTGCGTGGCTATATCAGGTGTTGGTACGTACCACTATCGGGCGTTGTCTGCCTACCAAGATATTGAAAGCATATTGATTCGATGTTGTGCGAGCAAGACAATGTCGTCGGCTAGGTCAAGGGCATTAACCTGCTCCATCGTGAGGGGATTTCAAGGTAATTCCCGATTTGGTCTCCTGTCAACAGCTCCAACTAGTATGTCATCCATAACGGTGACAAACAGCTGCGGTGATAATAGGTGAAACGCGTTTTTGAAATCAACGAACACCAGCAGAAGAAAGTCCTGGAATTCGTCGATCTGCTCCAATGTAAGCGTTGTGATCTCCCCCGTCCCACCACGGAATCCAGCTTGCTGCCGCCGGAGAGTAGCGTCGATCTTCTCCTGGATCCGGTCCAGGATGGTACCTTACAGAGTACTTTGAGAGTAATACACTGCCGTGAATCGCATATCAGTCCCATTTTCTATGGAGTTTCCTATTTATATGGGACTGTTATGCGATTCACGGCAGTACAACAGAGCAACGTGATGCCACGCCACTTACCACATTCAGTTATGTCCCCTTTTTAGGGACTTTGACCAATATGCCCTGCATTCAGTCCATCGGAAAAATTTCGATTTTCCATATATATTGAATAGCATATGAATAGCTGATGCATCATCTGAGCGGGCAAAGGTGGGCCAGGTTTGCACATCTCGACTAAAATACAGTCTATCCCTGGCGCACTGCTGGATTTCGTACTTTTGATTGCTACCTAAATTTCAGCCAGTGATAGCGCCTCAGAGTTGACTAAATACTGCGACAAACTATTTGCGCCACGCGCTGGTGGTTTTGTTGATCTCCGACATTTGAAACTCGAAAGAGTTGTTCAAAATGTTCAGTCCATCGCTTCAGCTGTTCTGTACGATCAGTCAGCAACTGGCCAGCTCTGTCCTTTAGCGATACCTTGGTATTCATCCTGGCGCCACTAAGGCGGCGAAAAATATTGTACAGCAAACGGCTGTCACCAATGACGTGGTGTTCGGCGTATCGTTGACGGGCAGCTGTCTTAGCCGCTCTGGTTCGCGCTTGCTCAATGCTGGTTTTCGTCTCCCTCCGTTCATCGATCATCCGCCCAGATTAACACTTAATCCCTTCGCCCGCGCGCTCTTTACTGGGCCATTGCTCTTCGACGGTTACATCAGGTGGTAACTCCGAAGCTCGGGATCTAAGTTGTTCGACAAATGTGCTTGTCAGTGCTCAGCATTTTCCAATCGGCGGACGTCGTAACGACACCCAACTTTTGCCTACCGTTGTTGGACACGTGCGACGCGCAAGGGTATCTCAGCAATGGCCTGCACAACAACGTTCCGCCAACAAACTCGATCCAAGGTTGACCGTCTCTAATGCGATCTACCAATGACCATGTTATTACAAGACAACAAAACTCCGTAAACAGCTCACCGTTTTCACTCAGCTCTCGTAAGCTATGGTGTTCCATGACGCGTTACAGACCCATGTTGTTTAAGCCGATCCTCGCGTTGGAGTTGCTCGACTGGATTTGAATGTCCCGATTTGGGATATTCTCCACCACAATGATTAGCTGTAGGTCGGCAGCAGCTATTGGTGCTTCTTCTATTGGCGCTATCTTCTTTCGTTTATCAGTTTTCACTTCATCAGGATCTCATGCGTCCAAAATCTTCCGGAAAAGCGCTACCTGGAAAAGCAGGAATATGCAAAACTGGAGCGGTTGCATCGTTCTCAGGAAACGCGAAAGTTCTACCAGAAACTGAAGGGATCTAGCAAAGGCTTTGTGACGCGAGCCGAAATGTGTCGGAGTGGGAATGGCAGTATTTTGACGGATGATCGTGGGGTTACCAAAAGGTGAAAGCAGCACTTTGATGAAGTGTGGCGCCCAGGCGGAGAACCATGGCGGCGGGGAAAGCGATTTCGACGGTGCAACAAACGGGGAAGAGGTGTCAGCTCCAACGATAGGCGAAGTTAAAGAGGCCATCATGCACTTACTTACTTATGTGTTCATGTCCGCCGGTCCGGCAGAACAAAGGGAGGAAATCAGAGATCTCCACTGCTGACGGTTACCCGCCATGGCTTCTACCTATCACCAGGACAGGTTCTCCTCTACAACCCGGATGTCGTTGGCTAAGCTGCGTCGCCATGAGCCTCTGAGTTTGCCTCTTCTACGCTATCCTTGTGGATTCCAGTCGAGTGCTTCTCTGCAGATCTCGTTCGCTCCTTTCCTCAAGATGTGTCCGATCCACTTTCACCTACGTTCACGAATTTCTGTAGCTATCGGCCGTTGATGACTTCGACGATGGAGTTCCTCGTTGGATATCCAATTGTCAGGGCACCAGGCACGGTCGATATATCGCAGGCACCGGTTAATAAATACCTGCAGTGTTTGCGTTGTTTCCACTGAGACGCTCCACGTTTCGCAGGCATACAGCAGTATGGATTTAACGTTTGAATTAAAGATTCGGGTTTTCGTACGTAGAGTGATCTGGTTTGAGCGCCAAATTTTTCGCAGACCTGCAAAGGCACTCCTGCCCTTCCTGATCCGCGTGGCTATATCAGTCTTGGAACCTCCATCGGGCGTTGTCTGGCAACCAAGATATTGAAAGGTGTCTACCTGCTCAACTTGTCCCGCTACTGTTAAGTTGGTGGAATTGGCAGTGTTCACTACCATAGACTTAGTTTTTGCTACATTGACTGTGAGACCTGCTGCCTAGTGCCTAGCAGCTCTCGGAGAGGTCATCTAACTTGCTCTGCATATCGTTTCGGCGTTGTGCGAGCAATGCACTGTCGTCGGCTAGGTCGAGGTCATTTAGCTGCTTTATCGTCAGAGACTTCCAAGACATTCCTCCATTTGGTCTACTGTCAATTGTTCCAACTAATATCTCATCCATAATGATGAGAAACAAAAGCGGTGATAAAATGCAGCCCTGTCTCACACCAGCAGTAACCCTTATAGGGTCGGACAAGACGTCGTCGTACAAAACCTTGCACGAGAACGCCTCGTACTGAGCCTCGATGCGATGGACTAGCTTATCTGGAACTCCTCTACGCCTAAGTGCGCCTTAGATGTGTTCGTGGTTGAGTCGATCGAACGCCTTTTTGAAGTCAACAAACACCAGTAGAAGAGAGTCCTGGAATTCGTTGATCTGCTCCAACATGATGATCGGCCAGCACGGAATCCAGCATGCTGCCGCCGGAGAGTAGCGTCGATCTTCTCCTGGATCCGGTTAAGGATTATCTTACAGAGTACTTTGAGAGTAATACGGAGCAACGGGATGCCACGCCAGTTACCGCATTCAGTTAGGTCTTCTTTTTTGGGGACTTTGACCAATATTGCTGAAAAGCTGATGCATCATCTGGACTAACAAAGATGAGTCAGATTTGAGCATTTCGCTTGAAATACAGTCTATCACTGGCGCTCTATTGGATTTCATACTCTTGATGGCTGCTATAATTTCATCCAGCGATGGCGCCTCCGAGTTGACGCGATTAATTCGGCGAACTGTAGGTGTCATACGCTGCTGGTTTTGTTGGTCTCTGTCTCTGACATTTGAAACTCGGAAGAATTGTTCAAAATATTCATTCCATCACTTAAGCTGTTCTGTACGGTCAGTCAGCTTAACCTGTTCTGTACGGCTCGCACAATGCCGGCTTTCGCCTCTCTCCGCTCGTCGATCTTCCTCCAAATTTCATCCGAGATCCACTCCTTCCGCCCGCTGCGCCTTGTTCGACATAGGCCCTTTTCGCCTCAAAATTCGCCAATTATCGGACGTCGTAACGACACCCGACTTTCGCCTCCCGTCGTTGGACACGTGCGACGCGCAAACCTATTTCCAGCGATAAAAAGATTATGGTCGGATGCGATATCAACGCTGCGTTTGTTACGTACATCAAGAACGCTTTTTCGCCATTTGCGGCTGATGCAGATGTGGTCGATTTGGTTTTCTGTTCGGCCGTCGCTGGAAACTCACGTGACTTTATGTACTGGTCTATGGGGAAAGAGCGATCCACCAATGACCATGTTGTTATTACCACAGAATTCTGTAAACAGCTCTCCGTTTTCGCTCATCTCTCCTAGGCCACGGCGTCCCATGACTCGTTCAAGGTGCGCGTTGTTTGAGCCAATCTTCGCGTTGAAGTCGCCCAAGTGGATTTGGATGTCCCACGTTGTTCAGCTGGCTGTAACAGCACTCTTTCTCCTGCATGTCGGCAGCATCTGTTGGCGCATAGCACTGGATAGCGGATGTGAGGTTTCTAACCCGTGTTCTGAATCTGGCAACGATTATTCGCTCGTTCATCGGTTCCCATTTCATCAGGGCCGCATGTGCCCCTGGCCTCAGTAGGAGTTTCTCAGTTTCTCGAGTAGCATTTGTAGTGAATAGCAATGACATGGTTGAATGTAAGCAAATGTTTATGATCAAATCAAGAGTAATCATAGCTAGCTTAGTTATGAACTTAAATATAAAACAATAATGTCACTTTCAAAATGTTAGCACTGCCCAAACTTTGAGTCGATATTGTTTCTGGCAGCTATGTATATAATCCTATTGAGTGGGACAACGTTTCCCGTAAGGTCGAGGAACGCGAGAATAACGAGCGAGGTCATTCTGTGTGCTATTTTCGAGAACCAAGGATGTGTTTTGGATTCGGATACGACAGCATTTTCACCTCGCTTGCCAGAGCAGAGCAAGACTTGCCCGGATGACGTCTTGTGTTAGCCAGTACCCGGGGACCTCGCTCAGCCCCAGGATTTCAATCTTCAGGCGGCTAGCTTGCAAGTTGAGCCAGCTTGCCCTGCTGGGCAAGGGTCAGTATTTTTTTTTTTCCATGTGTGGACTCATTACTGCGACCAGTATAGTTGATCTATTGTAATATCGCCCGGGTGTTTGCTGTATGACCTGCACTGCATTTCTTTTTGCTATAATCGCTATTGAGTGAGCGATATGCTTATTAAATTTTATGCGTGCTTGCGTGTATTGGGGTTTACCCTTCCTTCAAAGCTTAATCTACTTTACCCACTTATTCCTCGCTGCCAGCACTATCCCATATTATAGCCGTCCCTGGCGAGGACTCATTCGTACCTCTGACCAGTACACTTAACTATAGGAGGGACATTTGCACTGTTAAGAGGCTTCAGAGGGTAAATATAGAATTCAGCACGAAGGAAGGGTAAATGGAGGGGCCTGAGAATAAACCCATGCTAAAGTCACTTGACATCGAGAATGGCTTGATTCTACTAAGATTCGAACCCACGACCACTCGCTTGTCAAAGCAGACTCGGTAACCTTGCGGCTACGGAGCCCCCCTAAGGGTCAGTATATTCCATGTTCCGATTCGTGTTCGTGTTTTCATGCTAAAGATCGTTGCCAATAATCCAGAGAGGTTTCTTCTTCCATTTTCATTAACTTTTTGTGTTCCGGTACAATAGGCTGTAAACCTAAGGTCCTTATCACGCTGCCGGGGCTGCTATCTTAATGTGGGCGGGAGCCACTGTGCCCCCTTTCCTGTCAACGTACGACAACCGAGGTTGCGTACCTCATCCGGCACCACGTGGAGGTAGGAATAGGAGTTAATGAACAGAGGTTATGGAATGCACATGTTCACCCTTTGCCAGCCAGGCCATCATGCAGCTAAAAATAAATCAGCTCAGCAGCAATCCAATACTTTTCTTGTTGTGTTCGCCAGTACCCAGCCGACGTGCCTCGCCCAGCCCCAGGTTTTCAAGCTTCAGGCGGCTAGCTTCCCTTGCAACTTTCCAAAAAGGTTAAGCCGGTTTATCCTGCTGGGCAAGGGTCAGTAATTCACGTTCCGATTCATGTTGGTTTGCATGCTAAAGACAGTTGCCAATAATCCAGATACCATCAATCCGCCGGCGTGTCTGAGGAATTGGCGGACGGTAGCCCACAACCGAGTTAACTGGAGACACCTTGTTCAACAGCCTTTGACTTAGGATGGCAAGTCACTTAAGCAATGTAAGTAAATATGGACGTCCCATATGAAGTGATTGAAACAGATTTATGTATGTGGAATAATTAACACCCAATCTTTCATCTGGAACCATCTCCTTTTTTCGGATGGTTCAAAAATAAGGACCGGTGCAGGGTCCAGTATCTACCGACAGGGAATCTATCTCAATGGGCAAGTGATCCACCGTTTTTCAAGCAGAAGTATACTTGCATCTGTGCAAAAATATGCTTGAAACGATACTCGGTAAACGGTGGTTTACTCTATTATCTACCACGACTTCAATCTTGTCAAAATCCTTTCAGAAACGTTCATGCGCACGTCAGACGTTTTTTCATTTTTTTTCGCGTCCCAGGCGCAGTGACAATTCAACCAAAACAAAACAATCATCGGTGCTCTGCTCAGCTCATCTTTTCGCTCTCATTCAATAAAATTTTATAGTAAAACCGTAGACTGATGCAGTTCCGTTCCGCTTTGGTTACGCAAACAATCAAAAAGAAAGTGGTTCAAAAGCATTGGAAAAAGTTGAAACGGTCTAATGATATACCGAAATACCTAAGCTGCCGCTGGCAGCAATCAATGGTCATGTGTTTACGCAGCAAAGCAAAAGTTTTGCTCGGTTCGTTATAGCATAGCACCCATTCAGAATCACGGTACGGTACAGTACAGTGTACACACTCACTTTGCACTTGTGATCTTTATACCGTTTGTTACGGTATTATTTTCATTTCATTCATCGTAATCCGGAGGTGTAGGTGTCGTAGTTTTTCGTAGTGTGGAAAAAATAAATCTAAGACTATCAATAAATCCCAATGCATAAAAAATGTTTTGCTGCAGCTAATTAGCATACAGCTGTGGCACTGTTTTTGCCCTGCTAAACTAAGGTTTTCATAATACGAGAGTGAATGACTGCAGTATAAATTGAAGTGCGAATTTTGGTTGGTCATAACAGCATTGGTAGTGAAACAAGCAGTAAAAAGTCTTATCAGACAGCGGCCACTGTTGTAGGTGATAGGCGAGCAGTGTGTTTGCCAAAATCGAAGTAACTTCCAAATGCAGTTAAGTAGTGGTCCACCCACAAATAGACATTGAAACAAGTAGCTCAAACACGAACGGTGTCGAAGCGATGCTTCTCCATGGGGTTAAAATTAAACATCGCGAATAGGAAACCTGAAGTGCACCGGTGACAATGGAATGTCGTCCAACCTAGCAAGTGTGGGATTTATCGTGAATGTAAAAACTCTGCATTGGACTGCCAGAGCTCTTTGCTACCAATTGGGCTTGGTATTGTGAATCGGATTTCGTGCGAAAACAAGTGGTGGGCCGTCACGGCGCCAGATAAACTACCTATAGGTACCGGCGTAAAGCCATTGCATTCGCATTAGCAGTGTCTGTACTGTATGTCAACTGCCCAGCACACAGCTGTCGGTCGCAGAGATTGTTACTAAAACAAATAAATAATAATCACACGGACCGGTCGGTCACGGTGAACAACAGGCAACACAAGAATGGCAGTGTCGAAATTCAGGTGAGTTACAGTTTTGTGTCGTCAAACGATGACGGTTGTTCACAATTTTGAATTGAATTAAATTAGGTAGCCAATTCATTGAGCGGCTGTTCCCGATACTTATTTATATAATGTAACATAGCTTGACATTGACTAGGATGGGGCGATGGGAAAGTTTAGTACAAACTAATGTTATAACCCGCAAAAAACAGCTCATTTTGTGCGATAATTTTAATAAGAAATTTACAACAAACATTTTAAGAATACACAATGTATAACTGAAAACGTTATATTCGCCTTTGATACTAAAAAAACTAACACATTTCTAGTCCCACTTGGCAAAAGATGCACATGTCTAACGAAGAAAAAATGCGAACTCATTATCATACGATAAGGAGCAGTATGGAATACAGTTACATCTACAGCTGCATTTCAATTGGAAACCGGCATTAATAAGTGATCTAATCTGTAGCTTATATTGACGATCGAATCGAAACCAGTGAAAAAAAAAACAGACTGGAAGGTCCCAGAATTTTATGAAATTTTATTCAAGGGCATAGTTCCGTATTCCTTCGGGAATTATGCACCGAAACAGTTTTATGAGCTATTTCGCACTTTCATTTCCAATCAGAAATGAAATGGACAAACAGTTATTATTAATTATTAACATAACGTTTGCATTAAAAAAACGGACTTTTTTCGGATGGTGATAAAAAAACTAAGACAGCTAATTGAGTTTGATAAATTTCCCGTTGAAGGTTATTTTATTAGTTTACTTGCAAAAAAAATTCTACATCTCTATCAGTCGACCTCTAACCGTGACGGCGAAAACAGTAAAGTTACTCCGTTCAGAGGTGTGCGCGTTCAAAGAACGGTACCCCGCCGCGTCGAAAACGGACATCGTGCGGCACTTAGTGGACGCCGGATACTCCCGTTCCTGCATCTACAACATCTTGGCACTATTGGACAATAATCAGAGCATCGAAAGAAAGTCCGGTTCCGGACGGCCGACGACCCTGAGCGACAAGAAGCTCTAAAGGATACTGAAGAGAAAGGCCGCTGGAAAAGTTGCTACATCGCTGAGTGCGCTTAGTTGGGAGGTCGGTGCAACCGGCTAAACAGTGAAAAAACCTGGTGAACATGATGAACATACATATCAGGAAGCGAAATGTCCCGTCCACTGGTCTCGGAGCTGCAGGCAATGACGCAGCGCCAGCGGTTGAATAAGATGGTCAAGACAATTTTCCTGGCGAATCGCGACGTGGCGGTGGTGATGGACAACGAGACCTATCTCACCCTGGATGGCAACGACACACAGCAAGTTCCCCAAGAAGGTGCTGCTGTTGCTGACAATCAGCGAGAAGAGGTTGTCAAAACCGCACTTCTTACGCGCCGGACTGGCCGTGAACGGGGAATTTTATACTACGAAGTACTTGTCGTAAGTTGCGTCGTTCATCAAGAACTACCATAAGGGCGAAGACGCAGTGTTCTGGCTGGATCTGGCGTCGGCCCACTACTCGAAGCGATTGTTGGAGGAGATGGAGCGGCTGAATATCGATGTGGTGGATCCAAGTTGGAGAACCCACCCAACGTCCCGCAGCTGCGTCCCATCGAGAATTTCTGGGCAAACATGAAGATCTACTCTATAACCATTTTTTTTTCGCGAAAATTTAGGAGGAATTGAACTATAAAACCAAGAAAGAACTCAAAAACATGCCTACACGCATGTTTTTGTCCGCCGATGGCGAATGTTCCGGTCAGGGATGGTTCGATCACTTTGACTCAATTTTGATTCATTTGACAATATCGTCTCAGCCGAGCAAAATTTGACAAAACGATATCGGGACATTTGTAGAACTAGTTATTATCTAGAATTTTGCTGAATACAGTTTTGCCGTATCTTTTGTTGTTACAGAGCTACAACGCTAGTATTTAGTTAGTAATGAGATAATAGCATTGTAGGTCTTTAACTACAAAAGATACAACAAAACCTTTTTCAGCAATATTGTAGATTATACCTAATTCTACAAATGTCCCTTACATAATTTTATCAAATTTTGCTCGGCTGAGACAGTACTGTCAAATGAATCAAAATTGAGTCAAAGTGACCCATCCCTGGTTGCGGTTAAGTGCCGGAAGGCCGCTCGCAAGGGCGTAGAATAAAGTGAGCAGATTTTTTTTGGATGAATGCCGGACATATTGAATGCCTTATTTGCTAAATCGGTTCGGTAGTAAAGATGGGATCATTTAGAAATTGGGCACTTCATTTTGGCTATAGCGGCGCTCCCAGTGGCTGTGGATGCTAGCTTTTGATAGCGTTGTGTTATTTGTAAACAGTTCTACCCGGTATTTTTTTTGACAGTTTAAAGGTAACATGGTTTCGAGATATTCATCATGCAGGAGGAGAAATGAACGTAATTGTGTGCAGCCACCTACAGAATCCATCAGCGTTCACTCGGGAGCAGGCGGGACTGACCGATTATCCTTAAAGAGCTGTGGTGTGAGTAATTGAGGCGTGCAAGGAAACTCTCAGGGCTGCCCACAAGGCGCAGGGCAGCCGTTGGAGTCGAACTCTTGATCGTCAACTGCGGTTGAGGATCGATCGGAAAGTCAAGGCTGATGTCAACATCACGGATTGTGCTTTGGCGAAAAAACTGAATACTGACCGCGAATCCGTCTCGGAATGGCTACAAGTGTTACCGAGCAAGTGGGGAGCCAAACAGAAGACTGAAACAATAAACAAAGGCTAGAATCCGGTCTTGCGGGCTGTGCGGCCGGGCTGTGACGGAACGCGATGCATGTGTCTGACTCAATGATGAATAAGCTTCAGAGAAGGTCGATTTCAGCCAAACACACAGGGTTTGTAACAGATTCGAGATTGGTTTTGGGGATGAGATCGTGATAAAAGCTCCTGACTTGGCAAGGGATCTGTTTCATTGAAATCCGTGTGAAACCAGTGTTTTGTGACGGATAAGAATTTGGAGATACACAGGGGTAGGTGCCTCACCAGGCGGATTTTGCCCTTCATTAAGTCCCATGATAGCCTGTCGCAGTTTCAGCATGCATGCTACAATGAACAATGGACTTCAGTTCATCTCAAAAGAGTTGAGTGCACCAAATTGTCCCCGGGTTCTTCTAGTATTGAAATACTGGGGGATAATGAAGCGAAAGCTTGAGATGAAGAGAACAGTCACCTACGAAATTGGTCAGACGAGGAGTTTGAGGTGCCAGCTGGCTGAGACCGTGACTGGGGAGGTGTGCTCCGGCTGACGAGCGGTGTCAGCAGTAGGTTTTTTCATTACATTGTAACATAATTACCGAAAGTTCTACGTTACAAGCTCCAGAGTTTTGTGGTAATATCAATATGGTAATTGATGGTTCGCTATTTCCCCGTAAACTAGCACATAAAGTCACGTGGGATTTCCGCAACGGCTGAACAGAGAACCAAATTGTCCAAATCTGCATCAGCCGAAAATATAGAAGCAGTCTTCTTAATGTACGCAACAAACGCAGCGCCGATATTGCATCCGACCAGCACAACTTGTTATCACTGAGAAGTGAGAAACGCTTGCGCGTCGCACGTGTTAAACAACGGGAAAGGATAGTTGGGTGTCGCTACGACGCTCGTCGATTGGAAAATCTCGAGGCGAAAAGGGCCTTTGTCGAGCAACTTGAATCCCGAGTCTTGGAGTTGCCACCTGCTGGAACCGTCGAAGAGCAGTCGACCGGCATTAAGAAGCCTTCATCACGACCAGTGAAAAAACCCTCGGCAAAGTGCACAGCCAGCGCTGGGGTTAGATATCGGATGAAACTTGAAGCGGCTAAGACAGCTGTCCGTCAACGATACACCGAACTGGATAGGGTTGTTAAACAAGCTTGTAGGCGGGACAAGAGAGCCTGAACTAACTCCCTAGCCGACGAAGGAGAAATCGCCGGCGCCAATAGTGATCTCCGGTTATTTTACGATATTTCTCGTCGGCTTTCTTGGGATACCAGAATGAATATTAAGATGCCGCTGAAGGACAGAGTGTAAGCATCCGACTGCGAATCCGCAAGGACAGCGTAGAAGAGGCAGACCCAAAGGCTCATGGCGACGCGGCTTGGCCAACGACATCTGGGCTGCTGGCAGGAACCTGCTCTGGCAACTTTAAAAACCATGCTGATTTTGTGAATCGACTGTTCGACGATTTCGGTGTGGGTACGTGTTCCGTGAACGAGTTTTTTAGGTGTTAAATCTACGTTTGTGGCCCACACGCATCCCAGGATGCTGAGATCCGGACTGCTAGCCAAGCTAAAAAGTATCAGGTATCAGCATCATTGACTCGCGCGCACGTTCGTCATTTGTGGAAGATTTGTGCCTAGAAGGTAACTAATCAATGACGCTCGATCATCTCACCACAGTGTGTCATCGCATTATTAATCATTGGAAAGATAATCGTAGAAAGCCAAAGTGAGAAGGCATCGGTCAAAGCTAATAAACACTCGAAAAAATCAGTTGTGTCCAAGCCTGTCACTAATGCAGGCATCTCCACCAAGAACATTACTTTCTTCAAGGTCACTAGCTAGGCATCCCTGGCAACGGCTGCACGTGGGTTAAACTTTCCCATTTGATGGGCAGTATTTTCTGGTCATTTTCGACTCCTACAGTAAGTGGCCAGAGATCATCCATCACCAGTAGGATGAACATCGAACTGCTCTTTGAACCGTTTGCTCGGTACGGGTTACCAGAAACTGATGTCAGCGACAATATTACCCAGTTTTCCTGCAGCCAATTCCGTGTATTCTGCGAGTCTCTAGGCATTCGTACCGCTCCGTATCACCTACAGATAAGTAGAATGCTCAGTAGAACGTAGATACTCAGAAGCAAAGCCTAAGGAAAAAATGCCAGAAATGTAAAACTCTATTTCCCGTTCTCTGTAAATCTTTTAGTCTACTTACTACTCAAATCCAAACAAATCAGCTGAAATTTTAATGGGGCAGAAGCTCCGGACTACATTGGATTTGCTGTAACTACCTGTAGACTTCAGATGAAAAAGCGAAATTTCGAAAAAGACGATCAAGGCATATATGCAAGCATCTTCAAGCATGGAAAACTCGTATGGCTCGCCGGTACCATTCTCGAACGCTTTGGTCGTGTCAATTACAATGAGTCACTGGATGGAAGCAGACTCATCAGGTCACACATCAATCAATTCCGTGATCGAGGGGAACACTAAAGTCGGGGTCTACATGGAAGAAGCTTCGTCGAACCATCAGTTTAAGTTCACCGAACTACCGAAGGTTCATCGCTCTCTGCAGATCAACCGGCTCTTTCTGCGTTACGTCTACCTCGGGACAACCACCCGCTTCTTCCGCTCCGCCGGTTTACTCGAATCCGCCGGTTACCTACTAGATACAAGATGCAACCCGTATGTCGCACAAAACCCTGTCGTTTATTTGTCGTAATGTCACAATAATTACATGAAAGTTGTGAACCTTGCTATAGGTAATTGGTTTGTTCATTCAGTTAATTCCAATGCACACGGCACATCTAATTTTATGATTGTTTCTTGTACTCCATTTGGAAGCCCTGTTCATCTTCTCTACAGAACCATGTCATTTAATATAGATCTCAAGGTTTGCTACAATTTTTTTAAACTTTAACTTTTTTTAAGGTGTCGGGCCCCTGGCCAAAGACGGGTCCATTATTTTGAGTCATTAAACCGTTTTCAACCAATCAAGTACAAAAGTTCCAATATTTGAAGATCTCGTGTCAGTAGTGGCTCCGTTTCAACAAGAATTACAAGCATCGATTCGTTCTTGTGTCCATTATGTCTAGTGACAGCATGCCTTCCATTCATAATACCCATCGCCCTTAATGCCTGATGTCTATATACCTAGCGTAATATGTCCTGCGTCCTTGTCCCTTCCTCAATTAAAATTATTGTACCAACAAACGTTCTGAGAGGTTTCCCAGCCGCAAGCTTACAGAGCCTGCTTGTTGCACGAATGGTTGGAGTTTCGAATGATAGACAGAAGTAACGATATGGAGTGCCTTAGTGACTTAAGCATTGGTTTTATTCTCAAGCCCTGGTTAATAACAAAAGTAAAATGGAATTCGAAATTTATTAAACAATTGTAGAAATTTTGAAACCTCCTCTAACCAGAATTTTACATTTATTCTTTGCTTATTACAATTTTTCTTGACAGATTTTGACACTAAAACTAAAATGATGTGTTGTATCACTAACATAGTGAACTAAATGCAAACAATTGGCTTAACTATTCTAATGTAGTACGTTCTACATTCGTTTTAAACTATTCAAGTTTTAAACAAGTCCACCGTTCAAGGAATTTCACTATTTAAGTATTGCGCTCATTTTATACCTGAGAGTTCATGTTTCTAAACAGGATGGGCAGGCATCTGAAAAACGATCGAATTCCATGTTTCAATAGAATCTCCGGCAATACACCGAAAACATACCAACCAGTACGCTTTCCAATGATGGTCGCCAACATTAGCTTCAACAAATCGTTCGCATGTGCATCTGCGGCAACCGCTAGAGCTGTTTCACCGTAACAATCAGCGATGCTTGGATCCGCACCTCGATCCAGCAATAGGCGCACCAGCTGATCATGGTTGATTTGAACTGCCGTTTCCAGTGCCGTTGAACCCCGGTCAGTGGCTGGCATATTGATTAGCTCAGGCATGTGATCCAGCAGAAGACGCGTGATTCGCACATTGCGATTCATAATGGCATAACCGAGAGCTCCTGCTCTGGCAGCGGGGTTAGCCACGGTCGGATCTGCTCCGTTTTGTAGTAGGAATTCGGTGAGATCATACTTGTTGGACCCTATAGCAAGCTGCAGGGCACTGTAACCTTTGTTGGACCGGTGATTGAAGATATGAGTCCCATCGGGAAGATATATTTGATTTCGTTCTCGGCAGTGTCGGTATAGTAGCTTGTAATGGGAAAGGGAAAATTCGTATCCAGTGAAGAAGGCGTTCTGACCTTCGTCGTCCAGGCACAGCGGATCTGCTCCAAGGTGCAGCAACATTTGGATGTTATTTTCCGGACAGTTCGGAGGGACTGCGCTCAGAACATTGGACTTCTGCGGGAAGTTAAGTATAACGCCTAGGTTGATATTGGTTGCAGCTTGGCGCTCATAAATACAACTATTAGAGCCTATTCTTATGTACTTGTACTTGTTGTGTGCTATTTCGATGGACATAGCAACTATGGCATCGTTTGGAAGTGATGTATTGGCCAAAAAGCTCCCGATAATGTTATGAAGTTTATCAATAGAATGATGATTGTTAAGATCGGCAGCAAACAAGGAAGAATCGGTTTGGATTTCCTGTATTGGTTGTTCAGAAAAAATCTCAATTCCAACGGATGCATTAGAACTTGCTGAAGCATGTTGGGCGGTAGCAGTAAACTCTTTTCTAAATTGTATCAATTTTGTAGGAATATCAAGGAACCGTTTTTGAATCGAGGAACATTTCTTAATGACAGTTTTTGCTAGTTCTTCATTTAATGAAATGTTTTGTAAATCAATCTCCACAGACCCGTTATCATCGACGAGCAAGAAATGTGTGGCAAAATAGCCTTTCTCTTGTTCCAATAAGTTCGAAATTTGATTTAGCAAATCACTGGCAGAGGGAAGGTTCTTGTTTACAAAAACAGTAACAAAGCCAGGGTCAGTCAATAAGTGCGCTAAAATTTTCAAATCATTAACAATTCTCATCCACGTTTGCAGTTCTTTATGTTCGCAGCAATTCTCAGCTTGTTTGAATACCAAACTCTTCATAAGATAAAACATCCCGGTGCGTTTATTCTTCAACGAAGCACTTAGAATCTCACCGCATTGCCAAACATCTAGTCCATTTGCCAATAAAAATCGCATGAACCGTTCCGAACCATATTCGGCACTCCAACGACCAACTTGTTTGTGGGACTGTTCGGGGAACGATTTTCTGATGACTTGTCTAATCAGTTTAAAGTTTTGTTCGACAATCCCTATGAACAGCGATAAGTGCTCGCCAGCCCAGGGATTTGCTCCGCGATCAACTAACAGCTGAGCAACTGCTGTGTGATGCTCTTGTAGCGCTATTCCAAGAGGTTCGGATAGCAAGTCGGGGTCATTCTGTCCTAAACCTATGTCTAGTAAAGTACGCACCATTTCCAGATGACCAAAGGAACTGCAACGGTGTAAAGCTGTTTCTAAATTCGATTCTAGAAGTGTGGAACGAGTTGTGTTGTAGCATTTACGCATAATATATTGAAATGTTTGAATATCATTCACCCCTACGACGTTAATCAAAAGGTCATTGGAGGCAGGATTTGCTTCGGAAATCAATCGATCCAAGCCACTGTCGCCCAGTTCAATGAGAATGAAATTAAAGGGTGTATCGAGTCCTAAGATTGTGTCCAAGTAGTTTTCAGCGGTTCTGCCACAATCGGTACAGATGATGAGCAGCAGCTCGGCAAGAGGCCCTGCAGATTCTTGTAGCAGCTCAACCATTAAATCTATCTTGCCGGTGTCGTGCAAATGTGGCAATACAGCGCCAATGCACGGAGTGACCAGCTGCGGTTGGTGCTTCTTGAATTCCGAAATTGCTTGGCGAATAGGAAGATTATCGAACCGGCGCATGTTAAGTTCAGTTGCCAACTTATTACGCCGAACTAGACCAGTTGTTGTCAATAATTTTTCCTTCATACTGTTCTTAAATTCATTCACATCTAATCCTTCGTGAGCGAGTATCTCCGGAATGGAATAATATTTAAGCTGCGCACAAAATCCCATCGGACGTAGATATTTTCCGTAAATATCGGCTTCATTCTGCACGCTGGAAGTGATAAGAAGATGATCACGTGCTAGAATAGCTCGAAGTAAATCCTTTTGACCCGCTAACCATTGGAATCCTTCATGCTCAACTTCTGTCAGGCCAACCGGTTCAAACTTAGAACATTTCACGAAAATATTCAATTTTTCAGAATGCTCAGCTAGTACGAACCCATTCACAAGTGTTTTCACCGAGCTTGAGCCGGTTAATAAATCATACGACATGAAATCATGAGCCAAATAATTGCGATAAGATTTTCCCCAAATTACCGGAATAGCTTTAGTCAGCAGGTAGAAGTTATCACCGAAATAATCACTGGCTTCCAGTATTTCAAGTGCTTGCAGTTGCCAATATTCTATGGCAAGTTTTGTCTTCAGCGGTATCTTGTTGATATTTTTGATAAAATTTTCAATCGTATCACAGCGACACTGAGCAAAAGCTCGTTTTATATTCTGAACAACTTTCACGAAAACTCCAGTCAGCTCCTGTTTGTCTTCTTTACGCATTGCTTCTAGCTTCTGTTTGAACTCCAGGTTTCGCTGTTTAAATTCTCGAATTTGCTGCTTTGATTCTTTGCTCTTCTTGGAACCCACAAGCGCAGATTTCAGTACATCACTAATCGCTTGAGCTTTGCAATCTAATGCAAAAATGTTCTGGTAATATCCTTGCGAAAGTGCTTCATGCAATTTATCCTTTAACTTATTCAGCGTTTCAAAGTCCAAATGTGAGTTATCGGTGAAACAATTGAATATTGACTGACTTCTTTCGCGATAGCGATCCTGTTCGGATTCGTCGGAATTGTGATGTATTAAAAATTGTGCCGAGATTCCGGAGTATTCTGGATTTTCCACCGTCAACTTAGTGAGCTCTTTCCAATCGTAGGAAATATTATAAAATTGATCCTTACTTGACCCAACCGTGAATTTAAAATTCAACAATCGATGAATCGCTTCGATCGGTGCATTACCGAACACCGCTATTTGGATTGGAGTCGCAAAAGTAGGAACTGTTAGCTTTTGCAAGGACTCTACCAGTTTGATTTTTTCGATATATTCAGAAGCGGAGAACCCGTCACTTGTTCGTTCTGACCATCCTTGTAATTTACGCAGATATTTCATAACATCCTGCGAGGCTTTCTGATGAATGTTTAAGATTCTGCTACTTCCAGCGTATCTTACAAATGCCTGCATGTCTTCAACCGTTCGACAGCGTCTCATTATCCCATAGGAGTGCAGCATACAATCGTTCAAGATGTAGATCCAAAGAATTAAAAAGGAGTTTGTGACTGTATGAAGATAGGCAAACATTTTGCTATATAAAAAATATTGATCTTCTTCTCGAAGGAATAGCTGAGAAAGCGAAAACCCATGCGTCGATTTGTTGCGGTACTTTGAATTCAAGGAAACAGCACTGGTGAGCATGTTCGGCAGGATTCCACGTAGTTTGGCCGAGAAGTTGGGAGTGTCCACCGTGTTTTTAATGGATTCTCCCAAGATCTGCGTAAATCTTTTCATGGATGCTATTGCTTCTGCTGCATCCATGCGATTTCGGGGATCCAACTCATCGCATACCTTTGCACTTTGTATAACTTTATATACCGAATGCATTTGCTTCGCCTTGCGGTACGTTTTCAACAGTTTCTTGATTATGTGTGCCTGTTTTGGTTTTTTGTTTGATTTTTCTTTCACTGCTGTAAGACGGAATGAGACTGCTCTCAGATACTGCAGTATGTTGCGTTTGTTGATAATCGTAGCGAATATGTCACTATCGGATGCGCCCCGACATACTTGCAAAAATATCGCCAAACAGAATATCATTTCTTTCAGCGGCATTGGCTTTATCAGTTCATGGTCTTTGATGAAATACAAGTGGTTATGAATCATTTGCAGCAGAAATATTACTTCATCGTTTATATCGAGATAATCATAGCACTTTTTGCGCTGTCGAAGTTTTGCACAATATTCTTGCACTTTACTTATAGAATTCTGCCAATAATTGGGAGGTTTGCTACAATCCGGATCCCCGCAAAGATTAAGAAAACCGTATGACGAGAGTACGTAAAGCAGATACAACTCCATCTCACCGGAAACGGTCACATTCTTCACTTTCAACTCGTTCATCGCATTGCAACTATACCGGAAAATATCCCATTCACTGCAAAGTTTCAACTCCTGAAGTAGCTTCATCACTGTAACTAATCCGCTTTTAATCAGTTGATAAAATAGTTCGGTTGGACCTCGCCGACTCCACTCTTCAGTCAAAAGCTGCTCCGCCAGCGGATGCCGGTTACCGCGCAACGCATCCGCCACCTCTTCCAGTGTCATTGTAAGAGTTTAGGAACCCGTGCGTGACGAATACTACCGGCGATACTAACGGTACTGTGAGGACTGCCTGTGGCTGTGAGATTTCATACGATTTGCCGTCAGAGAACGATCAGCGAGAGCTAAGCCCAGTAAAGAGTAAAGCGGCAGAGAGAAATTATTAGTCGCTCCTACTCTGAGACATCTGAGCAGCCAATACCTAGTATAATAATGTTTATAATTTCTTTATTTCACAATATTTCAAATTATATTTTTCTTGTGAACGAAACTAGTTACATTTGTAGGAAAAAATGATTCTGATATATCATGAGACTATTTATAGTGGGTATTCAAATCGAACAATAAACGATTTGTATGACATTTTAGTCCGCAGCCAAATTCAAAATCTGAATACTTACTGCAAATTTGCATGCATATCAGACAGCCCAGCTTGTCAACTTTTGCGGAGTTTCCAACTGCTTGAAGTGATGAGTCATATTTCTCACTTAAAGAATCTCACACAGCAAAAGAATTCACGTCTGTTAAATTGTGATAATATTCTTGTTGGAATGAAAACGAGCGGGAAATTTGTTTTTATCTTCGCTACACGCATGCGTATACAGTTTCAGAATTTCATGAAGTGAGAGATTTTGAGAGAACTAATTTACCCTTGCAGACGTTCTCGCAAACTGCCGGTTCAAATAACAAGCAGCCAGTTGCTGACAGATTAGCCGATTCAGACGTATCATACGAAACTTTGGGGGATTGATAATGTAGATAGTGCAATGTCTTTGTTTTAATGCAAAACTATGCATTTGTTCTGTTAAGCAAATTTCAATGGATTTTAAAGATATTTGCATCAATCGATCAGTAATTTTTCAATGCATTAATTGAAATAAATAATATAATAACAACCTCTCAAGTCGATATTGAAATATCAGGAACTGTCAAGATGAATGAACGAATTATCTTATACACCTTATTAATAATCTTGTACATCCGTGATTTCGTTTACTTCGATTCTATAGAAGAGTGACAGAATCTTTCCTTCCCAGCAAGTCTGGAATTATTTATTCTGATAAAACTTAGACCTTAGATGCCTGAATACTGTTTTCTTTTAAAACCACTCATCTTGCGCAGAAGGAGCACAACTACAACAGGGTGGCAACTCGTTACGAAAAACAGATTCCCTGATTTTTCCAGATGTCTAATAAAAGTTTTCATATTGCGTCATAATTTTAACTGAAAATGTGTTTCGCTCATTCATATTTGAATTATTTTTTATTCAACGAGGAAGAAAAAACACTCAATTACTGAAATTTTCTCGTCCAACTTACTCACATCCATCTGTACTTTTACATCACGTATCCTCTTCTAGAGCAGTTGCTGCTGTTCTACGTATTCTTGTTACAAAATTCGTTGTCTTCAATGACCATTGAATGTCCGTTTCTTGCTTTCAATACAAGAGACTTGAAAATGTTGAAATGACTTTCACTTCTATGATGCAGTAATTTTATCCTGCTTTTCACCATTAGCAAATTTCATATTTGACGAAGTGATCTCAATTACTCTTAGAGCTACATCCACATTTTCCAATAACCGATGTCAGCTAAAGTTTAATGGAAAAGTTTTGCATCTAGAATACTAGGTACAAAAAGTTTATTCAAGAAAAATTTTGGAGGAATTCATTAGCTCAATGCGATCTTTTCAGATACCCGAGGGTGCTAGCCCGATGGAACAAATGGAAAAAATGCGTTCTCCATATTTGGGATCCCAAATTTTTAGTAATCGCAGTGATTACTAAAAATTTGGGATCCCAAATATGGAGAACGCATTTTTTCCGTGCCTTAAGCCTTAAGGGCCCCCTCGATCCTAAAAACCCGCGCGGAAGGAATAAATCAAAAAAAAGAAAAAAAAACAACCGGATAAAGTGCCACTACCGACCCGACGGGTCGGCGTGTCAAAACCGAATCCTCTAATTTATTCAAAACTTATTTTACAATGGTACTTCTTACTTGCCTAAAACGATCTTCGCCCTAAGGAAACTCCTCCTTCCCGAGGTAGTTCCGTCCTATTCTGCCTAGCGGCAGACCTCACGCTGTCCGTCGAGCGTCCCTCTCGCGCATACATTTTGGCCCCTCGCGTGGGGACTTTGTTTCGTCAACTCGAACAGTTCTGCGCTTCGTTGTTTACCTTAGTCGGCAAAATGCAACGGCGCATTTGTTTTGGGAACTGTTCGTTGCCGCAGGTTAAGAAACTTGCGCGGTCGTTCCCCTAGAATGTGGAGCAACGCGACAATTGTTTTCATTTAAGTATTTTGCCCTACCGGCGCCGTCGCTCGATCGAGTCACCGACCGGCGTGGGTAATCGAATAAAATGTTAAATTTTAAGTTAAATGTTACAGAAGGAAATGAGGGTCGCTTCACTTCTCCACCCTCAGAAGCTTGCTGTGCGTCTCTGTAGGAGAGGCGCAGCAATTCGGTAAGTAAAACGGGCATATTCAGATAAGATTAAATTCTGTGCGGTGGAGGAGCTCTACGTCAGGTGGAAACAGTATGCTATGGTTTTCGATTATGTGTATATATTCGACTTGTCCGTGATTGTTTTCTCTTTGATAAGTGCTAAAGCCTCTTATGGCCAATTTAACACCATTCCTCAATTTAATCCAATAATCGTACCGGGTTCCTACTTCATAATGTTATAATATTATAGAGAAAAAAATAGAATGTAATAATGTTATAGAAAAACTGAATATCGGAGATTAACTCTCGTTTAACGTTTGCGTACTATAATATTTGGCCTCAAGTGGCGAGTTGTAATTTCTAAGTATACGAGTGTTGGTGAGTGTTATAATGGAATTCAAATGTAGTGTTTATGTGTGTTTTGAACAATGTAGTGTTTTGTTATAATTGTGTAGTATTGTATTCGAAAACATATTGGACGACTTCAGCTGGCTTACTCGCCTCATCTTTCGCTTCATTAAATTGTTCCTGGTTAAGTTTCTCTTCCGTGATTAAGTGCTCGTACCGTAGTATAGTGGTGTCGGGGCAAATCGCGGAGTCAAAACAATTCTACCTCGGCATGGTCGTCGTACTTCGTCAATAGCTTCGGGTCCTCATCAGGGAGTAAGGTTGCCTTGGGTGTGCAACCCTGACCTACTGCTCCACTGTGCAGTCGTATGGTATACGTTTTCTTGATGCATCAGCTAAAATAACTTGGTCGCTGGTGTCCAGAACCTACTCCAATAATGTCAACGGTATTTCGGTTCTATCAGCTGTTTATTTGGACTGGTTTATGTACCGTCCGTGGTCGTCAGCTGTTGCGTTCATGGTGTCGCCTCGCCGCATACTCGTATGTATGAAGGATGGCATGAGCGGGTTGTTTATGTGTCCCGCCATGCAAGTGTTATAGCATGAAAAATGCTTCGCTTGTATTTCTCAACGCGAAACGATTCTATGGTACTTTGGATCGTCGCGATTTTAACTTTACGTTTTGTATTTGGATTTTTGCCGTCGACTCGCCTTTAGACTGTGGCTGTCACGGATTCTCGAAAAATGATTTTAATTTCTGCCGTCCACGCGCCCGCGTGGCGATGATGGATTGCTGGTTTATTGGCTTTTTGTTTATCTGCTGCTCGCGCTAGCCGTACGCGCTCCTCGTGTATGGGTATTGCTTATTTGGACCTTTCCTCGCGGTGTTCGACTTATTTGCTGAGGTCGAATTGAACCGCTTAACTTCCGTCGCCGTTACATCTAATGTTGATTCCATGGGTACCTCGTCTCATGTGTTTGATTTCTCGTCCTTGTCTTCTGCGCCTGCGAATCGTTCCCTGACTCGTTGTTTTGCCCTTTAACCACTCACTACAGCTTCTTTCGGATAAAAAGCCCGCCTTGCTATGGGCTATGATGGCTACCGCCTTGCGCGGCGTGCGTTCACCTCCTCCGGTTTCCTGGCTCCGTCGGGGATATATTGATACATTTTTATAGTCACTTCCTAAATTATCAGTCGGCGCGCAAATCACAAAAAAAAAGAATATTTTAAATTTTTCTAGCAACTTCGCTTTTATTACCAAGTGGCTACCGCGGACTGCCTCACATAAATTCGCGATGGGTCATGTTATTTATTAATGGAACTAAATCGTCTTCGTCTTCATTAGTAATTCTCATTCGTTTTCATCATTTCCATTTTTTAGTTTTTTTTGTCTGCTCCTAGTTTTGAAGGCTTTTCATAATTACTAAAAGACTCAGTTCTCTTTTTCGACCAACTGCTGGTACTTACAGCTATTTCAAGAAGTATATTTGATTTAATTGCTTATTTGATTTATTTATTTTCTTCATAATTGATTTCGTTTATTTAGCTTGGTAAGTTTTTATTATTTTATTATACCCCTTTCTGTTTCTCGCACCAAGGTACAAAGAGAGAGACTAACTCCTTGTTACCTGTCATTTCTTTGTCATATATTTGTTTTGTTTTCGTCGTATTTTTGTCATCTGTTAGTAATTTTTGCGTTTTATTTTGTTGGTTTTTAATGGGTTTTGTCGTTTTTGTCGCCCTTTTTGCTGCTGTTTTGGCATCTTTTCGTCGTTATTTTGTCTTTTGTCGTTTTGCCATTTTTTAAACGTATTTTTTGTTAATTTTTTACCTCTTATTTGTTGTCAGCCAGTTGTCTATTTACTGCCTCTGCGTTGTTCTTCCGTCGTATATTTGAGATATTCGCGTCGTCTTTTTAGCATGTTCTGTCGCCTTCTTTTGTTGTTCTTGTTGCTGGTTCTTTCCATCAACTTTTCGTCGTATTTTCCCCATCTTTTCATAACTTTTTCGACATCATTTCATTGCATCGCGTTTTCGTACTATTTTTGTTGTCTATTATCTGACTTTTGTGTCTGTTGTCCTTCGGTCATCATATTGTTATCTTATCGACGCCTTTTTGTCTTTTTTCTGTTTTCTTTCGTCGTGGTCGTATTCGTCGTCTTTTTGTCATATTTTCATTTTATTTTCATGGTTTTTTGCCATCTTTTCATCGTATTTTTGTCGATTATTTGTGGTCGATTATCGGCTTTTTTAGAATAAAGTTATGCTTTTCGGAATGCTATTCGCTTGTATGTAGCGTGCTCGCGAGTTTCGTAAGTGAAAAAATTTTCAACCTTTTTTGTGAAGTTTATGAAAATCCGTACATCTGGCATCACAAGACTGTCTTATTCGTCCCATCGACCGATTTTATCATTTGTACATTGAACCTAAACAAACTTGATGTCCTGAAAGTAAACTGTTTCCTTCAGCCGATTATATCGATATACTGCAAGAATTTATTCAAAGCTGAAACCATCGAATACCTGGCTGGAGGTTCGTTATGACTTCATAGTCCAGAAAATCTTGGTTTGTTGTCTGCGCTTCTGTCTTTATTGTTCCGCGTTTTTCACGGGTCAACGCCCGCGCTGCCTTCTCGTCTAGTCTCTTCTGACATTCCTAGTCGAACCAATCGTTAGATCGAATTCCGCTTAGCTGATGATGGCTGCTTTAACCCTATCTCGGCAGTCCTCGAAAGGTGCTTCGGTTAGCTTTCCCTCCCCCAGGAGCACTGCTCCAAGGCATTTCACGTATTCAGTAGCAACTTCAGGAACTATAGTTCCAGATTATACCGTGGTGGGCGACGGTGCCGAATGTTGGTAACACCGCCTGTTGTTTAGCCCAAATTTAGTAATCAGAATCGATATGTGTGCCATGATCGGCTCAATTAAATGCTCAACCACAAATTGGTGCACCAGTCACATAAAGACTAACAAGTTTTGCCCCACCGTCCATATTCACCAGATTTGCAACTTCTGAATGCCATATAGTTGCTACACCCTCTCACTGGAATACGCTTGATTTATTAACAGAATATCAAAAAATGGTTTGATTTCACTTTCGTATCTTCGTGCAACGTAAGAACTATTGAACTAATAATGTGATGTATATACTGGACACTATCACTTGTTGTTCTTACAAAATAATTTGTAAGAACAACAAGTGATAGTGTCCAGTATATACATCACATTATTAATGGTTTGATTCTTTATTACACTCGAAAGTCTAAGCCTTTTCCGACGTGGAACTTTCTGACAGTTGCTGTCAGAAATAAGGAAAAAAGGTTTTGCCTGTGATAAAAAACGCTTTGAACTAGTTATTTCATTAGTGTCTTGAAAATTAGCAATTGCTTGCGGAAATTTCATCACCCCTGAATGATTTCGACTTGCATTTTCTTATTTATTTACAGTGACGTGGACGAGTATGGATTCAAACGCGAGCCGGACTTCGACTATCAATCGTACGAGAACATCATGTCCAGCTACTACACGGTGCTCACGACACGGAGCATAAAGTGGCAAAAATTCGCCAAGAATGGCAACATCCTTGGAGATCCACGCCGGCTCAAGCGGTTCGTGCGCAAGGGCGTTCCGGGTCCTCTGCGGGAAGAAGTATGGATGAAATCCTCCGGTGCCCACGGTATGCAGCAGAAGGAACCGGCGCTCTACCAGACTCTGCTGCGGTACGAGTTTGACCAGGAAATTTGTAAGTGCGATATAAATGTAAAATTATTTTGATTTTCTGGGTCTAGACACAGAATCCTCTTCACAATCGGCCAAAAGTGGCTTTGAATTATATCACGTTTTTCTAACAGCGGATCAAATCAAAATCGATCTTCCTCGTACGTTTCCGGACAACATCCATTTCGAACAGTACAAACTAGGTCTGTACAACGTACTGATAACTTACGCACATCACAACAAATCGGTCGGTTACTGCCAGGGACTGAACTACATTGCCGGTAGGTGCTTTAACGTTCTAACGAAATTTCTGTTATATTATTACGTGAATATTTTTAGGTCTAATTCTAATTGTTACCAAAAACGAAGAATCAACGTTCTGGCTGCTCAAAGTGTTGGTGGAAAATATTGTGCCGCTGTACCACACAAGAAAGATGGAAAACCTTATCACGGATATCGATGTTCTTAGCGAATTGATAAAAGTACGAGCGCCCGATGTACATAAGCATATAGAAAGTTTAGGTAACAATCTACTGTTCAAATTGTCAAGAAAGCTTTAACAAAGATATTTTCCACCTTTAGGACTGCCTTGGCCTGTGATAGCAACCAAATGGCTAATTTGTTTGTACGCCGAAGTGGTCCCCACGGAGACGGCACTCCGAATTTGGGATTGCGTATTTCTGGAGGGGAACAAAATTTTACTGCGCGTCGGTATTAGCATTGTGATCGGTTTGAAGCAGGAGATCCTCGCTACGGATGACATATCCACCTTAATCGGCCTGTTTCGGGCGTTGGAGAAAAACACCACGCTGATGGATTGTCATCGGTTTATGAGAAGTATTTTTAAGCTGCCTGGTAGCTTGAAACGCTCCCAAATAGATGCCTTGCGAAGGCATCTGTTCGAACAAAGAAAGGCTAGCAAACGGAAAGGTTCCTAGGGTTTGGAGGACTATATCCTTAAGAGATATAGACTAAATTTGGTGTGAAAGAAGGGCTGTACCATCAAGTATTGTGTTATTTGCAACGCAAGAAATTAGAGCAACTATGTAAAAATAAGCAAAAAAAGAACAATTTCCTTGTAAAGAAATGATTAGTGACAACTAACTAGAAAGTAACAGAACAATATATTTTGGTCAAAATGTAGACTCGAGCTTATGCTGGTGTTCTAGTTTATCCTGAGTTCTGATAAAACTGTACGCTTTGCTTATTATTTCCTCAGAACTCAAAGCAGTAATTCTGACCAAAGTGGTTTTATCAACGTATAGAATGAAGGTGAATATTTAATTAAGTTGAATGTGTTCCTGAATTACATTGCTCGCTTGTTCAATAGTCCTAGGCACTAACAATAAAATCGTACGACCAATTCCAGTGCCCTATAAATGGCCTTGATAATGTAGTTTGTTGAAAATTGTTGTAGAAATATTTCATAAGTTGCGGTGAAACAATACGATGTCGTGTTCAAAAGTTTTTCAAACAAATTTCCAGCACAATATTATCTTCGACCGGATCGAGAATCGAGCCCGATATCAAGTTACTGCCTGCATTAGGTTTAATCGTACACTAGCAGTCACTCCAACACTGAGCTTTGATAACTCTAATACGAATGCGATTAGTTTTATGTAAGCTCAATATTACTAACTCTTAAATTAGTGCAATTGTTAGATTTCATTTTGAACTTATTTTAAAAATTATTATTGAACATATCTAACCTAAATAGGTATCAATCGAAACAGACACAACCATGTCTCTTCGTCACGGTAAAGTGTAGCAAATATTGTTCATATCCAAAAACATTTTTCTGCGATAAATCATTGAATATTGCTTTTTGACATTTAGACTTAGATTGAATCAAAAGATTTTTCACAAGATTATCAAGTAACTTGATAAATACAGTAAAACATACATACCTACCATGATCAAATAGGGTGACCCGTTTGTAGCAGCTTACCTTGATACTCATTTGACATGGTTTTTTTTTTGCGAATGATTAGAAAATTTTTGGCAGCTCTCAGTATTGATTTTACTGCTTATACTTCTATTGCCTTTTAATTTTACTTAAAGCATTTTAAAACAGTGCTAACTTTGATAACTTTAATTTCCGCGAAAAATCGCGATAACAAAGAGCACAAGCCGCGACGTATACCTATGTCCACTTAGCCTAAAGGATACTATCAGGAAGGATGACACTATCGTTTCCTCAGTATGACTTCTTCCAAGCGAAACGCATATCAGCTATAGACACAAAATAGAGTTGCTCTGTAGACAAAATTTGTGAAACGATGTTGATTCTTTAGGAGACATTTAATCGGAATAATTATAAATTACTTTCGTGTATCTCAGTACAATTATCGAATGTACGAGGAAACGAGAAAATGTTCGATTAAGATTACTAATATTTTTGTAAGAAACTTGCATGGAACGTTTTCCCCATTTCCTCGAAGATTTAAGCTGCTTCTATATTTTGTTCACTGAGGTGTTAGCTCTGTAGTCATTGAAGTTGTAGTTTTCTAATCGAGTAAAATATACAAATAGGTAGTGTACAAGCGTAGCCCTTATCAACTAGAAGAAAGTGTTATTTACGAGTTATGAATCTAATTTTTCGGATGACAAATTTTACCATAAATGTTCCCGGTATTATATTTATAGCCGAAGTCAATATCAGCTACGAATACAGAAATTTTGACGTGTAATATGATGATACGCGATCCACTACTGTTGTAGGTACTACAGTATCTATTAGAATGATCTCTTCTTTTAAAACACGGAGATATATTAAAAAACTAAACTTGGTTCATAGATGATGAAAAATTTATAATTTTGGAGTACTACCAAATAAGCTTTTACAATCGTTTAAACATCTTAATCAGTTATGTGCACAATGCAACGTAATGTGTACATTATATATCAAATTTCATCTTCGTCGAAGTTTTGATTTTATACTATAATTAGTGTAAAACCCCGTTTTAACTTTAACTAATTGACTAGGGCGAGATGAGCACTTCTAAGTGGGGTGAAACGAGCACACTATGTAGCACTCAGCAGGCTTGTCAATTTTCTTGTTTATCTCGTCAGAGCTTGCTTATCGTGATGGTGCATACTTATAAAAAAAAACTTCCGGAAGACATAATTGGTCAAAAATGGCCTGCAGGCGGCCCTGACTACTATAAGGCGAGACGACACAAGCCGTCAAGTACCGCGGCATTCCACGGCAGACGCTGGCTCGGCATGTGAAGAGATACGAAGCGGCAATATCGGGGCAGTCGGTGTTCCAAATTGGTTCTTTTAAGACCGTTTTCACTCCCGCTGAAGAACGACTGCTGGTTAACCATATTTTGGAAATGGAAGGTCGATGCTACGGTATTACTACCCGTGAAATCAGAAGCCTCGTATATCAGCTAGCGGAGAACAACGGAAAAGCCCATGTTTGCAACACCAAAATACAGCTAGCTGGCTGGGATTAGCTGTGTGGCTTCCGGAACATTCATTGCGTGCTCCAAAGGCAACCTCCGCGGCTCAACGGCATGGCTCCAACAGGGTAGCGGACAATATTTTCTTGACGCAGGACTACGTCTTACGGCAATGTTTGGGATAGGGTGCCATTCCAAAATATCGAGAAATGCGAGCGACACAAAAAATGAAAGATTTTAAGCGCTAATAGCTTAGCGGTTTCAAGATCGATTTTAAATATTTTCACACCAATCGATCGGAAAATCAATGAAACCTATTGATTTCAAAGTACGTATTATTGAAAAGCTGGAAATAATGAAGTATTGTCCAACTGGAAATCCTCGTTTCATGAAGATTTGAAGATTCTTTGCGACGATCTAAACCTATACCAATTTGATATCTGTGCTTGGGAAGTAAACCAAAATAAGTGACAAAGTTTCCTCGTCTCAACAAGAGTTCTTAATACCTGGATTAAATCTAGACTATTTTGATGTCCTTGCTTGGAAAGTACGCCAGAAAGAAAGACAAAGCCCCCTCGCGTCCACAAATTTCTTACGAACGTGATTAAAAACCTAATCCAATTTGATGTCCGTGTTAGGGAAGTGTGCCAGAAAAATTACAAAAGTCCTTTGTCCCAACAGATCGCAAATTCTTTACGGCAAGACGAATATGAGATCTGTGTTGGAAAAATGCGCTACAGCTGTATACCCAAGTAACAATTTCAGGCTGATCAAACGCTTTTATAGCTGATTTTATTCAACCTGTGGCTGAACTATGGTTTAGGTTTAGAAGTAAAAACCTTTTTTCAGCTCTTAAACATCTAAATCTGGTGATTTTATCAAGCTTCGAGCTTATTTATATCTACTTTTAAAGCTGCAATGAAGCTTAATAGGGGACTTTGCGCACTTTTAAACAGCCAGTTTGCATAATGCTGTCAATTCTATTTTTAGAACGAGAAATAGTTATCTTCTTCTTCTTCAGCAGCATAGAGCCGGGGTGGCTCGTGCTGTTTCAAGCACTCGTCTCCATTCAACTCGGTCTTGGGCCACTCGTCGCCAATTTCCTAGTCGTCTCAGAAGTCGCAAATCGCTTTCGACCTGGTCGAGCCATCGTGCACGTTGGGCCCCCCTGTTCCTGGTGCCGGTGGGGTTGTTGAAGAGGACCGTTTTCGTCGCACTGTCGTCCGGCATCCTTACGACGTGTCCGGCCCACCGTAGCCTGCTAACTTTCGCTAGATGTACGATGGGAGTCTCCCCAAGCAGTGCCTGTAGCTCGTGATTCATACGCCTCCGCCACTCTCCGCTTTCAGTTTGTACTCCGCCAAATATCGTCCGCAGCACTTTCCGCTCAAACACGGCAAGGGCGCGTATGTCCTCCGTAAGCAGCGTCACGGCTTCAAGTCCATAAAGAACTACCGGTCTAATAATGGTTTTGTACATTGTTAGCTTCGTGCGGCGGCGTATGCTTCCTGATCGTAGCGTTTTACGAAGGGCAAAGTAGGCCCGATTTCCCGCTTGGATGCGCCGCTGGATCTCCTTACTAGTGTTGTTGTCCGCGGTCACCAGCGATCCCAAATACACGAACTCTTCTACCACTTCTAGTTCGTCGCCGTCAACGGTTACCGTCCGTGGGAGGCGCGCATTTGTTTCCTTTGAGCCTCTTCCTTTCATGTATTTGGTCTTCGACGCATTTATTTTTAGCCCAATTCTCCTAGACTCCGCTTTCAGTCTGGCGTAGATTGCCTCCGCCGTCGCAAAGTTCCTGGCTATGATATCGAAGTCATCTGCAAAGCCTAGAAGTTGGCTACTCTTGGTAAAAATCGTGCCTCTCGTTTCAATGCCCGCTCGTCGGATCACCCCCTCAAGAGCGATGTTGAACAGCATGCAGGATAGACCGTCACCTTGTCTCAACCCTCGTCGCGTCTCGAAGGGACTCGAGAGTGTCCCAGAGATGCGTACGAAACACATCACTCGATCCAATGTAGCTCTGATCAGTCGCGTCAGTTTGTCCGGAAAACCGTATTCGTGCATTATCTGCCATAGCTTGTCTCGATCGACTGTATCGTATGCTGCTTTGAAATCGATAAAGATGTGATGCGTGGGCACGTTGTACTCCCGACATTTCTGCAAGATCTGTCGGATAGTAAACATTTGGTCCGTAGTTGCGCGAGCCCCTCTGAAACCCGCCTGATAATTCCCTACGAAACCTTGTGCTATCGGTGACAGCCGGCGTAACAGGATCTGGGAGAGTACCTTGTAGGCGGCGTTTACCAACGTAATGCCACGATAGTTGCAGCAGTCTAGCCGATCACCCTTTTTGTAGATGGGACAAACCACTCCTTCCATCCATTCCTCCGGTAGCTTTTCCTCCTCCCAAATCCTCGAAATAACCCAGTGTAGAGCCTTTGCTAGCGTTTCCCCGCCATGTTTATAAAGCTCTGCCGGTAGGCGGTCCTTCCCAGCGGCTTTATTGGTCTTCAGCAACCTGATTTCTCGTTTGACTTCTTGGAGATCAGGTGCTAGGACATCACTATCTTCCATGGGCGCTCCTAGGTTAATTTCCGTTCCGCCTCCTTCTGCGACTTCGCCATTGAGGTGTTCCTCGAAGAACTGCTTCCACCTGTCGACCACCTCGCGCTCGTTTGTAATTAGATTCCCTCCCTCGTCCCTACACATGTCAGGTTTCGGCGTGTAGCCCTTCCGAGTTTGGTTCACCTTCTCATAAAACTTGCGCGTGTCATTAGCTCGGAATAGTTGTTCTAATTCTTCACGATCTCTGTCCTCCTTTTGGCGCTTTTTTCTCCTCAGGATCGTGGTCAACTGGTTCCTAGCTCGTCGGTACTTGGCCAGGTTCTCTCTAGTGGCAATACTTAGATAATTTTTCCAAGCGTTTTTTTTCTCCTCCACCGCTTGTTGGCATTCCCCATCAAACCAATCATTTTGTGTACTCCGAGGCTCAATACCTAGTGCCGCGGTAGCGGCCTCTCCGATGGCCGAGCGTATTCTGCCCCAACCGTCTTCGAGGTTTGAAGCACCTAACTCCTCGGAAGAAGGCAGTGCCTCATTCAGTACTCGCGCGTAGTTCTCGGCAGCTTGTGGGTTATCTAGCTGCCTGATGTTCAGCCGAGGAGGGCGGCTTTGACGTGTCCGGTATACAGTGGACAGCTTTGAGCGCACATGTACTGCTACTAGGTAATGGTCAGAATCAATATCCGCACCCCGACGGGAGCGTACGTTCGTGATGTTAGAGAAGAACCGGCCCTCTATGAGAACGTGGTCAATTTGGTTCATTGTACGTTGGTCAGGTGATCTCCAGGTGGCTTTGTGGATATCCTTGCGCGGGAAAAAGGTACTTCGGATCACCGATCACGGATGAGAAATAGTTATGCAATATGCTTTTCCAGTCGCTTAATCAACGCCTCATCAACCTTTATGCAGCAAAAAAATCTATTTTTAAGTTTTAAAAAATGGAATGCGATATTTTTATTTTGCCGTAAACATTGTCGAACGCGAATTTTTAATTTCGGATAACTTTAATTGGTATAAGTAAGCTAATTGAAAATGCATGTGTTTTTTCGGGAATTGAACCCGTCACCTTCTGGTCCATATGCACTCACCGTATCCGTATGCATCCGTCCCATCTGCATCTGCAGAACAGACAGTGGTAATATCTTTACACCTGAAAGCAGTCGATAACTGACAAACTTTAGCTGTCAGCCGAATTGCGAAATTTTATGATCTGACAGTATGTATGCTGTGAGCCGAATGAAAACTTGATAGTAGTTTGTAAAACTACTTTAACACCTTTAAGCAGCCTTAAAGTAGTTTGAAAGCAGTGAGCCTAATGAAAGCCTCAACTCTACACTATAACACCTTTAAGCAGCCGTAAAACGGTTTGATATTTATTGCTGTTTAAAAGCGGATTGTTTAACATAAAAATCCGCTATTAATAAGCCTGTTTATCGGGCTTTGAGATAGAGCTGGTTTGAAGAATTTAAATTAGTTTAAACATCGCTTGTTCAACCACCATTTAACGGGTGGCAACTAAAATTTTGGAATTTTTTTCTCAAGCTGTCAAAAAAACACAAAGATACATGAAGAAGATCTGATTTACCGAAATTAAAGATACATTATCCATTGTTGAAAAAAAATTAATGTACATTTGAAAACGGTCCGTAATCGGCTGTTCGGCGAAGCTTTCGTTTGACGTCCGAACAGGAGCGTTGTACGGCCGTCATGTCAACTTTGCGAATGCATCTCTTGATTCTGCCAATCAACTGTTTGCAATTTTTAGCAAAACTGGGCAAGCATAAACAAAACAAAAAATATTAACAAAAAGAGGAGAGAGAGAACTAACACATACATACTCTCATTTCTCTCTGAGCTTGTTTGTTGTTGAGCATAAGGGCCGCGAAATTCCAAAATTTTAGTTTATGCAGCTTTGATCGCCTTAAAGCAACCAGTAAACAGTAATTGCTCTTGCAATTAAGCTACCGTTGTTACTTGAGTAGGTTTCATATTGTTTTCTGGTACATACAAACTAAAATATCCAATATGCTTGCTTTGAAGGGTCGGCGACAAGTCGGATCTACTGAGAGATGGCTGCTGTCTATACCATGCATTTGCATGTTTGCTTCAGGAAGCTTCATATCGTCGATAATGATATTCCCTAGACCTCGACTGGCCGAGGCTGTGAAAAAGGTGCCCCTCCGGACACGCTTTTTGCATGCAACTCGCTGGCTGGATGATAGCGACCAAATTTAATGCTTGGTTCGAGCATTTTTTGCTGGCCTGCTGCACACGTCCAACAGCTGATTCTCCGATGTTCCTTTTGCCTGATGGACACAACTCGCATTCGTTGACTGTTGTGACATTACCGCGCCCACTGCCGCCACAAGCTTCAGCCTCTTGACGTGAGTTTCATAGGCCCACTGAAAACTGCTTTTTCGGCAGCAGTCGAAGGCTATCTGAAAGCGAATCCTGGTAAAGTTGTGACCATTAACGAATTCAGCGAGCTATTTGGGATTGCATACATGCGCATTTAGTAAAACCGGCATTGTTTCGCTGAATAGATTCGTGTTTGAAGACAAAGATTTTGCCCGCGCTGATGTTACGGATGTCCTCGCCAAATCTGATCCAATTCCAGACAATGCGCCTTCAAGTAGTGGAGATGTTGATGCAACTGCCGAATTCAACGCATCGGATTATGAGCAAGGTCTTTCGCACAGGATGACCAGACCCTTCGGAGAAGTTGGAAATTGCTCCATGCATAATGTGATGGACAGCCCTTCAGGAACAGAGTAAATCCCAAACACCTAGTCTTCGTGGAGCAGACAATGCATCTACCGAGTTCAATGCTCTGAATTGTAAGCCAGGCTCTTCTCAGAACATGAACAGTGCGATTGGCTTGAAATATAACAGCAAGCCCTTATCGGAATAAGCGTAAGTCATTGCAGGCCTTGAAGGATATAGGAAACCTGAAGAAAGCCATGATGATGGAGCAAAAATTCATTCCTAAAACCCCTAAGCGCAAACGAAGTCGACCAAAAGAAGTATAAAACCAAACAAAGACTACCATTATGCAGGACTCATTTTAGGAACATTACGGCAACTGCTTCAGTTTGTCGGGTGACGGCCAAGACTGGTCTAAGTGTTCAAGGTGCTTCTTCAAGGTGCTTGGAACCACGAATGCCAGAAGGATTCACAATGCACATCTTGTGACTTCGCATAGATGTAATATCTTGCTGTGTTTTACATTTACTTATTATATTTATCACTTAATTATGTCTTGAATATTCTATCAGTTAATGTCTTTGTTGAAGTTGAATTGATTTTTAATTGACCTTGTAGAAGCCAATAGACCATGTTGTCATATCTGTGCTGAAATACCAAAATACAACAAAAAGGTTTCTAGTTCTAGGTTTCTGAATTTATATTACAATTTTCATGATTATACAGTTATTTTACAATTTGTAAACAGTATGCCTGCATAAATCGATGCTAAATTTATGTTTTGCATTGACGACACTTTAAAAATTGAGTCATTTTATATGCGTAAATCAATCATCAAGTTAAGGTACCTACCCATTATATCCCTAATACCCCTACTTCAACCAATTTTGACGATATACATAGGTATTTCAGTTTAATAATGATGTAATAATGAAGGAGTAGTGCAATTTTCTACGTTAACTCAAATGCGTCAATGGCGCCACGGTTTTTCTACACAAGCGTGTTGATTTGGCGTTGGAGATAGACCCTCTGACTGACAACCAAATTGTTGAACATGCTGGCTTGCGACACCTCCCAAGGTAGTTCCGCAATCATCTGCTCCTGGCACGTCCGCAATAATCGTAAAGGTTCGTATGGTTCCCCACAATCTGCATCAACCACCAACCAACGTCCACCTGTCTGCGATGTTTGCGAAGGTTCGCAACGTTTCCCGTAAGGGAGCTTTGCATCAACCATCGACTACAATCCGCAAATCACAGAATTCCCCTAAAACATGCCATTCGGATTCTATCTGAATACTTACTTAACGGTATCTATTTGAATACTTAACTTCGAACAATGTCAATGTATTTCATATAAGGAACGTCTCCACTTTTGTTAACGCTATCAGAGATGAGGTCCCAGACCTCACTCTGTGTAGCACTTCCATAGCTGAGTGGATCGAAAACTAGCATGTCTCTGATGAACCTATCAGACCATAGGCATCTCTACTATCGGTACACCTGGAGATCACCCAACCAGACGGAATCACAAATCGATCACGTTCTGATAGATGGTCAGCACTTTTCAGACATTATCGACGTCAGTACCTATTTGGGCGCTAACATTGATTCGGATCACTACCTACTGATGGTAAGGATATGTCAAAAACTATCTGTTGTGAACGACATACGATACCAGTGCCACGGTATAATCTAGCGCGACTGAAGCAACCGGATGTCGCCGAAAGCTACCCGGCACCAAAGCTACTAGGAACCAAAGCAGAGGGTCCAAAGCTCCTAAAGAAGATGGTTTTAATAGCTGTTATCCATGGCTATTATGTGAAACCTTGAATGAATAAACCCCTAATCCAAGGCGTGACACGACCCGTGCCGAGGGATGAATGGTGGAGGGGGTTCTATAAATTCTCTCGCCGCAACGGAGCCTGTGTAGTACCAGGGTGCCCTC
This sequence comes from Sabethes cyaneus, assembly GCF_943734655.1. Taxonomy (NCBI): domain Eukaryota; kingdom Metazoa; phylum Arthropoda; class Insecta; order Diptera; family Culicidae; genus Sabethes; species Sabethes cyaneus. Next base: position 47,142,593 of record NC_071355.1, read on the forward strand.
CACAGTAATCTGCCCTTGCTGCATCAAGTTGGTCACTGATGCGGTGGACGGTTTCTTACCGTGCATGCTTCCTCTGCTGAAAAAACAAATACACGGAGAGGAGAATAGGACCATAGAGGAGGAACATCTAGCCATGTTTCTCGTCTATCCTCAATACGCCGGCTCGTAGTGAGTGGAAAGACGAGATGGCTCCAACTCTGAAGGGTGAGCTGAAACTATGGGAGAGCCGAACAGTTATGGCCAATTGGATGGGCGTACACTCGCTCAAACATTCTAACCATCTATAACGACGAGTATTAAGGTACTCAAAAGTTGCTGAGTCTCAATAAGAGAGATATAAGCACGCTTACCGGTCTTGAGACAGGACATTGTCCGAGAAAATATTATGTTCGGAATCTTGGTTTAAGAATATTTAACCACGGAACACTTACTCTGCAACTGCGGAGCACAAACAGCACGCAGACTGCAATATCTCAAAAAGGGGTGATATGGTCTGCGTCGCCGATCAGGGTAACCTAACAAGGTTCAAAACCAAGTCACCTCTGATTGGCACCTGCCTCGCTTCAGCTACCAGCCTATCACTTCCTTGATAAGTAATCAGCTTGAAGCGTACAGTAAAAGTAATAAACGGGGCACACCACAATAGTTCAAAATAATGGACGCAGTGGTAATGGGAGAGAGAAAAAAAAGCTACACGTTTCTCGGAGTCGCGCTACTGGAAGAGGGTGAGCTAGATGAAGCTTCACTTGAGGTCTGTTGGAATGCCGTGAAAACAGCCATTAACAGCGTAGCGGAGAACGTCCTAGGCCGTGTGGCACCGAATCGACGTAACGAATGGTTTGACGAGGAGTGCCAGCAGATATTGGATAAGGAGAACGCAGCGCGGATACAAATGCTGCGTAGAGCCACCCGTCAAAATGTGGAGCGATACAAACATGAGCGGAGATAGCAAACCCGACTCTTCCAGGAGAAGAAGTGCCACCAGGAGGAGAAGAAGAATTCGAGCAGCTGTGCCGCTTTCACAACACACAGAAGTTCTATCAGAGACTCAACGAATATCGCAAAGGCCTTGTGCCGCGGGTCGAAATGTGCAGAGATAAAGATGGAAGTATTTTGACTGACGACCGTGCGGTGATCGAAAGGTGGAAGCAGCACTACGATGAACACCTAAATGGCGTGCAGGCGGAAGACCATCATAGCGGAGGAAGTGACCACATTGGTGTACTAAGCAACGAAGATGTGCCACCCCCATCGATTAGGGAAGTTAAAGAAGTCATCCAACTACAAGAAAAGCGATAAGCTGGATGTGAGAACTAACGACTGATCACTATATTGAATACCGATTGTAAAGTGCTATGGCAAGTCATCTTCCGTCGACTATCACCAATAGCCAATAGCTTTGTGGGAAGTTATCAGACCGGTTTCATGGAGCGTCGTTCTACAACGGACCAAATCTTTACCCTGCAGAAGATCCTCCAGAAGTGCCGCAAATTTCGAGTCCCCGCGCATCACCTGTTCATCGATTTCAAAGCCGCATATGATAGTATAAACCGACAAGAGCTATGAAAAATTTTGGACGAAGACGGCTTTCCGGGTAAGCTTACTAGACTTATCACGGCTGCGATGGCTGGGATCCAGTACTGTATGAGAACCTCGTGTGGATTTTCGGACCCATTCAAATCTCACAGGGGACTTCGATAGGGAGATGGTCTTTCCTGCGTACTATTCAACATTGTGCTTGAAGGTGTTATAAAACGAGCGGCAATCGAAAGGCTGGACACAACTTCCAATAAATCCAGTCAATTCATCAGCTTTACTGACGACGTGAATGCTGTCGGCAGAACATTTGAGGCGGTGGAAGATCAGTACACCAGACTAAAACGCGAAGCAGAGAAGATTGGGTTAAAGATAAATACGTCTAAAACGAAGTATATGCTGACGGATGGGACCGAGCGCGATAGATGATTTTGAGTTTGAGGTAGTCAACGAGTTCATATACCTTGGTTCACTGGCCACAGAATACAACAATACCAGCCGTGAGCGGAAGTCGGGCCTACTACGGACTCCACAAACACTTGCGGTTGAACAATCTGAGCACAAAGTGCACACTGTACAAAACGCTAAATGTATCGGTTGTCCTCTACAGGCACGAAACGTCTAGACACTGCTAGAAGAGTTTTCGCTCGGAGAGAGCTAGGAGTTTTCGAACGGCGGGTGCTAAGAACCATCGTTGGCGGCGTGCAAGAGAATGATGTATGGAGGAAAAGAATGAACTACGAGCTCACCCGTCTCTGCGGCGAACCCAGTATTCAGAGAGTGATTAAAGCTGGAAGGATACGTTGGGCAGAACATGTTGCTGGAATGCCAGTCAATTTTCCTGCAAAAAATGGTTTTTGCATCGAATCCGGTAGGAACAAGACGAAGAGCGGCATAGTGAGCGAGGTGGCAAGACCAGGAACCCTATTCTCACAGTCACCTCACCTAAATTTTTTGCGTGAGAGCACAATTTGCGATTCTCAGAGTCACCTAGGTGACTACGTTCACCTGGTGACTGCACATGTGGTGAGGGTGACTATGAAAAGTGAGAAAAGTGAGGTGAGGTGAGGTGACTGTGAGAATAGGGCCACCTTATATAATTTTTGCATGTTTCTCAACCGATTTCTATACCTGCATCACCATGTTACAAAGATAAACACGGTTACCAAAACCTAAACTGCCTTGACTTTTTAGCCAACCGCAATTCAGCTTGCAAATAAAGTAGGTACATAGATTCACGCGACAGATGGCTCACAAACGGAACAGCTGTTCCGTTTTCGGCGAAATTTGGGCTAATGTGCTGTCTCCAGGGAAGTATTTATTCGTCGTTTCGGAATCCGGGTTAAAACCGGAGAAGCCGAAATTCATCAAAAAGTGAACTACCATACGTCGCCATGTTTTCCTTTCCTCCTAGAGAAATGGACTAATGTGGAACTTTGTTGTGTTTGGGTTTTGAGAGCGTCAATCGTTCACTGTCAGGTGGACGTAGGTGACTTTCTTTATTTCAGTAAAAATACATGAACTTTCGTGTTCCTCACGGTGGGACATCATTTTTGGGACTGGTCAATGATTTGATCAAAAATCGATAGAATCTATTCCGATCAACCATCCTAGTAAATATAAACGAGCTGTTGTCCCTGTTCTCTGTTTGGTGGAGCTGCACGTAGACGGTTCAAATGTACAATGAGCGAAACGTCGCACAACGTCCTCCGTATATCCACTGCAAACGATGCTGCTGCTGCTGGCTGCTGCCGTAGGTAGCATTATAATGGTGTTGCTTATCATATTTCCGGGCGTCACAGCAGCAGTGATAACTAGAATCGAGCCGGTTTCCTGTTTTATTTTCTCTTTTGCTTTCACGTTTTCACCTGGCTATGACGGGTGGATTGCAGCGGCAGTATTTCGCTAACGTTATCGTTTGATTCAATTAATGATTTCATTAGTACTATAGCGCAGTTTTATGCGCTTTATAATACAGAATTCTTTCGGGTCAAAAAAGTCAAACAGGATTGAAACAACGGCAACTTTAGCTGAACTGAAAGTTAAAATCGGGCTATCAATCTAATTAGACGGTTACGTTTTAAATGTCATTTTGGGATTCAAATCTCTTTGGAATAGCGTAGATAAGTATCACAAACCCGATTGGGCTGATTAATTAACGATGACTCCATGATACTTCTATTGTGTTGAATCATCACTAATTATTACAGTTAGAGGATTCTATAGAATACTGCATATTATACCAGCGCGTTCTACGGAATCAGCCCCGTGCCACTTGCGTGCAGTTGCTCACTTGATCCAACAACTCATTGAGTCAAGCAACTTGCCGAGTTGCCGCCACACGTCAGCACGAAACCGTGCACGAAAACTATTCCGCAATTAATTATAAAGCTAAAAGTAACAGTTTCTTCCTTTTCATCCTGCCACTTACATGTATACACCGTAAGCCCCAAAAAGTCACCTTGCGACCGCCACGCCGCTTGAGAACAGTCGGTCGGCACCGGTGCATGCCAGTTCTTGACAATCCATAAAGTTAATTTCAAGTTGACCCCGCTTGGCGGTTCGGATCAGTGTTCGTCAATATCGGTTAGACACTTCCAATCAGAAGGGAATACGTAACATTATTACAGCCAAATGTCATGGGGCAATCCAATTCGTTTCGTGACCAAATTCGTCAAACCAAATCAGAGAAAATATCTTCTAATCGTTAGCGCCAGTAATGAGCAGCAGTAATAAATCAAAACGAACATTGTATGACTGACTGGTCAGTGAGCATTTTGGCCTAGGCAACCAAAGATTAACAATGAATTGAGAAAATCAGTGAGAAAACTTCACTCTATTTTTGACGTAGGACTGCGTCTTTCAGGAAGGTATAGTGGGTCATTCCAGAAAATCGGAAAATGCGAGCGTCACTAAAAATGAAAGATTTTGAGCACTAATAGCTTAGCGCGATCGATTTTAAATATTTTACACCAATGGATCGAAAAATCTTCTGCGCATCTACACGAATGAAGAAAACTATTGATTTTTAAGTGCGCACTAAATTATTTTTGAGCATAAAAACGACTTTTAAAATCCCAGAAATCAATGACGCGTGTTTGAACCTGAAGGCTCAAAACCGCGCGAATTAAATCTACAAATCTAATGCATGTTCTTATCTTCATAAAAAATGATTCGAAAAAGCCCAAGTGTGTTTTCATGACTCTACTGGGCTGTGAAAAGCACGTTTGTTAGATGTAAATACCCAGTGATTGATATCTTTTCTTCTCCACTGGGCTTTCGATAAAATGTTTATTTGTTGTTTTGTTGAAAGGCAGAAGGAGTTATTGCTAGTTCGTTTAAGGCTTGTTCGCGATAAAATTTGGATACCCCTAAACACAGACAGCTTCGGAAATGCATTACCAATGAGTGAAATATTTTGCAGAGTGGTAGCCGTATGTCTGTTCTTTCTGAAAAAAATATAGCACTTGTTTATATTACAGACCCCATTGTGGTCCCTGGCCTCTTATCTAGCAACTCCTACCCCTAACTCCACGTGGTACCAGCTGGAATACGAGCAACCTTAGCGGAGATCGGGTAACCAACCCCGGTGGAAACTAAGGTCGTATACCAACAGGGGAGGAGGCACAGTGTGTCTCGACACTGCAAGATGGCAGCCCCATCACGAGACTCGGTAGCGTAAGCCCTACTACGGCTACCTATCTAAACCAGAAAAAAAACTAATAAGAATCAAGAAATATCTTCTCGGAATATTCGGCATGGACCAAGGCGACGAAATAAGGACATGGAATGGAGACTTGGTACCTGGAACTGCAGATCGCTAAATTTCGGTGGTGGCGACAGGGTGCTGCTCGATCAGCTAGAACCCCGAAAGTTTGGCATCGTGGCGTGGCATTGCAGGAGATCTGTCGCAAAGGCGAGAAGATGTGGAGGATTCGTGGCGGCAGAGCCCGATTTTTCCAGAGTGGTGGAGCGGCCAACGAACCTCGAACCAAATCGACCATATCCTCATCGAGGGCCGGTTTTTCTCGAACATCACCAACGTACGCTCCCTACGGAGTGCGGATATTGACTCGGACCACTACCTAGTAGCAGTACATGTGCGCTCAAAACTATCGACGGTTTATATCTCGCGACAAAGTCGCCCTCCTCGGCTAAACATTCGGCAACTAGACAACCCGCGAACTGCCGACATCTACGCGCGCGTACTGGATGAAGCTCTGCCTTCCTCTGTGGAGCTAGATGCTTCGACCCTCGAAAACGGATGGAGTAGGATACGCTCGGCCGTCAACGAGGCCGCAACCTCGGTGCTAGGTGTAGTAACCTCGAGTGCACGAAATGATTAGTTTGACGGGGAATGCCAAGAAGCGATAGAGAGGAAAAAAAGAGCTTGGGAAAACTATCTGAGCATATCCACGAGAGAGAATTTGGCCAAGTATCGACGAGCGAGGAATGAGTTAACCGCGATCCTGAGAAGGAAAAAGCGCCAGAAGGAGGACAGAGATCGTGAGGAGCTTGAACAACTATTCCGGGCTAATAATACCCGCAGGTTTTACGAGAAGGTGAACCAAACTCGCAAGGCCCACACACCTAATCCTGACATGTGTAGGGACGAGGGAGGGGATCTAATCACAAACGAGCGCGGTCGACAGGTCGATGAGGTGGTCGACATGTGGAAGCAGTTCTTCGATGAACACCTCAACGGCGATATAGCAGCAGGAGATGCAATGGAAGTTAACCTCGGAGTACCTACAAACGACAACCGGCTCCCGATCTCGAAGAGATCCGACGAGAAATCGGTCTGCTGAAGAATAATAGAGCCGCCGGAAAGGACCGACTCCCGGCAGAACTCTTCAAAAATGACCAAGAACCGCTAGTAACGGCACTTTACTGGCTGATTTCAAGGATTTGGGAAGAAGAGAAACTACCGGAGGAGTGGATGGAAGGCGTTGTCCGTCCCATCTACAAAAAGGACGACCGGCTAGACTGCTGTAACTACCGCGGCATTACGCTGGTCAACGCCGCCTACAAGGTGCTCTCCCAGATTTTGTTGCGTCGTCTATCCCCAATATCAAGAGAATTCGTAGGGCAGTATCAGGCGGGTTTTATGGGGGTCCGTGCTGTGATAACTGTAGTAACTTACACGGTGGTTGGATTGAGACTAACTTTTATTGAAAGCATTTTCTACTGCTACGCGTGTGGCAATGGCCCGCAGCATAACGCCGTGTCAGCAGATTGACGGTCATCCGATCGTGGCACAGTTCATTTATGCTTTCGTTAACAATAGATAGCAAACCATCGCGACCGACCGCTGTACGCCACACGGACGTGGCTAGGGGCATCTACCGCACGCCCTATTTTTCTTTATAAAAATTTTTGCTATAGTTAAAAATTTTTGTATAGTAGTATATGTTCTGAAATTTGCAAAGTTTATACTAGGGTATGTTTTGTTGTATATCTGACTTATAATGTTATAATGCTTATCGTTTGTTATACAATATTTAGTTATTATAAAGATATCTTCGAAACGATTATATATATCTTGTATTATTGTTATAATGATGAAATTCTTATAAATGGTGTTTTTGTTTATAATTGGAACATCGGTCATCTACCACACGCTCTATTCTATTGGTTAGTATATAAAGTAATCTTCTTCTCCTTCTTCACTTCGTTTTCTTTAGTTGAAATATTTTCTTACTCTTGATTTATGAATAGTGTCCACGTTTTCCCAATTTGAACAATTACATTGGGACCTGCGTCCTTTACTATTTTATATGGTCCGTTATAGGTTTTGTCTAATTTCCCTGCTGTTTCATTCCTAATAAGGATTTGTTGCCCTTCTTCATATTTTTCTTCTACTGCGTTGTCGTTATAATTTGTAACTCTTTTCAGTTTTAACCCTGTTAGATTTTCTCTGGCTTCCTTATGCGCTATTTGTAGTTTTAGCTTGAGTAGACCTAAATAGTCTTGCGTCTCATAGCTTGGTTCTGTTGTTTCAACATACGATAAATTTGTGGGAATGTTACATATTTTCCCATATACTAGCTCAAAAGGTGTTTTGTTCGTACCTGAATGAACCGTATTATTGTAGGCGAATTCGTAATACTTTGTCCAAGATGACCATTCGAAAAGTTTATCTTGCGTGTAGATTCTTAAGAAGTTTCCCAACGCTTTGTGAGAATTTTCCAGTGCCCCAATCGTCTCATGATGGTAGGCGACACTATTGAGTTTATTTATTTGTAGCAAATTGCAAATATCGGTAAACAGTTTGGACATAAATTCCGTTCCGCGGTCAGTAGCAATCGCCCTAGGTAGTCCGTAATTCAAAATTACATTTTCTACAAAGGCTTTTGCCACTACTTCCGACGTTTTATCCACCATTGGTGTCACTGTTATGAATTTTGTAAGCTCGCATTGCGTAGTGAGTATATATTTATAACCATCTATACTTGTCAGCAATGGACCCACTAAATCCAAATAAATCTTCTCGAATGCACTGTTCGCTGTACTCGTAACTACCATTGGTGTCTTGGATTGGTTTCTTTTCTTATTCCTTTGGCAAAGGTCACATCTTTTGATGTATTCCGCTATGTCTTTTTGCATGTTTACCCAAAAATAACGCTTCTTAATCGTCTTAAGAGTGCGCTGTACTCCAGCATGACCTGCAGTGGGTAGCAAATGATGATCATTGATTATGATCTTTTGTCTGTCTTTGTCCTTGATTTCCTTTACATTTTCCCCCATTATTACAATTTTTGGCATGCCATTCATTTTTATATAATTGATATTTTCAATTAGTTTTTGCGCGCTTTTGGTTTTGTTGATGAGTATGCATACCTCACCTCCTTTTTCTTTTTTCGCATAATCCGCTACTTTCACCATTATCGCCCGTAGGTCGATTAATGTATCTGCTTGCGGTACTTGAATTACTTCGGGGTTCATTTTCATTTCTTTTATCCCTGGACAGACTTCTAGTTTTATATATTTCACCTCTGACGTCTGGGACTGGCCATTTTCCTCAGTGTCATTGTGATTGGTGTTTGCTTTTGCTTTTGTTTGTGCTCTTGTTGCCACTGTCATTGTCATTGCCTTCATATCAGAAATCGACATACGTGACAACGCGTCCGCTATCACATTATCTCTTCCTGGTATATAATTAATTTCAAAATCGTGCTCCTCAAGTGCTAACCGAAATTTGGTCAGTCTACTTGAAGGATCAGTTAGGGAAAACAGATATACTAATGGCCTGTGGTCTGTGTGTACAATGAACCTTCGTCCGAACAGATACGGTCGAAAATGTCGAATTGCCCACACCAGAGCCAATAGTTCTTTTTCTATTGTCGGATAATTTGTTTCAGCTCGATTTAGGGATTTACTGGCATATGCAACGGGTTTGCCGTTTCCATTGGAAAGGACTGCTCCAATAGCATAGCCAGATGCATCCGTGTGTAGTGTAAAAGTATTCTTTTCACTGAAATCTGGGAAGTCCAATATCGATGGGTTTATAAATTTGTCTCGAAGTGTATCGAAAGCTTCGTCGCAATCCACACTCCAGTTGAATTGTACGTTTTTCCTAGTTAAGCGATTAAGAGGTGTGCATATGGAAGCGAAATCCCTTATATGTTTGCGATAATAATTTGCAAACGCCACAAATCTCTTTACCTCTTCTGCATTTTTGGGAATCGGCCATTCTTTTACTGCTTTTATTTTCGCAGGATCTGGTTTTATTCCCTCGGTAGATATCAGATGTCCCAAGTATATTAATTCCGTTTTAAAGAAATTACATTTCTTAGGGTTTAGTTTTAGATTTACTTTCCGGAGCCTATCGAACACAGCAATTAAGTTTTTGTTGTGCTCCTCTATTGATTTTCCAAAAACGATGATGTCGTCCAAATAGACAAGACACCTCGTCGTATCCAAGCCCGACATCGCAATCGTCATTAGACGAGAGAATGATGAGGGGCTTATTTTAAGACCCATTGGCAGCCTCGTCATTTGATACTGGCCAGATGGTGTCGAAAAAGCCGTCACTGGCCTATCCTCTGGTCTTAAAGAACATTGGTAATAGCCCTGTGACAAGTCCAAATGAGAAAAATACTTCGCTCCTGCAAGCGTATCGATAATGTCTTCGATATTCGGTAACGGGAACTTGTCATCCTCGATCACCGTATTCAATTTTCTATAATCGATGACAAGCCTCCACTTTCTACTGTCTCCAGACGATTTCTTGGGGACTAGTAAAATGGGACTGTTCCAAGCGGAAACAGTCTTCTCAATAATCTGGTTGTCCACCATTTTTTGAATTTGCTCCTCTACTTCCAATTTTTGCCTTTGTGGCAATTTATACGGCTTGCTGTAGATCGGCCGTACGTCTCTATCCACCTTAACAACTGGGCTGTAAATATCAGTCACAGTAAGACTGTCTTTCTCCAAACAGAACACATCCGCATATTTCGTGCAAACCTGTTGGATACACTGCTTTTCTGTGTTTGACAGATGACTCAAGTCCAGCTCCGCTAAAAGATCTCGCACTCTGTCAATCTTGTCATTTTTAAAATCCACTTTCAAAACCAAATAATCAGTTGCAGGTCTGACCATCGGCTGCAAATCCGAAATTTGTACAGGTTTATTTTTGATATTAACCATTCGTATGGGTATTCTACCACTCGAAGGTTGTACGATTGCATTTGCAATAAAGACATGAGGTTGTATCTGCTGGTTGAGCACAACACACGTCTCAGTAAAAGTTGTATTTATGTACCTGATTACCTCAGTTCTAGCAGGTATCATGTAGCATGTTTCAGTTTTTGGTTGTTGCAATTTCATCTCCATACCCACAAAATCAACAATGGCTCCAAATTCTCTCAAAAAATCTGTGCCAATCAAGCCGTTAACTGCATCCGGCAAGCTCTCTATAATATTAAATTTAATGGGATATTCCACAGACTTGTACCCCACAAAAGTGTCAACGGATCCCAGAGTACGGGTTATTCCGTTTACACCACTGATTTCTAATGTGTGTGAATTATTGATATTGATAAATTCGGGAAGACATCTTTTGTCCAGAATACAACAAGATGCTCCACTGTCAATTATGAGTTCTATTACTCTGCCAAATAATTTAAATTTTGCTCTGAGAGCCTTCTTCGCACTAAAATTAACGAAAAAGATCGATTAAATTTGCCTCTTCTCCAGGTTGTTGTTGTTGCTGTTGTTGTGTTTGTTGTTGCTGTTGTTGTCGTTGCTGAGGTTCGGCCATATGTGCCACATGTCCGTTGTTCCTCCCGCGACTGTTATTTCCTCGATAGGTTTGGTTGGTTTGGTGGTTATTGTTATAACCATAGTTGTTATTGTGTTGTGTACCCCTACCACGGTACCTAGTGTTTCCTCGGTAACCACCTGATGTGATTCTTCCTGACCTGATTCTTCCTGATGTGCACCATAGTGCCATCATATTTTCTAAACTATTTTCAGTTTTTGGAGTACTTTGGCACTCTAACGCATCCGATATCGCTTTATTTAGCGATGTCGGATTCCGTGCTTTTACGAAAAATTGTGTTGAGGGATCTTTCAATCCCTCGACAAATGCCTGAACCGCTACAGGTTCGACAATATTTAGGGCTGCCGCCTCACTTGGGAAAGTTCCCATTGAAACGTGTGCGGCTGCCAATTTAGCGGACAGGTTTTCTATGTCCGCGCCGAACTCTGCGATTTGTTTAGAATGTTGTTTTTTCAATGCCATCTCCTTTTCCACCGCTCTCGGTGTAATCTTCACCGAAAATTTTCTTTTCAGTGCATCAAACGCCTCAGCGGTTGTTCGGGCATTATCGATTGCCCCGTGGGCTGCGCCTACTAGTCTTGTTTTTAAAAATTTCAGGACGTCTGCTGGTGGAACTCCGTTTGAGTATTCCTCCAGCAATTCGACGGTTTCAATAAATATGGACAGTTTCGATGGGTCGCCATCATATCTGTCGACTACCTTCATGGCCAAACTAAGGTCTAGTTTGGCCGCCATTTCGTAGCGTTCTTCTTCTTCGAAGTCTGAAAATTCTTCTTGAAGAACTTCCTCGTCGTCGTTTGATTCCTCTGAGTCTTCTTCGTTATCTTGTATTTTCGAATTTTCACCCTCACCCCCTTTAGTGCCTTCAGGGGCTAAGGTGTCGTCTAGGTTAGCAGGTACTGAGCCAAGCAGCTTATAGCACTGCCTAGCAACAGACTTCAGTTGTAGATATCTTCTTTTAAATTGGGCTTTAGTCTCTATTGCTTTACATTTGTTTACGGCCCTTTTTAGCTCTTCTAATATGGTTTGGATTTCTTTTATTTTCCTTACCTTAGTGCCTGGTTTATAATTGGCATGTTTTTTTAAATTAGCATGTAATTTCCCTAAAGCATCTCCTGCTTTGAAAAATTCTTCCATTCCAGTGATAGTGCCTAAAACAAAAATTTTTTTTTTTTTTTTACAAATGCTACCTTACTGCATTATACTTCCCTTTTTTTTTTTTGGATTGATGTCTGCTGGTCCTTGATCGACTCAATTTGTTGCTCCTGTCCGCGAACAGCAGCAGCGAGGTTCCGCCTTGGATGTAATCGCCATCGATCGTTTCCCTGCGCACTCAATAGGGCCGCAGCCGTTAGCACAACTCATCCAGAAATGCTTATCTTTTCACACGAACACGATTCTACTGGAGCACCGCACACACCCGCTCGTGGCCTAGTCTGCTGGCTAAGAGCCTTTCTGCTAGTGTTGCATTTTTACACCTTTGGGATTATTACTTAGTGCCAGTGCGATTTACTGAAATCTGAACACTTTTCGTCCTTCGAAAACATTCACTCGAAAAAGTTTTTTTTTTTTTTCTTCACGAACGGTACTGCTACACTGCTCATACATTCGATTCGAGGACAAAACATAAAATGGATCTCCGCTAGTCCACTATACGTTTGGCAGATTTGCCATACTTAGTGCCCTTTGGGCTACTCTCTCCGTCTGCTGACGGTGCAATTTAGTAATCATCCGCACTACCAAGTACCCTATCGCCACCGCGGCGATAATGCATACTGCCACTGTTTGTGCTGTTTGGTTCTTTTCCATGTTTGACGACACGGCTGGCGCGATGATTTCATCGGCACTAAACCAGCCCATTTTCGTGGTCGCAGCTAATATTTGATTTGTTTGTCAACGGTGTGTGCAACCAAATCTTCTCCGAATCCGTTTCACTTTGTCAGGTCCTCATACGTTTAAATACTGATGTCAGTCATGAAACTTCAACAACATTTTTTAATAAGGAAACACAATCTTTTGCTTCATGATCTCTAGTACACTTCGGGCAACAGAAAGGATTATTGCAGAAAGCAGCCTTATGTCCGTACTGCGAGCCTTTGAAACAGCGCAAAACATTAACTTCTTCAACCACTCCGGCGACAACTTTTTTTTTTTTTTTTTTTTTTTGCTTCAGTTTTAATTTCGGTAACTTTTTATTCCAGGTGAAACCACTTCTACCGGACCGCTTTTCATTGATCAATCACTGGCACAGGATCTCCTGGCAGGATCGCCATGTGATAACTGTAGTAACTTACACGGTGGTTGGATTGAGACTAACTTTTATTGAAAGCATTTTCTACTGCTACGCGTGTGGCAATGGCCCGCAGCATAACGCCGTGTCAGCAGATTGACGGTCATCCGATCGTGGCACAGTTCATTTATGCTTTCGTTAACAATAGATAGCAAACCATCGCGACCGACCGCTGTACGCCACACGGACGTGGCTAGGGGCATCTACCACAGTGCTACTACGGATCAAATTTTTACTCTCCGACAAATCCTTCAGAAATGTCGGGAGTACAACGTGCCCACGCATCATATTTTCGTGGATTTCAGAGCAGCATACGATACCGTTGAACGCGAACAGCTATGGCAGATAATGCACGAGTACGGTTTTCCGGACAAACTGACGAGGTTGATCAAAGCTACTCTGGAACGAGTGATGTGCTACGTGCGCGTTTCGGGGACACTCTCAAGCCCTTTCGAATCGCGCAGAGGGTTACGGCACTGTCCTGTATGTTATTCAATATCGCTATTGAAGGTGTGATCCGGCGAGCGAGCATCGAAACGAGAGAAACGATCTTCAGCAACAGTTGTCAACTTCTAGCCTTTGCAGAAGACCTCGACATCATTACTAGAAACCGTGGGACGGCGGAGGTAATCTACGCCAGACTAAAAACGGAGGCTAGGAGGATAGGGTTACAAATTAGTGCGTTGAAAAACAAATATATAGTAGGAAGAGGCTCCCGAGAAAATAACGTTAGCCTCCCACGGACAGTGACTATTGACGGCGATGAACTGGAAGTGGTTGATGAGTTCGTATATTTGGGATCTCTGGTCACCGCCGACAATAATACGAGTAAGGAGATCCAACGACGCATCCAAGCTGGAAATCGAACCTACTTTTCCTTTCGCAAGATGTTTCGATCAAGGAGCATACGCCGCCGCACAATGCTGACGATGTACAAAACGCTAATCAGACCGGTAGCCCTCTACGGACTTGAGACAGTAACTTTACTTACGCAAGACATACGTGCACTTGCCGTTTTTGAACGAAAGGTGTTGAGGACTATTTTTGGCGGAGTACAGACGGAAAGCGGAGAATGGCGGAGACGTATGAATCACGAGCTACAGGCACTGCTTGGAGAGATTCCCATCGTACACCTGGCGAAAGTTGGGAGACTACGGTGGGCCGGCCACGTCGCAAGGATGCCGGACGACTGTGTACTGAAATCCGTTCTCTTCAAGAATCCCACCGGCACCAGGAATAGAGGGGCTCAACGTGCTAGATGGTTCGACCAGGTTGAAGCCGACTTGTGTGTGTCGAGACGCGCAACGAATTGGCGACGAGTAGCCCAGGACCGAGTACAATGGAGAGGAATTCTTGATACGGCAAAAGCCACCCCGGCTCTAAGCTGAATAAGTAAGTAAGTTATATTACAAACGCTCAGCGTAAAATGGCGTCGAAAGAAGAGCAGATGCGAAAAGCAATTGTGCGCGGTCGCAATGAAAATCCGGATCTCTTCTCGTTAAAAAAAAACTTGCCAAAAAGCTTGGATTTCCTCCAAGCACTGTTCACAGTATTTTAAAATCGTTCGATACTCGCTTGACAACAGCTAGGAAGAAGGGAAGTGGAACAAAAACGGATCAACAACTATATATAAATTTCGAAAATCTTGGACAAACGCAGCTAAATTGGTTGCCAACAAGTCTGCACTGACACTCATGGCAAGGGTAAACTCCAAAGTTCGCTAATTTTTCATGCAGACCAAACAAGTAATGTTAATTTGTTTGATAATTATTAACGATGCACACATAAATGATATGAAATTGTTACGTGGATTAAACTTCTAGCAAATTTGTTTTATTGCAAAATTGAGGTGTCAAGATTTTGTTGCGAACAAGCCTTATGTGCTCTAAATATCCATAAATGTCTTCTAGGTTATAGATTCACAACATTCAGTTGCGTACAATTTTGTGTTAACTTTTCCAACCAGTACCGCGAATCTTGTTCGTTAACATATAGCTCTGTGTTACTCGTTGAATGTTGACTATACAAAGCCCTGGAAACTACGCAGATTTCAGGCTAGACAGATTATTTCAAGGTTAGACACTAAATTGCGTGGTAGGCTACAGCATGATTTAAAACCTGACGGACGAATCATCAAAACGGAGCTCACTGTAAGATTAAAAGAGCTGGCACGATTCGCCAGGTAATATTAAAATATGAATGGTCGCCGATGCTTATAGCAAGTTCCTGCGTCTGGTTTGCCATCTGTTGACTTCTATCTTCTATCCATAAATCTATCAAAATAAGGCATTAATTGAAAAACCAAAAGTTAAACCGTCTTGATCTATAAACGCAGATTTGGTGCTGGGCATAGATTCATAGGTTGTTGTAGATGTATCGATTTGAAGCATACACATCGACCTAATAGTGTTCAAATTTGATATATTTTTACGAAATCTATTGGAAGGTTCGTAGTATCAACATTAAGGGGAGGGACCGTGCCTATAGGTGTGTACAGTCGTAGTCCTACACCAAGCCAGTATTTGTGTCCTAGAACACAGACCCTTCTAATTTTTAATGTGTCAAATCTTGACAGTTTCTTCTGTTAAAATTAGTCTTTCTCGTGAATTTTACTGGTTTTCGCGAACGACAGCTACGCCATCTAATTTTGTTAGTCTATTAGTGAAAATCCCACACCGTTCAGTGGATTATTCTCTATAATAGGGACGGACGGCCCGTCACGGGCGACGGGCCTCATTGCCTACTTGACTGACCATATTTGCACTGCTGGTGGTTTTTTGACATTGTGAGCAATTAATTTATAATCCTTCGTGCTCTAGGGTAGTTATTTGCACATGACATGCGACAGTTGGATGGTTTAGCTACAGAATGGCTAATGAATAACGGTCACATACAGACTAGCAGACATAACACCCACTGTTTCCTTGTTCGCACGTTCAAAAAGTCTTTTCAAACTTTGGTTTTGGTTGAGAATGTCTCCTTACTTGTCATAGTGTCGCTTTATAACGAAATGAGAGGAAGTCTAATTTACAATTCCGAGGGATACTGCTGTGGATAGAATTAGTTTGCATGCAAAATGTGCGTGACGATAATTTTTGTAACATCTTCTTTAAAGAGTTGTATCTGTTTGTCTGTGGCTCTCATAAAGATATTCTCAAGGACAGAATCACGAAAAGAAACATTAACTGAACTGAAAAAAGTTTGATTTTTAAGCATAAATGTTAGATTAAACAAAATATGAAATCACTTTGTAATATAAATTATTCTTAATCGTTCATAAATCACCATAGTAAAGAGTGGATGTTTAGCACTTTTTTGCACGTATGTCGTGCCTAATTTTTTTAAAAATCCATAATCTTGCATGCATAATGTAAACTTTGTTGAGCAAAGAAGCAAATGATCCCGATCGGGACTTACAGTGCATTGAAGCAAGCAGTACGGTTAAGAGTGTAGCCAATTATTCGACTAAAAGTTACAAGTAAAAATGTAATTAAAACTTTGTTCGCTCTTGAAGAAACCATACCCCCTGCAGACTAAATGAAACTATAGGTAGAATTAAGCACACGTACACATATACATGAGAGCAGGGGGAGCCCATTAGCTGTGTGGATATGCTTCAGCAATTTTCTTCTCTTCATCAGTCAGCCAGTGGGGGGTGTCAGCTCAGCCTCTTTCCCCTTCCTAGAGAACAATTCTTCATGAAGCGTAGAACAGCACAGGTATATTAACAGAAGTTTGCGTTCCGTCATTACCATTTATTCTAGAACCGAGAACTGAAGTGCATAAATTTGAACGTTTATCAGTATTTGAATAGATTTATATACTATCATTACCAATTCGTTTTGTGTCTCAGCTGCTAAAAACCGTTCCACAACAATCGAAATTTGTTTATCAAATATTATACTTGTTGTGCACATAATATTTCATTTAAAATCACACTTTTTTATTGCAACGTAATGTTTAGACTATCATAGCCTAAATTTAGTTGTGTACGCAATCCACAATTCTGAAAAACAGAATTAACCCGGTTTCACTTGTATTATTTGCCAAACGATGGCATATTTTCCAATTTTTACAAAATGTTTAAAAAAATGTTTACAAAATTCAACATGAATAATACAATTACAGTTCACGGAATTTGCAAATTAGGAACCCTAATAACGAATTATTTTCAGAATAGCATGTAAATATAATGGAAAAATTGTCCATTAAATAAAGCTAATCGCTTTGAATTTCTACTGTTTTTAACTTTGGCAGTTGAAAAATTTCACCCTTATTCTACATGTATTCCATCTCTCCTCATCACCTACAAGGAAAATCTTCCACCTGCGAAACAAATTAACAACAGAGCGGCTGAAAAGCGGTCCCTCAGGTAAAAGGAGGACCGGCTTGTTCAAAACAACAAACAACATTGCCAATGGTTTTGTGATTTAGCTGTAAATAATCTACCATTTTGCCCGATGATGCCATGATACAACTCTGTCCGTAGTTGGCCTCTGGCTAGCCCACCAGCTGGGACACTTTTCTGATAATTAAAATGTTTTACAACGGCCAATCGCAACCGTAAACGTCCTGCCTCTGGGCTGCGCTGGCTGGACAGATTTGCGTCCCCTGTGGTAGCGACAAGCAAATCGGCAAGCGACGACATACGGGTTGGCACATAATTACCATCCGACATGCTATACATCGGACAAATGTTCGGTTTTTGCTCGACGCTTGACTTCTGACTTGATTCACGAAGGTTCAAAAGTAGCGGTCTCTTTCGTTGTTGATGAGTAAAAATCGATCGTCACAGCGAAAAGCGAATGTCAAATTTTTACTTGATGTTGCTTAAATTTTCAGGAGTCTACAAAAATTTGAATGTTAAATTTATCTGGTTGTGTTTTCAGCTATATAGACTTTCGACTATAGACTTACCCGCCTAGTTAGCTTCGGGGTACGATGCTGTTCTAACAAGCCACTAGTCTTAGGTTCGAATCTCGAATGAGCGGTGCCGGTAGTTTTTCTGTACTCTTATAACCGGCTGCGAAGTCTGTCGATAGGGAAGGGTTAAGTTCTTAAGGACGTTTATATTCATGGCTTTGCTTTGAAATGTGCACTGCGTCTTCTTGCTCCGATTCATCTTATCACCCTTGTTGATGTTTTATGAGTCTTGCGCGACTTTCACCAATAATTTTCGGAGTTAACCGACCAAATTCACGTACTATACGTTTGAACCTGAGAGAGAGGTGCCAGCTCAGTGACAGATTGATTGTTGTCGTAGTCTTCTTTTTCTTATATTTGATGCAAAAAATTCAAATACCACAATTTAAATCAAGTCAGCATGCTTCGGTTTGCGAGGGGTTTGAAATTGAAACGCAAATAAATACTTCCCCTGTTTTATTCAATCAAGCTAGCCCGGTTCACATTGACATTACTTACCCGGTTTCTACTGACATTCGATGCACAAAACAATCCCAGCTGGCTCCTCTCTCTCAGGTTTGAACACCTCGTAGAAACTAATTATGTGATCAAGTAGTCTCTGCCTTTTTTCAAATACTCTCATTTCATCATCTATTGAGGATTTTGCATTAAAATCCTCACATTGCGGTTATCTTGACAGCTAAACCAAACCACGAAAAGATAACCGCATGATTTATTACAGTAATTTAGTATTTGAAAACTTCTTCTTCTTCTTCAGCATAGAGCCGGGGTGGCTCATGCTGTTACAAGCACTCGTCTCCATTCAACTCTGTCTTGGGCCACTAGTCGTCTCAGAAGTCGCAAATCGCTTTCGACCTGGTCGAGCCATCGTGCACGCTGGACCCCCTGTTCCTGGTGCCGGTGGGGTTGTTGAAGAGGACTATTTTCGTCGTACTGTCGCCCGGCATCCTTACGACGTGTCCGGCCCACCGTAGCCTGCTAACTTTCGCTAGATGTACGATGGGAGTCTCCCCAAGCAGTGCCTGTAGCTCGTGATTCATACGCCTCCGCCACTCTCCGCTTTCAGTTTGTACTCCGCCAAATATCGTCCGCAGCACTTTCCGCTCGAACACGGCAAGGGCGCGTATGTCCTCCGTGAGTAGCGTCACGGCTTCAAGTCCATAAAGAACTACCGGTCTAATAAGGGTTTTGTCCATTGTTAGCTTCGTGCGTTATATCGTAGCGTTTAACGAAGGGCAAAGTAAAGTAGGCCCGATTTCCCGCTTGGATGCGCCGCTGGATCTCTTTACTAGTGTTGTTGTCCGCGGTCACCAGCGATCCCAAATACACGAATTCCGCTCCCACTTCTAGTTCGTCGTCGTCAACGGTTACCGTCCGTGGGAGACGCGCGTTTGTTTCCTTTGAGCCTCATCCTTTCATGTATTTGGTCTTCGACGCATTTATTTTTATCCCAATTCTCCAAGACTCCGCTTTCAGTCTGGCGTAGATTGCCTTCCCCTGTCGCAAAGTCCTTGGCTATGATATCGAAGTCATCTGCAAAGCCAAGAAGTTTTCTACCTTTGGTAAAATTCGTGCCTCTCGTTTCGATGCCCGCTCGTCGGATCATCCCCTCAAGAGCGATGTTGAACAGTATGCAGGATAAACCGTCACCTTGTCACCTTCGCCGCGTCTCGAAGGGACTCGAGAGTGTCCCAGAGATGCGTACGAAACACATCACTCGATCCAATGTAGCTATATTCGTGATCGTCGTTAGGATAGTCCGGTTACTGACGGGACTGGCTTCTTCACACAGTAAATAAAATACTAGATTGTCTGATGGCAACCATCCGCCAGCGGCGGTGGCTGCTAGTGCACTGAATAATGATTGCTATTTATTGATGACCTTTCATACATTTGTAGTAAATAGTTTTCTTCCACGTTCAGAACAATAGCTACTGCGTATCACGTTCAGTCGAACGGACAATAGTCTTTTGTGATTAGATTCGGCTGGACAATAGAAGCTAACTGCGAGGGAATATTACAATGCGGCTTTCTGCCGCAACAAGCTCTGATCAGTCGCGTCATTTTGTCCGGAAAACCGTGTTCGTGCATTATCTGCCATAGCTTGTCTCGATCGACTGTATCGTATGCTACTTTGAAATCAATAAAGATGTGATGCGGCCTCCATACGTGTGCGCAGTATTCAAGATTAGAACGAACTAACGCACAGTAGAGTGATTTCAGGCAGTATATATCATTGAAGTTTTTGGCGATACGCATGATGAATCCCAAATTCCTGCAGGCCATGTCGACAACGAAGGAAACGTGTTGTTTGAAGGTCAATTTGGAGTCGAGTAGTACCCCGAGATCATAATCTTCACGTAGTAAAGATATGCTTGACAGTCGGTATTCGAAGATTATCGGATTCAGCATTCTGGAGAACGTAATCACTTCATATTTATCGGGGTTCAATATTAGACGATTGTTTTCACACCATTCGGCAAATATCGACAGCTGGTGCTGGAGTGCGAGAGTATCAGACGAGTCGTTTACTTTTGCGAACAGTTTTAAGTCGTCGGCAAACGCAAGCCGAGGACCTTTGAGCGTTATGTTGATATCGTTAAAATAGGTAAGGAAAACCAAAGGACCAAGATGGCTGCCTTGAGGAATTCCAGAGAAGGCGGTGAAAGCCTGGTGAAATGGACCCGTCGATAGAGACATTAACCAGACGATTCGACAGGTACGATTTAAACTACTGGAGCACCGGCCCTCCAATGCAATGCCGAGTTTATCCAGTTTAGCGATAGCGATTTGATGATTCAGCTTATCAAAGGTCCGTGTAGATGACGTCTGTCTGTGAACGGTCGTCGAAGCATTCCATTATGTAGGAAGTGAGTGTTCGTAGATTGGTGGTCGTTGAGCGCTTGGGCATGAATACGTGTTGTTCATCAGCCAAATACTGTTGGACGAACGACGAAATTGGTGCGATCACGACTAGCTCGAAGAGTTTTGATAATGCACATAAGGCGATGATTCCTTTGTAATTGTCCACGTTTCTTTTATTACCCTTCTTATGAACTGGAAACACATAAGCGGATTTCCAGGCAGAAGGAAATACACCTGAGCTTATCGATAAGCTCAATAAGATTGAAGGTATGCCGTCCGGACCACCAGAGGAAGAGCTTTTCAACATCAGAGCGGCCAGCCTAATCATAGCATCGTCAATAGTTAGGTTATTGAGAGAGTCGCCGAGACTGGGAACGCTCTCTAGTGCAGTCGATATTTCAGTGTCAGACAACCTTTCGTTAACAAAAACTCAAAGCAGTAGCGTTAACGTCATTAGCTTCCAGGGCTGTATCCCAGTCGATACACGTTAGAGTTCTTTGGATAAGGTCGAAATCAGCGCGATTAAAATCGTGGTACACGGGCAGTGGGGTATTAGACATCCTGGACGGCGTATGTTGACGAATCGAAATCAGGAATGGTGGATGATGGAGGGCGTCCTTGACGAGAGGAGCCGGTGCCAACACACATTCTGACGTAAGACTGCGAATGCTAGAGAAGCAAAGATCCAAACAGCGTCCGTTTTCGTTGAGGATTTTATTGATTTGTTGCAAAGTAGCTGTGCTGTAGCAGTCGAGCAATTCATTGGTGATCAGGGGAAGTGTTGAAGAACTGGAGTCGACGAACAGATATTCGTTTCCGCGTTCACACCAATTTATACTGGGAAGATTGAAATCGCTCAATATGAGCATGTCGTCAGAAGCGGAAGCTGCCGAGGAAATCTCGGAAACCGAAGCCATGTGAGCCTTAAGAAGAACGGCATCTCTTATCTGATCTGGTGCGAAGTAGACAGCGCACAGGTATAAACAGCGATCGGTTAATTTTAAAGTGACCCAAACTTGCTCGACAGGTAACCAATCGATGTGTTCCAAGAAAGAGGCCTTGAGTTGGCGATGAACTGCTATTACAACGTCGCCACCTGTTAATTTACGGCTGTTGTGCACACTTCGATTGCAGCGAAAGACTTCGTAGTTCGGTCCGAAGATATAGAATAGAATAGAACAATAGAAAGTAACAAGTTCATACCCGAAAATGCTCAAACGTGATTGACTGGAAACTTATGTAAATTTACTAACATTGTTCGACTTTATGTAAAAATTAGAGCAGTTTGCTGTAAAGACCCATATTTTTGTGAAAACCACAGAAAAGACACATGTTTTGAGAAACGATTGGTATGTAATCTAGCAAAATTCGTTCAGAATTAACTGAAATATTATCGCTCCAAATCTATCAGTTTTTCGTGTCACCATGATTTTTGTTCTTGTTGCATGCCACCCTATCAAAGTAAGACGTAGTCCTACGTCAAAACCAACCTCTGTCGAATATTTATTTCCTAAATTCAATAAACACCCTTTGGAATTATGTCACATTCACATGTCGCTCTGTACTTACCTCCATATCTCTGCTTGAGCAAGGTTTTCTTTCAATCGCCGAAACATCAAACCGGTATTATATTTTCATATTTATTTTCCAGGCTTTTTTTATTCATCACCACCTTCAATCTTCGTCCGTTTTTTCCGCGCTTTAGTTACTACGGTATATGGAGTTCGTCCTCTGTTTTCCTCCGCTAATTTTTTTACAAAGAAAAAAATGGAATGTATGTATGAAAAATAACAACTGCTTCTTCTTCTTCACCATCTTAATCTGCTGTCATTTCGTTTTCTACGCGGATTGCCTATTTAAGGGATTGTGTATGTATAATATGCGTGTTGGTGTGAGACATGGGGCTGTTTTTTTTTTGTTTTCATTTAGGGCCCTTTACCAGTGATTCTCGTTAGTATAGTTTTTTGTTTCTTTTACCGTTACTGTTGTGTTTTTGGTTATGTTTACTGCCTTCGATTTGCATGGGTTAAATTGTTTTGTAGTTCATCGTACGTATGCTAATCGGTACTGATTAGTTCTGTATATTTTGCTGCTACTTAGATTCTATTATTTTCCTGCTCTGCTGCCTTGCAACAGCATTTCATTTCAGATGGTTCTGATTATTATTTTATATGTACACAGCTCGAAATCTCAACCGTTGCTCTGCAAACTGGTTGACATCGTACAAAACGTCAACCCTTACTTAAGGGTTGTTCTAGATAAATTTGATTTCTTTCATTTTTTTTGCTAGCAAATTTTCAATCATGTCAAGCTATTTAATTTCTACACATGTTACTGTTGATTTTTCAAAGTGATAGCAACATCAAATCAACTGTTCGGGACAAGCTTGCTCTATAATTCCTGTTTTTCTTTGTGTTTTTTTTTCAATCAAAATCTACCAACAAACTCAATCAATGTCACAGTTAGCGCTCAGCATGATACAACTGCCAATTCCGCTTAGGCTGACCGTTTGCGTCCAAATTAATGCACCATGCAGGTATGAACACACGTTTGATAGTACGATAACTTTATGCACTCCTTTTGTCGTGGGTTCTGGCACTGGAAATCAGGGCCTTGCTTGTGCGTCCTTGATCCGTATTAAACAAGAGATATTACCGCTCGGGTTGACCTTGGTTAAGGAGAAAAACTCATGGTAGCTACGAACGTGTGTTCTGAGTTATTATCAGGCTTCCAATGTGTTTTTATTACAAATTCAATTCGCTGTGCTTTTGTTTTTTTTTTGTTTTACCTAGGTTATAGTTTTATGGTAGCCGTTATATACTCTAAACAGTGCTCTAATTCTAAGGTGTATACAAATTTTTCGTATAACGCCACCTCTCACCATACGTTTGGTTTTTTTCCTCGCAAAAATTATTATTCGTTCACTAAACTGTTCAACTCTATGGCGAAATCAAAAACTCTACACACTATAACACGACAGTCGTTTCGTATCTATTACCAATCATTTTATTAAATTTTCTGGTTGGTTTTTTTTTATTTCCTTCTCAATTTAAGGCCAATTTTGTTTACTCATTTGGATTTTTGGCTTCGGTACCCTAACCTCATCGTGACCAAGGTAGGATTTAGTTTTCAGAATACGATGAGAACAGGGTCCTTGGTTTCCACAAAAAACGAACGAAATTAGGTTTAAGTTAATAAACTACAATTCTACGGGGGGAAAAAGGTTAGATCAATATTCAATCCATTGTGATGTGTACCTATTTCAGTGGGACTTATTATTCGGTCGTGTGGTGCATTCTACTTTCTAAAGATCTATAAATCTGAGAGAGTGATGAAGTTCGGGACAGCTTCAGATGGAATGGTTCGATCACTATTAGGTAAAGTTGTCGAAAATCGTTGGTAGTATGAATATATAATAGTTAGGGAAATAACTCTACGAGTAGTGTTTCTTTGTTTGTGGGATGACCTTTTTCGCGCTTTCAGTGGGATAAGGGGCTTTTGAGCCTTTTTTAAAATTGTGCAAAAAGACGGGGACGCTGATCAATTGTAATCACTAGGTGGCACACACTTCTGGTGGAGACGCGCGGTGTTTTACCGTTTTATTTGATTTTGATGATTTTGATTAAACAAAGATTGAAATCAAAATAAAAGAGATCATATGCAATGCCGACACCTCTTTCAAACTGGGCAGCAAATAGTTCCGTCCAGTATTCAAGCTGTTATGGAACAATTTCCCAATTAAACTTTGGCCTAGTTTCGGTCAGCCCGTTGGAAGGGCTAGAAGATCAATGGCTGTCGTGGTGATTAGTAGTAGTGCTCTTCCCTTGATAATAAAGTTATTTGTTGCAGTCATTTTCCGGTGCTGCTGTCATAAATATTAGATTCCTTTAATCAAAAGTTCAGCCCTGCTTATACGCTTGATAAAAACTGGTCAATTGAGTCAATATCGTTCGTCTTACTGTTCTAATCCTGCACAACAAGTCTACCACGCTATCCCGTCATGGTTCCCGCACAAAGATATTACCAACGTTCCTACCCGCCGGCCGCTCGCTATAACCTTTTCAAGTTTGTTTGGCTGGTGAATAATTGATTGATGACTCGATGCGAACCTGTGACGGAGACGGAACTGCCCATAGTCATCGGTCGGTCCCAATGCTTAGTGTAAATTCCAATAAAAATGGGACAAAGTTTATTTTTCAGGCGGTACAGAAACAGTACATACATTGTATATATGGGATTATGGGAACGCAAAAGTTTTCTTTACAGTTTGGCAGGTCATTACCGATGATTACCTTTAACCTTCCACGGAGCACCAAAGGGCGTGTGGATAACATGTATAAATAGTAAACCAGCAGTGCGTTACGATTCAAACATTGAATATTGTCCATACTAAACGTTAAAGGCGTTAACCAAAATCTGTCCCCCAAAATATTAAATTATATTTTCTTGTAACTGACAGATAATTAGTGGAATTAGGGAATCAATTTAATTTTTTTTTTTACACGACAACATTTTAATCTGGCATTAGCAGCATTCATTGTTTAGATATTCACATCGCATATGATACTGACACATTCTCCGTTGTAACGAATGAATAAATCATTAAATTTAATATAGAAATGTTTGATGCTTAATGTTATAAATTAGTTGCAAAAACGCTTCTACACTGCATGACGTTACAAAGACCGCCGAATTTGTCACTTTTTGAAATTCCTTACTGTCCTTAATTGAATGTTGCGATTTCTTTGGAGTTTCACATTCATTCGATGAACCGATGAATGTCTTCTTTTTAAGAGATCTCTAAATATCCCATTGAACTGAAAAGTCATCTGAGGTGAGTGCCACAGAGATTTAGTAGGGTAATGGGTAGGGTGCTGCTATGGATTAAATTTTCACACTGCGACCAATCCTACAGAAATATCGTTTAACGAAACAGCGTTTTCTCGCATCATAGTTTCGCAGATTTCACGGCAACATACGATACAGTCGAGTGCGAACAGCTATAGTGAATAATGCAGGAGAACGGTTTCTCAGACAAACCTACGCAACTGATCAAAACTTCCCTGGACCGAGTGGTGTGCTACGTGCATATTTCGAGGGCATTCTCGTGTTCTTTCGAGTTGCGCAGTGGTCAAGTCGCAGTGGTTAATAGTCATTGAATCCAGTGTGATCCGGTCCGAAGATTGTGAAACAATCTTCAGCAAAAGTAGCCAACTCCTAGCATTTACAGATGAGCATGACATCATTACTAGAAACTGTGCAACTACGGAAGTAATTTACGCCACACTGAAAACGGAGGGAACATGAATTGGGCTACAGGTCAATGCGTCAAATATTAAATACGTATATGGTAGGGAGAAGATTCAGAAAAAACAACGTTGCTCTCCCACGGACAGTGACTATTGACGGCGATAAACTCGAAGTGGTCAACGTCGACAGTAATACGAGTAAGGAGATTCAATGACGCATTCAAGCTAGAGGTCGGGCCTACTATTCTGATGTACAAAACGTCAATTAGACTGGTAGTCCTTTAAGGACTTCAGCTTATAACTTTGGTTACAGAAGATATATGCATATATGTACTTGCCATATTCGAACGCAAGGAGTTATAGACTATAGTTGGGGGAGTACAAAAGGAGCAGGAGGAGGAGCAGTGTTGCGAAGCTCACACTCGTGCGGTCTAGTTTTCTCACTCACGCGTACTCGTTCTAACGACACGCCGGTATAAGCATCTCTTTCGGACTCTTATTTATCCATTCACTGCAACGAGTTATTGCAAGTGCGTACTCCACCCTGAGCTGCTGATACCAATCATTCATCAGGGCTCACCCGTTGATAGAATCGAGGACGAAGATGAAGAAGAAAAGAAAAAGTAATGCAAACTCCTTATCCCAGTGCACTACTAGCCCTCACGGGCAGCTAGTTTCTCACGAGTTGTTTAACTCGCAAGTGGGTTATGCAGAAAGACGATATGAGGTTGTGCGTTCGCAAGTGCGTAGGTAGCCGAATGTTTGCACATAGCAACGGCGGTGATTGTCTTACGCTTGCGTGAGTAGTGTAAGCGTTGAATGCTATGCTTCTCATACTGGCTCGTGTGAGAGTAGGCGTCGTTTGCTTCTTGCTCGATCTACAACATTGAGGAGAAGGAGCAGGTGGAGAAGGAGACTGTCACATTGGTTATAAACTTTGAGGCTAAAACGCATATATTTTGTCAAATTTAACAGCTTTTAAACAACCTTTCGGTACTGTTAACATATTTAGCTTATCATGTTGTATACAATGATCATTATCTGCACCTATCCCGCTTGATAAAAATGTTCTAGATCATCCCGCTCTGCTAGTAATTATTTTTCAAAAAATCCGTGACATCATGTGACTGTTGCACCATCTCCTACGATCCTACGTCCGAGCAGATTTTGAGGTTTGGTTGATTGGTCAACGGTTAGATCAGCGGTTCCCAACCTTTTTTCGGTTCGCGTACCCCCTGACGGATTTCCCTATACTATTTTGCAGCGAACTAAAGTTTTGGCGAACCCCCATTTGGGAACCACTGGGTTAGATAATAGGTAACATACGTAGACCCCATAGTGGTCGTTATTCCTATCCCTACCTCCTCGTCATATCAGCTGGAATACGAGCAACCTTTCCGGGGATCGGGTAACCACCCAGCAAACATTTTCGTACTTATATCAAAGTAACAAATATGATATATGTACCGATATATATCTAGAAAAATCGCATTCGATGCACGAAACCAGCATATGCGTACTGTTTTGGAGGCGATATACGTACTGCAAATTATATGAAAACAATTCACATTCATAAGTATTTGTATACGATGAAATCCGACTCATCATGATTAGTTCCATAATGCTATACAATTCTGTGACGAAAATCGTATGTGAATCAGTTACTATCATTTTGTACGAAGAAATGTAAACTCGGGGGCACGTTATTAAGCTTTATGTGCGATTTCGAGTTTGTTTAGTGATATTTAAAATGATTTTCACACATTATTATACGATTTGTGGTTTGCTGGGCAACCCCGGTGGAAACTAAGGTCGTATACCGACAAGGATGGAAGCACTTATGCGAACGCTGAGTCTAGCAATGAGGAATAGTCTTGTCAGCCTTGGATGTCTGCTCCCATCCCAAGAAACATTTTTGTTGTATAGCAGCTTATCTAGCGCTTATTTCGTTGGCTGTAGTTCTACAATAGTTGAATAAGCTAGCCTTAAACAAGAATGTTTGTTGGGATGTCAGGGGCGGCTCTTGGAGGGTTTTGCGATTCCTCAACCAAGTTGTACGCGGTTGTACTCCAGGCTAGGAACGATTCACGACAGCTTCTGATCTGGAACGTGCAGCTGAGTAAAGAAATGTATTGTCTCGGGGATACTCCTAAGATGGCAGTCCCGTCACGGGACTTGACCCTAGTAAGGCAACCCACCTAAACTTACTAAGGAAAATCAAAAAAAAATCTCGACTCGGAACATTCAACATGGACAAATACGATGCAATAAAGACGTGGAATAAATGCTTGGTATCTGGAACAGCCGATCGCTGATTTCTTCAACTTTCCGCTAAGTGCCATCATAGTGAAGCTAAATTCAATTTCAGTCAATTCAGACCGGATTACCTGCCCCCGCTGCTTTTAAAAATTGCGCCGAAATACTGGCAATACCTGCGAGTATTATTTCGAATCGATCGTTGGATGGCCAACTTGGAAAAATTTCGATTCCTCGAATGGCTAACACGGTGGATACTGTCGTATCTCACGAGCGTACTGCCTACGTCCGCATAGATGGAACGCGTTCACTTCCGTTTAAGATTGAATCGGGTATGCCTCGGGGAAGTCATCCCGGTCCACTGCTGTTTATATGTTTGATGAACGACCTATGCACCAATATACAGTCTCCCAAATACATGTTTGCAGACGATCTCTTTTTTTTCTATGTAGTAACGATAGCGGTTGATTGATGTGCAATCCAAGCTGAAATTGATTCGTTAATAAACTGGTGCACGCTAAACGGTTTGGAAATGAATGATGCACAGAAATGTAATGCTATGTCTTTCTATAGAAAAGGATACAACGTTATAACGTTCGATTATAAAACGTCAGCAGCAAATATCGAATCGAACGAATCTAACGCCAATTTGTTCAGTATTCTCTACGACTTCTGCCCTGGCGTTCCAGTTCATCTGCCACACTACGAAAACCAATGACCAATGCGCACTTATTCATCTCTTGACGCTGACAACTAGGAGGACGTTGCTGCAACGGCTTTTAGTTTTCGACCTTCTTGGTAATAATATCGACTACCTCGAGTTTATTTCCATATTTTCCAGGGAGTTGCTGAGCCGTGTTCCAATCAACGTGCCTCCAAGACCCTTGTACCGTACTTGATATGCCCAAAACCACGACTTAGATATACGAGGCTGAATTTCGTGGGCAGCGACAGGGTGTTGCGCGATCAGTTAGAACCCCAAAATTTCGACATCGTGCCACTGCAGGAGATCTGTCACTAAGCCGAGAAGGTGTGGAGGATCCGTAGTGGCAAGGTCCAATTCTATCAGAGCGGTGAAGCGACCAACGAACTGGGAACGGGCTTCCTAGTGATGGGCAGAATGCAGAATCGCGTGATGGACTGGAAGGCGAGTAACGAGAAAGTGTTGATGTTAGGGATAGGCCGTTCTGGAGCCACTCTGGAGCGAGAGATGTGCTACGTGCGTATTTCGGGGACACTCTCGAGTTCTTTCGAATCGCGCAGAGGGCTGCGGGAAGGGAATGGACTGTCCTCTGTATGTTATTCAATATCGCTATTAAAGGTGTGATTCGACGTGCGGGCATCGAAACGAGAGGAACGATCTTCAGCAGGAGTAGCCAACTCCTAGCCTTCGCAGACGACCTCGACATCATTACACGCAAGTACTTTTTTTACACGGTTTGTTTACTCGAGTATTAAGAACGGGCAGCTTAGGGACCACTCATTTATTTCTCAATAGATTTAGGAGAGGTCCAACACTCGTCACATATTTTGTAAATGGTCCCTAAGTTGCACCGTTCTTGAGTAATCGTAAAAAACAAACCGTGTAAAAAAAGACTTGAGTGTACTAGAAACCTTGGGACGGCGGTGGCAATCTACGCAAAAATAAAAACGGAGAAGGCTACAAATCAGTGCGTCTAAAACCAAATATATGGAGGGAAGAGGCTCCAGAGAAAGCAACGTTTGCCTCCCATGGAAAGTGACTATTGATGGTGATGAACAGGAAGTGGTTCATGAGTTCGTATATTTGGGATCTCTGGTCACCGTCGACAATAGTACGAGTAAGGAGATCATACTGGGAGCATACGTCGCCGCCGCTGATCAAACCGGTAGTCCTCTACGGACTTGAGACAGTAACTTTGTTTACGGAGGACATACGTGCACTAGGCGTATTTGAACGAAAGGTGTTGCGGACTATTTTTGGCGGAGTACAAATGGAAAGCGGAGAGTGGCAGAGCTCCATGAATCACGAGCTACAAGCACTGCTTTGAGAGATTTCCATTGTACACCTGGCGAAAGTTGAGAGATTACGGTCGGTCACGTCGCAAGGATGCCAGATGACTGTGCAGTGAAATCCGTTCTCTTCAAGAACGGGGCCCAACGTGCTAGATGGCTCGACCAGGTTGATGCCGACTTGCGCGTGTCGAGACGCGCAACGAATTTGCGGCGAGTAGCCCAGGACCGAGTACAATGGTGAGGATTTCTTAATACGGCAAGAGCTACCCTGGCTCTCGGCTGTTAAAGTAAGTAAGTAATTTGCCATGATGAGTACGCATAGACAAGATAAAAGTGGTTTGCCCATGGGTGCCCCTTCCATCGGTTTACAAATTTACTCCTGAACGTGAAATAACTTTTTTCCGTACACAGTTTAGTTAACGTTAAATATTTATTAACTACCAAATACTATTACTGTGCTGGGAAAGTAGCCAGTCTTTTAAAGTTTCGTTCACTGGTACGCTCGGGATCAAAGCTGCCACATCGAATAAAACCGTTATTTCCTCAGCATCGATACATCCCGAAGATCTTAAATTTTCCACAAAGTCTCCAGTGCTCTTAAGCTGAACTGATCTTCTCGGAAACTTGGTTGGCATGGCCTGGAATTCTTCACTTAATCCTTTTGCCATTATTTAGAGGGTGCTTTTACTGCCGATCAATACAATTTCTCTTACTTAATTCCTAGGTGTATAAATTTTTGGTAGACCCTTTATGCTTGGAAGAATAGGGTTTAAATATCGAAGGTTTTTCCGTGTACAGTTCCTTTCGGTTCAGATATATTTCGGCATCAACATTGTAATTATCAAAATGATAAGGATGCATCGTTATATTTTACTCGCAGAGTGGAAATTTCAGAGAAATGCACCTAAAATGATATTTCTATCTTTGAATTTAACTGAAAAAGTAACGCAGCTACTCAGCTAGGAAGTCTATGGCTGCGACAATCTATCGTGGCATGAAATGTGTAGGCTTTACCTGCCAATCGCTATTCAAGCGCAGACAAAATGATATATTTATACCTCTACAATCCATTTGTCGATAAATAATAATTTCCCAGTTCTAGAAGAGTCAAACACGAACGGCAACAAACGCGCTGAGGTTCGCTCGCTAAGCTGAATGATGGAAAATACAGGACAATAGGCATTGATTGTAGTAATTACCTACGTATATGTATTCCAGAAACCAGAGCTTAATCTATCATTCCCTGCAGTTCCCTCGCACCCACCGACACCGACCGGTATGGCAGTTTGCTCGTTTGGTGTATTTTATCTATCGAACATGTACCTACCATGTCGTTATGGTTTGGGACGATGAGTATTGTTGAACTGAACGATTTGTGAAATGTATTGTTCCCGAGCAGGATGTCAATGTAAAAATATGTATATCTCCAGTCTTACATCCCGTTGAGCCTGTGACATTGTTTTCTGTTATCAAGCAGTTGTTTGAAGGCAAGGTGGATAAAATGGTTGTGATGAAATGTTCGTCATAATGCTTCATAGTGACTTTAAAACAATAGTTTAATCCCAATTAAATAGCTCAAAAGTACTCTTCTTTGGTGTTCATCGAGTACCCAAGAAACATTTATGCGCTGATTAAACATTTTAGCAGCTATTATTATTCAGCTATAGCTGAATATGCATCGAATAAAATTTATGTAAAAAATTCTACAATACTTATTCAGCCGAAATTGGAGAACTTAAACAACCTATTTCATTTGAGGCAGAAAAAACATTTGTTAAGCAGTTATATCGCCCTTTATATAACCTCTGTGTGCCTTGTTTCCAGCTTTGCGCAAATTGGTTATTCAATAACGCGCAAAAGCCTCTATTAAGCTACATTCCAGCTTCGAAAGCAGCTACCCAAGTAACAATTTCAGCCTGATCAAACGTTTTTATAGCTGAATTTATTCTACCTGTGACTGAACTAGGATTTAGTTTTAGAAATAAAAACCTTTTTTCAGCTCTTAAACATGCAAATTTGGTGATTTTATCAAGCTTCGGGCTTGCTAATAGCTGCTTTCGAAGCTGCAATGAAGCTTAATAGAGGCTTTTGCACGTGTTTAAATAACCAGTTTGCGCAAAGCTAGAAACAAGGCGCACAGAGGTTATATAAAGGGCGATATAATTGCTTAACAAGTGTTTTTTCTGCCTCAAACAAAATAGGTTGTATAAGTTCTCCAATTTCGGTTGAATAAATATTGTAGAATTGTTTACATAAATTTTATTTGATGCATATTCAGCTATGGCTGAATAATAATGGCTGCTTTTTTGTTTAATCAGCGCATAAATGTTTCGTGGAAGGGCTGTTTATTAAGATGACAAATCGTTTATTCAGCTAGTATAGCACAATTATGGAGAATATTGACGGGTTGTGGAGAGGTTGAAGATGCCCCTAGTCTGCTTGTGACACTATTAGGCCGTATGAATAAAACAGTTTACTTTACTTTTCCCGTTTAAATCGTATGCGAGCATTTGCTCTAACTCTTTTATTCATACGGCCAATTATGTGAAGCAGCTGATTTACAGCGCATTCGTTGGCTTCTTAAACACTTATAGAATACAGAGGGCTTTGCTTAAATTTATTCAGCGTCTACCACCTATATTCAGAGTTAAATCAGCTGTAACCAAATCAGTAGCATTTTAATTCAGCTTCGGTGTTTGTTGGGTACACTCCTGACCCGAAAAAAATTCTAGACCTGACCAGGAATCGAACCCCTAACCGCAACCAACACTGCTACGACAGAGTCATGGAAACTTTTTGAAATAATTTTGCTGTTATTTGTTGTGACGTTAACAATTACGTCAACCAAACCAAGATTAAATTAGGATATTTTGCCTTCGTTCAGTTCAGCTTCATTAACATAATACGACGGCGTTACTATTCAGGAAACGACTAGCTGCTGTACTGTTTCACTAGCAGTTAACCTGAATCGCAAACAGCACTGCTTCTAAAAGCACTTACTTGTTCGTACAACTTTTAAAGCCTCTTTAAATTCAAAGAAATAAGAGGCCACCACGGAGAGCGAACCTGCAAATTGCCTGATAAAAACTAGGTACATACCACTGAAAGCGGTTAGATTTAAACGATATGGAAATATGGATGCATACAGAAGAAACGAAAGGACCTTCTTGTAGTTTTTTTTTGCAA
Source organism: Sabethes cyaneus (assembly GCF_943734655.1). Taxonomy (NCBI): domain Eukaryota; kingdom Metazoa; phylum Arthropoda; class Insecta; order Diptera; family Culicidae; genus Sabethes; species Sabethes cyaneus. The sequence continues at coordinate 47,176,176 of NC_071355.1, forward strand.
ATCGGGGCTAAGTGAACAATAGAATCTTCCGCTTGTGTCGTAGTACACACAATGGGATAGAAAACACAGGACACGGCATTTGAGCTAAATTGTTCTGAAACAACCGGACACGAAACTTCCTACTCGGTTGCATACACATAAACAAACGCCATTGCAACGTACAAACAGCGGAAAGACCGAGAGCACCAGTAATAGTGCAATGAATTGTTCGACTCTCCCCTCGCTGAGAGCCCATTATTCGTAATTTGAATTTGAAGACATTTCATCTTCCGGCGGTGCTGCAACTACCTCGTGGTTCGGACCAGCCGAATATATGTGGCACTGCACTTGTCTACGGGATTTGAGTAAGCGACTTCTGGATTTCTGAAGGGCGTTGCTGTTGCACACGGTGCAGTGCAGTGGGGTCGTAGTAGCCAATAAACTTTCATAAATTGTGAGTGATACAAGTGACACAAGAGCTATAAATACAGTCGATATTTGTATAACGCGGGTAATTGGGACCGCGTTATAAGAAGCGCGTTATACAAGTACACGTAGCATATGGAAATTGAGTTAATTGGGGCTATACCTGAATTTTACAAAATTTCGAATCAACACGACCATGGTTCCTTTGGGAAAGATGTCAAGTATATATTTTTCCATCTTACAGATGCTTGGTGAGCCAGAAAAAATCGCCTCTTGGTCTTCCAGAGCTTCCGGAACATCCGGTAAATTTTCATTTCTGTGAAGTCTTCTCATAGCTTCAAAATTCTTTTTAAAGTTCCTATGGCTTATTATTTGGCGTAATATAAGTAAAGTAAACAATACGTGCTATTCCAAAGCCAACATGCGATTCTCCGACAAATACGGAACATCCGTAAAAGTGGTCAACGAGCGAAATTGTTCTTTGAGTTCGGAATTATGTTTATCCAACCTCGAATTGAACAATATGAAATGGGAATATAAATTCATCGCGTTGACGAAAGCAACAAAGTTTTCGTAGTCTGTTCGCTCTTACAAGAAGCCCCATTCTGAATTGTCCAGGAAAAGGTGAAAACAAAAGCAATAACACTTCTCTCTCACTTTTTGACGTAGGACTACGTCTTACTTTAATAGGGTGGCACGTTGGAGAAGCAAAAATGACCGCGACACGACAAAGTGATAGATTTTGAACGCTTATAGCTCAGCCAATTCTGAATATATTTTTATGGCTTGCATACCATTCGAATCACAAAATATCAGCCTTTTGTATAGTTTTTATTAGAAGATTGTATTTTGTATGTAACTTCTGGAATTTCCACGTAAAGTTGAACAATTTTTCCAAATTCCCTACAGTATTCGTTCAATCGTCGCCATAGTTACCATATGAAATTGTTATTAATAACATACAATCAATTTGAGTGGGAAGTGAGTGATTTTGTGCATCTGATTCTACAATGTCTCAATTGCGTAAATACCGCAAGCGAGTCCGTAAGCAGGCATTATTAACTGGACCAGCAAGAGGCCAGCGTTGACGGTGGCAGAGCACTGTAAATTCAATGTATTCTGAAGTGGGCAATACATCGTTAGATGGTGCATCGCACGAAATAGCTGGTCCCTCCAACGTTGAAGTGTTGCGTGAGGTGACCGCTCCGGCGCACGTAGAGGCCAGCGTATCGCCTAACGTAACAGGTGAGTCCTATAGAAGCCGAAAAGATGTAAAAATGTAGGGTACGGGATCAATCATCAAACATTTTCGGTTTGTTTATGGATATACCATTCCATGCTTTCAACTTGCCGGATAGAATATTATAAAAAATAAGGTAGGTTCAAAATATTAATATGTGAAATACTCGCAACCTGTGCTTTATTATCGTTGCTCAAATTTGAAAACGACTCCATTGGAAAGGACTTGCTGGTCAAATCGAGGCCCGCTGTGTACTCTAAGCATGACGTTCTTCAGCCCGATTGGATACCTATTGAAAAGCGATCTGCAAATATTAAGCTAAGTAGTAGCATTAAGTGCAAACGTATACAATTTCCTTTAGTAGGTGCGAATGCTCTTACTGTACACAAGAATCAAGGCGGCACATTTTCTAAAATCGCGTACGAGTATGGCAAGGGACAGGAACAGCAGTTGGTGTACGTGGGAATGTCAATGCATCACCGAGAATCTAGGAATTACGGACGGAACTTAGGCGCCTGGAAAACCACAAATTGGTTACTTTAGGTACTGAACTTCTAGAATTTATATCTAACGTAAGCCATTTTGCTGTACTGCTGAGCCTGAATGTGCAGAGTCTAAACGCACGCACATTCAGCAGATATTTCAAACGATGCGGTTCTCAGACAGGCAGATATCCTTGCGCTCAGCGAAACATGGATGGACAGTAATGAAGTTATTTCCATATCGCTATTAGTGCCAGGAGCTTTTCCTTGCCAACCGGTAAGGAGATGACACCATGTACCTGATTTTAACGGCTAGTAAGTTTCTGATTAGCCAAATCAATTTTTTTAATAATTGTTACTCTGTAGTGTTAATTCACCACTATCTTAACCAGAGACAATGTGATTTCTTCCCTTGAACCCTTTAAACAATCCAGTTGAAATATTCGGTTGCTAATGTTTCCAAGTAACTATGGCGACGTACCACAAATGTGCAGGTGGCGACAGAAGCAACATTGAGCAAAAACTAGCAACATATCGCATTCCCAACGTAGCCAAAATTGCCCATTCTAAACGCACCTTTACATTAACTTTGCGTAGTCCTACGTTGAACATGCGGTCGTGTCTTATGCACAACCCCTCTGATTTTTTCTCAGGCAAAATCCATAAAAATATTAGATACCGTCAACGCGGATTTCGGAATGGCCATGGCTAACTACGATGGTTAGATTTCTGTTAAAATTTTCCCAGAAATGCACAATACTTGGTGAAGAGTTTATACAAAAGTTGATATATTTGCTATTAGATTTGTAAGTATAGTAAATGTTACCGGTAGTTCAGTTTACTATACCACATCTATCAAATTACACTAGCAAAATTGGAAATTTCAACAAACTGGCGAAATAACCTCGTTTATTTGTCAGCGAACATTTTATAACAAACCTTTTTCAAATTGTAGCGCGGACTTCAACATGAATTTTCACTTATTGTTCACTTTGACGGCAAATCCTAATTTTCCAGCGAACGTTTTGGCGGCTATGTCGAGTCGTGTCGTGAGCGGCCTATTTAGTTGAGGATTGCTGATATTCCATTTCATTTTGATCTGTTACAAATTAAAAAAATTTGCATTTCCAGTGACCAATTTCAGGTAAGCTTTGAATTTTTTCCCGGTAAACCATCCAATGGCCAAATTGAGTCACAAATAGTCGAAATATACTTCTAGTGTAGTCAAATTACACTCGAAATATTCACGATATGTTCTGAATTTTTCGGAGGACCACCTTATGGCTTTCTAAGGTCGCTTATTTATTACTTTGTTTTTAATTCGTATCAATTACCCGACTTTAGTTACTTCAAAAATATTTTACCAATTTTAACCAACTTTACCAATAAGATAATTTCAACGGATATTCCGGAATCTCCAGCAGGCCAACCCGTAACTTTGTGGTTTCCGTATATCACTTAGAGAGTCAACTGTTATATGCCCTACAACTTCTTAAAAGACACCATGGTCATATCTGTTCAAAAACGCTCAAAATTCGAGTTTAGCCCCAATTAACTCAATATCCATATGCTACGTGTATTTGTTATACGCGGAAAACCGCGTTATAGAAATATCATGGTACCCGCGCTATAGAAATCCGCGTTCAACAAATCCGCGTTATAGAAATCTCTACTGTATTTGAGTCCATGAATCATGGACTTGGTAATCATATTAAAAGAAGTAATTCTAATAATAATTAACCCCATTGCTCTACAGCTCTTGACTATCGTTTCTACTAATTTCGTCGCAGAAAATCATTCACTCGAAGTGGGAAATTTCATTCCAACAACACGGCAAGACCCTGCAACGACTATCCTACCACCGCGCGCTACGTACAATTTGATCCCGGAATCGACCGCCACATCACGTCACGGAGCAATTTAATTAAATTCTAGCAAAATAATGTTGACATCGTGAAATATGCACAAACCGGTCGTTCAATGCATCGACATATACCTACGTACATGTATATGCACTGGATAGATATGGCAGTTCCTTCCCCATCGGTGAAGCGTGTAGTATGAATTCGAAATGAAAAATTTATTCTATTATGAAACAACTTCCGCTGCTGTCCTTTAAAGGAAGCCGGTTATTTTCAGCTTTCTGCGTGCATACGTATAAGAAACGGGACAAAAAAGGTGAAGAACATGCAGCGTGTGTGAATATGTCTGTGCACGGCAAACATCCACCCATTTGTGTGAAGGATACGATTTGTTGCATTTCGCTGTACCTATAGCCAAGCCTGCACGAAATGGTGGATGCTTTCAGTGTAGCCATAACTACGGCTGATTATCCCGTTTCCCTGCTCACTACGGATCAGCTCCAGACTGTCCGCGCCGTTCTTCTGGATCAAATAGCTGACCAGGAGACTCCAGCCATTAGACCCAAGTTCAGGAGCTGCCAGTTCAAGAACGGCTACTTGATACTGGCTTGCTCTGACCAGAACACGGTCAAATGGCTGGAGCAAACGGCATCTACTCTCGTCCCGTGGGAAGGAGCACAACTACGGGCCTACGACACGAAGGACCTGCCGAAGGCTCACACCTTCATAGGGTACTTCCAGGACAGTGTCGGTACCACGGACGAGAAAATCCTGAGATTCCTCCAGAATCAGAACGACGGCTTTTCAACGCAAGCGTGGCAGATACGCCGTCGCATTGTGCGTGGAAATACCGTGGAACTGTTAATGGAGGTTGACCAAAAGTCGGCAAGTCAGATCACTGAGCAGCGCTTTACGCTAAATTTTATGTTTGGCAAAGCACGCATGCGACAGGTTGGTAGAGGTCTGATCAACACAGGCGCAACAGTCTCTGCTGCAAAGTCGAGGAAGGTACGAGCGGAACTCCCTTCTGGGAGCGCCCCGCCACCACCAAGACAATGCAATCCTGCAACGTTGAAGGTGGAAAGTGCAGAACTTCCCACTGGAAGTGCCCCGCCGCCACCTAAACAATGCAATCCTGCGAAGACTAGGCGAGCGCCGCGAAAACCTCGCAAGAGGCGTACGCAGCAATCACCAGTCGATAGCAGACCTCAGAGGCTCAATCCGCCGTTAAGTGCGGGTCGGACATCTGTGGCCTGTCGCCTGCGGCAACCGAAGCCTGCCGGTGTGAGCGACCCAGCCGCTCAACTCAGCGAAAACGCTGCTGGTACCCGTTCGCCAAGGCTCGATCCAGTACTGGATCAAGCTGAAAACGGCAATCCTGCCTCCAAATGAGCAGCTTTCGCTGCATTCAGGTGAACCTCCACCATGCCAAGGGCGCGTCTAGTGTCCTATGCCGGAGGTTCACCAAAGAGCAGCTGAGTGCTGCTCTGATCCAGGAGCCATGGATCAACGATACCACGATCCTCGGTCTATCCGGCGCTAATGGTAAGTTGATCTATTGTAATACACAGTCCAAGCCTAGGACTGCCATTCTGTTAAATAAGAGAATAACATTTTCTCCAATTACAGAATTCATCCAACGCGACGTCGTTGCCATTACGGTGGTAGTCCCGACGACTAGAGGGAAGCAGGAGATAGTCGTTGCGTCCGCCTACTTTCCAGGGGACAAGGACGAAATACCACCGCCCGAGGTTGCTGAACTTGTGCGGTACTGCAGAGCAGTCAACAAGCCGTACGTGATAGGCTGCGACGCAAATGCGCACCACACGATATGGGGCAGCTCGGACACAAACAACAGGGGTGAGTACCTACTTGAATATCTTACTTCTAACGATGTCAATGTAATGAATGTAGGGAATGACCCCACCTTTATAAACGCTATCAGACAAGAGGTCCTAGACCTTACTCTATGTAGCGCCTCTATAGCTGAGAAAGTCAAAAATTGGCATGTCTCTGATGAACCAAGTTTATCAGACCACAGACATATCATTTTCGACATCGAGGCTAATCCTCTAAAGAGAGAACAATTCAGGAATCCGAGGAAAACCAATTGGAGTTCCTTTAGGGATCATCTGATTGCCTCACGTAATTCCTGTCACAATAATATACGAACTCCAGTTGAGCTGGATATCGCCGCTAGTGACCTGCAATGTAGGATCACAGACGCGTATAACACAAACTGTCCCGTAAACACGCGAACAGTTTGCCGTGATGTGCCCTGGTGGAATGAGACGCTTAGCAATCTCCGTAGGAAGGCAAGGCGTCTGTTCAACAGGGCCAAAATCACGTCTAACTGGGAAGACTACAGAGCTTCCCTCACCAAATACAACGCTGAGCTACGCAAAGCCAAAAGGAAATCTCGAGTTAAATTTTGCGAAAGCATTCAAACTCTGCCAGAGGCTACGCGTCTGCAGAAAGCGATGTCCAAGGACCATTGCAATGGTCTAGGGCAATTGAAAAAAGAGGATGGGAGTCTCACTGTTACCACCAGGGAAACTCTGGAAGTTCTGATGAACACGCACTTCCCTGGTTCGACAGTGACCACTGGGCAAAACATAGGCGGGCAACAGTGGAATGGGTCATTACACAATGTGCCAAATGATTCGGTTCTACTTGCACGCCGATTGTTTACGGAGGCCTCGATCAATTGGGCACTCAGCTCTTTTGAACCAATGAAATCTCCAGGTCCGGATGGTATTCTACCCATTTTCTTACAAAAAACGGACGGTGTTATAATGTCCGAGCTCATCAACCTCTTTCGAGCCAGTTTCACTTTGGGGTATATCCCAGAGAATTGGCGGAAAGTAAGGGTTGTGTTCATACCTAAGGCTGGCAAAAAAGACAAAACCATGCCTAAGGCTTTCAGACCGATAAGTCTGACTTCAACGCTTCTTAAGCTGATGGAGAAAATCACGGATAACTATATCCGCAATGAGTTTTTAAAAAACTCTCCGTTACATGTAAATCAACATGCATACCAACACGGTAAATCTACGGAAACCGCACTGCACTGCTTAGTGACGTTAATTGAGAAATCGCTCAAATATCAAGAGACGGCACTTTGTGCTTTTCTTGATATTGAAGGCGCTTTCGATAACACGTCCTTTGCGTCAATTAATACGGCTCTCTGTCAAAAGAGAATCGACCACACTACAATGAGCTGGATTCAAGCAATGCTCTCGAGCAGACAAATTACAGCATCATTGGGAGATACGTCGGTCACGATTTCGGTGATCAAAGGATGTCCACAGGGAGGAGTTCTCTCCCCCCTGCTCTGGTCACTGGTGGCCGACGCACTCCTTCACAAGCTGTCACAGCTTGGTTATGAGACCATTGCTTACGCCGACGACGTTGTACTTATCGTCAGAGGAAAGTTTGACGCAGTACTGTCAAGTCGCTTGCAAGGAGCTCTAAACACCACCATGTTATGGTGCTCACAAGAGGGACTTAATGTAAATCCCACCAAAACAGTCGTTATACCATTCACTAGGCGAAGGAAACATACCATTACTCCGCCTATACTGAATGGTGTCAGACTGGGCTTCAGTAATGAAGTCAAACACCTCGGAATAATTCTCGATAAAAAACTGAACTGGGCTGCCCACCTAGATTATGCTGTTAAGAAAGCAACTTTGGCTATCTGGGCATGCAGGTCACTGTTTGGCAAAACCTGGGGATTGAAACCTCAACTAGCCTTCTGGTCATATACTACTATTGCACGGCCTAGAATAACCTATGCTGCAGTCGTATGGTGGCCAAAGGTGAATGAGGTGACAGCCCAAGCCAAACTAAACAAAGTTCAGCGCCTGGCCTGTCTTACAGTTACCAGTGCCATGCGTACAACACCTACTGCAGCCATGGAGGCAATGCTATGCTTACTGCCTTTGCATCTTCATGTGAAGAAGGAAGCAGAGCTCGGCGCACTACGGTTGCAAAGGAGTAAAACCATACTCGAAGGTGACCAAATCGGTCATCTTTGCATACTTCGGGAATTCAATCTGACACCCTTAGTAACTTCAGTCTCTGACTGCATGGAAGCCAGGCCCAATATGGACGTTCCATATGAGGTGATTGAAACAGATCGCTCAATGTGGAATAATGGAGGGCCAGATCTTCCATCTGGAACTATCTGTTTTTTTACAGATGGTTCAAAAATGGGGGCCTGCACAGGCTCCGGAGTCTACGGACCCGGCATCAGGGAAACTATCTCATTAGGAAAGTGGCCCACCGTTTTTCAAGCAGAAGTATATGCCATATACATCTGTGCGACAATATGCTTGAAACGAAAGTACAGGCATGCGAAAATCGGTATCTTCACGGACAGCCAAGCAGCACTACTGGCTCTCAAGTCCGCCAAATGCGTGTCCAAATTAGTTTGGGAGTGCAGCACAGCATTGAGGGAACTCTCCCGCCAAAACAAAGTTTTATTACTTTGGGTGCCCGGTCACTGCGGAATCGAGGGCAATGAATTTGCTGACAACCTAGCAAGACAAGGATCAGCTCAGCAATTTATTGGTCCTGAACCGTTTCTGGGCACCTCCACATCCGCCGTGAAAGGCGAACTGATGACATGGGAAAAGCTAGAAATAGCATCCCGTTGGAATCAAACACAGGGTTGTAGACAAGCTAAACAGTTTATCTACCCAAACCCTGCAGTAGCTAAAAAACTACTCCATTTAACTCGTAGTGAACTACGCACGATCACGGGACTCCTAACAGGACACAGCCCCGCTCTTTATCATTTAAAGAATATCGGCAAGGTATCATCTGACACCTGCCGCTTTTGTAACTCTGAACCTGAAAGTTCAGCGCATCTGCTCTGCTATTGCGGAGCTCTTGCATTATCAAGGCACAACTTCTTAGGAAGTTTCCTTCTTACTCCATATCAGGTATGGAGCCTAAATCCCAAAACGGTCATTGGCTTTATAAACCATGTAGTACCGAATTGGGGCACAGGATTACAACTATTCCGCTCAACTCCATCAATGGGTATGAGCGATCCGTAAACTGTGTACAGCAATCGGGGCCTGCCACAAAAGACGATCATTAAGACTGTCGCAGTGGCCTTTTAACCCAATGCCCTTCTGGCATACAAAAAAAAAAAAAAAAAGCCTGCACGAACGAACCGAACCGACCGACCGGTTTGCAAGTTGTTGGATGAGGTTTTGCTTGTAAGCACATCGACGACGATCGTCGGGCAGCTTTACCCAAGCCTGTCTGGGCTGCTTGTCTACTTAGCGATGTCTTGAAGTCGCTGATGACCGCAATTTTGTGCAGAGTTCGGTGAAAAGTGGATGAAACAATATTAGACACTAACGACGATATGTGCTCAGTTCAGCAATGAGTTCCACGTGTGCAAGTCGTTATTGACGGGAAAGTAACTTCCAAAGGTTAAATTGCTGATGCGAAAAGAATATTACCGACAAATCAGGGAACTTTTATTCGAAACACGCAACTTTCGAGCACTACTGGCAGAAATTTCGTTTTGTTTTTTAGCGCTGAACATCCAATCCACTTATAACCAATTAATTTTATGAAAAAAGCGTAACATATCAAATTATCAAATAAATTGATCGAGCTTGAACCTGTACATGACAGATACGCACGAAATAACTTCAAATGATTTGCGACACAAAACTTTTAATTACGAACCGTGATGTGAAATGCCAATGTCATCGGGCAGCGTCTTCCCGCCGCGTCACGCTTCGATATCAGACTGTGCACAGTGCAGAGCAATACTTTTCCCCGAACCGAAATTCCCGCCAGGCATCATATTTTCACGCTTATTTTGTTATTTATCTGCCTGCCTCTGCCACGCCGAATCATCAGTAGGGTGGAAAGAGTCCCGGATTCGTTGCTATCTAGCGCTGCTATTGCTACTCACAATAGAAAGAGCGCTTCGGTCGGAGTCATTCAATCTATTTCGAATTGAAATTTTGAATTTATTCAGATGCCTGTGCCGTGCGAAATGCCTCAGTTTCCAAGTACGGACGTTAAGGACGATCTGCCGTGTCAAGCATAAATAATGGCAGATAAAACTAATCATCAATATGAATTGGTTCGTATAAATAGCAGTGTAGCGTGTTTGGACTTGAAGACTAACAAATGCAATTTTTTAAATCGACAATAATCAAATTTCATTGATTGTTCAAAACTTGATCGTAGCGGTAGCCTTTAACGAAACGATATCAAGTGAGCCGTTTTCCTCCCTCAAATGAGTCCCTGATGTGATTTTTCCGAGCTCACGCTTCGGTTACTAACGATTTATGTGTTTCGCTTGTTTGGCTTTTCATCGGCAGCCGTCCGCCTCGCGTCTCGATAACATATCTTCTGTTTGTTTAGTTCGGTTTTCAATATTTATCAACTAGCTGCGAACGGTATGTATTTGATTTCAATATTATCTTGCACATACTATTTATTTTACATTATGGAAAAATGATAAACGTTATCCAATCGTTTCCGTCACGTGAAATTTCCGTCACATGCGGAAAAGTAAAGCGGAACTGACAAACCGAGATTTATTCAGATTTATAGTTTAGCATTTTCCAGCACAACCGACGTATACCTCCGGCAACATGAACCATTTTTTCAACTAACTTCCTGAATATGTAATGAACTATTGCTAAGACGCCGGCGTAAACTGATTTTCAGTTTTTATAAACAGAACTGCAAATGAAGCTAGAATTACAGTTTTATTGCACTTTTAGTCAGTCCTGTAATATTACAGCTGGCTACGAAGTCTGTTGAAATAAAAACCAAAAGGTCAAGGCTCGAAACAAAATGTAGCATCTATATAGGTTTCGAAAAGAACAAAGGAGATATTACAACACGTTGCTGCTAGCGAAAGCTATAGGCACAAACGATAATGCGGCTTTCCCTTAAGTTAAGAAACTTAGCCTAAATTTATAATTTCAATCTCCCACACAAAAAAGTTTATTTTGCTTCTCTGAAAATAGTTTTGAACTACTCCCGAATACCTACATTTATTAAACATGTTCGGAAAAAAATTTACAGCGGTATCAGTTGATTTATGGCAGTCTTGGCGTAAACAGTCAAGCAACTACGCTCGATGCTTTGTTCGTACTGCCACCTCCAGCTCGGAGCGAAGATGCTGGGCTTCATAGCTGCTGAATATAGACCGATCCGGCATTTATATTGTGCTCGCCCTTCTAGAGAAAGACGAGAGCGTCGAACGGAAGCCTGGTTCCGGCACGACGGTGTTGCGTGACCGTAAATTGCAGCAAAAGCTGAAGAGCAAGACCAAAAGCAAGATGGCCCCATCGTTCGCGCCTTGGCCCGAGAGATCCGAGCACCGGCTAAACAGTGATGAAATCCCGTCCTCTATGGAATACAACGGGGAAATCGCTGGCGCACCTCAGGATATATGCCGTTCCTTTTCCAGCAAATTTGCAAGTGTCACTAACAAGGTATTGAGCATTGACCATGTTGCCCTAGCAGCAAGCAATGTTCCAATTTATGGTCAAACACTAGGTGCCATTGATGTCAACTTCGAGAAAATTTCAAAAGTCGCTTCATGCTTAAGTCGTCCTTCAACCCTGGACCTGATGGAGTACCTTCTGCATTCCTGAAGAGACCATATCCTGTTTGTTGACGCCATTGCTCTATCTATTCCGAATGTCCATCTCTAGAGGCGTATTCCCATCGTGTTGGAAATTTGCGCACATGTTTTCTGTACATAAAAAAGATAGCAAACGAGATGTGAACAGCTATAGAGGAATCACATCGCTCAGTACAGTTTCAAAACTATTTGAGCTGGTAATCATGAAACCTCTATTGTCTCACTTCAAGCAATATCTAAGTGCCGATCAACATGGCTTCATTTCCCAGCGCTCTACCACCACTAACCTGCTGTGTCTGACATCATATATAACGGGAAGTATGAACCACCGTGCTCAAACAGACGTCTTATACACAGACTTGTCGGCCGCTTTTGATAAGATAAACCATGACATCGCAATTGCAAAATTACATAGACTGGGCGTTAGCGACAACCTTTTGCGCTGGTTTCGCTCATATCTGACCAATCGACAGTTGGTGGTTCCCATTGGAGATTGTAGGTCCGTTAGGTATCTAGCCTCTTCAGGTATTCCTCAGGGAAGCCACCTAGGACCTTTGATCTTTATGCTCTACTTCAACGATGTTAATTTGGCTATCAAATGCCCTCGACTCTCGTATGCGGATGACCTGAAAATGTTTTCCCAGATCCGTTCGACAGACGATTGCCACTTTCTCCAAAATCAGTTGGAGGCCTTTGCCACTTGGTGCGATGTGAACCGCATGTTAGTGAACCCGGAGAAGAGTTCAATAATCACTTTCTCCAGAAAAAAGACCCGATCCTGTTTTGTTATGAGCTCAATGGCACACCGATCGAACGTGTTTCGCATATTAAAGACCTGGGAGTTATCTTGGATCCGCAGTTAATGTTCAAGGAGCATATCTCGTTCATTGACGCTAAAGCTTCGAGGTCATTAGGCTTCATTTTCAGGATCGCGAAAAAATACTCCGATATATATTGCCTTAAGTCACTATATTGTTCGCTGATGCGGTTCATCCTGGAATACTGTTTGCCCGTTTGGAATCCTAACTACAACAACAATACAGAGAGAATTGAATCAGCTCAGCGCCGATTTCTTCGTTTCGCTTTGCGAAGGTTGCCATGGAGAAACCCGTTCCGTCTACCTAGTTATGTAAGCCGCTGTCAACTGATTGACTTAGAATCTCTCTGTGTTCGTAGAGCTGCCTCTAGAGCTTTGTTTATTGCGCATTGCCTGCAGGGTAGAATAGACAGACCTGCGCTAATGGAGCAGATTGACATAACTCTGCAACCACAAGCATTGCGTAATAGTGCAATGCTGAGACTACCAGTTCGTCGCACTAATTACTCTATGAATGGCGATATTGGTGGCTTGCAGCGAGTTTTTAATCAAGTGTCATCATTATTTTTTTCGGGAGCAGTAAACCGCGAGTGATGTAGACTTATGTTTAAACTGCTTTTGTATTTGTATTTTACTCACTTGACTGTATTTTTATGTAACTATCGACAATCATTTGGGCTATCTCGAGCCCGTTGATTTAATAATAATAATAATAAAATACTGTGTAATGGCGCAAATTGGAGAAGTTTATACAGAAGTGTCAGTCGAAACCCTACTTGACACTGAACGACAACGACAAATATATTTACCAAGCTCCGGGGCGAAGCTGGTAGTACGAACAACGTATCGAGCGCAGTCGCTTGACTGTTTCTACCACGGCTGCTGAAAATCAAATGATAACGCTGTCTATTTTTTCTGTACAGGCTTAATAACGGTAGGATTCAAAGAAACTTTGTTCCATTGAATTATCTTCTGTAGTTTTTTTTATCGCCATCCAAAATCAGTCCATTGCATACATTGCATACATTATAAGAAGCTTCTATAAAATGATCAACGAAATTTGAAACCGGACGGTGTCAACTTCGGTTGTATGAAACGATGCTGGAAGAAACCTGACTACCGAGAGATCGGAGGTGGCCAGGCGTTGGAAACAACATTTGGATGTCTTGTTGAACGGTAAAGAACACGGAGCAATCGATAAGAACAGGATAGATACTGACCATGCTGGACAAGCTATGAATTCGCCAACCAGAGCTGCTTTGTTGTCCTCTAGCTGCGAAAATTGAAAAAACCGTGCTGCATTCTATTCAGGAAGATTCAAGGCGGCGTACGATTTAGTTAAGCGTAATAATCTATAAGGTAAACTCAGATTACGTGCAGCCACGCTGAGTAAAGTTTGATTACCGACAGATCGGAGGTGGCCAGGCGTTGGAAATAACATTTTGACGTCCGATGTTGAACGTTGACGAACACGGAGTCATCGAGGGGAACAGGATAAAAATTGACCATGATAAACAGGCTGTGGCTCTACCAACCAAGGTTGCTTTATTAACCTTTAGCAGCAAAAATTGAAAAGACAATGTAGTACTCTATTCAGAAAGATAGTAGATTATACTCAGCTCTACATGTTTCTACATATTTCTATGATTTCAAGGCGGCGTTCGATTCAGTTTAGCGAAATAAGCTATACTGGATTACGAATGTACATAGTTTTCCAACAAACTGATGAGAGAGATTACAGATATCGTATTCATTTGTGACGGTAGATAGTTCGAAGCTGGGTGTCAGACTATCGATATTCAAAGGCAGGAAGGCGTGATTATGAAATTCCGCATGATCCCAGGTTTTTCGAACGACGTCGACATACGGCTTTAAAACCTTATTAGAAGGTAGCTGCGAGAATGCTCGCTCAAGAGCCCGCTAACAAGCGGGTAGCGTCTTAGTCCCTAACAGAGCCTAAAGTCGTAGCTAAAGTCTCTCAGTCTATATGTTCGCACAAAACCGTAATATGCTCGGTGTGACCTAAGACCAAGATTCGTTGACGCAAAAGGAGAACAACTAACGCGCTCTTGCTTTGGTGTCTTTGAAGGTTTGAAGATCCCACGATCATTTTGGGAAAAAATTGGTAGATAAAATGTCTCTCAGACGCACAATTCACGAGTTGTAGTGTAAACTGCGGAAGGCTACAATGGGTCGGTTACGCGGCAAGAATGCTGGACATTCATCCAGCCAGCAAAGACAATATTCACAAGGGAACCCGAAAGAAGTCGATGACCCGATCGACCCGGCAAAACTGTTGGATGTGCACTGTCGAGGAGGACGCTCGTGCAACGGGTATTCGGAGCGATTGGGAATGGCAGCCTAAGACCAAATAAAGTGGAGCCGATTTCTGGACCATAATAGTAGTAAGTAAGCAAGAGAGTGACCCGAGGCCCTTGGAAATAGCCCTGCCTACTCGCAAAACGATCATGTTTTGTTTGAATGTCAACACTTTTTTGGAAATAAACGCTGTAGGGCCATTTCGGATACCAAATGGACATTGACCAATACCTTGTCATTTCTAACATTCGTACATGCTTGGCGAATGGATGCTGAAATATCGCACAGTGAAGACGATGTGACTCAACATCTATTGCTGTTCCAGTTATTATACAGTACATTTCATTTTGAGAGGGACGTTCTACGACGGACTGTATGTTCACCTTGCGACAAATCCTCTATACATTCCGGGACATTAACTTGCAGACTCACCATTTGTTTATAGACTTTAAGGCAGCGTACGATTCAATTAAACGAAATCAACTGTGGCAGATTATGCTTGAACATGGTTTTCCAACAAAAATTATTTGGCTGATACGTGCTACCCTTGATGGTTCAAAATCAAGTCCGAGCAGGTGACACATCGGACGCGTTTGTGACGTTAGATGGTTTGAAGCAAAGTGACGAACTATTGAATTTGCTGTTCAACATTGCATTGGAAGGTGCTATTCGAAGGGTACGTAGCCAGCTGAGGTCCCGTAGCCTGCAACTCCGTACAAAACTTGCGTTCTATAAGACACTTATTCTCCCGGTAGTACTCTACGGCTACGGAAGTGTGGACGTTGAAAGAGCCGACGAGCTCTTGGCGTTTTTAAGCGTAAGATCCTGCGATTAATTCTTGGCGGCATATTAGACGAAGGAGTGTGGCGCAGGCGCATAAATCATGACACATACCAAGTATACAAGATTGCGGGTGTTGTGAAGCGACTAAAATACGGCAGGCTACAATGGGCTGGCCAGGTAGCAAGGATGCCGGATGAGAGACCAGCGAAAACAATATTTAGTAGAGCCAGACAGAGGCTAACGACTTCGAGTCAGACCCTGTACCCGTTGGATGCATGCTAGAGCAGCGGGTGCTAGGGGTGACTGAAGTGCGGCAGCCCAAGACCGAGAAATGGGGAGACGGTTCCTGAATTCGGCAGGGATTCGATAAGCGTACTCTCACCGAAAAAGTGAAAAAAGTAAGTAAGCATCATGTCTCGCCAACCGTCGATTGCGTGTGAAACTTGGCCGTCGCGAATCGAATGCTGTTGAATATCCTGCTGGTGTTCCACAAGGGAGTAATCTCGGACCACCGCTGTTCTCTATAATCATCAGTGATATTTGCTTCATGATACCCGACGGATTCAGACCATTATGCGCAGATGACCTGAAAATTTTCTTGCGTGTGAGGTCCATTGAGAATTGTAGGCAGCTACACTGAATGGTAGGTTTTTCTGCAGATTAGTCCTCTACAAATCGCATTGTAATCAGTTTGAACAAGTGTACTCTAATTTCCTTTACTCGGAAAAACCTTATACCTACTACATTTCCATAGAAAAGAGCACGCGCAGAACGAACCTATTAGATCATTTTGCTCAGTCTTTAATCAAGTGTATAACGAATTCAACTTTAATGTTGGTATTAAAATATTTAGAGATCGAACTTATGTAATTTTTGACACTATACGTAGTTTTAAGTCATTCATGTAGATCGAGAGTTCAATATGCATTCCTTCAATATCATCATATCTTGCAGCTTATTTTTAAATTTATAAAAAGAAATGAAATATTTTTAAATTTGCAACGTTGCAAATGAAACAAACATATTTTATAGTAGATATTTTTTCATTTTTCCGAGCAGCGTCTTCACCGGAGTGTTATCCCATAGTAATTCAATCGCCAAGGTCCGCCTTTGGTCTTAACAAACTATACTTGATAAACTAAATGCGTTTCTATGAAGAACGAAAAAAGATCATAAAATATTTCGCTACTCAAACTACACCGATACATGAGTGAACTACATTTGTTGAGACTTTGCGCATCTGTTACTCTGGGCACATAGAAAAAAGGAACAGTTTCTTCACTTTATACTCTCCAATACCGCTCGCTGGCAGTTACAATTTGAAGGCTTCAAACCACAACAATTGTTACGAAAGCTGCTGCTGCAGTACGTGGAACAGCTTCGGGCTAACGGGAGAAGGCAAAAAGCAAATCTTAAGCCAGTTGACGTCTAAACTCTTGGAACTCAACAGTCGCGAACGGAAGATACATACATATACGGTATCTGCGAACTTTAGCGAACGAAACAACATGGCAATTTTAGAGCTATTTAAAATGTCCAATACTATAATAAATAGATTAGGATTATTGCTGTCTTCACAGTGATGATATACTACTATCCTCTCGAAACATCCGCTACTACTTGCGCAAGAAACACTTAGCGATTGCTCCTATTTTGCACGAATGTTGTCCGCATTCTTATGACCAAAGAAAAACTTACCTCTTAACTAATGGGGTTTTCATTTGTTCTAGCTTTTCTTTTGCTCAAGTTGGGGAATCTTTTGCGCATACTAAATTTTAGACGGTAGAGATGGATTCTCTAGCTCTTAGATCCTAGTTTACCTTGTGTAATCCTACTTACGACTAAAATTGTCCTTACCAATTAGACTGTTTTGCTACAATTTATCCTTTTTTTCTTATTATGTAGCTGTTTTAGTCGGTGTATATAGATTTTAGACGATTTTTGTTTTTGTATGCACCTATGATTAGTGGATTTCCATTCTAGTCAATTAGTTTTAACCCTATTAGATCGATTTGCTGTTTAATTTGACACCCAAAAGAGACAGTTTGTTTAGTTTGCTGTCGTGGCTTCACCACCGAATCTGCTGCTGTTTGGCATGGCTAAAAGAAATTATTGTCGTTTAAAATAATATTGTGCAATATTCTACTACTATTTGATTTAATCAACTGGAAATGGGTGGCAGCTTTGAAGATTAATAAGAAAAATAAATGTAGAACAGTCTATTGTTGTCAACTAACCAGTATGATTTTGAGCGAAACAAGTTAAGCTGCATAAGAAGCGGTTATCCAGTTTCTTTTATTGTCAATAGGACAACCTTTTTATTGGACTGCATCCATCGGAATCCGAATTGCACTGCAATTAAGATTTAAAAATAACGGTAGCATCATTGTCCTGCAATGTGTACCAAGTGAGGTCAGCATTAAAACTGAACTACGATAAAGACCAAGTTCTCAACATTCTGGCACACTTTGCTTTTATTTCGTCCATCTTGCGTTAAAATTTATAAGCAGAATCGCTTGTTCTCTTACTATGCTCGTGGACTGCATATTTGTGACAATTACGTGTGCGTTCATACGGAGTCTGTCTATTGACATCTCAACGGCAAGCATGCTTGTCGCTGTCCCCCGGAGTGTGTGTAGTCACAGTAATAGCAAACAACGCACGTTTCCGGGCCAACAAGTGTCTCTATCGTTTCGGCCAGTAGCGCTCGGAGAAAGCAGCGTTGGTAGCGCCCGGCCATGAAACAGCAACAGCTTCGACGGGTAGTCACATATCACTTTGGCTGGGGACGCGTACGCGATTATCTTCTATACACTACGCACATACAAAACATCACCAGAGCTAGCTATCCATTGACCACTTCACGTCAGATAGAAGGAAAGCGATGTCCGATGTCTGCTCAGCAGATGAAGCGTACCGCCAGCAACGCTGCACCTCGTCATAGATCGCTACTGGTCGACGGGTTGCCAAGGTTGCTCTCCAGGGTGTCGTCCTTGTGTCAGAGGGGTGGCTTGTATACTTCAATCGCAGGTGTCAGCATGTCCACCCGCGTCGATATCGATGAATCACTGCCGGAGAAAGGAAGAAAGAAAGAGTAACATCAAATCAGATTGGATTGTTCATTTTATAGCAGCGGGGAAACGCGTAGGAATGCTAAGCGGACACATTTTCCGAGAGCACTGTGGAAATTGATAAGACGAAGAAATGACCACTATTATGTAAAATTATAATGTTGCAAGATTCAGTGTAAATTTTATATAAAAACCGAAAACTCAAATTATTAAAATAATTTTCATCAGAATAGAATAATGACTCAAATCCACCCAACTAGATGAAAAGTTATACTAGAAATCCCTGTAATATCTAGCAGTACAAACGTGGGTTTGCTCATTCATCATTCTTTTAAAATAGTTACAAGACACACCAAACAACATACTTTTGCTTCCTTTTTCTGTTCTCCACCAAGCCTTCCCATCATCTCAAAAAGCGATCAGAAAAAAATAACACTAAGCAAAGAGGTGAATAGAAATAGGACGTTTTTGCAACTGACAATATTAAACATTTAATATGCCTTTTGACACACAAATTTGAGAATAATTTTGATAGTTTTTTTTCTTTAATCATTGTGTTGTGGTTAATGGTTATTTTCACTACCGATTTTCAAAATTATTCGTTATGTATCAGCACTCGTCGAGAGAGTCTTCTTTATACCTCCCGAGATATTTTTTAATAACTTAGGTCAACAATTTTGCCATTTTAGTGTACTTAAAACGATAGACAAAATTTTTTTCCAAATCGATTTCAATTCCGAAAACAATAGCAAAGGTGCGAATCACTTTTAATGAAAAAGCAAAGCAAAACCTTTGTGCTATATTTCGTTTTTTCGAAATTTGAGCTTCTGTATTTATTCGACAGAATTCGCAGCCAGCTGTAAGTGTACAGGAGCTGGCTTGTTCGACCAGCGGCGTACCTAGAGACCAACTTATCATGAAATTTTTTAGAACATTATCCTAAGGTTCCAATTCAATCGTTGTTGAAATTGAAAATTGAAACGATATGAGAGCCTCCATCCAACCGAAAAAACGACAGCGCATGGTTCGTGGTTAAGTGAAGCATTAAAATCGCATGTATTACAGGGCGCCTCCATTCACTTTTAAAAAAGAAGCGAACGCATGGTGCTTTTTCCCAATTAGTTTTTTACGACCACAACCCACAGTGATCCAAACAGCGAAATACGTGATCGTGTGATATTGCGCAGAAACGTGAAGTTTTTCGCAGTTAGTATCTTTAGGAACATTTCTTGGTATAACAAGCCCCTTCTTGTGAGAAAAATCTTTGGGTGATTAATTCCCTTAAAAGTGAGATACGAAATTTATTTTCTCGTGTATTCAAGATACAGTAAATATCAATACAAACAGTTTTGTCAGAGACACCATACTTGTATCTCTTCGTGGAAATTATCTATGAAGCGTTATTTGTGGACAAACCCTTTAAAACAGTTTTTGAACCCTGACTTATTCTGGTCAATTTTTACGTGTTCATAGTGTTCTAGCAAGTTATTTATCTTGCTAAAATCAACGTTTCTGTAGAACATTATTACATGTTATTTTCTAAAGTTTCGGAGATTTTGAGCTTTTCTGGTGAAAAATAGTACTTTTTTGAGCTTAAATATTTTCCAAGGTGGCAAATGGTGGCACATCAAACAACTCATACTTAAAAGTAGAATAAAAAACCTGTAAAAGCAAGTGTCAATTGACTGTATCTGTTTGTATCCTCAAAAGTTATAGTTGTTTTAAAAATCCATCTCGGGCATGTTTACAGAACAATTAAACTGTACTTCGGATGCAATAAACGCCATTTTGTTTACGTTGACAATCGCTTTCTCACAAGTTAAATTAACAACAATTTTTTCGGCTATTTCCAATTCGAAAATGAATGTAAACTTAAAATTATTTGACGCAATTAATAAGAGAAAAGCTTCCAAATAACTAACTAAGTTTATTTTGTACAATTTTGCATTGCTCTCTCCTTTCGCATTTTTCTAAAACAACATTTGATGATGAGTCATCTCATCTACACCTTTATTTAACATATTTAACTATATATGACGTACAGCTTACTTAATCATTCCGGGAAAATTCGATCTTTCAATACTCGGCCTTTTGTGACTGTTGTTGAAATTCGGCCATTTGGGTTTCGGCCATTCGTGATTCGACCATTTGTGTTTCGGTCATTCGGTATCAGCCCATTATAAGTGTGTTCTTTTGTAAAGACATCGAAGGAATTGAACATAGGTTGGAGTCGGAAAAACTCCCAATGAAGGAATTGAACTTTAACTTGCTAGAGAGATTGTCAACGTAAACAAAATGGCGTTTATAGCATCCGAAGTACAGTTTAATTGTTCTGTAAACATGACTGAGATGAATTTTTAAAACAACTATAACTTTTGAGGCTACAAACAATTGACACTTGCTTTTACTGGTTTCTTGTTGTACTTTTAAGTAGGAATTGTTTGATGTGCCACCATTTGCCACCTTAGGAAATATTTAAGCTCTAAAAAATACTATTTTTCACCAGAAAAACTCAAATTCTCCGAAACTTTGGAATGTAGAACATATGTAGAACATAACGTTCTACAGAAACGTTGATTTTACCAAGATAAATAACTTGCTAGAACACTATGAACACGTAAAAATTGACCAGAATAAGTCAGGGTTCAAAAACTGTTTTAAAGGGTTTGTCCACAAATAACGCTTCATAGATAATTTCCATGAAGAGATACAAGTATGGTGTCTTTAACAAAACTGTTTGTATTGATATTTACTACAGCTTTGTCGAAAGTACCAAACCTGTATCTCGAATACACGAGAAAATAAATTTCGTATCTCATTTTCAAGGGAATTAATCACCCAAAGATTTCTCTCACAAGGAGGGGTTTGTTATACCAAGAAATGTTCCTAAAGATACTACATGCGAAAAACTTCACGTTTCGGCGCAATATCACACAATCACGTATTTCGCTGTTTGTACCACTGTGCAAAAATATATTATCCGGTTCCTTGGGCAATTTCATCCAAAAATAATAATGTAGAGAGACGTAAATTAACATTTTCGAACGTTAGTTTGTATTTCCCGTTTCTGAATGAAAATCAAATCACGCAATTTATTTCATTCGAAGGATTCCTGGTGAGATTATTCTACTTTTGCGCATATATACTCTGTTTCATTTTACTATTTACGCTTCATATTATATTCATATAATTTGACTCACATTAACCATATTTCTTTTTGGTACTACATTCTATTTGGAATCTTATCTTATATATAAAAATGGATTTCTGTCTGTCTGTCTGTCTGTACGTTCCTTATAGAATCGAAAATTACTGAACCGAACGGCGTGAAAATTTGCATATACGGGTTTTTGGGGTCAGGAAAGGTTCTTATGATGGTTAGAGACCCGTCTCCTCATTAAGAAGGGGGGCTCCCATACAAATGAAACACAAATTTCTTCATAACTCGAGAACTAATCAACCAAATGGAACCATATTTGGCATGTGTGTGCTTATGGAGGCAAGAATTTTTTCTATGATGAATTAGAACCCCATACCTTTTAGAAGGGGAATTATGACCCCTCTCCCCTTTAAGATGAGGGGCTTCCATACAAATGAAATACAAATTTCCTCATAACTCGAGAACTAATCAAGCAAATGGAACCAAATTTGGCATGTGAAGCTTTTTGGAGGCAAGAATTTTTTCTATGGTGAATTTGGACTTCTCCCCACTTTAGAAGGGGGGCTCCTATACAAATGAAATACAAATTTCCTCTTAACTCGAGAACAAATCAATCAAATGGAACCATATTTGGCATGTGGGTGTTTTTTGAAGGCAAGAATTTTTTCTATGATGAATTCCCAAGTAGCAGTTTAGGTTTTATTACACTCTTATGATGGCATTTAAGACCAAAATTGGTCATGAAGGCCACCATAAGAGTACAATAAAACTCACATTGTTCCTTGGCTTAGGACCCTTTACCTTTTTAGGAGGGGGGGGGATCCCATACAAATGAAATACAAATTTCCTCATAACTCGAGATCTAATCGAGCAAATGTCACCATATTTGGCATGTGGGTGTTGTTGGAGGCAAGAATTTTTTCTATGGTGAATTAAGACCCCCCCTTTAAGAGGGGGGGCTCCCATACAAATGAAATACAAACCTCTTATCTCGAGAACTAATCAAGCAAATGGAACGAAATTTGGCATGTGTGGGGATTTTAGAGGCATGAATTTATTTTATGGCGGTTTAAGACCCCTCACCCATGTGGTGAGTGGGATAAGTACTCTCATACAAATAAAACAGATATTTTTGCGTAACTCAAAAACTAATCGAAATCGAGAAATTTTAGACTCCTTCATAAAACATTGGTCAATAAGGCTACTACAAATATTTTATCAAGTTTTTGTGGTGGGTAACTGAACGGAAAGGGAATTTTTTAATCGAGCAAACCTAACGCATTTTTACCTAAATTAGGGTATGTTGCTGCTTCGTCGTAATTGCCTATTCCCCCGTCCTATCCAATATAAATTATTAAAAATATCAGCATTTTTATGACACACAATGCAAAACTAGTTATTCCCTAATATTTTAATTTGTTGTCTATCATACGCGATCAATCAAAGTGAGCTGAGATCTATTTAACTGCTTTTTATCATTAAAGAAGTCCTGCCAGCTAAATTTCCTACGTTCTTTCGTGCGACGAAGAAGAAAGTGTCGACTAATTGTTTCAATTTCCGTCATTCATAAATGAAAATAACTCATGCAAGGCATTGTCGTTAATCTACAGCCAGGAAAATTTGCCTGACCTGCAGAAATTTTACAGAATAACATTTGTCATGCCGTCCTAGACAAATCGCGTTAGCTTCGTAACCATTGTTGTGATTTCTAGTTCGGACGATGAACAACTTTTGAAAAGATTTTGGATTTTGAAACGATTTGACGGATTTTGAAACGGTATTTTAAAACGAATTTAAGAAATAATGTCAGTTGCGTAATGGCAAACTATGCTTTAATAATCGCTTTTCAGTGATTTCAAAGTTCACGAATCGGAAGATAAGTGTGCTTTATTCAAATCAGCACAAAAACTTTTGGAGTATTCATTAAATCCATCCAACAAATGATGCAAATTAGAATGGCTTTACTTACTACGACGAGAATTGGAAATAAACCCTATATGTTATTGTTTTGCATGTCCATGCAAAAACCTACGAAAAGAAAGAAAAAATGGCGATTTTTGCAAATTCTATTGTTTGAATTTCCATTTCTGTTTGGTGTTAGACGCGTTACCATCCGTACCTGAAAAACCACGATGTTCAAACTGTATGTACCTTTTTCTCAGAAACTACATAATAACGTAATGGAACAAACTTTTTTTTATTTTATTGATATGAGCTTGGCAAAGGTTTTTATGACTTTTGAGCTTTGTAAACGAAATACAGCTTGAGAAAAACAAAAAAGAAGAAGAAAAGATGGCTGAAAAAATAAAATTTTGTCTGCTTTTTCTTTTTTTTTTTCTGGTTGTGTTTCGTTTAGCTTAAAAGTTATAAAAGTCTTGTGTCAAGCTACTAAGAAAACAAAATAAAGTTTGTTCCAATACGCTGTGTAGTTTCTGTGAAAAAGATACATAAATTTTGAAAATCGTGGTTTTTCAGGAACGGCTCCAGCTGGTACCAACTCGTATATCAATGTACGAAAATGATCGTAAATATCTTCTATTAACAAATTCGAAATCATAACTAAAGCTGGATAAAGTGGGACCATGTTGATTTTCTATTGTATATAATGATAATAACTGACGATTTTCAGCACAAAATCGTATTGTAGTATGGAGCGACTCGCGCTTAATCATTTATTATCGTATATAAATTCTTATATAGTCGGAACGCTCAAAATTATTCGTAATCACAAGGGGTCGGACACTCAGCACATAGTGCCCCGGCACTGCAGAGATATCAAACGGCACACCTCTAAAGCCTTATAAAAATAACATTTATAGGGCTTTACACACCTCCGGTTCAATCTATCAGATTTTAACGAATTTAACAAATCTTGCAGTTCGGCACTTTCGGTACAGCACCGGCACAGTTCGTCTCGTTTCAAGTCGCCTAACATAAAAACGGCTGTGCTGAGTGACCGACCCCTTGCGTAATCACGTATATCACCTCCAAAATAGTACGTATATGTTAATTTTGCGCATCAAATACGATTTATTAGCATATATATCTGTACGTAATGCTGATTTTTATCTTTTTTATAGATACGAAAATGCTAGCTGGGGCGTTTTATTCCGTTGAAGTTGTTCCACGCCGCACTGCAATACTTATGTGTATGATCGTTTTTCGGCCACTTCCCGTGGTCGGATCGTTACAAAATTAATATCAAAGTCAGCGGAAAAGACTGCAGAATCAAAATCTGAAATAACAAAAATAATGAAATTTTCCAAATTTTTAGTCGTTTATGTTCCCTTAAAGTAGGTGTTGTAGGTTGAAGGTGTTCAATTACCGTACCCATTTCAACAATTGTAAGAACATGACCAGGTGTATGGTGCATTTACGGATACACCATGTCAGCCATCCGTGGAGTGTACGGTCGTCCATGCTATGCTATGATGTGCTATGCTATAAGTTCCTTCCTAGCTAGTTCGTATCATAATTGCTCTGTCAATTATATGCATCAACAATATGGTTAAAAGAAAATTCCTAACCAGCGTTTTTTTCAATTCGGCACTACTATGCATTGTCACAAGGGAGAATTTGGCCAAGTATCAACGAGCACGAAATGAGTTGACCCTGATTCTGAGGAAGAAAAAACGCCAGAAGCAGGACAGAGATCGTGACGAGCTAGAATACTATTCCGGGCGTATGAAATGCGCAAGTTCTATGAAAAGGTGAACCAATCTCATGGCAGCACGATCATCTTCAACATATAAAGCAGCGTTTCCTAAAATTTAGCTCACAGCACAACAGTATAACGAAGTTCCGTCAGGGGGTTCGCGAACCAAAAAAGGTTGGGAACCACTGATATAAAGGATACCACATGGAAGCCTGATATATGAGGGATGAAAAAGGATACCTGATCAAAAACGAACGCGAGGCGGTTGACAGGAGTAACGGAAGGGAAATATTTCGGTAACCACAACACCTTTGTAACAACCGTGCTAGTAGGGTGAGGTAAATATGCGGAGTGCCACGCGTCAGAACGTGGAAAGACACAAACAGACGAAGATGCAGTTGTCGTATCCGAATCCAAAACATGTCTTTCGTTCTCGAAAATCGCACACAGAACTCGCTATGTAAGCACAAATCGATCTCTTGTACTCTCATGGAACTGCCATATGGAAAGTTTGTGAAGATTTGGTACAAAATTTTGTCTATCCTTTTAACTCTTTAACAAACCTGTGCACAGACTTCACAAATAGAACAAACTTGGGAAGATGGCAGCACCGTTTCGCGCACATAGCGAATGCCTTATCTCGTTTTTCTCGCGTTACTCGACCTTACGGGAAACGTTTACCACTCAAAAGAACTACATACATGGCTGCCAGAAACAATGTCGACTCAGCCTTTGGGTAGTGCTAACATTTTGAAAGTGACGTTCATATTTAAGTTCATAACTAAGATAGCTATGATTACCGTTGATTTGATCATGAACATTTGCTTATGTTTAACCATGTCAATGCTATTCACTACAGCAGTGAATCTACATTTTCTGGGGAAAAAGCGCAGCCTGGAAGAACAGAAGTATGCGGAGTTGGAGCAACTGCATTATTTTCAGCAAACGCGAAAGTTCTACCAGAAACTGAGCGCATCCCGGCTTTGTGCCACGAGCCGAAATGTGTCGGGATAAGAATGACAGTATTGTAATGAACGATCGTGAAGTTTCCGAAAGGTAGAAGCCGAACCTCGATGAACACTTCGATGGTGTCCAGGCAGAGAACCATGACGGCTAGGAGCGCAAATTCCGTGGTGCGGCAAACGGAAAAGAGGTGGTAGTTCTAACGATAGGCGAAGTTAAGGAGGCCATGTTGCAGCTAAATAACAATAGATCAGCTTGGATAATTGGCATCGGAATGGAGTTTCTTAAAATGGGACCAAAACGTTGGCCACTTATCTGCACCGACTAATTGTCAGAATTTGAAATATAGAACAGCTGCCGGAGGAGTGGAAAGATCATCATACCACCAATTGCTAACAGATTTGTGGGAATTTATCGTCGAAGGAGGTCAACAACGGATCAAATATTTACACTGCGGCAGATCCTCCAAAAATGCCATGAATACAAAATTTTCACGTACCATTTGTTCGTTGCCTTCAAAACTGCATATGATACCATCGACCGGAAAGAGCTATGGAAAATCATGGACGAAAGCGGCTTCTCCAGGAAGCTGACCAAACTAATTCAGTCTACACTGGATAATACACATCGCTGGGTACGGATTTCCGGTAGACAGTCGATCTAATTCGAATCACTCAGAAGGCTTCGTCAAGGTGGTCAAGATCTCATCATGCCAGCATTTCGACATAACGCCACAATGTGTCGTTTATAACACAGCGGGTATTAAAAGGCGAATGATGAACCATGAACTCGCATAGCTCTATGGCGAATCCGTATATTCAAAAGGTGGCTTAAGCTGGACCGATACGACGGGCAGGGCATATTGGTAGAATGCAAAACAAGTACCCTGCAAAATAAGACGTACTGGGGCGCAGCTAGTAAAATGGTTTGGTCGTTAGGCCAAGGAAGGAAATTGGTGAAATTTGGTTCACCAGGCTATGCTTTAGAACGGTGCATTTTGCCAATTAAATAAGTTAGTAAGTAGCTATTCAGCTTAGTCTAGTTTTCAGCACTTGGCACCAGATGAAACACCTGGCATTCACATCGCTTAATTTATATGGACTAAACACACAGTAAACTGTCATTCGGTCGATAAAAAGTAGTTTAATTTCATCCATACCGAGTTCGCAATTGGGTGAATTTTTCTAATATTTCCGCGATTATATTTATCTTAAGTTTTTTTTCCAAATAATACAAACTATATTTTACGAGAATATTGTCTTTACTTTCTGTGTAAATGTAAATCGCAATTGGTAGATAGATCTTATAGCATCTTCTTCTTAATGACTAACTAAAAAGATAATTTTCATCAAGTCGTAGGTTTATATAAATTTGTCTGTTATATTTTTCTAACATAAATGAAACTGGGAGAATGTAAAGTAACAAATTATATTTGAGAATACTCTTGCAAATATCGCAGCCAGTTTAAAGTGAAAAGAAAAAAAACATTTTAACGAATTCATTTTGATATTCTTTGCTTCTCAAAGCGGATCGATTCATTCAGCTATATTTCCAAATTTATACTGAACGTTCTTGCTTTAAAGAAAATGAAAAAGCGCCTCGCTGCACTGATATTGTTTTATTCGACCATCAATAAAGATTTAAACACCATTACACATTTCATGCGCTTAGGTCATAACTAAAATTCTCTCGTCCTAACCAGATACTTGTCTTCAATTTTTACCGTCCTCACGTTCTCTGTCCTCTTTTTATTTCGTGTCTCTGTTGTTGTCGACAATTCATCTGCGGTAGAATCATGGCTGTTGTGAATTTTCCTCGCCTAACGAGCGTTTATCACTTTTCTTTCCACCGGGGGGTGCACTTCCTCTGCACGGTTATCACCAATGAACGAGATGACATTACGTGTACTGCGGAAGAGAGCAGGGTAAAATAGCGAACACATTTTTCCCGCTATGATAACTCTGGACCGTAAAATTGATAACAGCTTATTCGGCATCTGTCGCTTGAGCGGTCTAGGGCGCGGGGCTTGCAGAAGCGTTTCGTACTTCGGAATCGGTGTGAGGTTGCGTTTTCCTTCCCTCGCGTTCCGGAGCGATTGGGCTCAAAGACCTTTATATAAGGCACTGAAGCTTTCGATGTGTGAAACAATTTGTTTTCATATAGGTAAATGGTGTTTTTTTTTTGTTACTCGACTATACAAGTTTCAACCAGCCACAGTAATTGAAATTGCATGCGTACTAACTGAGGGAAAAAAGTAAAGCCGCAATTCATCGCGGAAAACTCATGCCTGTAGATGTTGTTAAATGCTTTGTTATCCTGGCTAAACCTCTACTTAAGCACGGAGCACTCGGCACAACTGAGTTCGCCCACAATCCAACATTCACACCTGGTCCTCATTCGTGGTTACTTCATCGTAACCTTCAAAAGTTTGCTTACAGCACTGACGACGCATAATTCCTGACTCACAGGCTCAGGCACAGCAGCAGAGGAAAGTGGCTAGAAGGAAAATGAAGTGAAATTATGCACTACCATGCCGAGTTTGCTTCCTCGTTCACTACCCTAGCGCCAGATTAGATTGTGTTTTAGGGCAACGTTAAGGACCCGTGCTGGTGATGAGGGGAAGCGAACAAACGAGCGTAGTCTGCTATATTAGGTATAGTCTGCACGCGAAAATGCTAACGAACAGCTACGGCAATCTTGACCCGAAAACCTTTCGTCCTATCAACAACGGTAGCACTCTATTACGTACATAAATACGTACCGTTAGGCGGGATATCATTAAGCACTGTTTACAAACTCCATTCGATACTGCGTTACTCGGTTTCGCAAAAAATGCGTTTTTCACCCACGATTATTACTGGGGTAGATTTGCTGGAATAAATTTCGAAAATATGAATACTTAATATAGACCATCAGGAAGGATATTGAAGAGGTAATACCTGCTCTATCAACTTCTTCCTATAGGTTAAGGCTTATCTACAGCGTTTTATGATGAAGCAATACCGATTTACCAAAAATCCTGATGGTTTTCCATATCATTTTGGTAGGTAACAACATAGACTAGACACCAGAAATTTTCAGACAAAGACTACCGAAATAGCAGCGGCATGTTCGTAGAATTTTGTTTCCACCGGAAAAAAAAATCGATGGTTTATGGTACCTTTCATTACCTATGCCACCTGCTGGGAGATTAGCCTGTATTATACATGACTCATTTGTTCGTCAAATGTGTCTTTCACCCTTCTTTCGGGGTAAATTTTCCCTTTCAACGAGATTTGCGTGACAATTTCCCATATAGCATCACAAAATGAACAGTAGCGGTATATTCGTTATTTCATTACGATTAATGATGCGATTGTTGGGTTTTGTACGGTCGGGTGTTGTGTTTCGATGCTGGTGTTGGTTTATACGCAAGAAAAAGTTGTTACGTTTTTGCTTTTTGTCCCATATTCGGGCTTCAAATTGAAATCCTAATATTCAATTCACATGGCACGGTTTGTTGACTATCACTAGGATTTAATAAGTTTACTATTACCAACCAAGCTTTGCTTTTAATTGCGTTTCTGTATATTGGAGAATATTTCCGCACTTTGGTAAAAGAACTATGGTAGTAATGCTCATTTCCTGGATTTAAAACTTTCAAACCACAAAAAAAAACAAAGCCTTAGGCGTCTTTTCTAAGACTTGGCCCTTCTTTATCGACAGACTTCAGAGCCGGCTATTAGAGTACAGGACAGTTATGGGGCTAGTGCAACAATTCTACTGACTCTATCTAGCAGCACTCGAACTTACGACGACTGGTTTGTTAGACGAGCATCGTACCTCGAAACCAACTACGCGGATTCACAGGGTTTCACAGCACTATCCAGAAAAAGGACATTGAAGAATGTTTACAAAACTTATCCAATTTTTTTCAGGATAAGGAATTTGTGTTTACGAAAAAAATTTGTTAATTGAAAAGCCTTATTGTGAAGGCCCGGATATATAAGAAACTTTTGTGAAGATCGCAAGTTGAAAAAGTGATTTTCCAGATATCGTAACAGACATTTACAAAACAAAATTTACCAATATCAAGCCATATTACTAATGGCGAAAACTTCGATAAAAAGTGGTGAAAATTATACACTGTATTCGGCATTGTACTGTTGTTGTGAAATGAGGTTCATACCGAACCTCACGTGGGTGAAGTAGAACAGGAAGCTGCAGAAAATATTTTATCAGTATATTTTATTTATAATGTATTTATCTGTATATTATTAAATCGTGCACTTTCCTGAGCATCTTTTGCACGCGCTACTGATTAGAGTCAACGGCAAGTTTATTCGGAATAGAATTCAATCGAGTATACTTATACCAGTGATTGAAATTTTCACTCCCATGTAGGATAAACGTTTTTCGCTCACCCATTATTCTCATATGACAACTAGATTCTGCGCTTATCTGTTTGAACAAAGCGAACGAAAATCATTTTTCCGCTGCAGAATGAGAGTTGACAATATCTCATTGCATTTTTCCCTGAAAAACATTTATCCTCTCACTCAGTCAACCATGAAAAATATAAATCGCAGGTGGAATTGGCGCGAAACTCTAATGCATTACTAGGTATATAATGAAACCCATGGTGATACCCAAATACATAAATTCGGTTGTTTTATATTTCTCTCTCTTGTTGGCTGGTTGCTTGGTAAATTCAATAGTAACCTGTATATTTTCGTCTCTGAAAAACGGCTGATATTGCTTTATCCTCTCGCAACAAAGAGAGGATAAACTCGTGTTACGAAAAATTTAAAATAAACAAATCATGATCGCGTGTTTCTAGGGATAAAGGAAAATATGGATAACTTGCGCTCACGAGCGACAATACATATGTATAAAACATTCTCGTTTCTCTTTTGCTAGGTTATAAGTCGTAGTAGGCAAAATTCATTGAATATCGCGCATTTGAAACGATTGAATTGAATGCCTGACTTATACCCTTTCCGACGAGCACAACCCCGTTGTCATGGTACTACATAAGTAAATACATCCGGCTGTATTGGCAGCTTATCAAAACATCGCCGGAACGACAGAATGCGTTTTTATTTTAATATTTTTTCTACCACTTCCTCTACTTAGGTCTGTATAAAATAAGCAAAAACAAGCTTAAGTAGTCTTATTACGCTCTGCAGAAAGTAGCAATAAAACTGAATATGCTTTTCGCTACTTGACAGCTGCTACCATAATTTAATGAAGCTTTTTGCCACAAAGCTTATAGCAATAAAGCGTACAGCTTGCTCTGGTAAAAAGCTAAATCAGTCCGCCCGCTTTGTTAACTTGGGCTGGTATCGAATGGCCGAAATCCAAATGGCCGAATTTCAACAACAGTCCCAGAAGGCCGAATTAGGAAAGGCCGATTTTTTTCGGAATGCCTAAATAACTATTCAATAAAAAACATGAATTGGAAAGCAGTTAACTAATTACTTTAATCAAACAAAGAACAAAATAAGCAACACAACTATTTATTATAGTGTAAAGATGATTGAAAGCTCTTTCTTCCCCTAAGCGCAAATGCGAGACCTATTCAACGTGTCAGTAGCAAATGTTTCCTAGATGATTCAGGTCGAGACGGCCGCAGGCCGCGAGTGTGCGCCGGTGACCCGCCGTCGGAAGCGCCGGCCACTGAAAGCAAGGGGGAGAGAGCGCCTCCATGAGGGTATCCTTTGATCGCAGAGATTGTGATCGACATATCTCCCAATGAGGTTGTAATTTCCCTGCTTGACAGCATTGCTTGAATAAAGTTGTCGCTTGTGAGTTGTCGCAAGCGCCTTCAATGTCAAGAAAAGCACAAAGTGCCGTCTCTTGGTATAGGAGCAACTTTTCAATCAGCGACACTAGGCAGTGAAGTGCGGTTTCGGTAGATTAACTGCGTAACCATGTTGATTGCCATGCAGAGTGAAGTTCTTTAAGAACTCATTACGGATGTGATTATCCGTGATTTTTTCCATCAACTTGAGAATCGTTAATATCAAACTAATTGGATTGAAAGCTTTTGGCATGGTTTTATCTTTTTTGTCTGCCTTAGGTATGAACACAGCAATGACTTTTTTCCAGCTGGTCGGAACATGTCCCAACGTAAAGCTGGCAAGAAAGAGGTTGATGAGCTCGGACATTATAATCTCGTCCGCTTTTTGTAAAAAGATGGGTAGTATGTCATCCGGACCTGGAGACTTCATTGATTCAAAGAAACTGAGTGCCCAATTGATTGAAGCCTCCGTAAACAGTCGACGTGCAAGTAAAACTGAGTCTTTTGACATATTACGTGCTGCCTCTGCCCGACGACGTCGTTTCCAGTGGTCACTGTCGAACCAGGGAAATGCGTGTTCATAAGAATCTTCCAACGGTAGTGAGACTACCATCCTCATTTCTCAATTGCTTTAAGACTTATGGTCCTTGGCTAACGATTTTTGGAGTCGCGCCGCCTCAGACAGAGTATACACCACTCCAGGTATAAACATCAATGATCCTACTCTGTAGATCATTAGCTGCAGCGTCCAGCTAAGGTGGTGTGCGTATATTAATGAGACAGAAGTTCCGAGAGTTATCCAGATGTTCTCTGAACAAACACTAGTTGGTTTTCTTCGGCTTTCTATATTGTTTTCTCCTAAGACAGTTTGGTTTTATATCAAAAACGATATGCCTATGGTCTGATAAATTAGGTTCATCAGAGACATGCCAGTTTTTTACCTTCTCAGCTATGAAAGTGCTACACAGTGTGAGATCGATTTGGTTTATATCGGCCATAATAAAATATCTCAAGGAATAATTAATGTATTTTCAGCAGTCTCCGTTGGTTTGAAACATATGCGCATTTAATTTTATCATGCATATTGATATGATAGGTGGATAAAATCAACACCCCATCGAAATTTTGCAATTTTCGATAACTGGTTGTTTTAACCAAATAATATATTCTGTTAGTCAATCTCAATTTCTAGCAGAATCATTTTAGTTGCTTCCTGTAACAGAAAAACCGATTCATAAAAACTTTCTTTCTGCAACACGCTTAGCTACGATGATTTTTTTTTGCGAGCCAAAACAAAATACTACAATATTGCAATATGGCCTAGCATAAAATAATGATTGCGGTGTTGAACTCTAATATTTATTGCGGTTTGACAAGCAACCGTATTAAGATCAATTTTAGTTGGTGCGTCATATTGTATTGCTGCGTCCCTCGTATGATTAGTTTATAAGAGACGTGGTGCAGCCAATTAGTTTTATCGTGGCAATTTAGGCAGCCATAATAATTTTGGTTTATTAACAATTTTATAGCTTATTTTATAGCAAGAAGTGTGGTTTGACTCGTATCCCCTTGGTATTGCGTAGTACCATGATAAAATCACAGGTAACGTTTGATACCTCAATAAAACCTTTATAAAATTTAAGTAAAAGTAAGTAGTCAGGCATGATACATCAGTAGCGTGTTTTCTTGAACAGAATGCGAGCTAAAATAACTCAATACAACTATTTTATTTATTTGTTTTGATTTGTTGTATTCATTTGTAAATTAATTTAGTTAAACCTTTTTTTATAATATAAACCTGAACAAGTCCAAGTAAAAAAAACATTTTTTTCCAGGTGCGAAGAGGTGCGAAAAAATGGTCAATTATTAAAAAAGCGACAAATGAATATAGAACTTGAAATCTGCAAACTAAAGTCCGATGCCATGAACTACAACGATTCTTAACGAAGAGTCAGGGCTAGTACCGAATGGCCGAAACACAAATGGTCGAATAACGGATGGCCGAAATTCAAATGGCCGAATTTCAACAGCAGTCACAGAAGGCCGAATCACGAAAGGCCGAATCACGAATAGCCGAATCACGAATGGCCGAATCACGAAAAACCGAATTTTTTCGGAATGCCTAAATAACTATTCAATAAAAAACATGAATTGGCAAGTAGTTAACAAATAACTTTAATCAAACAAAAAGAAAAATAATCAACACAACTATTTACCATAGAGTATAGATGATTGATAATTCTTTGTTCCCCTAAGCGCAAATCAACTCCGTTCTTTATTAGGGGAATTGTGTAGGGTATTGTCGTTATCGTCGGGCCACTATTATGGTCGGGCCACCACGATTTTACAGTTGATATCTATGATACAACCATTGTAAAACTTCTTACTGTGATAGCTAACTTTTCACAATATTGTGAGTTTCAATTGTGTATTCAAAACACCCGTACTTAATTCAATGACTAAATCTTACAAAAAAAGTTTTCCAGGCGCAATGAACTTTGCTTCAAGAAATGATTCATGCAATGCAATTATCGAGATACATTTTGAAAATGTATGAAGTGTGTTGTGCTGCACATGAAGAGTATAGAAAAATCCCTTCCAGTAAGGTGTTTGGGAAGGCTAAAGTGAAATACTAGAAAAGCGCTATTTGTAAAGGTCGGGCCACTTGAGTAGTCATGGTTGGGCCACCATAATTTTAAGCGCAGAAGTCCAATAATCGCTAGAGAATGTCAGTCACGTAAAATGTGATGAAATATAACAAAATTAATACGACAAAAACCTAGATTCTCATTGTTTTTTTATTGTAGTTGTACATTTCGGGAAAGGCGATTGTAGCAATATTGATTTTACAAGATCGCCAAAATTTCGCAAAAATGCAATTAAAAATAGAGTATTTGTACCTATATGAGCCGTTGTTCACGGAATTCATTCTTATCATGTCTCTATATAGAATTTCAATACGTATTTCTGCGGTGGCCCAACCTGTACAACATGGCCCGACTATGGCAACATTTTTTGTCTTCACGTACATGCCTATAACTTTTTTATTTTTCAAGCAATCAGTTCAAAACTTTCCGGAAAAATACCTTATTCTTAGACCTTTGCAACGATGTATTTAGATTTTCAAAATTCCTTTTGAAACGAAAGTTATGGGCGAATTCCAAAACGGCCCAACCACGACGACACTCCCCTATAACGTGCCCCCCTGGCCAATGTGCCCCCTCTTCGTTTTTTCCTAAACAAGCGAAATTAAAATGCAAAACCACCCAGAAACCATAGTAGTTGATGGAACTAGCCTACTATGCAAGTATAACAGTTGTCACATGCTGTAAAAACAAAACAAAAATAAATTTGTTTTTAAGCAGCTTCCGATGTAACTTGTGGCGTCATTTCCATAAACTATTTTCTTGTCAAAATCTGTAAATAACCAGTTGTTGCGATTCGATTGTGTGAAGTGAACTTCAAAAAGACATCCCTGTTAAAAATGACGGTTTGAAACGCTTTATTTGCTTTAGCATTTAATATTTTTTCAAATAAGTAAAAGCAGGCCAAAATGCCCCACTTGCGGTGGTGCAATTTGCCCCCTTGCAAATGTGGCTATAAACATATGTAAACAGATCTAAGTTGAAGTCAATTGCCATTATTTAATTCAGTTAGTATTGTAGAGTAACCGTGGTGGGAATAATTTCGTCCAAATTCTAGGTAATTCAACTACCCGGTACAAAACGCCACAGCTGCAGTATAATGTGCCCCACGCAGAAAAGAAAAAGTGCACCAGAAGGCCGAAACTAGGTTTATTTTATATAAAAATACGATATTTTGAAAACAAAGGAAATACTTTCTGCAAAGTAGAGTTGGTCTGTCACTGGTATAAATACTCAAATTACCGCATTGGTCATATTATACCGCAGGTGGGGCATTTTACCCCGCGCAGACGAGAAACACAACATTTAGGTGCTTTTCTTAAATAATTCCTAGCATATTTATTCCACAATACTAAATGAAATAAACAATTGCAATTGGTTGTCAACTTAAATACCAACATATACTCGTAGCTGTCACGTTAATTTGGGGAATTATAACAGAGATATATCCATTTATTCTTAGGGGGGCACATTATACACAATTCCCCTATGTGTGTGACCCATATGCCGTGTTCCGTGATTCCCAACATCGCTCTTAAGGTTATCCGACGATTAGATATCGAAGCGAAAGGTTTGATTCTCAGTAAAGCAAACCTCTTGGCTACCCGAGCAGGACCGAAGAGCAAAATAATATAAAAACAATATCAAATTGTGTTATAACCCTTTAAGCACGGAGGGTTTTAGTTACGATATTTTTGGTTTTTGGATCAATATAAATTTTTTTTATCGCTCGAGATACCAAAACCAGTGTATTCTACACATTGCAATAAATGTTTGCGAAATTTAGCAACCTACACAATTGTGTGGGTTCGGCCTTATCTTATACCATTGCACTATGGGCAAAAACGAGCCGAAAAAACGGATGCAATTAAGATATGGCCTGCAGGCTGAGAAAATATAGGTGATCTTATGTAAAGTTTTCCAGAGAATCGCATGGTGCCCACCGCTTTCCTGTTTGTCATCGGGAAGTGCCCCATTTTGCTCATTTTCCCCTATTTTCAACATTATTTACCCTTTTTGGGCTATACCAAGCCAGGCTTTGAAAAAACAAAACATGAAAAGCCTAATTATTTTGTGTAAAGAAGTCCACAGAATTGAATAGGGTTGACCCCGTTTAGTTTAGAGCGAGATCATCGCTTCGAGGCTCATAGATTTCAGCTTCTCAAGCAGCGGAACGGTTGCTACGTAGCTATGGAAATACGCCCAACTTTTTGCAAGGTTAGTTTTTACTAACCTTAATACAACAGATATACCGGAACGTCCAGATTGGCTTAAAAACATTCAAATGTTGATCCAACAATTTGTCTTAGAAAATCCCGTAGTTGAATACATCATTTGCCACACTTCTTTATTATTTTACAATTTATAAATGACCAGTAAAAATTTTTAAAAGTAGTCATGTCTCACCTACACAATTGTGAGGGCTCGGGCTTAAAGGGATAATGGTATATTTTGTTATTGAATAGATATGGATATACATTGATAACACATTTTCTTATTGAGTAGATATTTAAAACAGTGGTTGTAAGATGAGTTTAATAACTGATTTTGTTATCATATCTTATTTTGGCCTTAAAATGACATTCGATATGTTTCATACAATTTTTTTTATTGACTAAAGGGATTTTAGATTATAAATATTTTATAAAATGATTTTTTAAAATCTCATATACTACTGCATTTGTTATTCAATACCTTAATAATACTAAAATATACTAAAATATGAGTAAAATTTTGATATTATTTTTTGTTATTTTACCAACTATGTCAGCCAAAACAAGAGCAAATTTTGATATGAGTTATTCGATTTCCAATAACACATTTTGATATTATTTTGCTCTTCGCTCCTGCTCGGGTAAGCAGGTGATTTTGCCAGGTGGTTAAGCAGGTGACTTTAAGCCAAAAACTTTACCACGTCGAAGGCCATCTGTGCTAGACTGAAGGAGGAGCCTGGGAGGATTCTGCTTAAAATTAACGCGTCGAAGACCAAATGCATGAATGATAGTGGCTCAAATGGACGCTGTTAAGTCAGACCGAGCCAAGTGACAAAATTCGCATTTCAAGAAAAACGCCTTCAAAGTTTGTTGCTCTGTATAGTTAATAGCTATCAATTGTACGAAATCATCTCATAATCTGGCTGTTTGCAACATTTATGTAGTCTGATTAGAGTAAAATGTAGCTTAGAAAATTCTTGATCGTTTGCTGTCATTAACTCATTCTTTTAAATTTTACGACTTGCTCGGTCTGATTTAACACCGACCAGATGAGACGAACGTGCCTTTTTCGCGGACGGTAATCGCTGACGGCGACGAACCAGAAGTGGTAGCTGAGCTCGTGTATGTGAGATCGCTGGTAGCCGCAGACAACAACACAAATAAGGAGATCCAGCGGCATATTCAAGCAGGACAATGGGCCTACTTTAGCCTTCGTCCAGCATTGCGACTAAGAGGCATAAGTCGCCTAACGAACCTGACAATGTACAAACCTCCTATTAGACCGATAGACCCTGCTCACGGAGGACTTACGCGCCTTTGCGGACGACATTTGACGGAGTACAAGCTGACAGCGAAGAGTAGCGGAGGTGCATGAATCAATGGAAACAGACACTGCTTGGGAAGAT
Organism: Sabethes cyaneus; assembly: GCF_943734655.1. Taxonomy (NCBI): domain Eukaryota; kingdom Metazoa; phylum Arthropoda; class Insecta; order Diptera; family Culicidae; genus Sabethes; species Sabethes cyaneus. The sequence continues at coordinate 47,214,618 of NC_071355.1, forward strand.
TACCAACGTACATTTGGCGAAAGTCGATAAACTACAGTGAACCAGATAACATGGTGAGGAAAACGGTTCTGTACAAAAACCCCACCGACACCAGCACAGAGCAACTCAACGTGCGAGATGGCTCGCGCTAAAGTGATTATTTTTATTTTTTATGTAAAAAACTGCGACTTTTGAGATGCCTGGGAAATGGGCGACGAGTAACTCAAGATCGGATTGAATGGAGCCTAAAACAGCACGAACCACCCCGGCTCTAAAGTGGACGACGTCGACAGGGATCGTACAATCAGCCCCGTACATTTTCCTGTGCTCTAAACAACAGCTGGCTGTGAAATTTCAAGCTAAAAAGTGTATAACAAATTTTCTCCTGAGGGGGTTTGAACCCCCAAACCCCCCGTCACTACGCCCATGCCACACACAGTCAGAGAGTGAGAGATACTCATATATCACAATCGAATATTATTTAGGTCAATAATAGCACTAGGAATAACACTATAACGGCCATAAGAACACAGGTTATCATTATTATTTGTGTTATGACATGAACAATCATAATGTGAAAAAGTAATAAATTTATTGTGTTTTTAATTTTTATTTAACATATAAATTATTTTGACAATGAAAAAAGACAAAAAGACACTTTAACAACTGCAGAAGTCTGTAGTGCCACAATTTGAAAATAAATTACTGTTTTAATCTGGTGTTTAATTCCAATTTTACTGCTTATTTACATTATATTGATCTAGTTTAACTGGTTTAACCCTAGATAAATTGACCGGAAGACGATTATTTAAATTTCCGTAAAATTGTCCAAATAACGAGAACGTGAAGTCGTTTTACGCTATTTAAAGTGGAACATTCCCAAACGGAAGCAAAAAAATCACGAAATTGATACCCGGCGGCGACCCGGATGATCAATTAAGGGTTAAAAAGTATTGTTCATGACACCGCAACATTGAAATTTCTGAACTTTGATGAAACTGCAAAATCAAATGCCGTAAAGTAATCGAAACTGAAATTTGCTCGCTGAAGTAGCAGATATGTATGTTCGGCAGCAATGAAATTCATTTGGTCATCCATTTGTCCACCGGCGGCAGTGGATAGAAAGAACGACGCATACAATACAGCACCGGGATGGACAGCGCTGGCCCATCAAAGGCCCCTACATGTAGGACGCTACTACAAGCATTGCTACTGTGCTGTCCGTGTCCGTGCCACTGCGGACTGGCCGTCGTCCATGCACTCAGCAGTGATGGTCATGCATTCGCACATAAAACCCGTTTGATCACCGAGCAATGATAGCATGTCAACGAATCACGAATAAACGGCAAACATGATGATGGCTTCCTCTATGTACACAATTTCTTGCTGTTGACATGTTGCTTGCCAAGGAACGTGCCTGTTGCGAACAGCCCCTACCGCAGCAGACACCAAGTGTTAGCAACACTGCCACGGAATGTGACAGCGATCGGAAATGTCATCAGAGTCGAGAATGTCATCACGGAAAAGATAGATGAAGATGGACGTTAAAGACGGAAAGTGCCATAGTGGAAAGTTAAAGCGGAAGATTGGAATTTAGAAGTGTAGAAGGTGAAAAATATTTGGATAGATAGATAGTGTAATTGGAGTTATGTAGGAAGTGGGAGACTGATAGAACGCGAAAAGCGTAAGGTAATAAAATGCTAAAATTGATGTTTGAAGCTAAACTTAAATTAATAAAGCTTAAAATCTAATATCACAGAATTTATCACAGGTCGATTTCTTAGAAATTATAAAGGTTCTTAGAAATTATAAAGGGTAGATTGAAATAAAGGTGGAAGATTAGAAAGGAAATTTAAGTACGGAAGTACGGAAAGTGTAAGTTATAAAAATAGTAAATAACGCCCAACAATATCTAATAAAACACAAAACAATTATCACAGGCATCGAACAAGATTCGTAGGGACACGTGGAGGATAATTAAACGTGGAATTTTACAAGAACACTAAATATGTAAGCTAACAGTGAAGTATGTAACAAAACAAAATTAAAATAAATATTTTTCTAGCTTTGATCTGCTACCTGGCTGATCCAAAGGGTGTTCTTTCCCGGAATAACCGAACAAAATCAAAGATATTTAAGGAAGACATAACCTCAAAGGATGGAGGGAGACTCGTCTGATAAAAATTGTATGCTGTGTCAAGAACCGGATCATCGTGATGACATGGTACAATGTGATACCTGTCAGCTATGGGCTCATTATTGTTGTGCTGGAGTGACAGCTGAAATTGAAAATCACGACTGGAACTGCGTAAAGTGTTCCAACCAGTTGCGCGTACCGAAAGGCACGGGGAAGTCCGCGAAGAAATCCGTTGGCCCCAAAAGGATAGGGTCAAAGAGTGAGGGAGGATCAAATCGTAGTTCTGCATCGGTGTTAGAGCTGTCCATTCAGCAATTAGAGGAAGAACAAGATGCGTTGGAGAGAGATTTAGAAGCTGATCGGCTGGTCCGGCAAAAGCGTTTGGAAATGAATCGAACACTTCAGGAAAAACGGCTGCGACAAGAAAGGGAATTTCGCGAGTTGGAGCTTAGGCAGGAACGCGAACTAAGGGCACAGAAACTAGCGCAAGAGCAGGAGATTTTGGAAAAACGATTAGAAGAAGAATCTTTATTTTTGCAAAAGCAACAAGCTTTACGAGAGATGTTCGAAAGGAAAATGGATTTGCTTAGGAACGAACCGCATGTAGATGGTAAAGGCTACGAGGAAGAGAAGAATCAGACGACAGATTTATCGAAAAAGAAGGTCCAAAATTGGTTGAATGCAAACGGAGGCGAGGAAGCAGGCCTACGGTCATCGGCAGGTGAACACAGCGGTATAAACGAAAAAAAATCGAAAAAGGAGAAAATGTCAACGTTGGAAACGGTATTAGAAAAATTGCGAGATGAGCCAGTTTCGGACTTGAGCGACGCCGGAAGCGAAAATGAAAGCCAAGCAGGCGACCTGAACCAGGAACAGTTGAAGATTATTACGAAGCTACTTCAAAGGAACAGAAAAGGGGGAGAGCAAGGGCCAGCGAAAGGTCACGGGCCGGGGACCGGTCGCGATGGACCTACTAAGGAACAACTGGCTGCCAGGCAGGCGGTATGCAAACACTTACCGATATTCAAGGGAGAGCCGGAAATTTGGCCACTATTTTACAGTAGCTTCGAATATACCACAAAGGCCTGCGGATTCTCAAATTTGGATAATTTGAAACGCTTGCAAGATAGTTTGCAAGGTGGAGCCTTGGAGGCCGTGCGAAGTAGATTGATTTTGCCGGAATCAGTACCGGACGTAATGAAGGATTTGAAAGATTTGTTTGGCAAACCAGAGAAACTTCTTAAAAGTTTGCTTCAAAAGGTCCGTAGCGCCCAATCGCCGAGGGCTGACCGACTAAACACGTTTATTCACTTTGGAATAACGGTCAAACAATTGTGTGACCACTTAGAGGCAGCTAGATTAGAAGAGCACCTAAACAACCCCATGTTAGTTCAAGAGTTGGTGGACAAACTGCCACCCAGTTATAAACTAGATTGGGTACGTTTTAAACGAACTACAGAAGGTACACCTTTGCGCACCTTTACCAATTTCATGAATAGTATAGTGTCAGATGTCTCCGAAGTTAGCGAGCTTACCTCGCTTGATATGACTGATCGAGCCAGTCAAGGGAATCAGAAGAAAAGGGAGTACGTCCATGTGCATGCGTCGTCCAGCAAAAATGATTCATCTTCGACGGCATGTTGGCTGTGCAAAAGAGCAGACCACAAAATAAAATTTTGCGAAGAATTCAAACGACTCAACGTGTCGGATCGCTTTAAAGTTGTAAACAAATATAAATTGTGCCATCAATGTTTAAACAACCATGGAAGAAGCCGTTGTAATTCGAAGTTCAGATGCACAGTGGGCAACTGCCAGCAGAATCACCATCCGCTATTGCACCGCGCGGTAGAAACGGTTCAGGTAATGAAAGCAGAGAATGTGCTTCACCATGGCCATCGTTCTGTTCTATTCCGAATGCTTCCAGTGACTATACATGCTAGCGATGTCAGTTTGAACGTCCTAGCGTTTCTAGACGAAGGGTCGTCCGTTACGCTGATTCAGAATGAAATAGTAAACAGGCTTGAGTTGCTAGGCGAGAGAGAACCTTTAGTGGTAACTTGGACAGGAAACGTGAAGCGGTATGAAGATCAGTCAAGAAAGGTTAACTTAACGATCTCAGCAAGAGGATCCAGCAGAAGAATGCCAGTACACAACGCTCGCACAGTGGAACAGCTCGTGTTGCCGCAGCAAGGTGCGAAATTTCAGGATATAATTCGGCAGTATCCGCACTTGAGGGATTTACCTGTAACGGACCAAGAACTAGAAGAGCCTAAGATAATGTTAGGCCTGGATAACTTACACGTGTTTGCTCCTGTAGAATCTAGAATCGGTCAGTCTGGTGAACCGATTGGAGTTCGATGTGCGCTGGGGTGGACAATTTATGGTCCACAATCAAAAAGGCGGATGGAATATGCTTATGTGAACGTGCACGACGACATTGTGGTCAGTAATCAGGATATTTTTGATTTGATTAAGTGCCAGTATACTTTAGAAGAATCAGGCATCGCTTACGACGTACCTGAATCTGCTGAAGATGCGCGAGCCCGAGAGATTTTGCGGGCGACCACGGTTAGAATCGGAAATCGATTCGAAACAGGACTCCTTTGGCGGTACGACGTGCGTAATTTCCCTGACAGTTACCCGATGGCAGTTAAGCGGTTGAAGGCACTGGAAAGGAAATTGTACAAAAATCCGAATCTGAAGCAGAGCGTAGATCGCCAAATCGAGGAATACGTTGAAAAGGGTTATGCCCACAGGATAACGAACGAAGAGCAGACGAAATCGAGTTCCGGTGCCATTTGGTATCTTCCGTTAAATGTGGTATTAAATCCACGTAAACCAAACAAAATACGTTTGGTATGGGACGCGGCAGCATCGGTCAACGGTGTGTCACTAAATTCCGAGCTCCTGACAGGCCCCGACATGCTAACGAGTCTCCCAGCAGTTATTCAACGCTTCAGAGAAAAACGTTTCGCCTATGGAGGCGATATAAAGGAGATGTACCACCAACTCCGTATCAGATTTCTAGACAAGCAGGCGCAACGCTTTCTGTACCGCTTTAAAGACGAGCCGCCACAAATCTTTGTTATGGACGTTGCTACGTTTGGGGCGACCTGTTCCCCCTGTTCGGCACAGTTCATAAAGAACTTGAATGCCGAGGAACATTCAAATCAATACCCGGAGGCAGCAGCCGCCATCATTTCCAAGCACTACGTCGATGATTATCTCGACAGTGCCGACACAGTAGGGGAAGCAATAGAGCGCGCAGAACAGGTGAAGTTGATTCATGCCAACGGCGGATTCGAGATTGGGAAATGGGTATCAAATTCCGAAGAATTTCTGCGGGCGCTAGGAGAACGAAATGGAGATCAGTCAGTTCATCTGCATAAAGATAAAACGACCGATAAAGAGCGAGTATTAGGAATAATTTGGGACAGCAAGGGAGATGTTTTTTCCTTTTCTACGACGCCGAGAGCAGATATTGGGTTAATATTCTCGAGTCGAGAACGGCCTACCAAGCGATTGGTCCTCAGTAGCGTAATGTCAATGTTTGACCCCCTAGGTCTTCTTTGTCCATTCACGATTGTTGGAAGAATACTGGTACAAGATCTGTGGAGGACAGGCTTAGAGTGGGATGAATCTCTTAATGATGAGTCGTACGAGAAATGGAAACAGTGGGTCGAGCTACTACCAGAAGTTAGTGCAATTAGGGTTCCAAGGAGCTACTTCGGAATGGCTACCTCGGACCAGTTCGGAAACCTTCAACTACACGTGTTCACTGATGCCAGTGAAAAGGCGTACGGGTGTGTCGCCTACTTCCGTGTCGAAATTAACGGTGAAGCACGGTGCGCGCTGGTAATGAGCAAGAGCAAAGTGGCCCCACTTAAACAGCTGACCATCCCAAGATTAGAGCTACAAGCGGCGGTACTCGGAGCTAGAATGGCCCAATCGATTAGGCGCAATCATAGTCTCGATGTGAAGCAGCAGTATTTTTGGTCCGACTCGCGCAACGTATTATCTTGGATAAAATCAGACCAACGACGCTACCGGCCATTCGTGGGATTTCGTATCGGAGAGATTATTAGTCTAACTAATGCTTCAGAGTGGCGCTGGGTTCCTTCGAGATTTAATGAGGCGGATTGCGTAACAAAGTGGAAGCAAGGGTGGAAGTTACATTCGGAAAGTTCGTGGTTCACAGGTGCAGATTTCTTGTGGCGCAAAGAAGAGGATTGGCCAGCGCAGCCAGAGGTAAAAGCAAACGTTAGTGAAGAGTTGCGATCTTATCTATTGATTCACGACATAGCATTGCCAGAATCTGTACTCGACGTAAATAAAATTTCGAAATATACTGTTGTTGTTCGGACTATGGCTTGCGTATTGAGATTTATAAGTAACTGTAAAAGGTCGCACAAAGGTGACCCCATTGAGGTGCTAAAAGCAACAGTAGGCCAGCAGAAAATGCTCGTACAACAAATTAAACCCAAAATACGTTTACCTTTGACACAAGATGAATTGTTAAAAGCAGAAACTTGTCTTTTCAAAATGGTTCAAGCAGAGACATACGGTGGAGATCTAAAAGTATTATTGCATAACAAGGATAACCCAGCCTCTCAGTGGCTAACAGTAGATGTCACAAGTCCTTTGTACAAACTAGCACCGTTGATCGACGAATACGGATTAGTGCGTATGGAGGGAAGGACGAATAATGCTCAGTTTCTACCATTTGATCTACGTTTCCCGATAATATTACCAAAGGAGCACCCTCTGACAGTAAAATTAATTCAGCACTATCACGAAAAATTCGGTCATGGTTATAGGGAAACTGTAAAAAACGAACTCAGACAACGCTTTTATATTTCAACGTTAAGCAGAATGGTCCAGAGGGTAGCGAAAGAGTGCGTGTGGTGTAAGGTCAAACGTAACCGTCCACGCACCCCGCGTATGGCACCTTTACCCATCCAAAGACTGATTCCGTACCAACGCCCATTTACCTTTGTCGGAATCGACTATTTGGGACCCTTTGAGGTATCCATTGGGAGACGGAAGGAAAAACGCTGGATCGTGTTGTTTACCTGCATGGTAGTGAGAGCTATTCATCTCGAGGTGGCCCACAGTTTAACAACCCAAGCATGCCTTATGGCTTTGAGAAGATTCATTTGTCGCCGTGGACCTCCGTTAGAATTCTTCTCAGATAACGGAACGAATCTGAAAGGGGCGAGTAAAGAATTAGAAAAATTAATATGCGAAATAAATGAAGATTGTGGTAGCGAGTTAACAACTGCTCGAACAAAATGGAACTTTAATCCCCCCGCCGCTCCTCATATGGGGGGCGTATGGGAGCGCTTGGTGAGATCTACGAAGGAGGTTTTAGCTGTAATCGACGACGGGCGGAAATTGACAGATGAAATTCTGTTGACTTCTACTTGCGAGGCAGAAGACATGATTAATGCGCGGCCTTTAACATATGTATCCCAGGAGGCCGACGAAGTGGATACGCTAACCCCTAACAACTTCCTTAGGGGAGTAGCGCCCAACGAACCTTTGTTAACACCTTCGCCACCTACATCTGGCGAAGCTCTTCGTGACAATTATCACCGATCCCAGCAACTAGCGACAGAGATGTGGAATAGATGGATTAAAGAATACGTTCCATCACTCAACCGGCGAACCAAATGGTATGGAGAAGCAAAACCGCTACAAGCAGGAGACTTAGTTTATATAGTGGAGGGGACTAAACGAAAACTTTGGGTGCGCGGAATAGTCCAAGAACCTATTGTGGCCAGCGACGGACGGGTTCGTCAGGCTTGGATCCGTACAAGCAGTGGAGTTTTTAAGAGAGCAACGGCGGTGTTGGCTGTTCTAGAAATAGATGACGGTAATACTGTCTTGAATCCAAGTTCAGATCCAGAGTTACGGGCCGGGAAAGTGTTGCGAACAGCCCCTACCGCAGCAGACACCAAGTGTTAGCAACACTGCCACGGAATGTGACAGCGATCGGAAATGTCATCAGAGTCGAGAATGTCATCACGGAAAAGATAGATGAAGATGGACGTTAAAGACGGAAAGTGCCATAGTGGAAAGTTAAAGCGGAAGATTGGAATTTAGAAGTGTAGAAGGTGAAAAATATTTGGATAGATAGATAGTGTAATTGGAGTTATGTAGGAAGTGGGAGACTGATAGAACGCGAAAAGCGTAAGGTAATAAAATGCTAAAATTGATGTTTGAAGCTAAACTTAAATTAATAAAGCTTAAAATCTAATATCACAGAATTTATCACAGGTCGATTTCTTAGAAATTATAAAGGTTCTTAGAAATTATAAAGGGTAGATTGAAATAAAGGTGGAAGATTAGAAAGGAAATTTAAGTACGGAAGTACGGAAAGTGTAAGTTATAAAAATAGTAAATAACGCCCAACAATATCTAATAAAACACAAAACAATTATCACAGGCATCGAACAAGATTCGTAGGGACACGTGGAGGATAATTAAACGTGGAATTTTACAAGAACACTAAATATGTAAGCTAACAGTGAAGTATGTAACAAAACAAAATTAAAATAAATATTTTTCTAGCTTTGATCTGCTACCTGGCTGATCCAAAGGGTGTTCTTTCCCGGAATAACCGAACAGTGCCTGTTGTTGAAATTGTTTGTTAAAATCCCATCATCGTCGGAATGAAAGCTTTCCACTGTTGACTGTGGTTCTAAAACTGTAAAAATGCCCTTCTGCTCGATGCAATGGAGGGGAATTTATTCCTAATTTTAAAACTCAATTACCCTTGTATTTTATTTCGCAATTATTTAGTTATGAAACCATACTTGGTTTTAGCGACATTGAAGCCTGAATTTCCGATCATAAAATAAAAGAATACATTGTATGTAGAGGACTGTTTTGTACTTTGAGTGGATCTAGAACTTTATACGACTATGGCTTTAAACTTTGCAAATTTAAAACAGATTAAAAAAATTTCTCACCTGAGATTCTCTATCCTAGGCCTTCGATGCCGATGCCGTCGTCGTCGCTCTTTCTTACATCTACAATCACAGTGCATTATGCAGAGAAACACCGACGAGATCACGGTAATGATGAATGGAATCACGAAAAAATGGATGATCGTCTGCACCTGGTCCTCCCGGCTGTAGGAGGTCATGACGACCGTCTTGTTCTGTTTCGAGTAGTAGCACGGAAACACTGCGCCCTCGAAGCCGTACATGTCGGTGAAGTTTTTGCACTTGACCGTCGGCGGGTAGCCGCAGCCTTTGATGTTCACCAGCAGGATGGCCTCGTCCGAGCGTTCGATATCGGTCAGATTGAACAGCTCCGAGGGCGTCGCATTGAACGGGAAGGTAAAGTTCAGATCGTCGATAAACGTCACATAAATATGAGTGCACTTGAACACATCGGAGGTGCAACCCTCGCGGCACGAACTCCATGAACAATTGAACAGACCGGTCATGTCTTCACGCCGGGTTGTAACACACATTGTGGGTCGTTCGACAAAGTCGCCGACCAGCGTCGAAATTGCCGGATCGACATACAGTGGTACCAGGAACAATAACGAGGCTCCGGCCGTCACCGACAGGAACGCCAGACTGGAAGTGGTGTAGAAGCTGGCGTTTTCACGCAGTGTTCGCTTCGGGGCTGGACCATTCTTTGCCTTCTTGGCAGCCGCTAGTTCTAGCAGCTTCTTCTTTCGTAGCTCTTCTGCTTGTTGCTCGAGCAGAAGTTCCGAGCTACCACTCCTCATTGTTGGTACAGCGGCCGCTCAGAAAATTGCACCTGGTTTCTTCCACTTTGCTGGCGCTGTCTGAGTACTGCTTTGAGACAACGACAACAACAACGACGACAAAAACGGCTAGGACGGTGGACCGCCTCATCCCCATCCAAGTTTCACCGTATCGTTCAAACAATCGACTCACACACTAGACACAGATTTTCATGCACTTTTGGGCCATTGCTTAATTTTTTAGCACACTTTTGGTCAATCAGATATTTTCTTCTATTTTGAGTTTTCCTCAAATACAACACACAAAATCCTCGTTTTCCTGTATTGAAATGTTACCGTTCCACCACTATTTCTCAATATGCTTTTGTTCGAGGCTTGCCAGTGTACCCTTCTGGCCAGGAAGCTGCATATATCGAAACGAAACGAAAGCTGTTTGATTTTTTCCTTACTGTGCACTTTTATCATATGCCGAACTTTTCACTGGCGCAGCGGATTCTTGAGCTTCTCCACACAGAGGATGAGCGGGTGGAACTGGTCACCCACTTTGTCCGATAATGCACTTACACCGAAGACCAGAACGATGGCCATATGCACACAAGCAAAGCCTTCTCGCAAGCAGAGAGAGTCAGTAGACTATGAGAGAGTAGCTTTTCTAGCTTTCTCACTTACTGTTGGTGCTCAGCAAACAAACACACGACACCGAATTGAAAATGTTCAAAGCTCTGAAATTGCAAATGGGAAAAACTTGCTTTAGGATTGCTCCCGTTCTCTCGGTTGCTCTGGTGGGTGGGTGGTGAGAACTTTCTCAGCCCGAGATGAAGCTTGCAATAAAAGATTTTCGGAACGATAGAGATGCGGTTTGCTGAGGTGGCGTGTGTGCGTGTAGATGTTTTCATTTTGCTTGTTTTTTTCCTTTTGCAGGATTAATTCGGTGGTATCAAACGTTGTAAGCTGTTAAATGAGGTTTTCCATAACAGTAAAGGACTTTGCTGGTGGAATGCTTGTCTGAAGGGAAAAAACAAGAGGCGAAGATCGGATTCTGTTGATTCATAAACAACGGCGTACGGTTTCGATAAGTTGGTGGCATACGGATGCTCCGTTTAAATCTCGTTTTTTTAAATTTTTCGTCTGGCAGAAAATAGTTTTTTCGAATTTGCTCTTGAATTTTACACCATCATGAACAATTTTGGGAAAAACTTCTCCCAAAGGATATTTATTCTGGATTGCTGAGAATATCAACGTAGATTTAAACACAAAAATCTTTGTTCTCTGTCGGATAGCTCATGAGATATGAAGTTTTGAAACTGGGAAATGTTTAAGAAAATGAAGGTTTTCGATCAAAACTCAGAAAGAACAAATACCACAATCAAAAGATAAAAGTAAAGATAAAAGATTAATAATTGAAAAATTAAAAAAAAAAGTTCATTAGTTTACAAATTTATAAATATTTGAAACAGAAACTTGAAACTGGTGAAACTAGAACATCTCGAATATTTTAAATATAGTTTTCGTTCATAACTCTTCTGCGACAGTTCGACTTAAATCTGGAGGATATTTTTGAAGGACGCCCAAAAGACAAACGATGAAGAGAGAAAAATAGGAAGACAGAAGGACAGAAAAACAATTTCAAAAAACATAAAGATATAAAGACAAAAAAAAATACGAATAAAGATAAAAAGAAACCAAATAGAAACCAGAAACTAGGCAGAAAGAAGAAAGGATGAAGACAGAAAGAATATAAAAAGAAGACAAATCGAAGGCAGAACGAAGACAGAATGAAGAAAGTAAGGAGACAAAAAGAATACAGAAAGAAGGCAGTAAGCACATCTTTGGACATAAACGTCTTTAAGACTTTACCCTTCTTTATTGACAGACCTCGCAGCCACGTGTTTAAATGCGGCCAAAAGGTATAGTGTCTTCAGAAAAGTTGTAGAACACACTGGCAACTCTCTATCTCTTTCAATTAGCGAACTGTAAAGAATTTTATCAGAAAACAATACACATTTCAATTGATTTTTTTTCCGGGGCACCTGCAGAGTGCTGTTAGTGGAAGTTTTTGTTTTTTGTTGATAAAATATAGTACTTTCCTATGAAAGTTTTTTGGTTTATCCGAAGTTGCCCGAAATTGAGAAAAAAAATTTGAATAGTGCGATTTTTTTTCTAAGATATTTTATAACTCATTAAATATGCATCCTAGCGATTAAATAGCCTTTAAAGAATATATGTATTTTAATATACTGAATAACTTTGTAGGACATTCGAAAGCGCTAAAACAATCGTGTACAAAGTTATTGAGTAAAATTGATTTTTAAATAGTCTTTTTAAACGAACTTTAATATTTTTCAACCAGTGAGAGATAGATAGTTACTATATTCAGCAAAGCTGCACAATTTATTATGTTCTACAACTTTTTGGAAAATTTTTTTTTAAATCTATATTTATAAAAGCCTTGTCTGTAGCCAAAACGAATTGCGCGATATGTATTTCCGTGGTAATAACCGCCCACATAAAGCAAAGACTCAAACCAATCATACCAGATTGCATTCAAGACGAGCAAAAGTAACGTAGTTGCACCTCATAGAGTTACATAGCGTTAACGTTACATAGCATACCTCCAATTTGCTCTCAATTAGACGCGAGGCGACGCGCGCGGTTTACAGCTATTTATTTTATAAAACAAAAGTTCGTATCACCCTAATAGATGAATTCACAGTCACCCTAATAGTGCAGAAAGATGCGCTATATTTTATTACTAAACTTCTTCAAAGACACTAACCTTCTAAAATTACGCGTTTTTGCATACTAATAACCACCGTGAGCCGGTTATTAGAGTACAGCCCAAACAGTAAATTTTAGTTTTATTACGTTCCTCCAGTGGTTTTCATGACCAATTTCATAAAACCACTAATAAAACTATGAGCTCCACTAGAACCTTCTGATGACCGCTATAAAACTGCCTTCCGACCAAGTGGCCTTCTCTTCAGAAAGTTTTTATAACCTTCTTCAGGTCATAACCCAGCGTAGTCTTATTACGGTCTGCTGAAAGCAGCTATAAAACCGATCATACATTTCGCTGCTTAACAGCCACCACCATAATTTATTCGCTATAATTGTCGCTTCATTATATTGTGCCTGGCAGCCATATCTGGATTATTTCCCTTAATGCCAATGTATGCTGGAACGAAACAGCAACATTGCCGTTGTTGCTCTTTCTCTCTCTGACTACAGTAATTTCCGTATGTCGCAGTTCGATCGCAGTTCGGTGCAGCCGCAGTTTCAAACTGCTGAATCCAGTTTGGTGGGATATGCCGCACTTCTCACTTGCCGTGAGAAAACCAAAGAAAAACTAAAGCTTTACTGTCAGATCACCCTGATTGATCGGTTTACAGCGACCATAATAAAATATGCGATAGAAGCAAAGCCTTGGGTTTAAACGTCTTTCTAAGACTTGACCCTTCTTTATCGACATACTACGCAGCCGGCTGTTAGAGTACAGCACAATTACGGGGCTCGTGCAATGATCCTACTGACTATCTTACGGCACCGCTTAGTCGAGATTTGAACACACGACAATTGGCGCGTTAGACCAGCGTCATATCTCGAAGCGAAAGCCCCAAACACAATGTATACGGATTTTAGTACGTTGCGGCAATTTGACAGTTTTTACATGGGTTTTCTGTCAAATTTCCGCAACGTAGTCAACGATCAAAAATCAAAGGTGGAAAGACAAAAGTCAAAAGTCAAGATCCAAGACAGCAAACACAATGAAGATAGAAAGAAACCTGGAGGAAGACAGAAACAAGAAGCAAAGAAGCTAAAATGAAGAAAGATCAAAAGAAGACAGAAATAAGAAAGAAAGACGACATAAACAAAACAATAGGAAAAAATAAAGAAAACAGAAAGAAAATAGAAAGAGGACAGAAGAAGACATGAAAAAGACAAAAAGAGCATGATAGCAAGACGGATAGACAGAATAACAGAAAGACAGAGAGTCAGTGAAACAAAGACAACGAAAAGTTAAAAATCCAAAGTCCAAAGTAAAATATGAAAAATCAAAAATCAAAAGTCAGAAACGTAAATTCAATAGTCAAAAGCCAAAAGTCAAACCCCAAAAATTAAAAGTATAGAACACTTGCGTTTGCAACAGATGCCCGAGAATGTTTTTGACTTTAGCAATGAGGTGAGAAAAGTTCCCCCTAGGGGTATAATGCGCACTCGGGGCGAAATGGGCCCCCTTGTTTTCTACGAAAGTACACATTTTGTAATATCTTATGGCATGCGAAGCACTGCTGATTATTTCTCGTTGAAACGGCGCCACTACTGACACGAGGTCTTCAAATTTTAGAACGTTTGTATTTGACTAGTTGAAAAAGGTTAAAAATGAGAATTACACCTTTAATACTTCGAAACAGTGGACCCCTCGTTCGATAAGGGGCCCGACAGTTTAAAAAAATGTGGAAATTTTAGCAAACCTTGAGATCTAACGAGTGGCAACTAAAATTTTGGAATTTTTTCGAGGCCCCTGCACTTAACAACAAACGAGCTCAGAGAGAAATGAGAGTATGTATGTGTTAGCACCGCCCACTTAGCTTCGAGGTACGATGCTGGTCTAACAAGCCAGTCGTCGCATGTTAGAATTTCGGCTAGGCGGTGCTTGCTTGATAGAGTCAGTAGGATCGTTACACTGGCCCCGTAATTTTCCTGTACTCTAAACAGCCGGCTGCGAAGTCTGTCGATAAAGAAGGGTTCTAATGACGGTTTAAACCCATGACTTTGCATGTGTTAGCTCTCTCTCCTGTTTTTGCCAATATTTTTTATCTTGTTCATGCTTGGCCAGTTAAGCATAAAATGCTGTTAAAACAAGATGAAATTCGGGAGCCACAGATATCTCGGCAAAAAGTATACAGTACAATATTTAAAAAGCGAATATGTTGCGGCTTCGACTGTTTACCATATCCTAAGATGCCCAACAACTATTCGCAAGCAAGGTAGTGGAAGACCAACCAAAATTATGGACGCAGACGGACATTGTTCTCTTTCTCGTGCCTTCAACAACAAGCCCTCTGGTTTGGTCATCAATTAAGAAGTGCACCAGACAAATATTTGAAGAAAATTATGATCCCGTTTTTACAAAAACATCATGCAGATGGATAATACGTGATTTGGCCGGATAGAACATCATCGCATTACGCCAAAAAACACAATCGTTCCTGAATGATTTGTACCCAAAAACCACGACCCGACAGATCTGTCTCAGTGCGCCCAATCAAAGATTTCTTCGGGATTTTGAGTTCCTTGGTGTACAAAAATGACTGGAGAGCCACGAATTGCAAACAATTGAGTGGTAGTTGACATGACAGCCATACAACGCTCCTGTTCCGACAGCAAACGGAAGCTTCGCCGAACAGCCGACTACGGGCCGTTTTCAAATGTTTACTTTTTTTCAACAATGGACAATGTATCTTCAATTTCAGGTCCATGTATCTTCAAAATCAGATCTTCTACAAGTTTCGTTGTCTTTTTTGGTGGCTTGATAAAAAAAAATCAAAATTTTATTTGCCACCCGTTATGTCATGTGATATTTTCTAAATTTGCAATGAAACCATTGGCGGAACTAGCGTCCATTTCTAGAGGGGGCTATAGCCCCCGGCATTTTTTCGAGTATTTTATTTGGTCGGGAAGGTCCATTTTTCTAGGAGGGGGGGCTAAATCTCTCCTAGGGGGGGCTTAGCACCCCTAGCTCCCCCCTCGTTCCGCCAATGAATGAAACAACTAACAAATGGCAGAGTTCTGGATAGAAAAGATATTCAAATGGAGTAAAAAATTTTTGGTGGCCATTTGGATTTAGTCGCGATATTGCATTTTATAAAAAAAATCGCCGTTTTCGGCATGAACCCCCCAACCGATTTTCACCTATCAAATTAGGTGTGCAATGGCGTTAACTAAATGAAACAATTAATTATCTGTACCAGGTACAAATTAATTATCGGTCTCATGCAATATTAACTCTCGCGGTATAACGCTGATGTACACTGCCTACAAGGTTCTCTCTCAGATCCTGTTCCGGCTGTCCCCGATAGTACAAGGTTTCGTACGGAATTATGAGGTGAGCTTCATGGGGGCTCACGCAACTGCGAACCAAATTTTTACCATCCGACAAATCTTTTAGAAATCGATCGAGACCAACTATGGCAGATAATGCACGGGCATGGTTTTCCAGACAAACTGACGCTGCTGAACAGAGCTACATTGGATCAAGCGTTTCTCTTTCGTGCGTAACTACGAGCAATGGTCCAGTTAGCTTCGAGGCTAGTCGTCGTATGTTTGCATCTCGGCTGGGCGGTGCGGCTTCTACAGTCAGTAGGATCGTTGCACTAGACCCGTAACTGTCCTGTACTCTAATAGCCGGCTGCGAAGTCTGTCAATAAAGAAGGGTAATGTCTAAAGACGGTTTAAACTTTGTTCTTAAGTAAGTAAGTAGGCTTGAAATAGCCCAAGCCATCCCGGCTCTGTGCTACTGACGACAACGACGATTCTCGCGTTAAAGGAGTATTTTGGTTATTGTCTTCATACATAAACTGACAATTCTTGGTGTTTACAAGAGTAAATAAATGTTCAATTGCTTATTTTATCATGTGCCTGCGTTACCTAAATGTTATCTTTTTACAATAAAATAAAATAAAAACTGAAATAAAACAAAAAAAAAATATTTACAGAGTAAAAAAAAAGTTTCGCGCTGATTGCGAAAATTATGACCATCTTAACCATCAATTATTCCAACTGAACGATTTTTGTGCAATGCTATTTTTTCTCATTAGAAGTCTAGGTCATATAACTTCACAGAAAAATGAATCTTCCACTCCATCCAGTGTTAATTTTTTGTGTCTCTACTGCTGCGATTTTATTTCTTTAAAATTTTTAAGACAACAATTATAATTCAAAAGGGAACGAGCAGTTCAATAAAATCGGAGCACTTTTAAATTTAGACGATTTTTTTAAATTTAAATTTAGATGGAATTATTGAATTATTATTTTAAAAACATGCGCAACATGAAAGTAACCACAGTAAAACACAAGTCTAATAACATTCACTATCCCAGTTGTAAATTTACCAAAAAAATGGAGAGTAAACATGCTGTTCGGTTTAATGGCACCATCGACACAAAATACTACCGGTGTCTTTGGTCTAGAACGGGCAGCAGTGCAAAAATCATGTTGTGAATTAAGAGAACTAGCCGTTTCTGCCGCGCCGTCGTCCCAGATGACCCAAACCATAGACAGCCTTCCTAACCTAACCCCCAGCTTTTCGTATAAAATATAAACGCACCAGACAACGATGAGGTAAAATCCTACCCCTTTCTCACCTAATTAGTGCAATTAACGTTTGATTTTATTACGACAAGGATCTTGCGGCACTTTTTGTTGCCCTCTGACACACCGCGCTCGCTGCTACCGAGCTGACCTGTACCTACGCCCGCCATACCATTCGTTTGTTCACTCTCTCTCTCTCTCCTCAGCTCCACATCACCGTTCCCACAAGGCAGAAGAACGGCAAACCGTGCTGTTCTATGTTTTGCTGTCTGTACACACCACTCCACACCGCACCACACTACACCACACCCCACCAAAACCGTATGTCTGCCGGCCATACCCGGTGTGCTAAAGGGAAAATGTTTGAACAGCTCTTGTCTGACCAGAATTCTCTAACCCTAGGGGCAGTTTTTAATTCAATTCTTATTAACGTGAGCTCTATAGGTCTCTTTGCTAGTACGAAGTACGAAGCTGCTAACCCTGTCGATTCTAAAGCCAATGACCAGTTAGGATAATCTGTCCAGCATAATCAAATCGATCTCGTTATCCTCGGCGTTAACAATGGTGCCTTGTTTGCGGTAGGTTTCGAATGGACGCCCTGGATATTTTTGTGATTGTTGTCGGATTGTTATTCCACATTGTTATACGTCCACAATGACAACGTTCACCATGCCTCCCCACCATGAGATCACCACCTTTTCCGTATTTTATTTTTGTTCTCACCACTCATCAGAACAGAACCCTTGCCTAATATACATTCACTCGGTCGGTTGGTCACTTCGCCACAGCAGCGTCGTATCTAGTTGAAGAGAAGCAAAAAAGGACTTCTGCCACCCTCAACTTATGTTTTTTTTTCTCGCACACACGAAAGCAGCTGTATATGGCCTCACTTTTATGATTATTTTATTGATTTTATGATACTCGCTCGACTCAGGTCAAAGCACAAGCCTCACTTTATCACTGTACACTTTTACGGCGCGACCAGCAGAAGCCACAGGATCTACGCTATTGTCCGGTACGATTGTCTTCCTTGCCGTTACTTTAACTGCCGAACTACAAGTACTGAATACGAGTGCACCAATAGGAGCGAGGAAAAAGGCTCTTCGAAACCGTTTGGAGTGGCAAACAATGGGTGAAAAATGCTTCTAATTCGTCTTAGGATTCGCAAGGCACCTCCTTCGGAGTCATCGCGCACGGTCCCCCAGGATACTAGGACGACTTCACTTGACCCTGGCACAGATACAGTTCTTTGCGGTGGCTGTTACTGCTGCTTCCCATTGCCACACACTAATCGGATTTGCCGAGCTGCGGTCGCCCTTAATGCAGCGGGACGCACATATTTTCCGTATCACCGTTTGGACGAAAACGAGCGGGGGAGTGCCTGTAAATAAATAATAAGATTTGTTCTCATTAGGTGGACATATGATGCGAAAAGAGGACAGTGTAGTTGTTTGGTCAGCTGCGTGGTCCCGGCCCGGCACATATGTACGGTCGGACGGTATTTGGATTAATCGCCGATCGACAAACAGCTGGCTGGCAGGGAATGGTCAATCGCGTTCACGCGCGCCTATGAGCCCGTGATGATGGGGCTCTGAGGCGAAGAAACCGAAATGTGCCTCAGTAAAAATTTATAATATCAATTTACGGTGGCATGGGATAATTTGTACGACGAAAAAGGGGTTTCACTATTAGCTAACAACCATTTGTTTTCTGTTTCACGTCCTTCTTGTTGGTAATTCACTGTGTGAAGTGCATCAAGTGGTGAGACTGTCACACTACTTGAAAATGCTATTTTTGGAAACGTTTTGCTATTGAAGCATGTTTTTGCTCAATACAGGGTGTTAGCGAGTTATCTCAAATGCAAATATTTCAGGGGCTGATAAAGGACTACCTTTAACGAAAACAATCATTCTACGCATATGGTCAACTCTCAATAATGATTTATTAAACAATTTTAGTTTTCGGTTTTGTTTGTCTTAAATTAGCTCTATAGACCATAGTATGTATCAAAAATATACCAGCTAGCTCCATTCTGTTGATTTCATTCGAGAGATGCGAAAATGTATTGAAAATTGCTTTTAAATATTCCTACTTCATAAAATTCAAATAAGTGTTTCTTAAGGTGTTTTCATGAAGTTTCTCCTAAAAAAGTGTGATAAAGTTGATTGCTTTTATCTATCAATTTAAAGATCTGGTACTGTTCTACAATTCGTTCATTGGCGTGAAACGGTTGTCTCTTTTGGTTTCGTTGCAATTTAATTTTAAACGCATCGTTTTGGGTGTAGAATCAGTATCTGAAAACTGCACGAATTCATACATCACGCATCATAGCACACTAGATCACCGCATGTGACGGACACTGTCTGACGACGCGTATAGAAAACAATAACAAAGCAGACTTCTCGAGCCTCTAGGACGTCTTTGCTATGGCGTTGCTAATTGTTAAGCAACGTCAGCCCAGCAGGACTATGGCTGTCGATTTACCGACCAAGCAAGTGTGTAAACACAAATCCAGAAGTGTTCGTTTTGTTACACAAGGATTTTAATTCTGAAACTTTCACGACAACGCATTAACGCTTCCGAGAAGAAATATTGTTTTCAACGAGGCTTCGAGGAGAGCAGCATCAGCAAGCGGCTGCCCAAGACAAACATAAGCCAAGCTGCGCCATAGCCCCGTGTCATACTGGAAGGCACAGAGTGTGCGGACCCGGAAAAAATGCATCCTTTGCGCACTAAAGGGTATCCCACATCAAATTGCATCACGGAACGAATGCTCTACAAAATTACCTAATTAAGTGATCCTTTTCAAACTTTCAGACAGTAAAATATAACCCATTTATAAGCTTTTGGAATATTTATTTCATTCAACTTCAATACCATAGTCATATGCTTGCACCTTACGCTTAACTCCACTCAAAAAGTGTTGTGCAACATCTCGCTGCAGCTTCTTCTGTACGGAAACCCACTTTTCCTTCATGTCTTCCTCAGATTTGACCTCCTTAGGTTGCTTCCGTAGTGCCTGATTCGTAATAGGCTGATATTTTTCATTGGGTGCATTGGGGGGGGGGGGGGGGTTCATGCTCTGTCCTTGGGTACAAAAGTAACCCCGTTGGCTTTGTACCACTCCATGGCATCCTTTGAATAGTGGCACGAAGCTAGATCCGGCCAGGAGATCGTAGGAGCTTCGTATTGCTTCAACAGAGGAAGCATACGCTTCTGTAGACACTACTTGAAGTAGCTCTGCCCGTTCACAGTCCCGGTAGTCATGAACGGCGCACTCTGTTTGCCACATGAGCAGATCTCTTGCCAAATCATGTATTTCTTGGCAAAATTTGAAAGTTTCTGCATCCTTACTTCCTCCGGAACATCAAACTTGTGCTGGACGGTGAAGTACAGTAGCCCCGGAAGCCGGCGGAAGTCCGTCTTGACGTATGTAAATACAGTATAAACAATACACTCTAAACTACTTCTACCCAAATTTTCAAGAGAAAATACCCAATGAGTAATTTTCTACAGCGTTTCTTCCGTGATATAATTTGATGTGGGACACCCTTTGCTGGTTCAAAAGTTGCACCCTGCGGATAAACCTAAGCGGCTTGAATGTTGCAGAGTAATGCTAGCAAATATGGAGGCGAATCCTCAATTTATGAAAAACATTGTTATTGCTGTTGTTGTTTTTCATACGCGACAGATCGTGTCTATCGCACGCGGTGCTCTAGTGTGCTATGCGTGATGTATAATTTCGTGTAGTTTTCGGATACCAAGTCAGTACCCAAAACGATACGTTTAAAATTAAATTGCAACGAAACTCAAAGAGATAGTAGCCGTTTTACGCCAAAGAACAAATTGCAGAACGATACTAGAATTTCAAATTGGTAAAAAGCAATCAACTTTAGCACACTTTTTAGGAGAAATTTGACAAAAACTTACGTCAAGATGGACTTCCAGCAGGCTCCGGGGCTACTGTTCTTCACCACCCAGCACAAGCTGGATGTTCCGGAGGAGGTAAGGAAGCAGAAACTTTCAAAGTTTGCCAAGAAATACATGGCTTGGCAAGTGATCGGCTCATGGGGCAAACGGAGTGCGCCGTTCGTTACTACCTGGACTCTGAACGGGCAGATCTACCTCAAGGAGTGTCTACAGAAGCGTCTGCCTCCTCTGTTGAAGCAATACGAGGGTCCTACGATCTTCTGGTCGGATCTAGCTTCGTGACATCAAAGGATGTCCTGGAGTGGTACGAAGCCAACGGGGTTACTTTCGTACCCAAGGACATGAACCCACCCAACGCACCGGAACTAAGGCCCATCGAAAAATACTGGGCTATTTTAAAGCGGGTACTACGGAAGCATCCCAAGGAGGTCAAATCTGACGAAGACATAAAGAAAAAGTTGGTTTCCGTACAGAAGAAGCTGCAGCCAGATGGTGTACAGAGCCTTATGAGTGGAGTTAAGCGTAAGTTGCGAGCATACGGTTATGGCCATTGAAGTTAAATGAAATAAATATGCCGAAAGCTTTCTAAAGGGTTATAGTTTATTGTCTGGAAGTTTGAAAAGGATGGGCCAACTTGGTTTTTTCCGTGTTGCAATTTGATGTGAGACACCCTTTACACGAATCTCTCTTTTTTATGAACTAAAATTGAATGTCTTAGACTTACAACATACAGTAAAGATTTGTATAACGCGGTGTAAAGATTTGTATAACGCGGTGGGTTGTGCTGTATGCCCAACGCGATATATCAGCTGTCTATTAACCAATAAAGTTGATTTTTGGTACATCGTTAGCATGTGGTATAACCTAGTCAACTACTTAAAATCAACTTTATTGGTTAATGGACAGCTGAGATATCGCGATGGCATGTTATACCGTCTAGTTGAAACTAAAGCAACACCAAATTACGGGTTCTCAATTGTGCTATAAAGCAGTCGTTTTGCAGTCGCTAAGCAGTATTATAGCCCTGTAGCAGTCACCATTACCTATTACGTTCTGGCAGGCATCATCTTCTAAAAAGAAAACGGACCCACTAAAGTCGACAACTTTCAAAAATGAAGCCCCATAGATACAGCTGTTCTAGTTTCAAAGCAATTCACCTTTGCTCTAAGCACAATATAATCCCATAGAGACATTGTACTTTAGAGTTATCTAAACCTTTTGGAACATACTTAAATGCGTTTTAGACGGCCTACTGGCGAAGTTTGGACACACAGCGTAACGGAATAGATGCACTGTCGATTTTTATGAAACTCTAAAGAGTAATTGCCAAAAGCTGAAGTTCTGTTTTTACGTCAATTTTAAACCAAAAAATAGCATTCCAATTGATTAGCGTTTCTTCCGATCAAACCACCAACGGATAAAACGACTATCCATATAGGCTGACAGGTCATATTTCATTCGGAACCATTGGTCCCAGTAGGTCAAAAGAAAATATAACGATAATTAAAAAACACTTTGTTCATAAACGGTGTGCATCATTATCTTTCAGACACGTAACTGCACGTATCTCTACATCAGAAGGTCCCACCGATGCACGTGCCATGTGTATTTATGTCGCCGGTCACTATTAGGAGAATTGTCTCCTTGCGGTTTCACTACACGAGGGTTAAACTGGTTATGGATGAATCCATTATGAAAAACAATAAAATCAAACTCCCCAAGGGACAATTGTTTGACCGTGCCCTGCGGTTGCTATATCCATGTATGATTGTGCACTCGTACGGAGTGATATGCCAATACAATTCGTGCCCCACACAAAATTTGCCGAGGATTGTGACGAGCAAAAATCAATGCTTCCATTCAATATAGCATTTATTTTCATTCAAACCGTGCAACACACACGATGCAGAAATTTGTTAGTTTAGATAGGAACGTCTCTTATTTTCGAAGCAACTGAACAAAAGTTTTCGAACAAAAATTATAGGAATTAAATTGTGAATCTGTTTATCACGCTACACCTAAGATTCCTAAAAAACAAAATCAGAGTGTAGTTAGAAGCACCCTACAAACGATATGAATTTGAATTCATGTTATATAAGATCGTATAATTTTCCCTGGAGCAAAAAACAACAAAACCAAACAGCATCGAGATCGTTAGAGCCACTGCCAGCGGCCAACAGAGATCATAAATAATCAATTAGAAACGTTTTTGGAACAGCGTGGCACCCGCAAGGGAGAGAGCCCAAATCATGCACTAATTGAAAAATGAATTATGAAAAACATATGGTGCCTCGGTCAATCAAATTGAATACGTAGTAGCAAATTTGAATGACAGCGCGCACTCACTCCGGAATGCATTTTAAATTTCAAATGATGCTCTCGTGCCAGCAGCCAGCGTGTGGGTGACAAGCAATTAAAACACAATCCAATTATTTTCCAATACTAGATGGTGCAATGCATTGCCCCGTGCCAAATGTTTGCCCTAGCGTAATTGATCGATAAAGAACTATAATTTGCCGGCTCTACAGTTATCTCAGTGGCACATTCAGGAGCGCAGCTAGCCGTCTTCATCCCCGACTCAACTCAAATCCGACTTATAGAAATTCGAAAGAAAAATTTGTGATGGTGAACTACGCTGAACAAACCAGCAGCAAGACTGCGAGCAAAGTGGCGCAATCACGAGGCCACCAAGGTTTAACGAATTATGCAAAATCGTTCAGTCAATTATCATAAACCATTCCGCTGTGCTCTCTGGGACCGAGTGCATAAGACATACTGTCAAAGTGTGAATATTTCGACGACTTGCTGGCAGATAGTTCATGAATAGAATAGGCACTTGACTTTTTTTTATAGAAGCCATAGTTTCTCTTTTACATATTGGAGCACCATAATCGATAAGTAAATTTCAAGTCATGCTGTTATAAAATCATTTGTTTAAACAATTTCCCTTAGGTTTGCAGGAGTGGAATCTATCTATATCAATTCTCCATCTTCATTGTGATTTTGATTGATTTCATGAGTAGGGACTCGATATATATGTTGTGCGTCATTATACACGAATTATTTCACTTTCTTCGGAGGAAAAATTACGTTACATAGTATTAATTAAACTATCCACATTAATTTTGTTGTAAAGTTAAACACAAATGCATTTTTTTTTTCAAAATTTCGAAGATTGGACAGTTATGCTTGTATTTTGCATATAGAACTGTTCAAGTTTGATACTTTTTGGAAATTTTTTTGAACATAGTTTGTCTAAATGTCAGCTTTTCCAGGTAAATTAGGATATAAATAAGCTACTTCCGTGTTTTTCTCTAAATCGATAAAAATCATATGGGACAGTTATGCTTTTATGGGCAGATAGAAAGAATGGGAAAAGAAGAAGAAAAAATGGCTGAAAAAATAAAATGTTGTCTTCTTTTTCTTTTTTCTCTGGCTGTGTTTCGTTTACAAAGCTCAAAAGTTATAAAAGTCTTTGCCAAGCTACTAGGGTAGATACTCCATTAGTAGCGCCACTAAACACAATATAACTTCATTTTGCTTGTTTATTGAGGTATATGCTTCAATTAATGCTTGTGGGATATAAATTTATCAAATACAAGGTATTTGTCACAAGGTAAGACAATTGCTTTCGTTGTACGAGAAGCTTTATGAAGAAAAAATGAATTTTTCGATTCAATTATATTGTACCAACAGTTGCGCTAACGTTTCCTTAAATAAGTTTGGTGTTCCTTTAATTGTGTTATTCCAAGTACTCCGTGGTCAGTGACTTGGTCGACTCTCGAAATTAGCTGTTCATTTATTTAGTAGTTGAAGAAGATTGGACTAGCGATGCGATGGAAAGTCATTACTTGGCACTTCAGGATGCTGATGACCAGTCAATTTTTCCTGCACCAGTCAGCGAACATATCCAAAAGCTCCTGAAGTCGCATACAATCATCTATAGAACGAGCTGGTGAATACAATTTCAAATCGTCAACGTACATTAGCTTGCATCCAACTCCAAGCAGCGGGGCGATATCGTTGAAAACAGCACAAACAGTAGCGGTCCCATGTTGCTGCCTTGGGGAACACCAGACAAATTAGTAAACCGGGAAGAGAAACAAGAGTTAAGCTGTACACGCAGAACTCTGCCGCATAAATAGGAGCTGAACCATTCAGTGAAATTCCGAGATGCGCCAAGTCGCGAGATTTTCTGCAGTAGTATTTTATGGTCAATACGATCGAAGGCTGCTTTTAGATCAGTGTAGATTACTTCAATTTGCGCTTTTTGTTTCATGTGGGAAATACAGGTATGCGTAAAATCCATAACGTTTGTGCTTACGGATCGACCAGGCGTAAATCCGTGTTGGTCGGTGGAAATATAACGTTTTGTTCTAGTAACGATAAAATAACGCACTACAATTTCAAATAATTTCGATGCAGCAGAAAGATACGTAATGCCCCGATAATTGCGAACATTCCGGCGGTCGCCACTTTTAAAAACAGGAAACATGAGTGACTGCTTCCAGTTCGTCGGAAATTTTCCATCCTCGAACGATTTGTTCAATATGAGACACAAAGGTTCCACTAATGCCATAGCACAACGGGCAAAGACTACCGCTGGGATACCGTGAAGTCCAGGTAAACACGAATGCTTCAGTTTTTTTGCAGCTGACAGTGTCATATCGGGAGTTATTTCAAACGTAATTGTATAAAAGTAAGTCAACAGCAACATCAGCAGCAGCGATAGTTACCTCAGAATCAGAAACCGACTGTTCAGCGAAAACAGAAACGAAAAATTTCGTGAACAACTCACGTGATTCTATAGTAGTTTTAGCTTCGGTTTTATCGAGATAAACATTAGAAGGAATGGCGGAATGTTTACGTTTTGATTTAACAAAGTTCCAAAACCCTTTGGGATTTCTGCGGAGATCAATTTGAACCCGCATGACGTAGGATTTATACAGTGTGGCGTTCAGCCGTCGATATGCATCACTCGATCGTTTGAAATTTTGTTGTACTAGCGCAGTCTTGCAAAGACGGTGTTTGCGCTGCCAAAAGTTGCGTACTCGTTTGAATTTCCGGAGGTGAGGGTTGGACCATGGGGGGAGGGGGGGAAACCGGCCTTTTAGCAACTGGCAAATTAGCATTCAACCACTGGCAAAGGTCAAAGCATAAAAACAGCAGTGGTTCGAGTATACGGTGATTTGGCAAGGGCGTTTGATCAGAAGAATAGCTCTGTATTACTGCTACTAGATTTCTCCAAAGCGTTTGATGCAATTCTCAGTTCGTATCTTGAAAACAGGCAGCAGATTGCTGTTTTTAGTGGAAGAATGTCATATCGGATGTACCACAAGGGTTAGTGCTTGGACCGCTATTATTTTGCTGTTACATCAACGATCTGCCTGATATTCTTAAGCACTGCTTCATACTTATACATGCAGACGACGTACAACTCTAGATCAGCCGTTCTGGATCTAAGATCAGGATTTGACGGTAATGGTGAACGAGGACCTCGCTAGGATCTCTTACTGGTCTCAGCGTAATGGATTGCATGTTAACCAAACCAAAAGCAAAGCACTTTAATAAGGACACGATCTCGAAACGTTACCCAAGGCAGTTTGCTACCGGATATTGTGATGGATGAACAAGTGATTCAGTGGACGGAGAATTCAAGCAACCTCGGCTATGTGTTCCACAGTGACTTACAATGGGTTGGATTGGACGAACGCTCTATGGCATCTGCTCCAGTTGGTAAACGCCTACAGTTGTTTTTAAACAGCTTTTAAGCTTCATTCTTCCACATTTTCTATTCGGTGATGTAGTTCATGCCAATCCCAGCGTTGGCGCACGAGATAAACTACGAGTTGCTTTGAATTGCTGCGTGAGATTCGTATACGGATTAAATCGTTATTCACGCGAAGCCCACTTGCAGAACGCAACGCTTTTGTATGTTCATCAGAAAATGAATAACAACCCGCACTCCCTAGACTCTGCATCAGAAACTAGTATTATCCCGAGGACATCGTTTACAGAATTTCATGATTCCAATAAATAGTACAACTTTTTACGGGAATTCTTTATTCGTTAGAGGTGTCGTGAATTGGAATATGGTACCAATAATAGTAAAACGGGCTACATCGAAGGCAATATTTAGGAGAGACTATTTGCGATTCTGGAACCTTGATTGAGAGAACAGTTAAGATTAATTTATAATGTTTGGACGTATAAACGAAGCTATATTCAGAGGCAGTGAATTTAAAAAGGTTTATTTTTGTACTACTGGACAAAAATAAATAAGTTGCATTAAATTAAACCGCAATATATCAATTTTGATTTGTGTGTCATATTGTATTGGTACGCCCCACGTATGGGAAATTTATAAGAGACGTGGTGCAACCAACTAGTTTTATCGTGCTACTATAAGCAACCACAACAAATTTGACCAGAGGTAACGATTTATACCGCAACAGAACCTTTAAAAAATTCAAATAAAACCAAGCGGCTTTGAAATTGTTACTTGGGCGGGACACGTGTCCCAGCTTGAGCACTCCAATGGACTAAAAGCTAGATTTTGGATTAGACATAAAATTGGACTTGACATTAGGTTAGAATTTAGATTTAATTTACATTTAGATTTGAACTTGGAATTGGATTTGGAATAGGACCGAAAATTAAATTTGAATTTCAACTTAAAATTGGTACGAAATTGTACTTTATTTTGGGCCAAATTAAAACTTCAAGTTTGTCTGCCTTGTTGTTTGTCTGTTTGGTACGAAATGGGGAAGGCAAACAAGAACGTGACCAACATAGCTCTTGCCATCTCAAGCCCCTACCTAGCGCCTCCACGCGGTCATAGCCGCTAATGCTCTATTAAGGGGACATAAACGACTCAAATAATTTCATTATTTTTAAACCATGATTTTCAAACTTTATGTACCTTTTTCTCAGAAACTACACAACGTAGTTTCGCACAAACTTTTTTTTTGTTTTGTTGGTAATGGCTTAACAAAGACTTTTATAACTTTCGAGCTTTGAAAACGAAACACAGCCAGAGAAAAAAGAAAAAGAAGACAAAATTTTATTTTTTCAGCCATCTTTTATCCTTCTTTTTCGTTTTTCTCAAGCTATATTTCGATTACTAAGGGGCCGTGCAATAATTACGTTAGGGCTTTTTCTTCATTTTTGAACCCCCCTCCCCCCCGTAAAAAATCTTAGTAAGATTTTTTGAAACATCAAAATGCAAGTTTTATTTAAAATGTTAGACATTGACAGAATATTGAAACAGTCAACAAAGAATATTGAAACAGTCAACAAAGTTCAAACAAGTTCATAAAAACCAAGTTTCAATCAAATTCATAAAAAAACAAGCAAAATCAATTATCTGTTGTAAATCCCTTCATAGCCCACTCACGAACCGAACGTATTTCAGCATTGAGGTTGTCAATAGATGTTGGTATATGTTCAGAAACTCACTAGCGTACACATAATTCTGGCTTTAGTTTTCAAAAGGTCGCATAATCAACCCTTTTACATGCATTATGCGACCTTCTGAAAACTGAAGCCAGAATTTGCATTGATCCACTCTACATCTTCTGAACACGTGTCCTCGTGCAGTAGCATTCAAAGAACTTCTTTGCCTCTTCTAGATGACACGCGACATAGTCTTACATCCCAAGAAACATTTTTGTTGTACAGTAGCTTATCATGCGCTTGTTCCCTTGATACAGCTATATATTAGCTACTTTTAAACAAAAATGTTTGTAGTGATATCACAAGGGATTTTGCGGCTGCCTTGCGGGATTGGGATAGGCAATTGCAACCGAATATGTTGGAATAATAGCATAAACCGATAACATCAGATGGCTCTGGAACAAGGAGGTCGCCTGATGTTTCCCTGAGTGGGCAAGGGTAAAATACTCAGCAAGTTGCTACGCATTTCCTTATAGCATGAAGGATTTGGTCACTTCACAACTTAACTCATCAATTAAAAAAATTTGTAACAAGTAGCATGAGTTGCTATTAAAAAATTTGAATTTATCATAATTTTTTCGTGTATGAAAATCTTACGTAAGAAATGATTAAGCCCCCCACTCCCCCAAATAAGATTTTGTAAGATTTTGCGGAACCCCCCCTCCCCCCATTATGCCTTACGTAATTAGTGCACGGCCCCTAAGCTAGGAGGTGCGATGCTGCGTGGATCCCGGCTGCCTGATTTCAAAACTGCGATTTTGGGCAAACGGCTGACCCACACGGCCTTGTTAGCAGGTAAGCTTAGTATGTTATTCTTATGATTTGTTTCGTTTTAACTCACCAAACACCTCCTGCTGTATAGTGAAAGCTTTGGCCGTAGCTAGTTTAAATAATGCACATGGATATCAGAAGTAAACATTGAATTAATTATTGGATATTAGATGCACTGACGGCAACTCATATGACGCAATTATATTTTATTCGACGGATTGCTGGTGAGATTGTTCTATGAATGCCATGAATGCTCCATTTCATTTTATTTTTAAGCTTATCTATTCATATGAAGAATGAAGAATAATAGAGCCGCCGCAAAGGACCGACTTCCGGCAGAGCTCTACAAAAATGGCCAAGAACCGCTAGCAACGGCACTTCATTGGATAATTTCTAGGATTTTGGAGGAGGAGAAACTACCGGAAGAGTGGATGGAAGGTGTAGTCTGTCCCATCTACAAAAAGGGCTACCACCTAGATTGCTGTATTTACCACGGTATCACGTTGGTCATCGCCGCGTACAAGGTGCTCTCTCAGATTTTTTTGCGTCGTCTATCCCCAATTGAAAGAGAATTCGTAGGGCAGTATCGGGCTTTATGGGGGCCCGTGCTACTATGTATCAAATTTTTACTCTCCGAGTAAAAATCCTTTATCCTCCAGAAATGTCGAAAGTACAATGTTCCCACGCATCATATTTTCGAGGATTTCAGGGCAGCATACGATACAGTTGAACGAGAACAGCTATGGCAGATAATGCACGAATACGGTTTTCCGGACAAACTGGCGCGGCTGATCAAAGCTACTCTGGAGCGAGTGATGTGCTACGTGCGCGTTTCGGGGACACTCTCGAGTCCTTTCGAATCGCGCAGAAGGTTGCGGCAGGGGGATGGACTGTCCTGTATATTATTCAGTATCGCTATTAAAGGTGTGATCCGGCGAGCGGGCATCGAAACGAGAGGAACGATCTTCAGCAAGGGTAGCCAATTCCTAGCCTTCGCAGACGACCTCGACATTATTACTAGAAACCTTGGGACGGCGGAGGCAATCTACGCCAGACTAAAAATGGAGGCTGGGAGGCAATTCTTGATACGGCAAGAGTCACCCCGGCTCTCGGCTGCTAAAGTAAGTAGTATATATTCATAGGGGCCATCCATATCCCACGTGGACAGCTTAGACGGAGGGGGGGAGGGGGGAAAATGTGCACGCTTGTCCACGGAAGGGGGAGGGCGTACGGAAAATGTCCACGTGGACAAGTTTTTTTTCCTTCAAAAAATAGAAATTAGAAACAGTACCTAATATTGAATTAATTATAAATACTAGCATTAATCTTTGATCAGTGATTGTTTTTGGGCTAAAATAAAGTTTTATCTTCTGAGGCATATGTTGAACACATGAACTGAGCATTACGAGAACACATATCTGGCATAAATCTTGTTGAAAAGATTAAGCCTGTGTTAGCACTCATAGATGTTGATTGCCTAGCCGGACATTTAATGTAATGCAATAATGAATATATTATTATTTTTTACAACCCTTGCCTCCTGGGAAATGATCAAGGTAACGGAAGAATCCACGAATATTCACCAGTCACGTGACTCATTTACCATTTAGGTCGCGCTTGCACCAAATGTGGATTGCATTTTGCATCCATGGATAACGTATCTCCAACAGCATTCGCCTTCAGAAAGTTTTACGAATCACATCGCGTCGGAAAGGTCTTGTGTTGTGTTGAAGAAAACGGCCAAGCCGAGGTGCTCTAGTTAGACAAAGTTACTCTGGACAGAGAAGAATCGTCAAG
Organism: Sabethes cyaneus; assembly: GCF_943734655.1. Taxonomy (NCBI): domain Eukaryota; kingdom Metazoa; phylum Arthropoda; class Insecta; order Diptera; family Culicidae; genus Sabethes; species Sabethes cyaneus. The sequence continues at coordinate 47,245,724 of NC_071355.1, forward strand.
CGGAAGTCAAGCTGAAACGGACTTTCTTGCAGTCGATAATAATTTGCAGTAGACAAGATCACAAGAATTAAGGTGAAACGGTTTTGAATCCCAACATGGTCGGAAAAATTGCGTCCATGTAAGGATATGGGTGCCATCGATCCGGCCATGTTGAGATTCGGTGCCGTTTCACTATAAGGACCTAACACCTTGCATACGCATTTTAATACGCTGCAGGAAATTGACGGAATCCAATAAAAAACTCAAGTTTCAGCAATGACTAAAAATCCGTATCCATTGTGTCGGGGCCTTTAGACTGGAGTTTCCTTTCACGTAATTTTTCGTACTTTAATTATGGGGGGGGAAACTAATAACCTATAATGGTGCATGATCGATCATAAATTTTTTGGTCATTTTTCAACTGCTATATGAATATGAAACTTGTTTAAGCAATTATTGATTGATTTCCATGACGTAATTGAGCGCAATTGAGCAAAATTTTGACTTTACTTAAGGCAGTCAACGCGTCATAAAGAATATCAAGCGAAACGCAAAAAATATTATATATGAATTACGATTCGCAAATATAACTCCAAATCGTATGTTACAACTTACAGAATGTTGAAATCTGACAAAAAACGTATACAATTAAGCGGTTGAAGGTTGACTTGTATCACGAGACAAAAAAGTTTCAAATCTAAAGTCGGGCAGTCAAAGTCTGCAGCTGCAAGAACCATAGAAACAAACGAAAAATGTTTAACGTTTAATACTATTTCATATTGTTTCATCTTTTCTATGTAAAATTAATTTCTTTCCGGCCAAGCTCCGTACCTCGAAGTTGCATAGAATATTTAGCATACCGCATTGCGTCATAGCGGCGAATCGTTGCTTTCTTTCTGACGCCGGCTCGCATCTTGAGATTCTTTTCAAAATTTTTCCCCAAATTGTTCTCCGCAGTGCCGAAGGATGAAATACAAATATTTTATTCAGTACTTGATGTAAACTACGTTCTTCGCTCATTGCGGGACGAATTGGCGTAGGCGGAGACAGAACATTATATATGACCAGTCACCAGTCTTTCAGCAAAGACTTAAAACGGCGAATCGATGTGTAAAGCAATGGTAGCTTCCTTTTTTTACGAAACTGTTTCGTTTGCTTTTCCTAAATACACACATACACTTACACAATTTTTCAACATGGGGCCAAAATTCGGGATTTGCCTGGCTTGCGTGCATGTCTCTCATCGTAAGTAAGAAGTAAATTTTGGCTTCCATATCAGTGGATGGTGTTTGGAATGGAAAATGCTGCGTTTAGCCTCTTGTTAGCCAGCAATAGCTGTCGTTTTATGGAATACATAATTAAAAGATTATTTGGCGGAAGTAAGCCGTCTAGCAGAGTTGGATTATTTTTTTCTGCTGAACATGGTATCCGCCTGATAGCAGTGAGTGTGCTATCCGCCATCCCCAGCTGGGCGGGAATGAATGCAACCGAGTGAGATTAATACCGCAGGAAAAATAAAACACTCGCTTTTTGCCTGTAAACTGAAGTTTTCGGGGCTGGAAAAACATACTTTTCCAATCGTCGGTTTACCAGGAAAATGAAGGACCGGTTTATTGTACTCGAGAGCACGATGAAGAAGATTTGTGCAATAAAAAAAGGATCAAGCAGAAAAATTCCGGCAGACTGTATAAGCTGTCGTCGAAAGCAAGCTAAAAAGCGTGTTGCAAACGTCAGTTTGCTGTTATTTTTTGCGTTTTTTTTTTGTTTTCGGTTTCTTTACGGTTGATATTTAACATATTTCGAAAAGAAGTCTTAGACTGATGTGGATAACAGTGCAAAGTTTCCTTAGTGCTTTTCTATATAGAACATTCTATATAGAACTATCTCAAATGCTATTTTGTCGACTTCCTTATTATATCTCAAAACATGTGCACAACTGTGAGAAGACCAAGTATTTTTCGTAAAAAAAATAATGCAGCTTTCCAAAATCTCACATGGAAATCGCAAAAAAAGTTCAAAGTAAAGACCGGAATAGTACGAATCTTGTTCAAAAAATTCAATTTCAAAATTCCTTTCTAAGACAACAAAATTCTTTTGCAAAAAAGTTCCTCATGTTGACTTTCCACTTGTAGTTAATTACTCAATGAAGCCATTTATCCCAGAGCTCACGGGGCTGCCAGGAACCTTAGTCCCGAACCGACGGTTAAAATCGACCAGCCGATTGCAAAACTCCTTCGATATCGACTATATAGCAGCAGACAAAACATATCCCTCGCATATTCTATGCAGCCAGTTGGAGCAGGGTGTGGGCGTTACTGTACAGTCAATGCGGTATGCAGTTTTGTTGTGTTTTCCGTTTCTTGCTCAAGGATATAAACTGCTTGCTAGCTATGTAGCTGCTTATGCAGAAAAATCTTTTCGGTGCGGCAAAATGTCGGAGAGGAAAACTTGTTGATTAAAATTGGCATTGAGATGATTGAAGCCATCGTCCTGTAAACGTATTGATTTTCATTGTGTTTGTGGTCTACGTTTATTTCATCTACTTTTCTAGACTGTGCTTTTCGCTAGTAAACTCACGGGGAAATTTTCCAACAATCAGCTGTTACAGTAACTATAACTCTTCAGCCATGCAATGCGACTATACATCCAGTTGCATGCTATGGTTTGCTTGCCCTAAGCGGAACTTTCGATAACGTTTGTGTCCTACATCTAGGCATAACGGCCAGCACATTCAATGTGAAAGAATTAACATCCATCTGCACCAAATCATTGGCAACGGAAGCCATATTTCAAACTTAACCGTCTTACTGCCACACAAGCACCATAAACAAGGCTGCATACTACATCCAGTCCATCCACCGCAGACCCGCGGCAACATCTCTCTCTCTCTGTCTCTCGCTGTCCGTACCAGTAGTAGTATACGACGGGGAGGCCAGCAGCTACGAACTATTCATTTTCCTCCAACATCGACATTAAAATCGATGATGCAGTGAAAACCGTCTGCTAACACATCGGCTGGCTTCGATTGAGGAAGGTCGAAGATTCCGTAGGCCAGCGAGCGTAGGTTCAAGCAGGTGGTGAATGTAGGCAGAAATACATTTGTAAAACATTTGCCTAGCTGGTGAAGCTCATTTTAATTATTGACCAGTTGATTGAATTTTTCGTGGAAAGACTTTAATTTCCGAAAAAATTAAAAAAAGTACGCGGAAAGTTAAACATTTAACAAATTTTGAAAATAACGTTACGTTATTAATTTTCATCTCTTTTATGCGCTAAGTTTAAGTTAGTTTACTTATTTACTTCTAGCAGCATAGAGACAGGGTAGCTCTTGCCGTATAAAGAATTCCTCTCCACTATATGTACCGGTCCAGGGCTACTCGTCGCCATTTCGTTGAGCATCTCGACACACGCAAGTCGACTTTAACACACGGTCCTGCTAGGCAGCCATGTTTATGCAGTCAACATCTACCCATTTGCGTAAATGAAACAGCATGACACCGCTATACGTTCTGTTTGTTTCACTCTACAAAGCCGGTATGCTGGCAGATGGGTAGTATTTTCAAATCTTAGTCAGATTTTTGCAAATAATACCCACGCCGGCAGTAGATGTTGGCTACTGTCAAACACATTGAGTACGGATAGGGTTGCCAGTCCCTTGCTTTAACATGGAGGAGACATATAGCGCGTTGGCCCCCTCTAATCCTGGTTCCAGTGGGGTTCTTGAAGAAAATAGATATCATTGCACAGTCGTCCCGCATCCTTGCGGTGTGGCCAGCCCTCCGATGGGAAGTAGTGCCTGCAGCTCGTGGTTCATACGCCTGCACCACTCTCCACTTTCCGGTTGTACTCCTACAAAAATTGTCTGCAACACCTTTCGTTCAAATACGGGAAGTGCACGTATGTCTTCCGTAAGTAAAATTACAGTGTCAAGTCCGTAGAGGACTATCGGTCTGATTGGCGTTTTGTATATTGTCTGCTTTGTGCAGCAGCGTATGCATGTATACATGCATGTATCGAAGCGTCTTGCGGAGTGAAAAAGAGAATCGACTTCCAGCTTGAATACGTCGTTGAATCTCCTTACTCATATTATTGTCGACGGTAACCAGAGATCCCAAATATATAAACTCATCAACCACTTTCAGTTCATCGCCGTCAATAATCACTGTCGGGGAGGCAAATGTTGTATCCTCTGGAGCCTCTTCCTACTATATATTTGGCAATCGACTCACTGACTTGTAATCCAATTCTCCTAGCCTCAGTTTTCAGTCAGTGACTCCACCATCCCAAGGTTTCTAGTAATAATTATGATTTTGAGATCGTCTGCGAAGGCTAGGCTATGAGTTAGCTACTTTTGCCGAAGGTCGTTCCTCTCGTTTCGAAGCCCGCTCGACGGATCACACCGTCAATAACGATGTATAAATAACTTACAGGATAGTCCATCCCCTTGCCGCAACCATTCCCTCTGGTTGATTCCAAGGGGCTCGAGAGTGCCCCCGAAACATGCCCGTAGCCCATCAGCCGCGTCAGGTTGTCAGGAAAACCGTTCTCGTGCATTATCTGTCATAACTGTTTGCGTTCGACTGTGTTTTATGCTGCTCTGAAATCCACGAAAATATAATACGTGGGCCCGTTGTACTCCCGACGTTTCTGGAAAATTTGCAAGAAAGGGAAATTTGTTCCGTAGGTGCACGGACTCCCATAAAGCCCGCCTGATAGTGCCCTACGAATTCTCTTGCTATTGGAGATAGACGAAGTAACAAAATCTAGGAAAGTACCTTGTAGGCGGCGTAATGCCGCGGTAGTTACAACAATCAAGGAAGTACGACTTTTATAGATTGGACTAACCACTTCCACTCCTCCGATAGTTTCACCTACTTCCAAATCCTTGAAGTTGTCCAGTGCAGTGCCATTGCTCATGGTACTTTGCCATGTTTGTAGAGTTCTGCCGGAAATCGGTCGTCTCCGGTGGTTCTTTTATTCTTCAGCAGACCGATTTCTCGCCAAATCTTTTCGAGATCGGAAACCGACACACTGTTATCGTTTGTATGCATTCCTAAATTAACTTCCTTTCGGGTATGAAATGGGGGAGCCAAATGAAGAGCGTCCAATATAACTCTAGCCATCCCAAGCCTCTACCTAGCGCCTCCACGTTGCCATACCTGGTAATGCTCTATTGAGTAGCCAAGCTACGAGGTGCGATGCTGGGTGGTTCCCGGCTGCCTGATCTCAAAACCGCGGTTTTGGGCAGACGGTGAAGCCACTCGGCCTTGCTAATAGGTAAACCTAATATAAGTTATTTTATTTTTCTTTGTTTTAGTTTATAAAGCATCTCCTGCTATATAGTAGAAACTTTGGCCAAAACAAGTTTTAATACTGCACTTGGATACCAGAATGAAAAAATAAATTAATAGAAGAAAAATAAATTAATAAATTATTAGAAGCACTTATGGAACCTCAAAGGACACAACTTTATTCCATACGAAGGACTACTGGTGAGATTGTTCTATTTTTGCCCATATATACCACATTTCATCTTAATATCATATTATTAATAGTATTATTATTGATATCAGAAATGTTGAAGGCTGGATGATGGAGTGGATTGCCAACCTGAATCCTTAAGGTCTGAAGCAAATATGGCACTTCTCAATTCAAAGCAAGCAAACAAAGCAATCGCTTGCTGGTGTTTCCCGTCGAACCAATCATTTCGGGCATTCGAGTTTTCTTCACCTAGCACCGTGGTTGCGGTCTCATTTACGGCCGAGCGTTTCCTGCTTCATCCATCTTCGAGGTGCAAGGCACCTAGCTTCACAGAAGAAGTTAGAGTTTCATCCAGTCGTCGCACGTAGTTGTCGGCAACTCGCAGGTTGTCTAATTGCCAAATGTATAATCGAGGAGGGCGGCTTTGTCGTGAGGTATATACCGTCGGCAGCTTTGAGCGCATATGTATTGCTTTTAAAGGGTGTCCCACATCAAATTGCACCGCGGAAGAGAGGCTGTAGAAAATTACCCATGGGGTATTTTCTCTTGAAAATTTGAGTAGAAGTCGTTTAAAGTGAATTGTTTACATTCTGTTTTTATCGCGATCAGTTTTTCGAAAATTGGAAAAAATGGCGTCACCCGAAAAGCAACGTCGAATTTATTTTGCGCAAACACCTGGAAAATCCTCAATTCTCTCATCATGAATGATGAGACTTACGTCAAGGCGAACTTCCGGCAGCTTCCGGGGCTACTGTACTTCACCGCCCAGCACAAGCTTGATGTTCCGGAGGAAGTAAGATGCAGAAACTTACATAGTTTGCCAAGAAATACATCATGTGGCAAACGGAGTGCGCCGTTCGCGACTATCGGGACTGTAAACGGGCAGATCTACCTCAAGGAGTGTTTACAGAAGCATCTGGCTTCTCTGTCGAAGCAACACGAGGGCCCTACGATCTTCTGTCCGGATCTATCTTCGTGCCAATATTCAAAGGATGTATTGCAGTGGTACGAAGCCAACGGAGTCACTTTCGTACCTAAGGACATGAACGCGTCCAACGCACCGGAACTAAGGTCCATCGAAAAATACTAGGCTATTATAAAGCAGGCACTACGGGAGCATCCCAAGGAGGTCAAGTCTGAGGAAGACATGAAGAAAAAGTGGATTTCCGTACAGATGAAGCTGCAGTTAGGTTGTACAAAACTTTTTGAGTGCAGTTAAGCGCAAGGGGCGAGCGTACGGTTATGGTATTGAAATTCAATGATACAAATATGCCAAAAGCTTACTAATGGGTGATATTTTGTTGTCTGAAAGTTTGAAAGGATCGGTCAATAAGGTAATTGTCTACAGCGTTTCTTCCGTGGTGCAATTTAATGTGAGACACCCTTTAGGTGATGAACGGAGTCGATACCCGTACCAGGAAGGAAGCACATCTTGTTGATGTTCGAGGAAAGGATATGGTTGATTTGGTTCAATGTTTGTTGATCAGGTGATCTTCAGCTAGCTTTGGGGATATCTTTGCTGCAAAGTTGATGCATCGCTGGTCGTTATCGTTTGTGTAGGTATGCTGGCTACGGAGCCCGATCACCGGTCTATACGGACGGAAGACGTTAGGCTTACGGACATTGGGCATAATCGACGTTAGCCATAATAGGTATAATGGACGTTAGGTATAATTTACAAAACTTCGCTTTTCTGTGAATCAAATATTTTAGCCAATCATCGCTCCGTCACAATACAATTAGAACCGGGGTCGTCCGTTTAATATAAATTCTTTTACCATAATGCTGTTTGGCATAACATAGTTTACCATATAAAAAAAAGCCATGGATTTATACCGTCTTTAGACATTACCCTTCTTTATCGACAGACTTCGCAGCCGGCTGTTAGAGTACAGGAAAATTACGGGGCCAGTGCAACAATCCTACTGACTCTAACTAGCAAGCACCGCCTAGCCGAGATTCGAACATACGACGACTGGCTTGTTAGACCAGCATCGTACCTCGAAGCTAGCTGGGCGGTTAGTTTACCATATACGCATTGGTATTAACATAAGGGGTCATTTGGCAGAAAATCTTTTGGCATAATTTCGTAAAAAATATTTTGATTTTTTATAGATGATTCAGGGCGAAACAGCCATAGGCCGCAAGCATTACCGGCAACTCGCTGTCGGGAGTACAGGCCCGAGGGGCATTCGTTCCGCAGGAGTTACATCTGCTTAGGTTTACAGCAGTCGTTCGCTAATTGCACAAATGCGAATGAGGGGATGCAGGCCACTTTGAGAAGCTATAACCTTTTTATTTTTCAATGAATTAATCTACTTCTTTCGCGACTAGGTATGTCTACCGGAGATCTTTTATTATAGAAGTTATTTGATTAAAAAATTTCGAAAACTTATGTTTTGCGACAATTTTATTGAAAAACTTACGTTGTCTGTGTTTTTTCAGATTTGTGACATTTATATCACGAAATTCTTACCACCTAGAACAATGCTTCCTTCTACAAAAATATACGCGAACACGAGATCTTGAAAGTTACGGGTGCAACTTACAGCATTTGCTCGCTAGCTGACGCTAATGCGAAATAATCAAATTTTTTGTCTTAAATGTATGAATTCTCTTCGCTCACGAAAAAATTGGACAGATAGACAATATTTGCAGTAAACATGGTGTTGTGACAGATAAAACCTATAGCTAATATGGATAAATGGGGTTTGGAATTTGATCGCTAGGTGGCATTGGTGCTCCATTTTTTATCGCACTTTACTGACTAGATGTAAGATTTTTTGTCTACGGTATAATTGTTCATATAGTCGAGACCGCTGTATTCTGATTATTTTGGAACGTGCAATTAAAAGACGGTGCAACTAGAGGACGTGCAATTAGGGTACGAGTGCTGTATTTGCTGTTTAGGTCTACCGACTCTTGTTGGTTTTCCCTAGCCCTCGCTTCGAGTCACTGGGCAGGTACCGAATAGCCGTTTAACAACTAGCCGAAATCCAAATGACCGAATTCCAACAATTTTCACAGCAGGCCGAAGTTTTATTTGGCCGAATCACAAAACGTCGAAACACTAAAGCCCGAATCTTAGTTGAATCTCGCCGAAAACTATTTTCTCGAATAATATTGATAAAAATGATTTTTTTAGGTCAATGTTAAGCTGGTTAAGCTTATTATTTTATTATATTTATTATTTTTATTATTTTTGCGTGTTTTAGCAAAATATCAAATAATGAAGAAATTTGGTAAAATTAAACAGCATAGCATAGCATTAGCATAGATACTAACACGGTAAATCGTTAATTTTAGAAAACACTCAAATATCAAGAAACGGCACTTTGTGCTTCCTTTGATATTGAAGAAGCTTTCGATTACACATCCTTCGTTTCAATTATTACGATTCCCTTTCAAAACAGATTCGACCACACGACAATGTGCTGGGTTCAAGCAATTCTTTCGAGCAGAGAAATCACATCATCACTGACAAATACGTCGGTCACGATTTCGGTGATCGATGGATGTCCACAAGAAGGAGTTCCCTGCTCCTTACTTTGGTCACTGGTGGCCGATGCACACCTTCACAAGCTAGTAGACTAAACAGTTCAATAGTGTATCTACACAAATCCTACAGTAGTTAAACAAACTCAACTTAACTCGTAATTAACTACGCACAGTCACGAGACTCCTAACTGGACACTGTTCCGCTCTTTATCATTTAAATATCGGCATAACTTTTCAGAAGTATCCTTCTTACTCCATACTGAGTATAGAGCCCAAGTCCCAAAAGGTCATTGATTTCATTAACCATGTAGGATAATTACCTATTTCTTGAATTTTTTTTTACAAAAACATAACAAATTTCTTTTGAGTTATTCCCAAAATTTTCATCAAGCTGTGTTGTGGATGCAAAATTATCAGATTTTAGTTTCGTTTTAAGGAAAAGATTTCAAGGCAGGAATTTATTTCAAGTTAAATTTTTGAATAGTACTCTTCAAATGCATTATGCATTATTCCTGAAATTTGACTACCAGCAAGTTCTTTAGTAGATTTTATGGGCCTTTTGTTTTCGATTTTTCAAATTTTTATTCTGTCTGTGTTATGCTAGACTGGAGTTTTTTATTTTTGTGGCGTTTTCTTTCCATTAAGTGTTCGGAAAAAAATAATTGCGCCTAATTAAGTAAAGTTGAGCAATAAACGTTATGAGTTTTGGAGATATGAGATAGATGTGTTCGAAGTTTGGTGACACTAACTTAGTATCATCAAACTTCGAACAAAATTGATTTTGATTGCTGATAAATTTCAAATTCGTGTATTGTCAGTATTACTCATTTTGAGCTATTCTGGGGATTATGATCTATTACTATTAACTAGGGCCGGTGAGATTATGAGGTGCCGAATACTTTTACACAAATTTTCCAAAACTCCATGCCTAAAACATGTCAATACCAAGGGAAAAATCAGATATAAAAGGACAGAGGAGCAAACCGAGTGCAGCCGACATGCAACCGTCGTAACATTCTCGCGATACGGCCAATCTACAAACTGTCCTAAAAAGTGGAGCAAACCTGCGGCCGAACCGAAAATAGCATGGGAGGTCAGAGGAAAATGTACTAATAATTTTTGGCAATGCTTCATCGCATCATGCATCTCACCGCGCACCGCCCGCCCGCGTGCGGCCTCACAGGAAACCGACGTGGACTAAACTGCAAAAGTCTATATATTTCGATGACACGATGAATAATCACGAATTTCGCTATACAATCTAAGCGGCACATTTGTGTCGACCGGAAAATTGGGTTGCTTTTATATTTTAAAAGTGTGGGAAGTTTCAATCAATCTCGCTGTTTTGGGGGTCGCTTTTGCAAATTGCAGCGGCCGCCACAATCGCGGTTTGACTAGCTATCCATCAACATCACAAGAAATGGAAGCGAAAATTTTCAACCATCGTGATTGAGTCACATTTCAGGATATTTGTGAAAAAAAGCAAATGATATCCGAAAATGGCATTGAAAATGTCGAAATTCGTATGGTGCAGAATAAAAGCTGGCTCCAAGTTAAAGCAAAAAAAGTGATTGTGTAACATAAAACGCTCCTTCTCGTTAGTCTGGAGAAAATTGGCAGGCGAGCCTTTCACCACTCCTGCTGGTTGTGGAATTTTCTCTCTCTCACTCACTTGGTTTCTCATGGTCGGAATGGCCATCGTTCAAACCACCCACCCGTTCATTCATTCGACCATGAATCTCATTGCAAAACGTCCAACAAATCCGTAAGGATGTGGTGCCTCTCTGCAAAGTCTTATTATTATTCTTCAGCATATTTTCTCCCTTCGAGGACTATACCGTTCGTCCATTACTTTTTATATCCAACTCAATTGGAATCCTCCAATGTTTCCATAAATTTTCCTCTGATATATCACTAGGTTAACGTGACCTATCGTATTGCAATCAAGCTTCTTGTATAATATCAGAAAAAATGTCCTCACCTTATAACAAGATCAACGCGTCTGAAGATTAGTCTGAAGCTCAGTGTCATAACGAGCAAATATGAGTTTTAATTAATGTTGAGCAAAATATCCCACGTTTCAAAAAGCTATCATTTGAAATTTCATTTGTTCCAACCCCAATATTTCTAAAAACAGAATGTACCTATTAAATATTATTGCTAACCTCTTCAATTTCCTTTTTCTTTCGTATTCCAAGACCAGAAACAACCCGGATTATGCGGAGAGTGGAAATCCCATCCTTGATTGTTCTTCTTTTTCGAATTTACTTTGGGTTCGGAAAAATCACATTATGCTCACTACCACCCAGACAGGTACAACGCCCGAACATCAGAATAATTGATTCTGAGTATTAACTTTTTTTTCCTTTTCACAGAAAATACCGATTTTTTGTATGTTTTAAAAAGTATAGTATTATAATCTAACACAACTTTCGAACAAACAAACCGACGGATATTTTTTCTTCTGGCGGTGCGAATCACACTTTATCGACTGGAGACTGTTTCTGGCAGCACTACGATAGACTTCACAAGTATCGGGCTAGAATCACATCGACAGACTGACGACGGGCGACGAAATCGCTCCTGCCGAGGCCATCCGCTCGGTTTCTACAGCCTGAGGAATTCCATTGTGTGACGATTGGCCGCTCCCAAAATGCCACTATTCTACGTATACAACTAACCAACCAACCAACCAGCCAACCAACAGGGATATCGACTATGGGGAGAAACTGTAATCATTTGCATGACGAGAGATTCGTCGAAGAAGAGCTTTTTCTCACGATATCCGGTGGGAAAAGGATATCAGCCGATAAATACTCTTGTTTGGCAAGGAAATATCATTCATGGGAAAATACACTCATGGTAGCTTTCGATGTGTGTCATTGATAGTTGAGGGGATTCGGTTTGAGACCTGGGTGCTGTTGTTGGAAGTCTCCTGATAGTTTAGTTTGTTCGAAATTGGTATTCAAATGTGGTTTCAATTTCGCATATGGTAATATTTTGCTGTAGGCATAATTGTAAATTAAAGCTGAACCCTTCTTACAATAATCGTTCTGATAGAATCAAGACGCCCTTCTTAATTTAAAAAATATTCATTAAGCCACTGCACGAGTTTAGAACCGCAATGACATGTTATCGCCATTTCCATAGCGTCTACTTGAGCGCTTGCAATCGTACCAGGAAGTTCGATCGCTTGATTGTTTCTCGTTGAAATAAACTGATCCCACTCCAAAGCTAGATATACTCTCGCTGTGAAAGCATAGAAATTTTCCCAAATTTCCACCCGCATACCTGCGGGTTTCATCCTAACCTACCGGATGACTCCACTCCGAACTCCGTCGGAAAACCGATTCACAACTACAGTAAGTAATCCGTTGAGTTTTTGTGTTTCTCTCGCTCTCTGCTGTACCTTTCCCGTTGCTCTCGGGAAAGCTCACACTTTTCCGAACCACTGTTTTCCCAATGCATGCATACCAGTGCGATCGGAGCAGCACAGTTACAATACATAGGAAGCGCTTTTCATTCAAAGATTTGCGCTTGCATGCACGCATTCATGAACACTGATTCATAACGACTTCGTTGATTGTTTATTTATTTTCTCTCGTTTATGTCACACTACACCAACGAAACAGAAAACCCTAGAGTCGTATGGAATGGAGCAGCACACAGTCTGCTTCAAAGGGCTGGTTGGATTTTCAAAATGGTGTGAGTATACTGTAGATCCTTGCTGAGACGAGTTCTGGTGATGGCGCGATTGAAGGGTGATTCAATTTCTTTGTCGGAAATAGCTATTGAACAAAGATTGAACAAAATTCATACGGGTTTTAGAAGAGCTAAAAATTTCGTAGAAAAAGAAACGTATACTTTTAATCCTGATTCTAAATGGATAAAAAACATTCGGAGATAAGGTGTGACTAGGGTTGCCAGGTGGCCGGTTTTTGGCCGGCCCGACCGGTTTTTCACTTGCAAAGCCGGTGGCCGGTCAATCCAGCAAAAAGGCCGGTTTTCTGACGTATAAAGCCGGATTTGTACTTTTTGCCTGGTTTCTTAAATTTTCTGATAAATTTATTACCAATCCTGAACATTGGATCATTGAAGATAGCTAGTTTTGTAGTGATAATACCTTGCTTCTGGCGGCAATATACATTAAATTGTCCACTAGCGCCAGAAGCAAGTAGTTGTCACTCAAAAACTAGCTATCTTCAATAATTTACACAGGAAACTGTCTAACGCACGTTACACATTACAGATAAATCCTCTAATATGCTGCCACGACCCCCCCCCCCCCCCGCATTTTATTTTTTGAAGGCAGGATCGACCGGCCGGTTTTTGTAATTTTCAGACTTGGCAACCCTAGGTGTGACGTCGTCGTACGTTATCTTCTGTTCACCTTTATGTTCACCGCAATGGGTGCTTTTAATAAAAGCACGCAGTGCCGCTGCTATGTATTGGCACGCTCACGAAAAACGCAAAAACCCGAACCCGGTGCTTTGTCTTCGACTAGGCACGGATGAGCACGGTGCTTTCTTTCTTATACGTTCATATTCGGTGCTGTGACTGAGTTGTTGTCGGCTAGTAAGCTGGTACAGTTTCGCTTGCAAAGCAAAAGAACGAAAATTCCTTCTTGGTGGGTACTGGTATGTACTCTAAAAACTTATGAACGACAGCGGGTGCTTTGCAGCGCGTGTGTTCGGCTGACGTTCTTGCCTAGGTGCCGCGCAGAGCGCTCCGAACACACATTGCTCCGTACCAAACAGAAAAATTTGGCATAGCGAGGTGCGGTTTCATGTTCGTTTCTGATGCGAGTTGAAAAATGCACCTAAACGGGGTGCGTGTTAGTTATGATCGGAGTGGAATGCTTGTGCACCGTTACCAGTGCGGTGCGTGTCAGTCAATAATTAGAAACCGCTGGTTTGGAATCGTACAAGATACCTATTCCTATGTAAAAAATTGCAAAGAATCGATTGGTGATAGTCCCACCTTGCGCAGACCTTGGGAAGATGTCCATTTTGCCCTAAATAAACTTTATAAAAACTCATTATTTAGAATAAACAAATTCATTGGCGGAACTAGGTGGGGGCTAAGCCCCCCCCCCCTTATTTTTTGCTGAACCAGCATGGGAAAGTGAACTCTCACTCGTTCTGTTTGACATTTGGCTTATTCACCCTTTTCAAATATTGGTCGACAATTCAGCCCTCAATATACATGCTAGTGTGCCCATTAAATATATTCCTGGAAAATCATCTCCAGCAAGAAACCAGCACTTCTGGGCTGCAAGTGTCAAAAATGTGTTAACGTTTACCAAAATGGCAAAAACAACAACTATCCACCGACACCGGAATCTTATAAACAAACAGATTCTTTTTATCAACCACTCGACCGTGTTTAAATATAATTCATATTAATTTCAAAATCGCTGCGGGTGCCGGGAGCAGCTTTAGGTGTTAGAATAAGTACAGTCTGTGCAGCCCGCAGAGTTACCGGCGAGATAGATGGCGAAGTAATTATCATTTCGAATATTTTTGTATTAGATTAAATTATTGAGAAGATGCCGAATATCTGCCCCAGTCAGTGTGCCGGGCTACAGCCAAATGAAAGTACGAGTCAGCTCAGATGAAAAAAAAAAGCAACAGTGGTGTTAGCACCACTACTTGTCTAGGAACTATGGGGTTTGTTGTCGAACTTTAGCCGTAATGGCGAAAACAGTGAAGCTACTCCGTTCAGAAGTGTGCGCATTCAAAGAACGGTACCCCGTCGCTTCGAAAACGGACATCGTGCGACACTTTGTGGACGCCTGATATGCCCGTTCCGGCATCTACAAACATCCGACGAATCTGGGCGACAGGAAGCACCGATGCTGAAGAGGAAGATCGAGGGAAAACTGGCTACATCGCTGCGTGCGCTTGGCCTGGAGGTCGGTGCAACCGGCCAAACAGTGAAAAAAAAACCTGATGATCATGGACATGTCAGGAAATGGCAGTCCCATCCACTGGTCTCGGAGCCGCAAGCAATGACACAACGGCGTCGGTGACGTGGCGGTGATGATGGACGGCGAGACCTATCTCACCCTGAATGGCAACGATTGGCAGGTCACTTCGTATTTTACCTCTCCCACGAAGGAGTGCGCTCCGAGGTGAAGTTCATTTCACACACCAAGTTCCCCAAGAAAATTCTGCTGTGGCTGACAATCAGCGAGAAGGGGATGTCAAAGCTGCTCTTTTTACGCTCCGGACTGGCCGTGAACGAAGAGATTTATAGTACGAAGTGCCTGCCGAAAGTTACGTTGTAACGTTGTTCATCAAGAAATACCAATAGGGCGAAGACGAGGTGTTCTGGCTGGATCTGGCGTCGGTCCACTACTAGAAGCGATCGTTGGAGGCGATAGATCGGCTGAATATCGAAGTCGGCGAGCCCGCGCCGCCCAACGTCCCCCAGCTGCGTACCATCAAGAATTTCTAGGCAAATCTGAAGCGTAAGATCTACTCCAACAATTTTGTCGCGAAAACTGAGGGGGAATTGATAGGGTAGTTGATCCAGTAGTTGTGGTAGTACCAATCCCAAGTAACATTTTTGTTATACAATAGCTTATCAAGCACTTGGTCCACGTGAATCAGCTGTACAACAGTTTAATAAGCTATTATACAACAAAAATGTTACTTGGGATAGTTGCGCTACTATTCATTATTAATGCATATTTTCGTCACCGTACCATTTTAGATAAAACAATTACATTCATTATATAAAACAGGTTTTTAGAAGTATTGGTAGTTAGACTACACCATTTAAAATTAAAGCATTATTTGCTAAAATGCCAATTTTCCAAAATCTAACGCGCAGTTGGAGCGCACAACTATAGGCGCTCATCTATAGTTTTGCTACGATGTTTTTTCACTTAGCAACCTAGCAATGTATATGGAATAACACAATTAAAGGAACATCAAACTTAATTAAGGAAACATTAGCGCAACTGTTGGTACAATATAATTGAATCGGAAAATTCATTTTTTCTTTATAAAGCTTCTCGTACAACGAAAGCAATTGTCTTGCCTTGTGACAAATACCTTGTATTTGATAAATTTATATCCCACAAGCATTAATTGAAGCATATACTTCAATAAACAAGCAAAATGAAGGTATATTGTGCTTAGTGGCGCAACTAATGGATCATCTACCCTAAATAAAACGAAGAAAAAACTCAAAAACACCCCTACACGCATGTGTTCCTATAGGATGCATATATGCATATATGCAAGGTATTTCAGTTACACTCAAGCAAATAATTCAGTTTCATTAGATTTATTTTACGCTGATTCATCTAACTCGGCTCGTTCCCTACAAGCTACAACCCTCACCTAGAGTGACTATATATAGAGTGGCGACAATGTCAAAATTGGAATGATAATTATCTGTCAGTGTCATTCCAATCGAGCAGACGACCAATCCACCGCGTATGCAGGAAAGAGAAAGAAAATATAAAATAAATACGCAATGCATACTTTTGGGATGACATGTCGCCACTCCCAGTCTGTATATAGTCACTCTACCCTCACCTTACCTTACCGGCCCCATTTGATTTGTACAACCACCCAGGTGAGCGGAGTCATCTAGGTGACTGAGAATCGCAAACTGTGTTATGTGTACATCACCCAAAAAATTTAGGTGAGGCGACTGGGAGAATAGGGCCCCAGTTTTTGACATACCCCCGAACAACCCGAACTATCTTTGGTGTCCACTGGCTACTATGTATTTTTTAGAAAAACTACACAAATTTCCCCGTCGAATGCAATTGGTTTCATCTAAAAATAACGTATTTTGTAGAAATTATGGCCATTTAAATTTCGTCAAAATTTTACCTGTTTCGATGACAGGACATGATACGTGGCTTCTTATTCTTCTTCATTCTGTTCCCTGGGCGATTCCCTTTCAATATTTATCGCGGAAAACAAAAGTGTTTTCAAGAATGTTTAAATTGCAGCCACTTGTCCTCAGCTGATTACTAATTACACAAAAATAGGTCCAATCTGGCCGAATTACACTTACACTTCAACTTAATTTGTTTTATGTCATCACGCCACGATAAACAAGTTCCAAAAAACCTAGTAAAAGGAAAAATTGATGGTTTCGGTGTTTCCTGTGGTTTCTAGCAACACTTTCGTGCTACCCGGCTACCCGGGCCGCAGTTGCACCCATGAAATCAGCCAATCAGGTAGCTGGCTCTTTTTGAAAGTAGATTGGCTCTTTTTCGATACAACGTGTCATGTCCTGGCTTACGCGATCATTTTGTCTAATCCCTGTATCTACGGATAACGTTGCCCTTATTTACATTTGTGTTCAGCGGGTAACGTCAAGGGTGACGTTCGTGACGTTGGTACAAATGATAACGCACGGGTAACCGTTTTTCTTGAATCTTCTTTACCGACTTTGGTTATCCCGTATTCCCGTATGCGTTATTTTCTTTCAAAACGTCAGTAAACGCGTGCATTTGTTCAACTTGTGTGTAAATAAAAACATTTTTCATCGTTGAATTGAAGTTATTGCCTGAGAAATCATCGGTTTCCTGTACTTTTTGCATATTTTAAACATGCCTTCGGAAATTCAATATTCGGAGAAATATTACGACGAAGTGTACGAGTATCGCCATGTAAGCCTTCCGCCAGAATTAGCCCGGAACGTACCGAAGTCGCACCTCATGACCGAAACCGAGTGGCGAAACCTGGGTGTCCAGCAATCGCCGGGTTGGGTAATGTACATGGTACGCATTCGTTTGCAATGGTTTTTGTTATACTTCTAAACAAATTTTAATGGAGCCTTATTCTCACCGTCGCCTCAGCTCACTTTTTCAAATAGACGCGCAATTTATGATTCAGAAAGTCACCCAATTAACGAAGGCTTACCTTTCACTCTGTAGAAATCGCATTAGATATGTGAAGTGGAGTAAGGTGAAAATGAGAGAAATGTTATCTGTGAGAATAGGACCCATTTATGGTCAAGTACTAAAAATTACTCAACGTTACGTTGTTACAGATGCACAATCCCGAGCCACACATCTTACTATTTCGACGGCCAAGGACGGATGTCCCGAAAAAAGCAAGTAATACAGCGAGTAGCTCGGGCACCGGAAAAGGCTCCTCAAAGCTAGCTGTATAAAATCTCACACAAGAACCTATCAACTAACCCTTAAGAGCCCAAGATGATTTATTTTTTATCACGAAATGTTTGAACATTTCTTTCGAGAAAAAAAAAATCAAGTGATGTTAATTTTTGTACGTTGATTTATTACAAATGTCGATAAATAAATGCTTTTTTATTACATAATTGTTTTGTACTTTATTTCAATTTTAGCGTCAATGTATAATTTTTTTTTTGTAAATGGTTTGTTTCTTCATGCAACTCGGTTGTTGCGCGAAAATTCAGTCCCGTTAAACAGCTGAAATATGATCCATGCACAGGATTTATGGCCTATTTTCCAGACTAGCTCTGCTTCGTCGAGCTGACAAGCCTAAAAATAGAGAAATAATAATTAGCTTTGGTTGAAACTTGTGAAATATTTATTAGGAAAAACAAAATCAGAAATAATTTTGATCAATCACGATATATGTCAGTCGGGAAAAGAAGACATAAATTGTAAAAGTATCATCACAGGCAATTAGTATCTAAGAAGAAGCAGATTATTTCTTTCGATATAATAAAAGTGTTATGGTTATGATTTTAAAAATAATTAGCTTCTTCGTACGAACTAATAATACTAATAACGTAAATACACTCACCTTTAGCAGAATTATTGCCCTATGCCACCTTTTATTCGCATCTGGAATCAAAAGGCAAACAAAAATAATTAATACTAAAGAAGTACCTAAATCATTAAATGCACGCGATACCTTCAAAATCATAGACATCAATCGCTTTTCCACTGTACTTTAATAAATGTTAATTCCTCACAACTGTTCAAACGATTGATGTTTTATGAGTAGTGTTATGTCAGTAATTGGAATGAATAATAATCAACTAAATTCATCAACACGGACCAATTAATTTCATCATATTATTAAATAATTCTTAATAAAAAAAAGATTGATTACAATTATACAAATGAAACCATAACATTAAATAATAAACAACGCAGCTATTCATTTCTTTTTTTACAAAAAACTATGACTCGCTCTATCTAATACGCAGCTCTACGTAATTGTGAATCAATCTTCCCCTTTTTTTGAACTTGCACATATTTAAAAAGAATAAGCTTACCTCCTGCATAGAATACAAATTCGGACTTCCTCAAGCTTGTTAGTACAATCCTGTGAATCCAAGAGAAAATGGATTTTAATAAAATACTTCAACGATTAAGGATTTTTTATGTTAAGAAAATTAAATCA
Source organism: Sabethes cyaneus (assembly GCF_943734655.1). Lineage (NCBI taxonomy): Eukaryota > Metazoa > Arthropoda > Insecta > Diptera > Culicidae > Sabethes > Sabethes cyaneus. The sequence continues at coordinate 47,265,055 of NC_071355.1, forward strand.
GACAAATAAACCGAAGTTTATTTGCAGCCGAGTTGTTATTATCATTACGAAGCACTCAAACGGTAATTATTATCATCATTTATAACAAAATAGTGTTGTTGGAAAGCATTTCCACAAGCTTTAGCATCATCTGGTAATATCAGATTTTAAACTTCGCGTTAAAGGCGTGGAAATGCTATCCAAACGACATTATAAAAATGTCATGTCTTTTCACAAATGTGAGAACTTACCGCCAGATCTAGGAGTTGCTGATTTCAGTTCGGTTACTATTGGCATAAAATCTTGTTGATAGTTGCGTGGAACCTTGACGGACAAATATAAAAACAAAAAATAAGTAAATTTTTGCACAAGAGAAATCTTTTGTTTGCAGATGAAAACATTTCTAATCAATAGTTGTGCAAAAACTATTGGCTTTTGTGCGTTACGTTGTCAGCAATTGGAATGAATAATCAACTAAATTCATCAACACGGACCAATTGAAATCATCATTTAATGTTGGCATAAAAATAAACAAAGAAAATCATCGATCACAAAAATTTGTTGAAAATACTATAACAAATATGCTAAGACTTCTTCAATGATTTTCTTTTGTTTTTGCTTTTGCATATGTACCTATTTGAATAACTATACTTACCCACAAAATAAAAGTGCGGTTTCTGAGTCCATCTGAGTCTGAGGTCCATCATTGCCATGCTGTGAAATAGACGAAAAATACTTATTTAATTTGCATTCGATAACATTTGAGGTTATGTTAAGGTAGAGGAAATTTCCAATCAGACAAATAAACCGAGGTTTATTTGCAGCCAAGTTGTTACTATCATGCAGTAATACTCAAACGGTAATTATTATCATCATAAAATACTGTCACAATTCCTGTCCTTGAAAAGTCAGATCACGGAACCTCACCTTAGAACTAAACGAAAACTTATATTTTCATAATTCACAAGGCAGTTGTTTGTGATGTGGCTTTTCATAATCATGTTAAAGATAAAAAAAATCTTACCTCCAGATCGAGCAAATCTTCGCTAATATTTCTCCGTTTCGAAGCTTTATATGGCTAATATAAAATCATGGATAGTTGTGCACCGCTGATGAATCCTCCCTGCATTGAAAACAAACAAAAAACTGGTTATAAAACTAGGTATACTTTTGTGATTTAAAAAATAATAAAAATTACATATCAGAAGAGGTATGATTGTAAAATCAAAAAAAAAATCATAAACACGGACCTAAATTTTCATCACTGTATAAAACAAAAAGTACCTTATACTAATTTAAAAAAAAAAGCAAAAAATTACCGTTTTTCATTGTTGAGACAACTATGGTTCTTTCCTGAACCTTTCGAGCCATTCGGATAATAACTACCGTGGTTAAAACTCCCCTAAAACTGTCTACTTATAACTTATAACGACACTGTGCATTTGGTTACTTCATAGATTATTTCGAGGTAGCATTCGTTGTTAAACAGGCAGCTTGGCGATCTTTGAACGTTTTGCTCGCTTTCAGAAAACCTTCATTAATGAAAAGGAAAGCTTCACGTTAGTATAATTCAGTAGAGCTAAATAAACAGCAATCTTACCTTTCGTGCGGACTTTCTCGGGAACAAATTCATCAGCAGGGCCTGCAAGAAATCGAACATCTATTAGAAAGGTTTCTCTCAACTTACAATTAAAAAAACTGACATAAAATGCAGTTGAACGGCCTCTAACGGCTGTGTAATAGCTTAAAACGATAGACTAATCTACAGCGCGCGAGTTTTTTTTACGTCTTTTTACGGTATTCAGGAAACGCCAAACAAAAAAAGATAGAAACCACCGGAATTCACATAATGTCTGCAACAGCTATATTGCAATGCATAGAATCGAAAATTAAGTGTGGCATTATAGCTTTTGACGAGCAGAATATCTTGTCGGTTAACCTTAGCAGAAGAATAGCAAAATAGTCAAACACTAGCGTGAGACGAAAACTTTCACTCTATAGCGTTGTTTTATGTGATATAGAGGATAGGAGTATGCTAAGGTGTCACCAGATAAAGTTAAAAAGTTGCTATAATGCACAATAAAAAAGTGGATTTTTGAAGACATGTGAATTATAAGTCCGGTGTTACGGTGCAAATTTGGCGTTTTTAGGGTTCATTAAAGCATTATGTGCATGTTATCGAGATTTTTTTTATCAGAGGACCTGCTCCAATAGAATGGTAGATTTTTGTTTGATTAAAAGTGACGTAAATAAATAAAAGCTGTTTTTTAACTGAACATGAAAAGGTGAAGAACTGTTGTGAACATAACGAAAATATGCTCGAAAAGAAATCAAAAAAAAACTGTTACAATGTATCTTGAGTTTACTATACGATTATTTTATCGATTTTACTTAATGTACATGCTGGGTATTAGTATTATAGCTAATTACCTAAGCTATTGGGTGTACGAAAAAGTTCGGTCCGTTTTTAAGAGATGTTTTTGGCTGTTACGAATGATTCATAGAACACCTGATTTCTTTGGTTTCGGAGAGCTTGAACATCACTCAACAATCTTCAGTTTGTTTCATGGGTAAACCAATGTCGAACTCTGTAATAACTGAGCGCCATTTGCAAGGAATTTTAGGTTTGTGCTTCAATTAGAAGGAATGTGCCGCAAAGAATGTGCTTAAGAATGGAAGTTTATGGCGACGCGACGGTACTCCTACTGATAGTTTGTGATTCGAATCAAAAGCCAGAATAGTTTTCTGAATTACCGTGCCAGTACCATATTGTGAACGGCTCCATATTCTGAACGGTTCGGATTAAAAATAGTCATTCTAATTTGAAGACGCGTAATTGTGTATAGAAAACTGCAAAACATTATTTTATGACATCTTTTACGAAGTAATCGTCATGAAAAAGTCCGTTTTCCACTACATTATGCGCTAAAAAAATATAAACAATGTGCTGAAATCGATAAAAGTAAAAAAAACATGGCCGCTTAGCCGCTGCGCTAAGATGTGAGTGCAAATATTTTACGCTATTTTTGCCGTGTTTTTCAAGTTTTTTTCGCAGAATCTACTGAAAATTCATCAGTAAGTACCGTGCATCGTACGTGAACTAAAATATTAGCTATTTTTCATGAATTTATTTCTCAAATTAAGTGTCTTGTTTTTGGCACCGATTTTCACTGATGGTTCCTTATTCTGAACAGGTATGTCGCGACAAAACAAAATCACCGTACACACCGGATGGAAAATGGAGAAGGCCATTATGATGGTTGGTAGAGGTATGTCAATAAGGGATGCTACTGCTTTGTACGGTGTTGCCGTCAGCACCCTCCACTCGAAACTAAAAACGCCGTCTGTTTACAGTCATCCAGGCAAACCAACCATACTTTCGAAGGAGGATGAAAATCGTATAATTGATTTTATCGATCGGTCTTGCAAAGTTGGTTTGCCCATTGATACGAATAGTCTGAGGATATCCGTAGGACAATATATGAAGTTTTGTGGAAGAACAAATGTTTTTCCGAACGGCTTCCCAGGTAGAAAATGGACGTCCTTATTTCTAAAACGGCATCCGCAAATTTCGAGACGTGTCCCAAGCGCTTTATCGAAACAAAGAACATGCATAACAGAGCAATCAATTCGGAAATGGTTCGCCGAAATATCAACTTACATTTGCTCCGAAAAACTACAGAATACTTTTCGAAATCCTGCGTCCGTGTTCAACATGGATGAAACCGGCATACGTTTAGTACCAACAAAGGAGTCAGTTCTGGCTAAATATGTTGAAAAATATGTACATACATCAAACGCTAACTCGGAAAAGGAATGTTATACGGTATTATTCTGTGCTAGTGCAGCTGGTGTTCTGGCCCCTCCACTAATCTTATTCCCGTACAAAATGCGTCTACCCGCCGAAATTGTGAAAAGCTTACCGGATGACTGGGCAGCGGGTAAAAGTGATAGTGGTTGGATGACCCAAGAAACATTTTATTATTATTTGAAAAACGTTTTTCTTCCATGGCTTGTACGGTGTAAGACTTCGTTTCCGGTTATTGTGTTTGTAGATGGCCACAGATCTCACGTGTGCTATCAAACGACTGAGTTTTGCCGGGAGAATGACATCGTTCTCATATGCCATCGTTCTCATATGCCTGTCGTCCTCCGGTAGTGGCCAGCAGCCAGGAGTACCAGAAGTACTACGAACAACTTGAGGCAGAGAGGCTAGCTAAGGAGAAAAACAGAAGCGAGGAAAGCTATAAGAGCAATTAAAAAGGCCGATAAAACCGCAAAAGTGTTAAATTTTGTAACAAATCTTATATAAATATATAATTTTTGTTTCAAATATACAATGTTTTTACTGTCCATAATTAGGAACATTTTTGTCTATTATTAGGAACCATCTTGCTAAACGTGTCCATAATAAGGAACCCAAACCCGATGTTCAAGAAATTATTTTTTGATATGTTTTCCATTTATTTTAAAACCAATCTAACTTCAGACATCTAGTCAGATGTTCGGTAAATGAAATGGTAATGAAGACTATCAGTTAGAAACGATTGAAACCCTTATTTTTAATTTAGTAGATTTAGCCTTGCGTAAGTGTTCAGAATATGGTACTAACACGGTATTCGACGAGAGCCACAACAAGAAGTTTCTGTGCGATTGGCATTCATAAGAATGATTCAAAAGCAAGGTAATTGGGTAGGGTACCGTAGGAATTGGAGATTGGAAGATGACTCACTTGCGAGTACATAGTTAATACAAAGGTAGCAAAGAACAGGGATTTACATTGGGTTGTAACTGATGATGCGAAGTGAATATTTGAAAACCCCAAAAAGTAAAATTACTTCGCTATGTAGAATCAATCATTGTAACCGACCTTTACATCAACGTATAAGTCGTATGTTGATGACTCGAGGGTCATACTTTGCATCTGGTGGTACCAAGTGTGCTGTCATGACAGACATGCATTGATAAAATTATTCTGCTGCATGACAATGCTCAACCTCATGTCGCAAACATCATGAAAAAGCATTGGGAAACGCCCAATTGAGATATTTCCGCGTCTGCCGTATTCCCCGACTATTGCTCATACTGATATTGGTTATTCCGACGGATACCGCCCGACTTTGCAGCCGGTTCACTTTTTCGAATAAATCGAAAAGTGGATTTTGAAGCTGCGTCGTGTCCTCAAAGGACAAAACCTTTTTTCTAAGAGAGGATAGAAAAAAGTAGTAACAAGCGATGGACAGTATCATCAATCATGTTGATTTTGAAAAATAAATGAATTTTTAACCTTATAAAAACGGACCAAATTAATTTGTGCAACCCAATAGTTTCAACCTAAAATATTGAATAATCCTTTATTTCATTTTGGTGGAAAAAAATGATTAAGCCGCTGCAAAGAAAAAACTTTACGTTGGCCACGAATCTTGGCGTTAGATATTACATTTTTTATCTATCATTACTGCCATATGTCAATGTATGAAACGTACAATGCACATTTTCTAATCCTGGAAATTCAATTATGGATTAGCAAAGAAAATCCTGTTGCTAGTGCTTAAGATGTTAGCTTTAAACACTATCATCATGTTAATGTAATAAAACAGCCTGATTCAAGTGTCGTTTCACACATTTTAGTATCAATAGGCCCCTTTGTATATCGATATGATGAACTTCGGGTATTTGTATCTTAATCGAGCTTATCGCCTATTGTCAAAATTTTACAACTTTCTACAGTGGTTTTCAGTTACCCAACCAAAAAAGACATCCATTGTCCATAGGATAAAGGTTAAAGTACCCGGTGGTGGGTTCTTACCGATAACAATACATTATTAGAAGTGATGTTAAATTTGAATGAAAGTGTACAATATAGAAACAAACTAGTTAAACATTTACCTATTCACATTGTCGACAGTATGTATACTAGAACTTCAGCTATTCACACGTAGGTGCGAAATCCGCAAGTAATTATTCCTTCGTGTTTACACAATACACCACTGCCGTGTTCCATTTCACTTGATGAGCTGGGTGTTATAGGCCGATTTTCGCCTTGTCCAATAAACACACATAGGTATTTCGTTAAGCTGAAACACAACACGAACTGCCTTCCCTTCGGGTTCGGTGCCAAAAACAACGCAGAATCAGTCGACCACACAACTACTACCCACCCACGCCCAACACTGCCACATCAACAAACAATCGAACTGCGAAACATGGTTTGATAGATCAAAGAATTTCTTTTTCATGCAATCGTTTTTCTATACGATGTCGTTAAACGTTGATCTTTTAAGGAATATTGACTTCTCACCGCCTTATATGGCACGCGTTTATTTGTGAGTTCGTTTCCAAATATATTTTAAGGAATATTACCCCTTCCTTTTTTTCTCTTCCAAATATGGTATTAAATTCATGATTATTGATTAATCTTGTTACATACAACAGCAATATTCTGTAGATAATTGATGAAGTGCGCTATACAGACGCATAGAATGTATAGAATTAATATTGCAGCATTGTCAATCAATATTGAATGTTCTGGCGCAATTTTATTGTTCTGATTTTTGTTTAATCTTTTCATACTACATCTTTCAAATAAACGGAAGGTAACGTGGGGTTGATAGCAGCAAGCACTGTATTATTTGTGAAGCAAAACTAGAGGAACAGCGTTTTTCGAATGCGATGTCCAGTAAATGACGGCGATCATGGGAAGACATCATCCCTTCTAGTCGTCATTCCACTGGGTCATTGTTGGATTCAACATAACAGATATCTTTGGATCATCGTTGGTTACAACAGTGGACACTAAATACCGATAGAAAATGAAAAAAACTATAAATGATATATGACCAACGAAGTTTTTATGCAAGTAATTTATTTTTATAAGTAAAAGATTTTTTTCTATTTCTTTCTACTTATTTTGAGATTCTACAAAGAAGCTCAAAACAAAACTGGTCATAATTTGGGTCTATTTTTGTAGATACCAATATGTTACCACGCCACAACTTCAATAACATTAGACAGCAATCTATAGTTTTACAACATTTCTATAAAAGAGAATCAGAAGTGTACACCTTTTACATTTCTTCGGCTTACAATATTTTCAGTCTGTGACGATTTTTTTAGCCTCATTAGATTGACGTATATTGAAAATTAAAATTTTGTTGTGCCAGATTCATTTACCCTTCCAAATAGCTAATACGTACTGAGTTTCCGTTGCTGGTTAATAAATTCAACGTTACTAAAATTGATTTCGACATATTTTTGTCCGTAATTTAACAGTTCTTTTAAAAAAATGCATGAATTGCGTCATGACTACGTAACTAATCACGGCACGGTCCAAGCGAAGAAAAGATCTAGAATTTATCATATCACAGCTTACATATTGACCAAGAGGGGAACCAAGAATTAAGAGGATTGTTCACTTTTACTTTCCTAAGAAAGAAGTACCATTACGGCAGCAGAAAACTGACAGAAGAAATCTTAAATTTGCTGTTATCATGAACTACACCACCTTTCCGGTGTTGTGGTTTTTCAATTACAATTATAAATGCTACGAGAAGTCCCAAAGCTATGCCGCCAGAAAAATTACAGAAACGCAGGGAGCAACATTGTTTTGAACATTGCAATTTTGAACAGAAAGAAGAATCAATGAAAACAGTCGATTCAATGCGCGGCATAGCGTAGTTTTGGGAAAACACTTTGCTTAAGTGGGAAAATCGCATAAAAATGCACTTCAAAGAATGTGAGAAAATAGTTATAGGTATGCGAGTAAATACTAGTATATGTATATTCTATGACCAGATTCGACATTTATTATGTTTTAAATCGAAAGACACGAATCTCGAACCGGATTTCAGTAATATTTAGATGTAAATTGCGTCTAAGTATCTTGGTATTCGTGGTCTATCAGCAAGCATTTAGCTGCTTTACACTAGAACCCTGAAACATTAGACTCTCCTAAGCGCATCGTATTTCAAATCCACAGAGTTTTGAAAATAACTTGTACGACGAAACCGTCGTTCGATCAGCTGACAATTGACAATTCATACTTTTCTGTGTAATCTCGAGCAATCGAATGATTTATCAATAAAAATAGACAACACAGTCAAACACACACGCACAAACCAATCAAACCGTCGACCCACACAACCATTTGCATCCATTTCATCCGAACACTTAAGTGAGTGAGTGACGTTCTCAGTTCATTGTTGCAGTTACTAAGTACCTGGAAAATAGACTATTCAATTAGTAAATAAACAAATATTTTGAAACAAACAGTATTCCCGGTTCAAAACTCTGTGCAGCAAACAACCAACATGGAACAGTTATGTCGGATTCTTCCGTTCAACAATAGGCGTAAAAAATACGAATTCCAGACTGCACAGAATTTAGCACCACGAAAACAGAGTATGTATATGGTAGAAACTCACGTCTTGGAACGAAAGCCCAAAAGAGTTGGTTTAGTGATATTTTGTTCTGTATTAATTATTCCTACTCCCTATAGCTACGACAAAGTGATCCAACAATTTTGAAATTTACGAAATGCTTAAGAAATTATCAAATCAAGCTAAAGTTATCATTTGCTGTTGTAGTAGTGTTACATTATTTGCCACTTATCAACAATAGAATCTCTCATGTTTCATATAGCAGCATATACGTAAATCGTTACATCGCAACGTGCCAAAGAAGACTTTTTGCTATTTTATACGCAACTGTAATAACATTGATTTAAACCATTTTTCTTTATGGTGGTACACAACTTTTGAAGCCCTCGGGCATCCTAAAGCCATGACATTTTTTCGTGCATTTTTCAACCGCTGGTCGCAAGTCAACGTAGACTTGATCGACTCACCTAGTTCATTGAGTACCTCCTCTTTTATCTATTCCTGGTACCGGTGGAATCATTAAACAGAACGGTTTCTCCGTATAGTCATCCGGCATTCATATATGTCCGACTCTATGTTTCCTCCGAATCTTCCCAAATGTAAGATGGAAATCTCTTGTAGCAGTTCCGTTCACGCGCAAATAATATATTCGGGGGTGTCATACTCCTAAATACTGCAAATATCGACATGCGCGCATTTTCTATGAGTCGCGTCAGAGTTTCGACAAGTGCATAGAGAACCGTTGATTTGAGAGTTTTTGTACATTTGTTAATTTAGTATAGTGGCGTATGCTCCTGTAGCGCCATGCGAAGGGTACACAGCAGGTCCGATTTTCAGCTTGAATGCATCGTGGGGTCTCCTTAATTGTGTTGCGCTGTTAGCGCTGTTACCTGCGATGCCAAATATATGTAATAGTAGACTATTTTTACTGTCAACAATTACTGTACGTGGGAAACGAATGTTGGTGTCTTTTGATGCCTTGCCTTCCATATATGTATTTGGTGTTCCGGTTTGTCTAGCAAATATTGCCTTCGTCGTTACAAAATAAGTCCCTATTCGTCGTATCAAGGACGCCATTTAACAAACAGGATAAACTGCCACCAAGTTTCAACGTACTGCGAGACTCGAAAACTACACGCATGAAGCACACTATTTAAGCTTCTGATTCTGTTTATCCAGAAGACTGAATTCGTAATATTACAGGTCAGTTGCTATGGGCCGACTATATCACACGATGTCTTGAAATCAACAAAAAATGAGGAAAATCTGTCCGATAGTAAAAATGTGCTCCAGACAGCTAAGTACCTTGTGGACGACGTTATCCAGCGTTATCCCTTGAATTAATAAAAAAATTTGAAAATAAATTTGGAATGTTAGTGGTAAAGTTGAATTATATTCCAACATATGTTGTCGTAGTCAATCAATATCAAATTATGCAAAATCGGTCAAAAATGTTCCTAAACCCAATAACACTGAGCTGAGCACATGTATCCAAAAAAATCATGGCAGCTTTCAGCAGAACAATTGAACAATTTCTTCGTTGGATCACTTTGAATTTCTGATACAGTATTCTATCAGCCTATATAACTACGGCTCGCTTTTTATGAAAGAATTGTCAATTTAAAAAATTTTGGGATGCACGTAAGACTTATTTTTCCAATGAATATCATTTATATTATTTTTTTATTACACAGTGTTTTCTTAAAGATATTATCATACTTATGTCTCAATCTATGGATAAAACTTATGTTTGTTTGTTTTTTTTTATAAATAGTACTGCAAATGTGTATAAGTTGGGACGAATCCCAAACAGCGAGATATTATTTTTTGTCTGTCTAAAATACATTCAAACAGGGTATTCTCTTAATGTTTGTTTACACTACAAAGGTGACATGTTTGGTGTCACTTTTTTTGTTGAAATTTTAGTTTGAGAATTTCAGCTCCAAAACTTTTAATACCAGCGACAATGTCCGTTGATTTTTCATATAAAGTGAATCGCATGTTTATTTTCATATCGTATATAATCCATAAATGAAACGCGGACCAAATCAGAGCACGTGGCTCTAGACTTAGTTGCGCGCCACAGCTAGAGCAGCTTCGTGCAAATATATGCAATGGTATTTTATTACTCATTGAAAATTACAAATTTTTACTAGACACTCTACGAATTCAACTTTTTTAGTAAGAAGATAAAAGGGCAGGAAAGACTTTAGCAATTTTCGTCAAAAACTATCATTGTGTCATTTTTCTGCCATCCTCAGCCTCAGATGCGATAATCGAAACATCGAGTTTTTGAAAAAGTACATTAAAACACAAGCATTATTAAAGCGGACCACTGTTGAAGTTTTACTATCACTTCAACTGCTTAAAATCGTCTTCTCTTGCTTTGGAAGTCATCATTGTTACGACGATCATTGTTATTCATCCAGTTGCGGTTGTTGTTTCCGGCGCCACCAAAAGCATTGCCTTGACGCTGCGGTCCACCGCCTCCTCCTCCCTGTTGGTTGTTCTGTTGCTGCGGTTCATCGTTGCCAAAGCGTGACTGTCTATTTTGACCATGTTCATAGTCACGAATCTCCTAGTGGAATTATAATTTAATTGGATAAACGAATATAACGATTAAAGTTTAGCATCGAGTAGATGATGGTGGAAGTGTGTAAAAAGCCGGAGGTTTTCTCTGGCTTCAACACGCGCAAATCACGCTGTTTTAGTTACCAATTTGGCTTGAAGAAAGACATTTCTATAGCTGATTTGAGTTCAGACGGAATAGCTCAACAGTCAACATCTTATTACGATGGGATCTCGGGTATTGGATTACTTTCTCGAGACATACAAATTTGCTAAGTATGTGTTCGTAAGAAGATACAATCTATCGATTATCAATTGCCAGCTTTAATTTGCATCGGTAAACAGCGAGATAAAATAAAAGGCAACGAGGATAACGCTTCAATCTAAATGTGTCATGCGAGTGTGTTTTCACAAAAAGGTTTTAAAAGTGTAACCTAAACGAAACTACATTGATAATTATAGAGCAATAGAAACTGCACCTGCTGCTGCAGTGTTTATTATCATAACCAATGTAAATTGTTCACGCAAAAAAACATTTTTGAGAAACTCCCAACAAACCAATCGTGTAACTTCATTATGAACAACGTCAATTTACCCACCTATTTACCCACGTATTTACCCACCTAAATAAGTGTAGATTATTCAATAAACGCATAGGTTCCTGGCAAGTATACTATATGTTCAGCTTAAGCAGAACAAACTTTCATATCTTTAATGGATTTTCCGAATACGGCCAGATTAGTAGATCTAAATTGTATACCCCGAGTACGTAGTGTTAGCCCATTATCCTTGCCCTTGAACTTGAAGACAGCAGCTTCATGATTAATTTTCAGCATAAACAACACAAAAGAACCGTCAGAGTATAAATTGATTCCATAATTATGGACGCCTATTTTGTCATGTTATTGACGGATAATAATTATGTGCCACAAATAGGGATGAAAAAGAATCCTAGCGATTAAGAACCTAGAAGCGATCGAATTGAGATTCATTGATATCACTGCTTGTAAGCGACATACATTTTGTCGCGAGCTTTCCAGATTATGACGAACTTCATACCAGATCATGTTCATTTCTTGATTACGTTGAGAAATATAACAAATGCAGTGCGTGAATCTCAATACAAACAACATGAGTTACCTTTTTTCTCGCAGCTACGTAAAATATAACACTTTGATCGGTGCTGAGAATTGTTGAGAGAACAAAATCTTGTGATTAAAGCTAAAGATTCACTGTTTGTCGTGAACTGTACGGATCATGGATCATGGTGCGTGTGGCGATAACTCACAGATTTGATCAAAATCACTGATTTCCCAGCGCTGGTCACAAAGGTTCTATATGAAAATTCACCATATTCAGAAGATTCGCAATGTACATCGGAGTTTATAAGAAAAAGTTTGAGACTTAAAAGCAAACGACCCGTTTCAACAGTGATTTTTTGGACTGGTACCCAACGACCGAATAACAAATAGCCGACATTCCGATGGCCGAATTTCAACAACTGTCACAAGAAGGTCAAACCTCTACTTGGCCGAATCACAAGTGGCAGAATCCCGAACTGGCCAAAACGCGAAAGGCCGAACCCCCGATAGGCTGAATCTTGCCGAAAATTATTTTCTCGAATGATATTGATAAAAATAATGTTTTGAGGATAAATGTTAAGCTGGTTAAGGTATCGTCAAAGTAATTAAAAGCTATTTTCGTGCGTTTTAGAAAAATATCTAATAATGAAGGAGAAAAAGCATTATGCATTTTCCTAGGTTTACTGACTAGTAGGGATTATCCCTTACTTAGTAAAGTTCGAACGAACGGCAGTGAGTAAGGATAGCATATATTTTCTGTCACATTCGGTTACTTGTGATTCGATCATTCATATTTCGGACATTTGTGACTCGGCTATTAGATCAATTATGCCATTTGTTTTTTCGCGTTTCGGTCATTCGTAGGTAATCCGACTTTTTTCACACAGACTGATAGAAAAACTCCCTCAAGGATTAACAATGACAAAGGATCTCAATTTTCTGGCTGACGTTACATTACTACTAAGCGACAAAGTTGACTGCCTATAGATTGCTTTTGCGATTTCAAAAATCGAAGTAAAGATGATCCTTCGATGATCGTAAGGCACAAACAAAACCTGGACTTAATTATTTTGTAAAATGTTTATAATTCAAATCACTGAATTTACAATTTACATTTACTATCTAACTTTCAATTACTGGTATCAGCATCTTTGGCTCGAGCAGCAGCATTTAATTATACTGGTAAACAATGAGGGTTTTAATTTCTGGTTCAATTTTATTTTACTGGCTGACCCCCAATGCCGTATACAGCATGTCAGAATCTCAGAATCTACGAAGGAGTTCCTTAACGAATGCATTAAAAAAAATAACTGATTTTAGTGCGATTACCCTGCCGTCTGTTGATGAATCCACCTATGTATCACCAATCGTGGATACCTTGGTGCACTAAGCAACTGACAGCGTTATCAGTTGGTTTGCAGCAGCCATGGCGAACAAACAAGCAACTACGCTCGATGCTTTGTTCGTGCTGTCAGCTCAAACCCGGAGCGAAGAAGTTGGACCTGGACGTGAGGTGTCCGCACGAACATAGTCAATCCGACATTTACAAATCCTCTTCCTTACGGAGAAAGTTGAGAGCGTCGATCGTAAGCCTTGTTCCGCACAAAGCACGAAGATGCAGATGGAAAGCAAGGTGGCTTTATTGTTACGCGCCTTGGACTGGAAGACCGGAGCGGCCAAAAAATACCTAACAAAAATAGACATTTTTATGCCGGAGCGTAAGCCGAGGCCGGTCGTATTTGAACAGGCAATCACTCAGAAGCCGCTGGATGGCACCGACTAGCAGAGGGATTGGACGTTGTCCAAGCCGCTGCTCTTTCCTTCGAGGTTTGCAGTGAATACGGACAGTACGTAATGCCTGCCGAAAATTACCGCCTGCATAAAAGAAGTATCACGCGGAGGTAACCGAAGACTGCCAACCCTCCCAGCGTCCCCCAACGACCGTGCGACCGATAGAAAATGTTTAGGCGAACACTAAAAACGGAGGATCTACTCCAATAATTTCGTGACCAAAACGGTGAAGCAACTGATCGGGCCACGAGAGTGGTAAAGAACATGCCGACATCCGTTTTTTCATAGGCTATGGCTAATGTTCTAACAAACTGCCGTAGGGACGACCCGCAGGGGGGTCCAAGCAATTTTGTAGAAGACTTAATAAAAGTAGAATTTAAGGAAAATTTGTTTCATTGAATTAATTTTTTTTAGTTTTTTATCGCCATTCGAAATTAGTTTAGTCCATTTTTTAAATACGTTATCCTGAAATTTTTGGTATCAGATCAGCCGCTGGATGTACTATGAAATGATGCGACCCCGGTAGAATTATCGTCAAATAGCGAAGCCGATTTAAAGTTAAACGTCTAAGTATTAGTGAAAAACGGTTGCTTCTTTAGTGTAAAAGGCAACAGACATTGCTTTATGGGCCCTGTTCTGTAAGTCACGTCGAGTGTCACATTGCTCGACCAATCGCCTTTTAATATTAGGGTGAAATTAGTCGTCATCGAATCTACAAATTTCAAAAGCAGTTTTTTCGTTAGAAAAAAAATCTGTTCATGAAAATATATTCGCTGTGTTCAAATTAGCAAAAAGAAAGCAGTGAATATATTTCTATAAACAGAACCCCGCTTTTGGACCCAAAAACTGCTTCCGAAATTGAGACTGCTAATTTCCGGTCAAGTAAGTCACACGCGACACGATTTTGTCGATTAACTCGACTGAATCCACCGCTAAAAAGCTAGTGGCGCAACTGTCAGCAAATGACACCTGAGCTTGCCTTGTTGCGATTGTTCATCGAGCCGCTTTGCTACCCGTTCTCCCAGCACTCGACACTCGACAGTGACCGAGTCGAGTCGAGTTGTTCGACATGACTTACAGAATAGCGCCCTTATTTTATAAGGAGTTTAGTCGAAGTGAGGACTAAGGAAAACTTACTAGAGATCAGTAGACCAAGAAAACAAAAAATCTTAGAAAGATATGAATGCTGCGGGGAGATCTGTCGCCTCACAGTGGTCGGCGCATTTGACGGCGGGTCGCTGTCAACACATGCAACTTGCGTTTACAACATCTTGCTTGTACGATGATGAGCTATTCCGGCTTCTTGCCATTGTTTATGTGAATAATGTGAATAAAAATGAGAACTGGAAAGAATGAAGTGAGCAGTGAGTAGTGGGCAGTGATTAGCGAGCAGCAAAAAATAAATAATTTATTGTCAATTGGTCTAACATTCAACCATATCTCGTGTACATTATGGCAGTATGCCATATGGTTGGCATTGATTCACAGCCACAATACAATGCCTGGCGTCTGTATGTTTGTACAGTGCACTATGCCTTTTACGCGTCCATATGCCGCGTGTCCAGTCCCCATGTGGAACTACAAAAAAATTTTGAACAGTATCGTTAAGTCTTGCACATTTTTTAACATGTGTGTGTGCTAGTAGAAACAGACTTTTGAGAATAGCAGAACAGACTTTTGAGAATAAGTATACGTACTTCGACAGTCCTTAGAACGTATATACAATACCCCCGAAAATCATCTCGTTCCTCTTCCTACACCACGATCGTCTTTTTTCTGACATGTATAACAGACCTTAAAGAACTTTATTACTAATCCATTATCCAGAAACCCTTTATGGAGAATACACAATTCCCTTGAAACCTTTTTAATAATACAAAAAATTATTCGTTCTTTCGATATTTTCCTTTACAGCTGGTAAATATTTTTCCAACAAATTTTACAATACCAGATCAGCTTTTTTACCGTAAACTTTTTTACCGATGTCATGCTTATTATTCACCTCTACTACTACAGTCCACAATCAATAGACAGTTATTGACCAGTAAACCAAACAACGACGAAGACGATAGACAAAACCGTAAATTTCTTACAAAAGTTGCTTTGCCTACCCTCTGCGGAAAACGTTATTCTGTAACGATTGGTTCGGGTTTCAAAAATGCATAGATGACAACTAACAATCCCATAGTTACTACGAATATGATTTATCACACAGCCCCAGAAACAGAAAACATTAATTTATTCCCGACTCAAGGAATCGAATGTGTTCTTTTCAAATCTTGTATTTCAACCCTTTGTGACCCGCATTGAATCACGTGTTAAATTTCATACGCTAGGGTAGCGTTTCCAAAATGGGGGTTCGCCAAAACTTTAGTTCGCTGCAGAATAGTATAGGGAAATCCGCCAGGCGGTTCGCGAACCGAAAAAGGTTAGCAACCGCTGCGCTAGGGCATAATGGGTTAATAGTATATAGCCCTACGGAAAGTCTGTAGCGAACCCTTTCAAATGACGATATTGGTCGACAAATAAAGATTAGGTATCTTGATTATTTTCTGGTTTGAATAAATAAATAACCCACATGCCCCGCTGACGTGTTTTCCCCGTTGATGACAAATAACTCCAAAGATTTAATATTCTTCACATCGCAAAATTTTTAAAAGTGCGTTTGTCTCTAGTATGTCTAGATCTAGACTTTCTTCGACTCAAAAATAGCGTAAAACTACAACACTCGTATCAGACATATTGTTAAAGCAATTGACGCATTATCTTCGTGCCGGCGAAAATGGGTTATCCTGTTTCGTTCCTAGACGATGGATGATATTGTTTCTTGTTCACACATACTTTCCTTCGCGTTATGGAAGGTAATAATCTTTTAACGTTTTGAGCTCAGTGCGAAGGTGTTAACTGGGCAACTCGACAAATTCATTCTGTTAGGCGATTAACGGTTTCTTGGACTGTCAATATAAAATGTAGACGGGAGAGACAAACTGATTCCTATTCACATAATACACACATACAAAAACAATACTGTTTTTTCGCAGTAAAATAGATGTTATTTTTGGGAACCACAGCGCCTCGCGCAAGCAATAGTATTGTAACTTTCCGATTACAAAAACACGCGCCACTAAATGGGCAATAATATGTGACTGTTCCAGTGAAAGTAGACTTTCAATTGGTTTTTTATGCGCACATTGTGGCAATATTTTCGATTACATTGTGTGCCACACAATAAACAGGAGAAAAAATAATGCGCAAATTAGGAGATAGCGGAGCGTAAATTTTAACGGTCTATCACGCAGGTGATTGAACTGACAAAAGTATAACAAAACAGTAGAAATTTTGATTTTTTTAACTTCAATCATATTCGCTGTGGCTTTATGGTTTTGCGATGACGTACCGATAAGATAATATGCTATAAAAATTAAATGCTTATGCTTAAAAATTCTATTCCGAATTCTAGTTTTTCGAAAAACGATCTTGTCTCGTTTTTGGTCGCGGTCTTTCTGATGTTTTTTTATTTGTAGTTTAATATAAAAACTCGAATTTGGCTTGTAATGTATAGTAGACTATCAGTCGAGTCAGTAAGATCGTTGCACAAGCCCCGTAACTGCTCTGTACTCTAATAATCGGCTGCGAAGTCTATCGATTAAGAAGGAAGGACGACCAAGTCTTAAAGACATTTATAGCCTTAAAAAACCCAAGTTTTTGTATAGTAAAAGGTGCAGATCGAGTGTTTTGATTTTAAACGTCATTTTCAAACTATATAGAACCGATTACTGCTTTCAAGAAAAAAGGATGCTTAAGCTTAAAACACTTCAACATTAATAAAACGACACGCAAAGCGATCAAAATTACTTCTCCAAAAACAAACAAATAAAAAGTTAAAAGTTGGCTTAAAAAATACATGAAGTGTTGGTTCGATCTTTATGGATTTCACGGATAAGTTGTTGTTATTGGTTTATTACTTATTACTGATAAGTGACGTAATATAATAAACGTGATAATAATATAACTGTATTTTTTTTGTGCAACGTTCTTTTTCTAGTTCGAAATAAAATAGCCCAAACCTGCAGTTGATTTATTATTTCTTCCCACAAATAGAATTTCCAAATTGTCTATCAAAAAAAAATTTGGTATGTCAAAAGCCGTATGATATTTAATAGATAGAATAGAATCATACGACGTAAACACGCTTAGAACATTATTGTGAAATCGAGCTTAGCTGATTTCTTTTTAATCCTGTATAACTGAATAATATAAGAAATTTTGCTATTCGTGGTATAACCATCAATTTCAGCATATCTTACGACAAGTGCTCGTTAGGTAAAACCAATTATGAACGGGCTAACTGACGAATTTCACATCGCACTTGTTACCAGAGCGAACTTACAACATTAACGTGACTTCATTGCGTTTAGAAATCATTGAGATGACAATTTCGGGACAATTTCACAGATTTTAGTGTCGCCAAGCATTAATACAAAATATAAAAATCTTCCTTAATCCGGTTAAGTCAGTTATGTTCCAGATTTTATTCTGAATGAATGAGAATTTGTATCACAAGAAACCCTCATTGACAACAATAACGCCGCACTAATTTTGTTTTAAACACAGATGATAGCAGAAACAAAATAATATTCTCTTAATTGTCGAACTATTTCATCAGCAGATTAAACACAATCGACTCAAAATCGCACCAGAGATTTTACGAATTGAATGTCGCTAAGAGCATAAAACAAGAAACCCGTCAATAATCACCTATACAGGAGAATGTCACAGTTGCCAGCACTACCCTTCGAGTGAGATTTATTCCGAACGAAAGCAGAAGCATGCCTAACTTGGGTGAACACCCCAACATGCTGCTCAAGAAAAAGAGTATAGAACGGTACCTCTAGTACCGAGCACTGCAGGTACTCTGGAGAAGTTATGTGGACAAAATTGAACACGATATCCGACAAACTGCTAAACGTTCTTCGAATCGCTTAGCTTATAAGCTATAGAGAGCAGCAGAATTTCTTTCTTCGATCGTCACTTGATACGGTGTTAACAGGAGGAGTAAAGATTCGACTTACCATTCCGCCAAAGTTGTTACCAGGACCACTATTTCCTCCGCCACCACCTTGGTTCATCATGTCGAATGGCCGTCGATTGTCATCATTGTTATCGAGTAACTGCATCTGTTGGTTCTGCTGAATAAAGGAGGGTATTATGCCTTTTATGTTGTACATATTCTACAAAACTTCCTACCTGCATGAATAGCGTGTTTTCCTGCTGACGACGGTGCATTTCATCATCGGTGCGTTTGATGCGATTTTGCATTTCCTCGACCTCATGTTTCATTTGTAACTCATTACGAGTTTTCGCTTCAACAGCTTGACGCTCCTTCATTTCCCATTCGGCTTTCTGACGATCACGATCCTGTTCACGCATACGAAGTTCTACATAGACATGAAATAAAAAAAAACATATGAACAAGTCTTATGATGCTCTAGCAATTAAAATTGGTTAATCAAATCTAAAATAATCGAACCAAAGTACCGGATCGGGGGTTCGTTTTAAGAACTTGGATTAACAAGTCGTTAGTAGCTACGTTTTGGTATAAAACTGTCAGACTTTTAATCGATCACATTTACGCTGTTATATGAACTTAACGCTACTAAACGATTAATTAGTTGCTATATAAGGACAAACATAAGACACAATTGTGTAAACTTTCCAAGGAACATACAACGGACCCCGCTGGTTTTGACTAAATAAACACACGCTAATAAATTAATCGCAATTTTAACATACGCTCTCGCAGCTGCTCGGTCTCGTGTTCATAACGAGCGAATTCCATCTGAGCTTCCAGCTTCTCTTCCTCCATAATCATTTCACGCTTTAGTGCTTCGGCTTTCTGCTTATACAGCTCATGCATATGCTTCCAGCGTTGACCATACTCATGTTCAAATGAACCAATCTCTGCAAAACGGGGTCCAGCCTATGACGATTGGAAGAAAAAAGAAATCAATCATTTTAATGAATGAAAAACAACATGAGCAGCCGACAAAAAGTTGTACAACTCACCTGTCTGGACTTCTGGAAATCGGGAATTTTCTTGTTTAGCGATTTTTCCGGCAATCCATCCGTATCGTCTTGATAAGTGTACGGTTCAACAATACACGGTCTTAGCGAAGATGTCAAGAAATAACACTTATCCGTACAGTAACGCAGGGCAGACATAGCGCCGGGTTTGTTTTTGTACTCAACAATACCTTCGCCGGTAGATTTACCACGCTCGTCAACTTGAACCGAAGCACGCTCCAGTGGGCCAAAGACTTCGAAAGCCTTATACAAAAGTTCGTTGCTGATGAAGGGTGTCAAATTGCGGACACGTATAGCAGTTGCGTTGGGAGCGAAACGTACCCTTAAGATACGGTTTTTGCGCGATGTTCCATCTAGTTCTCGCTTTGCTTTCTCCGCGTTCGAGAAATAATCTACACGTACAAAAGCGTAGTTTTTCTCTTTGTTCATGAAAACTTCCGTAATATCACCATATGGCCTAAACAACTCATTGAGTTCATCCTCAGTCACATCATTTGTCAAATTACCGATATACAATCGGTTCCGGCCGGAAAACTTGATCTGCTCGCTCTCAATTGGGGGAAGATCCATCAGCGGCCCTTGCAGCATACGCAACTTTTCGTTGATGAAATACTGCTCGCCGGGACCGCTGCGACGACGATCGAAACTTTGATCACCCTGCAGAAAGATTTTTTTTTAAATTAGTTTGCAATTTTACCTTATCAGGCTTCATATATTATAGTTTGTTAAAGTTTAAAAGTTTCTAAACTATAGTTTTCGATAAGATCAGATAAGACTCGTAATGTATCGAAATCATTTTAAGTCTGCATTTTTTTTACAAATGGCGGAGAGTTAAAATTTTGGGAAAACGTGTGTGAAATTGCTGAAATAAAATTTAATGTAATATTGGACTGCATTACACGCAACAGTAATTAATAAATAACATAACTGACAAGTTAAACGAACAATAACTAGCGATTGTCAGGTGCCGGTAATAAATTAGTCTCAATCAACGCAAATCTTGCATGCTTCATGTAATGAAATTGCAATTATAAATTTGTAAAAAAATGGTATTGTAGAAATTTTTTCAGAAAAAGCATGAAATTAAATACCGTTCGTTATTTAATAAGTAAAAAAAATCGCTTTCGTGACATGAAACAATGAGGCAGACAATCGCCATCTTGGAACGCGTGCGTACAATTTGGTCATAATGGTGAAAATGCCAACTAGCAGCTTATCGGCCGCCATCTTGTGAAAAAAAAATGTTTCAACAAAATACCGTTTTTCTGACCGAAAAACAACACTTACGTCGTTCTGGCTTCGGTTCCGGTTACGATTGCCACCGGGACCACCTTGGCGACCTTGCTGCTGCTGCTGGTTATTTCCTTCATTTCCGTCTGGGTTATTCTGCTGGCGATTGCCACCACCGCCGCCGCCGCCACCACCACCTTGGTTGCGGTTATTAAAGCGGTTTTGATGTCCTCCGCGACCTTTATTCTGATTACCACGATTCTGCTGGTTCTGATTTTGGTTTGGTCCTTTGCCGCCCTGATTTTGCTGCGGGCCACCTTGGTTTTGCTGGTTCTGTTGGGCTCCTTGTCCTTGGTTAGGACCTCCTCCCTGCTGCCCTTGGGTGTTCGCCTGCCGTTGCGGCAGTGGAGTACCGTTAACTTCTTGTTTAGCAACTTCCATGCTTCACTTGCCTATTAACACTTTATCAATACTTAAAAGGCAGCAAATCAGCCGTATTTTCGACACTTGCTGCACTTTGAATTTGTCACTAATTAACTAAAATCACTAATGCAAAGAGAAAGAACTTTCAAAACCAACGTACCATCCGGCCGAGAGTCAAGAGAAGAATGAAAATGAATGAGAAAGTTTCCGCAAGTTTGCAACCACACTGGGAAAAATTGACATGATTCTATTACAATTTTCTATCGTGTTCTAAAATGTGCTACACTCTTAAATGATTCTACCTGTAAATAGGTCGGATTTAGTTAACCCTTTATAAGGCCGTGGCAATTATTTTGCCACCAACGAAAAATATTTGTTTTGCGTCTATAATGACATCAATATTGCGCTCTTCACACTCAATTGGACTGCACAGTTATTAAGTGCAACCTTCAAAACTGTGATGAAAAGTGTGCTACTGATAATATCGCTAGTAATCTTATATCGATAATACCATCAAACTTTATCGTCATGGAAAAATATCAAAAATTGGAGGGTTTAAAGTGAAATCTTCTTCTTGATTTGTTATTATTTTAACATTTTTGTTCTATTTCTTACGTATTTTTGCTTATATTGCCATATTATCGTTATTAATTATTAACGATAACGAAACTTTATCAACAATCGTTATAGATTTTGACCGACATTTCCCATCATTACAACTCTCCCATCTGAGCTGACATTTGATTTAGCAGTGGCGCCAGTACCAGTTGTAGGGAAAGCAAATAGTATTTAATTTTTCATTTATTTCATATATGCTGCATATTTATTCAAATTATGAATTATGCGTGGAATTATGTATTTAGAAACTATTTTTATATTATTCTTTGCGTCGATAGCAACTCTACGTAAGCATTAGAATTTAAATAGAAATCAACCAAGATTCATGGTTTTTTCCCACGAAATTTTGGCAACTTTTCTCACCTGCAAAATGTGTGACTGGACAAGTGTGTTCAAAATCCAACTTTCAATGCAAAGAGCAATATAATTATAGAAGTAAAATAAAAAATTTTTGTTGGTGGCAATATTGTCAATTGCAAAGAAAATAGTACCATCCAAAGTGCGATATCGCTCATAAAAGTGCTATTTTGCATTAAATCGTTTCGGTATCTTCGGCGCACTTTTGCGTTATCTTCCAAGCAATAAGTGCGCCGAAGATACCGAAACGATTTAATGCAAAATAACACTTTTATGAGCGATATCGCACTTTGGATGGTACAATTTTCCTTGCAATTGACAATATAGTTGCCACTGCCTTATAAAGCGGGGTACGCTGCTGAAAAGAAAACAGCTCAAGAAAAAATCTTGCTATTTACCGAAGAAATTTTGACAACTCCAATGCAAGCAACCACCTGTCATTTTTTCTTGTGGTAATAATTGCGCCGGATATTATTCCGTACGGAAAAGTGACGTTTTAATTCACCTGCATGTAAAACTGCGCCATCTGAACGTGAAATAATATTTCTTATGAAGTGCGTACTGCTTAAGAAATCGTAAACGAAATCGATTTCTTGAGCATTTCTTGTCCTATCTTTTTACCCATTACTTTTCAGCAGCGTACCCCGCTTAAAGGGTTAAAGCAAGGTTCAAACTAGAAATATTTACTCAGAGGTGAGAGATACACGGAAGCAGCAGGCGTATGAAACTGAAGGGTAAATAAGCAGCTAACATCTTTTACGCTTCTTACACGTCCGATACAAAAAGAAAAAAAAGCAAAACACCAACTTTGACAAGTTGGCGCTTACCGGAACACACATTTATACACATACACATTTATCCGAGGCTGAAGTTAGAGCGGGCTACTCGCAAATACATTTCATCCGAGGCAAAGTTTGTTGTGGGCTAGATGAGATGTTGGCTACACGAAAAATGTATGGGAATGACATTTGTGACAGTGGGGTGGGAAGCAGCCAACTTGGGAGCCAATCGATCAGCGAGAATAATTGTCAAAAGGGAGCCAATCGAACACGCATACTGCTTGCTTAAATGTTTGATAAACAAATATTGCCCGTTTCTTTGGTAACAAAACGCGCTGCTCACTTTTTTGTTGGCTTGAAATTGTCGCAGAAAGAATCTGCTTGGCTGTATGTAAGTTATTACTATATATAGTTTCCTTGTGTCTGACCACCCCATCGACATTTCTATATCGAGCTGCGGTGAACGTCAGCGACAGCATGTCCTGGGCTCAAAATTTGACAGCGGGCTCAAATCAGTCTACTGGCAGTTGAGTGAAACGCATTGCTGACATAATATCTCATTTTCGCACACACGAGATGTTAGCGGCGAAAACATGCCGAAAACATTGCCTGCCGATGGAGTGTGTCTGACTGTAACGGTAACGCTAGATCCAAGCAAGTTGTTCAATAAAAAAAAAATCTAGACTCCACCACGCGTGAAGGTAACAATGATTGTGTGTGGGTGGGTGAAATCGGCAATTTGACGGGTTGCCAAACAATGCGATACTGATTCCAACATGTCCTACGGTTGAACAAAAAATATTGATTTTAACAATATTTGAAGCAAACGTCAATCGTTTAAAATTGATGATGCATTCTTAACGTGTGATTTGGTACATGGTAATAAGGATAGCTTACGAGCCATAATTGATATTAGAAGCTGCCAAAGTAGCGCATACTCAATATAAAGCGCGAAAACGCATATCCCGTTGAGTATTTTTATTCCTACATTTACTTCTTCCGGAGTTTCTTACGAGAATGGTAGCTAAAACCATTTGTGAGTCAGGTATGGGATGCTATCTGAATCACACAGAAGTAATGTGACGTGTTTTCTTAAACAGTCTAACGTTTTATCAAGGACACATTCAAATTTTGATGCTAAAAAAACAGCCAGAAGCAATATGGTTATGTGGAATTTGTTGTTCCATGATTTTGACGTACAGTTGATATATGAACGCGACCTGAAATATCGCAATATAAAGTAAAATAAATATTGAACTCCACAAATTCAGGTTATTTAAAAATTTAGTAGAAGTATCTTTAGACATTTTCTGTAAAGTTGTTGTTGTTATTAGTTTATTAGGATTTTTTATTTTCTGTAAAGTATTTTATTTAAAGTAATTCAAGAGTATTCTAACTTTTTCAAGGGACTGGGTTGCAAAAAAGCCGTCGAAATCTCCAATATCTTAAGATTTTGTATTGCATTGGTTCGATTTCAAACAAATAGCTAATCTGAGAGTTTGTCCGATTTACTAAAACGAAGGATGTTTTTGTAGTCCAACGAGTGGCAGCGGATTAGACAGCGGATGTCTGCCCGGTATAATGCAATCAATATTTTCTGCAATCATACTTTCGGGGACACCGAATTTAAATTTTGTCTCGGTTCTAAAATTGAGTACTTCCCTCGATCAACACGTTCTTTACAATTGATAGATTTTTGCCCTTTTATCTAAGCACCGTTTGCTTCATTTTTAGATTACACGTGTTTTAATTAATGGAATGTTGCCAATTTTAAAGCAGTTTCACTAATAAATTTTACGTGCTATAGAATTGTAAACCATATTACATTTTCAAAGGTTTTGGTACTGTGGCTAGCTATGACGGGTCAACCTAGTAATTGGGTCCTAAAGCCCTATGTCGTTTTTAGCTTGAATCGATGAGGTTAGGGTTAGGAACACATATTTTGATATTCAATTTTATATTTTTAGGCTATTGCCGTTAAAAACCTTTTTTTTTAATTTTGTAAAATTTTGAACAAAAAATAAACATTTGGGCAACCTTATATAGACAAACTATAGTTGTGCATGGTTGTGTCAAGCGATGTCTAGACAACACGAATTATAAAAAGAAACCATAGTATGTCTTGAAATGTCACGGAAAACTTTTTGTTTACCTTCACGTTCATGTGATAGTGTATCAAAAAGTCAAAAGTTGCAAAAAGTCAGTTTTCGGATGCAACACCCGCCATCGAGATGCGACCGTGTTTGGTTAGAAACGCACAGAAATTTTTGGTCAGCCGTTCGCCCTACTGCTGATTCACGTCGGAGTAGCAGAACATACCAATCTGATTGATTATACGGTGTCAGTTTCGACTGGCGTTTTTTTTTTTCATACTGTTCTGCGGGGTCGATTGTACCGAGATTATACTGTTGGCCATCAGTTTGACATCGTTTAGTCGTTCTTAGCGCAAACTAGATTTGGACAAAGTCTAGCACCGTGAATCGATGGATTGGAATACATTGCCCGAATCAAAACTTTTATCCGATAACTAGTACAAATTTGATGTTCCACTTCCTCACGACCAGCAAAACGCAGACAAGCACAAGAGACAACTGCGAAGCTGTAACTGTCAAAACGATCAACTGCTCTAATGTCAAACCAGAGTTGCCAGTGACAAAAAGTTATCATTGTTGCCAGAAACGTGTTATTTCGTTATGTCAAGAAAGATCTCTAATGTCAAGGGAGAATAAATTACAATATTTTTGTTTTTTAATTTTTTAATGCTCTGCATCTTTTTAAAAAAGAAAAAACTATACTCTGGTAGTCATAATGGGAAGTTTTATCGTTCCTTCTAAAAAAATCATCTTTTTATCACAAATTTTAGGACCCAATTATATATTATGCTTGTCTAACACGTACTTGACTAAATAAACGATATTTGCCCCCGCGACGATTCTGGCGACGGTTTCGCCTGCGACGGTTATGATTCATCGCGTACGAAAGGGTGGGAAATTGATAATATTGAAATAGTTATGAAATCTACTTAAGCTAGTGTCACGCACCTTGAATATTATACTCGGACACAGTGTGTATAAAGCTTTGCAATGCATTTTACACTGATTAAGTTGAAAGATATATCGCTCTATTGTACAAAATTGATGTTAACAAAACAGAAGCGGATCATGTTGAAAACAATCAAGTCACACAGCTACAGCATTTAGCTCCGCAGGGAGTGCTGGCAGTTTTTGTACACTGATGCGAAATCGTTGGCTTTAGTTTCCGCGTATCTCTTACTGTGAGTATTTCTAGTTGAAACCTGAGGCCGGCAGGGATTGTTTAGAGAGCCTTAGAGAGTCGCTATCTTAAGGCCCCCATACACGTACGCATAATTTTCCAATTTTGACCAACGATGACGATTGGCTGCATTTGACAGATCGTACTAGCTGCATTTGACGTTAGATTTTTTCCTCTTTTCGATTCTCTCTCAGGTTTACCCCAAAGTAAATTGATATATACCAGGTATGTGACCATCGAGGGTTGCATTAGTGTGTGTAGAAAGAAGAAGAAATAGTTCTGAAATATGGTGGAACTTGCATGAAAATTAAAACTAAATTAATTGTAATTAATAAATGCAGCTATATTATTCCAGAGAAATATTTGAACATTTACAATGAAATGTAAGGAATATATTTTAAAGTCATTTGCACTTGTAGCCTTCTTTATTATGCGTAAAAAATTTGAGAACATGAGTGACTAACTATTTCGATGTGTAATTGAAAAATGAATTTAATGTTTCTAATACTTCACGATCAATACGGTATACGGTTGCTTAAATTAAAACACGTTCCATCCAACATTTTGCTTGCATGATGCTCTTGAATATCTGCCTTTGATGTCTTCTTTTAAAAAATAGTTTTATTCGAATAGATGCTTGTGCTACTGCTTGAAAATCCTTAAGTTGAAGTCACTGTTCCAAGATGATACCTTTTTATCATAAATTTACCCGTCTCAACACTACGTAGAAAACCATAAAAAGTAATCTTAGATTGCTACAAAACGGTCTTAGAAGATAATTAACACTTTCACCCTTATTCTGCGAGTCACGTGACTCAATACGACAATTGTCACTCGCCGTGACTCGCCACGGTGAGTCGAATTGAGTGCTGTCAACTAGGTGACAACCGTGTCACCTAGGTAACAACCCCGTGCCACCTAAATGACAAACCGTGTCACCTAGGTGACAAAGCGAGTCACCTAGGTGACAAAGTGAGTCACCTAGGCGACAATTGTCACCTCATTCGCGATGACTCCAAATTAGTTACGTCACTCGCCTCGCAGAATAAGGGTGTTTAAAAGCTTACGAGAAATCAGACGAAAAATATCGCGGGCGGATAACAATGTTGCTCATGTTGCTTATTGAACAATCATGTCCGAGCATTTCAAAAAAAATCTTTTTTGTTTTACTACTTGTAGGAAAGCGATATAACGACATTTCTTTGAGACATCTTGATACCGTTTTGACGAAAAAATTTCCGCTTGCAATTTGGAATGTTGCACTTCATTGTATTCATGAAAATACATACTAGAAATAATGTTCTAAGCATAAACATAAAAACTGTGAGAAAAAAAATAGACAAATCTTGCGTATTCAACGATTTTTTTAAAAAATTAACTAATTTTCCATACAAAATGCTCGAAATCTCAGAACTAGTGTAGATGTGTTAGTGAAAAGTGTATATGACATCTCGCATTGTCATATACCTGGTATATATCAATTTACTTTGGGTTTACCCTAACAGTATTATAAATTATTATCCATTAGTACTTCCTTATATATTACCTTAATAAGGCTGGTTTTAGCTTTTCGTAGAATGACGTATTCTAGTACTTCCTATACACCAATTTTTTAGTACAGTTCGAGCTTAAGTTCTAAAAATAAACATTTTCTTTCGAAACTGGGTGAGTGATCTTTATTCTTCTAAAATTGTAAAAATAATAAATTTTATCACCAATAATCAATCATTATAAAGCTTTATCTAGCTTTTCTATATTAAGGTTAATTCCACAAATGTTTTTAGCAATTATTGTGACCTGTTAGGTAGACTGAACGATTAGTCTACCGGGATTGCAGTTTCAATGCCCTGTCTACGAAGTGATTGCTGCTGTTGCTAGTAGTGGTTGAAGTTGCTCCCCTTATTCTGAGGAAATAAGCAACTAAGCCCGGCCAGACCTCAAGCACTCATGGGCAACCCGAGCTTGACCTACGAAATTTTACTCTATCTCAATTCTTTCTACTTCGGAATGTTCGCTACCTGTGAGTTAGGGATGATGACTCTCAAGGCAGTCAATTTGGCATATCCGCAGCAGGTCTTAGTGCAGGAAACCATTATTTTGCTTACCCTGTGTTTGGTCGAAACGATACGAATCATATTTGGTCGAAAGGGTAGTCTTAGCGATCATGGTGAGTAAACATAAATCAGCACCGTTTCATACAACAGATAACCGTTCTTATTCTAGGCTGGCAGGTTATTTTATCAGTTCTCCTGACAATCCCTTGTGCGCTTGGAGTCAGTTATCTTCTATTCTATCAATTACACCGGTTGCGCCTCGAATACATCCTATGTGCCTTAATGTTATCACTTCATGTTGCGGAATTACTATTTGCCCTATTATTCATATGTTCTCTTTGCCGTCCTGTTTCGTACGATTAGGTTATCTATTTTCCACTTAAAAACCAAAAAAATAATCAAAATTTTGTTCAAAATGTGGTAGGAAATAGTCATTAGTCATACCTACCACAATAGTCAAACACAAATTCTCATTTTTATGGATTTATCCTATACCTAGTCGATTCAGAGTTTAGACTCAATTTAAATAACAGGAATATCTAGTTTTCGAATTTAACGGGCAGACTTTTGCAACCTTCCTAGATCATCACTTAGATTGTTTAGGGCACGGGTTCCTGAAATGGTTTCATCCAGTTGAATTAAGCTGTAAAATATAAAACCGAAGTTGCATGCTGTGGTGTACAGTGCGCACCGCAAGGGAAAACATATAGGTATTCTCCAACCAGTTTCGGCGTCGATGAAATTGTAGGATAGATTAATGTATTGAAAACAAAGTGTATCTCAAACTTAATTGAATATGTTTGTTAATCACCATTTACTCACCGATTTGTTGAAATTTGTTTTTAAAATGTAGTTTGTATCGAATGAATTTGTAGGTTTTAAGTAATTTATTTTTGATTTGTAAGTAATCGATCAGCACTGGAGTTTTATTATTGTATTTCATAAAAGTGTTTTAAAATCTGTATAAGTGTAACTCTCTAGCAAAAAAAAATCAGTTTTGCCTTCTGCCGGATATTAAAATGGTTCCAAGTGTAAAAAAATACTCAATATCTATCAAATAAGATATAAATCGCAAAACGGGTTTGACAAACCTTTGATCAACTATATAATAGCTGTGAAATCAAAGCAAATTTTTGAACGTTAGAAGAGAGTTCTTTTACAACCGAAAAATTAGTGAACGTAGACATAGAGATAGTTTATTGAAGAACAATGAAAAGCTGCAATATAATCAACCACACGTTTTAGACAAGTTGTTCTCTAGACTAGAGCGAATATTGATATTCGACTTTCGAGGTTCTAATAGTCTATTGATATCCTGCGGCAACCATTTCAGTGTAATATGATACATCTACCATCCACTCACATAAGTTAAATTTTTACGATTCTCATCTCTTGGAAAAAAAGTTACTACTCTGAGACTATTGAGGTAAATACTGCAGTACTACTATATATTCGCAACTCGCCATAACAAGGACTAGCAAAATAGAATTAAAGATAGATCAAATCACAATACAAGTAAAGTGTGTTGCTCGAAAGAATTTTGCTCTTAAACTTTTTGTCACATAATTGAATTTACAATATTTGGCTAGTCAGAATATTTTGTTTTAATGTTTTTATCCGGGTTAAACTTTTTAATTGAAAACAATAATAGAAAATTATTTTCGGTACAATCACGTTTATGATTGCATACTTCATAGTTTATTATCGCTATTTAAAAAACCTGTCATTCGTATTGAACAATAAAACTTGGAATAGCATAATGCACAGTAATTCAAAACATCTAGCGTTGGAAGCAATTCTAGCAAGATCCACTCAAATATTCATTGAATTTTTTATTTATTTAAAAGCACTATATACATAAGCATCTCACTATAGCTGGAAAGTGCAGATACGGGACATTTTCAAGATATAATCAAATCTACAACTACTGTGTTCTTTTGTCATCATAATTCACAACAAAAGACTTTGTAATAAAGATAACTTTATACCCGACATCATTAGTCTTTTGTAAAAGAAAATGCCTACTTCTCCCCGCTTCTAACTAGTATAGAGCCGTTATAGTATAGTTTGTACCACAGGCATGGTATAACATTGCTCTGCATTACACTTAAAGTACTTTATAAGGTAACCTTTAACTGATTATAGTTGAGGATCAACGCTACTCTCTAGCGGCAGCAAGCTGGATTCCGTTCTTCGACCCTCTAATGGTTACTGTTGATGTGAGCCAGGGCTGCAAATTATCACCGCTTCTGTTTCTCATCGTTTTGTATGAATATTACTTAGTCGGATCTCTTGGCAGTATACCAAATCCACCAAATCACGCGTTTGTTTCGGAAACATCCAACGATGGAGTAGCTAAATGACCTTGATTTAGTCGACAATATTGTCTTGCTTGCGCAACACTGAATCGATATGCAGAGCAAGTTAGATGACCTCTCCGGCAACAGGTCTTATTGCTGAAAAAACCACACACTTAAAAAATAGCGCCGAGTTCGGCAAAATTTTGCCGAAATATCAACAGCCGAACGTTCGGTAAAAATATCGATAATGTAAATCGACGTTTACGGATCTTTAGTAACGTTTGGAAACATAAAAAATTTTACCGAACGGTCGGCTTTTGACATTTCGGCAAAATTTTGCCGAGCTCGGTGCTTTTATTTAAGTGTGCAAGCCTTGGGCTTAAACGTTTTTCTACGGCTTGGCTCTTTTTTATCGACAGACTTCGCAGCCGGCTGTTACAGTACAGGACAATTACGGGACCAGTACAACAATTCTATTGACTCTATCTAGCAGCACCGCCTAGCCAAAATTCGAACATATACGAAATACATCGACTAGTTTGTTAGACCAGCATCGTAGCTCGAAACTAACTAGGTGGTCTTATAGTAAATGTCTTATAGTACTAGGTCTTATAGTAAATGTAGCGAAAACTAAGTCTATGGTAGTGAACACTGACAACTAAGTAAGTAAAGTAAGGAAGCGACATTGGTCAGATGAAGAATTGGTTACACTGATCGGACAAGACCGCAAATGAAGAAGTTGTGCACCGAATAAGCGGTGTCAACAGTAAAGTGAGAAAATCAATGCTTCTCGAGTTGATTGAAAAAATCACGGATAATCACATTCGTAATGAGTTTTTAAGGAACTCCCCTTTGCATGGCAATCAACATGCTTACCAGTGCGGTGAATCTACGGAATATGCACTTCGTTGCGTAAGGGCCTCTAATAGCTCTAATTCCAAAAGATGGCACCCTGTGCTTCTCGGCTTCCGCTTCTATTAATACGGCTCTCCTCACCAAAGGAATCTCAATTTTGTCAAGCAAGGAAATTAAAGCTTTTTCATTGTTTTATCAAAATTTATCATTGTATTCCCAGAGTCCCAAAAATCAGTGATGCGTGTTTGAATTTAAAAAAAATATATTATTTCTAGACTTATTGAAAAGATTAATCATGTTTGAAGCAAACTGGAGTTTTTTCTCCGTGTTCGTCCACATAGTTTTAAAGAAGAAGAAAGTAGAGTGACTATATACATATATAGTCACTCTAGAAGAAAGCACTGTCAGTGCTGTACTAGAATTTTTGAAGTGTCTGACATCGAGAGCCTAAAAAGTCAGCTTTTCCCGTTTTTCCATAGCGCTAACAAGTTTCACAACGCAAAAAGCCATTTTCACAAAGTTTTCTAAAGTTCGTGTATCCGACTATCCGAGAGGCACAGAGCGGACTAGTCGCAAATAAATTTTCATCCAAATCCGAGGCTTTGATTACATTATTCTGCGTAGGAGATACAATGTTTTATACCTGCGAGTGTTTTAAGTTTTAAGTGGTTTTAAGAAAATAATATTTGTCTTCGAAGTATCTGTTATGTGTATACTTTTGAGCCTATTATATATTTTGAATCATATTTTTAAACATTACTATGAGTCGTCAATTAACTTGGTTTAGAGTCACAGAATCGTAAGTTTCGCGTGAAATATATAAATTCAATTTAACTAGCAAGCATGGATTTGCAGTTTAACCCGTGGAGCGGCTGTGTGCAATGAACGTCTCTCTGATGAGTGCTTCTCAACCATTGTTGAATATCTGTTCAAAACTATTGACAATACTGCGGATAACGTCGTGGAATACGCCGAAGATGATTTGACTAACATCCATCAGGAATCTTCCCAGCTGAGTGAGAAGGAATTCCAACTGGTTTTGCAAACACTGACCTATCTGGTGAAACGATCTTTAAAGTTTATGCTAAAACCGTCCGCTTTACAAGGCGATCTCCAGCGCGAATTGGCTCTTGATGACACAAAGTGTAACATCTTTGTGAAGTACTGGATACAATCTACGAAAATAATACTTGACTCGTTAGAGCTCAAACAAGACGGATCTAGTGTTGGAAAATCGAATCAGCTGGAAGACGTTTCCTGGAAGGTACGAGCTCAGCTATCGTCTGAACCTCGCCAAAAGGACAAATTAGCGTTGGGCCAGTTAGAACTGAAAACAACCAGCAAAACAATCAATCTTGAACTAAACAGCGACGAAATAGTGAAATTCTACGAGCAGCTCGAAAGAATACAAGTAGAGTTGGATGCGCTGAGTGCAAAGTCGTAGTTTATCTTATTGCGTACCTATACATATTTTATTGAACTGTAATAAATGATACCTGCTTAATCGTTATACTTATTTTAGTTACAGTGCCATTCGGGACACGTGTTTCACACTAGAATTTATCCTTATTTTTCCTTTGATTCGAGGAAAAATAACCCGTCATGCCGTCATTTGATAACGCATAGTCAATCTAACTAAAAATGTGATGATAAACACGAGTCGAGACTGTCCAGGTCGTCCTAGCTTGTAAAGCGTGAAATCTAGCTTTCACAACTCTCGAAAAATTACACTGGCATTCTTTCGATTGAGGACATACTTTTGCATAACATATTTGAATCTTTTAATTACCAAGCAAGAAGATCTGGTTTCCAAATGTTTAAGTTTCTTCGTTTTTCAATGGCAAACTCAATCTACCATGGACGACGATGGCTATTATAGTTTCCGCCGCCACCACTGCGACGAGGTGGTGATTTTCGGAATCCAGCGGGTACTACCGATGTCAGCACAATCTCATCCGGCTTGGGTGGCCCAGCACGTCTATCGCGGGCTAAAAATGGGTGTCTAGCAGCTAATTCGCGAGCAGCTGGATTCAACGGATTCGGATTGGCATAACGGTTAGCGTTTCTTTCGTTACGCTCCACGATTTCCGACACATAATGAAGACCGGCATTCAAATGTTGGTTGCGTAATTCCGGAATGTCTCGTTCCAAGCTGTTCTTAAGGTTATCAATTGTTCCAGATACTTGCCGTTTTTTCATGTATTTCATGATTTCGTTCAGAATTTTAACCTGGTTTGCGTTCAGTTCGTTCATTGAATTCAATTCGACGTCCCGATCCCGATCCGTTTGCACGCTTATCTCAATCATTCGCGCACGGTTCGCCGTTTGTGTGTTTACTGAGATATATGTTTTGCTGCGACGTTGAATGCATTCCGAACAACTCAGGCTGTCGGTTTGTATTGAACGATCAATTAGTCGTTTTGTTGTAGCTCCGCCGCGAACTGGAACGATAGTGATGGCCTGAATTGTACCGACATCTGCAGCCGATTGAGAGCTAGCTTGTGCTTTCTTATATTGTACCAAGCGCTGCGAAATGTTGCCTTCATCTAAACCCAACCTCTCAATCATCTGTTTCATTTTATGGTTAACATTGCGGAATGGTTCGCAAAGAGACACGTCCTTGGATTTACATGTGGAGGCATATAAAACGTTCTGATCGTTCCAAATTAGTGGAGACCGATTGTCCAGTTTTTTCAGATCTGTATGGTATGTAGGAGCAACGTAAAGAAACCGTGCCGATTGTACTTTGGTTTCTTGCTTGTCTAAAATCGATATCGCTTCCTTTATGTGTTGAACAACTATAAGATAAGAACCAGAAATTAAGAAACATAGAACTGTAGCTTACGCAACAAATAAAATACCTTTATGATTGACTCGAGCAGGTTTCTTACCAGCGCCGGGATGTGTTGAAGCAAGATAATCAGAAAGGTTTATTTTATTTTCCAAGAATAACTGAAAAAATGAGATTAACGATATCAAAACGTACTAATAAATATTAAATAAGGTGTACCTGTGCAGTAATATCATCCTTTTTGTCCTGTTGTTCGGTGCTAATTGTGCCGGTCGAAGCTTCCGAGGCTTTCGGAGCGGCGGCAGTGGCCGCTGCCATCATGGGATTCATCTGCATCATCATCGCCATCATCGGGTTCATCTGAATCATTGTCTTCGGATCCGTCATCATTTGCATCATTGCTGCCATTTGATTCATCATTGCTGCAGGATTTTCCACCGGTTTTTCTGCTGTGCGACGGCGAGATTGTGATCTGGATCGTGACCTGGATCTAGACCGAGACCGACGGCGACTATGAGCTCGACTACGCGATCGAGAACTGCGTCTCCTGCTGCGGCTTCTTGAACGTCTGTCCTTGCGCTCATAACTTCGCGAACGACGCCTTGAACGACTACGAAACGTTGGTCTACCAATATCATCCTCTTCGTCAGAGTACGAGCGGCGTAAATATACCCCCGGGCTACGTGATCTCAATCGACTTCTGGCTCGTTCGAAATCTTCGCGATCCTTACGCCTCTGCTCTTCGCGCTGGCGTTCTTCACGTTCCCTATAATACTTTTGTGATGGTGCCAGCTCACGTTCCACGTTGTTTCGTGATTCCTGAGTAGGACTAGCAGGACTTTGAATCCGACTATTTTCCTCCAATCGCCTCAACCTAGGATCTTTCTGTGCGCCTTCTGCCGGAATAACAACCACAGAATTCTCCGAAACTGGTGCTGCATCTTCCTCCACAGTTATAACTTCACTTTCTATATTAATAATAGAGCAATCTGGTGATTTTGATCGTTCTTTAATCGGCTCTGGCTCTTTCTCCAATGATACTGTATTACTTGAATCTGGTTCCGGTTCAGTTCTCGTTTCCACGACAACTCTCGTTTCTTCTGCAGCTGGAGCAATGTTCCATGCTTCATTAAACTTTCTAACTTTTTCAAGATCATCTTCCTTTTTCTTTCTTGCGGCTTCTTCGGCAGCTTGCTTTGCTTCTTCGCTGCCGTCTTCAGCATCCATAACATCAAAACTGTCGAGCACCTCATTCCAAAAGTCGGCCGGGACACCATCGTCGGCACTCTCATCAATTATGCTTGTTTTGGCAGCCATTTTTATTCACGTTCGATCGATTACTGAAGACGAAATAAAATTTTTAGTTATCACCTCTACTCGGTGAAACACAGGATGAAGCGCTAATTGCTTACCACTCGGTTTATCACCCGGAGTTAACTTCTGTATCACTTCAATACTTTTTTCAAAAGAATATTACTCTCCGCTTAAAATTTACAAGTCCAGTAAAAGAAAAGACACGGGACACCACCATAAACTACGTTCTAGTTTTCGTCCATCAACTTTGAACATTTGACAACCAGTGCTGCCAGATATTAGCCCGTGCACAAACATTTTACGGAACAGGGCTGAATTTTATCCAGCTTTTTACGCGCTTCCAGCTTTTTACGCGCTATAATGGCGGACGCTATCCAGCTTTTTACGAGCCATAATGGTGGACGTGTTCGTAATATTTGAACAGCATTTTTGACATTTCCCAATACATCGCACGTTTTCCTTCCACACGTTCACGGCAAAACTAAAGGAATGTGCGGAAAGAAAGCGTGCGATGTATTAGGGAAATGTCAAAAATACTGTTCAAATATTACGAACACGTCAGCCATTATGGCTCGTAAAAAGCTGGATAAATTGTGTTCGTAATATTCGAACAATCTTTTTGACAACTCTGCATCCATCAAAACTGGGCACTCTTCTCATGTACGGCAGTGTTGCTCTTTCTTTCGTTTACGCAAAAAAAGGAGAGCTATAGTTTTGTTTACATTTCGCACATTTTTGCTCTCCTTCTTTGACGTAAACGAAAGAAAGAGCACGGTAGTGTTGCAAGAGAAAAGTGCCAGATTTGATGTATGCAGAGTTGTCAAAAAGATTGTTCGCATATTACACGGAGAATAAAAATGTAGTTTCAACCATATTTATGGTTGTTTTACGCACAAACAAAAATTTCGTTTTGTTTCAAACTGAAATGTATGATTGAAATGAAAATATTTATTGTTACATCAATGTCAACTTCAAAATTGAAAATACTTTACTTTTAATTCAAAACTGTTATTTACTTGATTCAAACAGAATCTCGTTTGGAAACAACAATATTTTTAGGTTGTTATAAAAATATTTTATTGAGGCTTAAAACAACAATCATTTTGTTTGAAACAAACTGGAGCTTTTTCGCTCCGTGTACGAACACAATTTACACTGAGAAAACTTTTCGTATAGTTTCTATGTGTCCCACTCCACATATAGATTTTTGCAATGTGCCCAGTAAATGATCTTTATGTGCTAAACAGTTATCATTTATGTGCAAGCGAAAAATTAGCACATACTATTCATATACGTATAATTTTTATGTGTATAATTGCACATACTATTCATACGCGTATAATTTTTATGTGTATTTCTGGGAGGGTTGTGTTTATATGCGGCTCATGATAATCATATGAGATTTCATATGGAAATTTACTATTAGTTATGTGCAGAATATTTTGAGTGTATAGCGGCCATTATTATAGCGCGTAAAAAGCTGGATAATGGCGGACGCTATAAATTGTGTTCGTAGTATGCGAACAATCCTTTTGACATTCATGCATTGGAAATGCTTATTGGTTACCTGGGTACTTTCGGCGCTACCCTGATGCATAACAAAAATAACAGTCGCACGTTTTCTTTCCGCACGTCCACGGTAAAACTAAAGGAACGCACGGAGAGAAAACGTGCGATGTATTAGGAAAATGTCAAAAATGCTGTTCAAATATTACGAACACGTCCGCCATTATGGCTCGTAAAAAGCCGGATAGTTGCGCTACAATGTTTTTTCACCTAGCAACCTAGTAACGTGTACGGAAATAGGTATACTAGCAACGTATAGGAAAATAAAAATCAATTAAAGGAACATTAGCGCAACTATCCAGCTTTCCACGAGCGATAATGGCGGATATTGAGCACAAGTGGGCCCAATCTTTTGACATTCATTGGAGGAGCGTCGAGTTCACCCTGACGGAGTTACTATGGAAACATCCATGATTGTTTGTTGTTCGACTGTAACTCCTTCAGGGTGAACCTGATGCTCCTCCAATGAATGTCGAAAGATTGTGCCCACTTGTGCTCAATATCCGCCATTATCGTTCGTGGAAAGCTGGATTGGTACAATCACTTCCTGCATAAATATTCAATATGCGATCAATATATTTACGATTTTAAATGTGTTCACCTCATCATAACAACTCGTGTCACATACAGTTATAAACCCCAAATCTTGTCCAAATCTT
This sequence comes from Sabethes cyaneus, assembly GCF_943734655.1. Lineage (NCBI taxonomy): Eukaryota > Metazoa > Arthropoda > Insecta > Diptera > Culicidae > Sabethes > Sabethes cyaneus. The sequence goes on from NC_071355.1 coordinate 47,303,156, forward strand.
CCAATGTTTTAACTGGCATTCTAATCAAATTTGACCAAGCAGATTTGCAATTTATGAGCTAAAATGTGAACAACCCTGGTTTCATACAACTGTGAACTGTCAAGCAGAAATTTGGCTAATTACACACGTGTTTGTTTACAAATATCATCAGCGTTTCGACTTGAATTTGGTATGGATAATTTTATTCAACCTGTTAAACTTGTGTAGATTGCAGCTGTTGACATTGAAATTGTAATGAAAACCATAAAAAAGCAATTTAATTATAAATTATAATTTTTTCTTCAAAGAGTTCAAACTGTGATAAAGTTTGTGGTGATTGGTGAATCTTCAATTTTATTTTTTGTCAATATAGTGGTCTGCATCATAAAATAAATGAAAATTGTGATATTGTGCGTGAATTAATAATTTAATATAGCACATACATTTAGTACTAAACACGGGTGGACAAACAGTACAATATTTTAGCATATGCCTAGTTCAATAAAACATGAATATATAGAAACGCAATAGTCATGGTAAGCTTTACGTGCTGTTGGTAATAATGACGAAAAATCAGTTATATAAAATAAGTTCTACATACTGCGATGTATCCTGCTTTGGAAACATGGAACTCATTTTGCAAGCAAATGATAAGGCAGTTTAACGAATACTGTAGTTATTTGTGCTGCCAGCCACGGATTATCTGTCGAACACACGGTACCGTGAAATCCGCTTTAGAGGCTCGCCGACAACAAAAAGAAGATGAAGCCCGGGAACAGCTTGACATTCTCCGTGAACTAGTTGCTGCTCGCGAGATAGCGCACCATTGCCGATCTAACAACTATGTGTATAATCAACTACGTGAGCTTGGAAACTTTCATTTCAAAACTGACCTTGAAAAGTTGTCCTTTGTACAGAAGATGTTTCTTGAGAATCGGTTTATTTTTGAAGCGATTGCCAAACACATTCATGTAGAGCAACTGTTTACTGAAGTGCACATTCATCCGGCACTGGACTATTTAGAAGGAAACAGAAAGTCAATTGAACCAGAGAAATTGAATTACTTGGTGCAGTGTCTTTTGAGGAATGAATATGAGGGTAGAACTCGGGTCTATACGGATGCTTCCAAATCTCCAGATGGTCGATGTGGTATAGGAGTATATGATGAGTCAAATGGGTTTGAAATAATGATGCAACTGCGCCTGGACACTAGTATCATGACAGCGGAAACACTGGCCATTAAAGTGGCGATGCAGCACATTTACAAACAAGGAATTAAAAATGCCGTCCTGCTAACAGACAGTCAAGCGGCATGTGTATTTTTAAAGAAAAGTAAAAATACGCGGCTTAGAAATACGGTAGCGAACGAAATCCTGGAAAGAGCTAAACATTCAAACACCATCATTCAATGGATTCCAAGTCACGTACACGTTTATGGTAATGAGGTAGCTGATCGTCTGGCACGGCAAGCACTTTTGGCGCAAGATCTGGTGCTCGAAAACGATATTTTCGTCAACGATGCAATCAGTTATTTTGAAGGGCGCCAAGCAAGCAGGATAAACCGCTGGTATCAGGAGTACGTACGGCTGAAGGGTCAATCACTGAAGCAGTTGATTGGCGAGAAAGATGAAGAAAAAGACCCGTACTGTTTTATGACTCCGAACTATACGCAGTAGATTTATTAGTACAAAAAATTATTTTGTCTGTTGATAAATTCAGCGGTGAGCTATTGAGTGTCTTTTACTAAACTGTCGTTTTTCATAAGATTTACAATATTCACAATATTTTCTATGGTTTTATGTAGTTAAACCACGTTTTTTGTTCAATTTTATTTGTAGCTTTATTTGGTTTGGAAATGCCACCTACACTTGTCATTATTTGTTATATCAAAAGGATGTCATACGATAGATATATCAAAATTTTAGTATTTATCAGGCTATAGCAATAATCAGACTCACTGAACCATTTAAATTAGCATTCTTTTAATTCTACAATATGCATAAGGTCCGATGATAAGGGGCTGATTTGCACAATGGAAACCAAATGACCGAATCAAACATCTACGCGATTAAATCAGATTGTTTCGGTCATCAAAGGCATTATTTATTCAAATCAGTTCATGTTCATGAAGAAATGCGGCACTTGGTGGGCTGCACTAAAACATACTGCCACGACACATCTGCATTGCCCTCGAATACGGCGTTAAATGTAGCACTCTTATCGGAGAGGCGAATGTGAACGAATATTGAATGAATTGTGAGAAAATCATAAGCAAACTGTGAAAAATAATCGTCTGGACAGGTGAGACTTGAAATCACAACTTTCAATCTGCGGTCGAGTGTGTTATCCAATTACATTGCAACTGCAGTCTGACTGGAGTGAAGGTTCTTTTCTCCAAATTCAACCAATAAAACGAACAAATCAGTGGCAAAAGTATAGTGGCAGTAGCTAACGTTTGACCAATCTTTGCATGTCCAATTCTCCAATGCAACTATTTTAACTACTTACTTATTCAGCCGAGAGCCGGGGTGGCTCTTATCGTATTAAGAATTCCTCCCCATTGTACTCGGTCCTGGGCTACTCGTCGTCGATTCGTTGCGCGTCTCGTCTCGATACACGCAAGTCGGCTTCAACCTGATCGAGCCATCTAGCACGTTGGGCCGCGGTATTCCAGGTGCCGGTGGGGTTCTTGAAGAGAACGGATTTTACTGCACAGTCGTCCGGCATCTTTGTAACATTTCCGGCCCACCGTAATCTCCCAACTTTCGCCAGGTGGGAATCTTTCCAAGCAGTGCTTGCAGCTCGTGATTCATACGTCTCCGCCACTCTCCACTTTCCGTTTGTCTCCTTACTCGTATTATTGTCGGCGGTGCCCAGGCATCCCAAATATACGAAATCATCAGCTACTTTCAGTTCATCACCATCAATAGTCACTGTCCGTGGGAAGCAAATTTTGCTTTTTCTGGAGCCTCTTCATACCATATATTTGGTTTTCGAAGCATTGATCAGCAATCTAGCCGGTCACCCTTTTTGTAGATGGGACAGACTACACCTTCCATCCAATCCTCCGGAAGTTTCTTCTCCTCCCAAATTCTTAAAAGTAACCAATGAAGTGCCGTTGTTAGCGGTTTTTGGCCATTTTTATACAGTTCTGCCGGGAGTCGGTTCTTTCTGGCGGCTCCATTATTCTTCGGCTGACGAATTTCTCGACGGATATCTTTGAGATTGGAAGCCGGCATGCTGTTGTCGTTTGTAGGCACTCCTAGGTTAACTTCTATTGCGTCTCCTGCTGCTATATCGTCGTTGAGGTGCTCATCGAAATATTGCTTCCACCTGTTGACCACCTTGCGTTTCCCTCCCACGTCCCTACAGATGTCAGGTTTAGGTGTGTAGCCCTTACGAGTTTGGTTCACCTTCTCGTAAAGCTTGCGCGTGTGATTAGCCCGGAATAGTTGTTCCTGCTCCTCACGATCTCTCTACTGTCTACTCGTTTTGGCGTCTTTCCTCCTCAGGATCGTGGTCAACTCATTCTGCGCTCGTCGATACTTGGTCAAATTCTCTCTCGTTGGTATGCTTAGATAGTTTTTCCAAGCTCTTTTTTCTTCTCTATCGCTTGTCGGCATTCCCCGCCAAACCAATCATTTTGTGCACTCGAGGTTTCTACTCCTAGCACCGCGGCTGCGGCCCTGTTGACGGCCGAGCGTATCATACTCCATCCGTTTTCGAGGGTCGAAAGATCTAGCTCCACAGAGGAAGGCAGAGCTTCATCAAGTACGCGCGCGTAGTTTACGGCAACTGGCGGATTGTTTAATTGCCGAATGTTAAGCCGAGGAGGGCGGCTTTGTCGCGAGTTATAAACCGTTGATAGTTTTTAGCGCACATGTACTGCCACTAGGTAATGGTCTGAGTCGATATCCGCACCCTGTAGGGAGCGTACGTTGGTGATGTTCGAGAAAAACCGGCCCTCGATGAGAATATTGGTTCGAGGTTCGTTGGTCAGGTGATCTTCAGCTAGCTTTGTGGTTATCTTTTGTGGGCAAAGAAAGTGCTTCTGATAGCCGTTATCGTTCGTGTCGGTGTGCAGGCTATGGAACCCGATCACCGGTCTATACATTGCTTCCCAGCCGACCTGGATGTGCATATCCCCGATGACGATCTTGATGTCCCGTGGTGAGCAGCTGTCGTACGTTGCCTCCAACTGCACATAGAACGCTTCCTTCTCGTCGTCGTGTCTACCTTCGTGTTGACAATGCTCGTTTAGGATGGTGTAGTTGAAAAAACGGCCTTTTATCCTAAACAAGCACATTCTCTCTTTGATCCAGTTCTAGGAACCAAATTTTCATTTCATGTCCTTATTTCGTCACCTTTGTCCATGCCGAATGTTCCGAGTAGAATTTTATTGACTGTTGTTAGTTTTTTGGGTTTTGATAGGTAGCCGTACCCTACGTACCTCCATAGCCGTAGGTCTACGCTATCGAGTCTCGTGATGGGGCTGCCATCTTAAGGAGGGATCCTATTCTGGAAGGTCGAAAAATAACACATTTACGTAAAAAAATTTCGGATGCTGGAATTAACGTGTTTGGGTATTTTGGTTATTGGTTCAGGTGTATTTAAAGTTATATTTTGCATTTTTTGGATCCCAGAATAGTGATTATTATGCTGGTGGTAGCTGGGCGCGTGAATGCTATCTAGAAAACAGTTCCTTGCTGGCGGTATGTGCCGGGAATCAACGGAGTATCGGAGATTTTGAAGCTTTAGGTGAATACCTAAATTGTTACGTAGCGGTTTTTGAAAATTCGAAAAATTGTCAAAATGACGGCAATTTTTTCAAAAGGGCCCTGTAGCCGCAAGGTTACCGAGTCTGCCTTGACAAGCGAGTGGTCGTGGATTCGAATCTTAGTAGAATCAGGCCATTCGATGTTAAGTGACTTTAGCATGGGTTTATTCACAGGCCCCTCCACATCCTTCCTACTGCATTATGCATTTACTAACAATGAAAGCCTCTTGCCAGGGCAAGTTATAAGAGTGGTACTTGCTTGAGGTGCGAATGAAGCCTCTTGTTCAAGGGCAAATTATAGCTTGTTCCGCTTCCTGGTTCTAGGAACGAGATTGGTAATGCGTAAGTAGTAAGGAACACATACATTCACACCCTCACTCTGTGCTTAACTCTGCTTTACCGACCATGAAGCCTTTAGCCGGGACTGGTTATAAGAATGATACTTGCTCGAGGTGCGAACGAAGCCTCTTGTCCAAGGACAAATTGTAACTAGTCTCCGCACTTCCTGGCTCTAGAGCTAGATTGGTTGAAAAGTAGTAAGAAGCGTAGAGGGAAAAAGGAGGAAAACACACCGACACTTTAAGCATGGATAATAAGCAGTTCGCTCACTCTATAGCGTTACTGCAATAACAACAAAGTGCGGAACAACACCTGGATAAGATCACAGTAGATCAAAATGCTGGTCGTAGTGATAATATCCACACAAAAAAGGGTCCCCTCTAGTATCGAGACACACTGTGCCTCCTTCCCTGTTGGCATACGACCTTAGTTTTTACAGGAGTTAGTTACCCGATCTCCGTTATGTTTGTTCGTATTTCGGCTGGTACCACGTGAAGGTAGAGATAGGAGTTGCTGAATAAGAGGCAAAAGACCACTATGGGGTCTGTTTTACGCATTATCCAACTATTTTAACTAAACAATGCCCAATATTTTCCATTTGAAGCACAAATTTTCAAAATAACTTGGAAAAATTCTAAATTTCAAGCGTAAAAAGGTATTTTCTTCTTTTATCGAATGAGCTTTTGTATTAAAAAGGTGTCCTTTCAATTGCAAATTTTAACAGTCCTGATGAGGACTGTTTGACTGTAAATTGCTTAGTGATGGCGGTAAAGTTTGCGTTAACTTAATTTACGACAATCGAGCAAACATCATATGAATTCTCTGATTTGCAAATTTCGATTCTACTTTTCTATGACTTTTAATAGCCCTAATAGAGACTAACTGACTTTGAAAATCTTGGCAATGGTGACTAAGTGTTCATTGGTTTAGTTATTCGACAATTGAGCCTTTCGATAAGAAAATTTCGCTGACTCTTCAAGGACAAACTTTTCAAGTTGCGCCATTCCATAGCGACTCATTCTTAATTTAATTCAAAAACAGACACGAATGCAGCCTTCAAATCGCAGGCAAAATACGTATCTGTCGTGAATAAAATTAATAGTGGAATTCAATCGTGAAAAAGTTTCTTTAATTTAAATCTTCGTATTTCACTAGGACCCCCAAAAAAACTTCAGTTAATTATGGCAACCAAGTCATCCGAGCCAAACAAATTCATTGAGCTGATAAAAAGCCACAGCAACTCTACATAAAAACATCGCTTTTCTAAAGAGATGTCTGAAACATCACCTAACCCCAGTTCGTCATAGAGTTAAAACTAGAAAATCAGCACTTTTACACATTATTAGACGCGTTGAATCGCAGTGGAGAAAAAAAAAGCATTAAGACCCTTCACAAAAAATTGAACACAAAAACTCTGGAGTCTACCACCTACATTCGAAGGTGGCCAAAAAATACACCGTCAGTTTCCCACTGTTCCTAACAAAAACCAAAAACGCTGAAAAATGTGAATCAGAGAAAGAGAAAGATAGGAGAATGAAAGTTTAAACAACTACGCCAACGTAATAACAGCACACGACAAGAAAACTCCGAGGTTCACCTTGGGGTCAGTCCCGGCGTAATGGTTAGCGTTCACGCCTCTCACGCTGAGGACCCGGGTTCAAATTCCAACCCCGCAGAAGTAACGAATGACCCAAAGCTGGTTAAAGTGACTACACTGGTTAAGTGACTAAACAACAAAAAAAGGTTCACCTACTAGAAAATTTTGTAGTCAACAGTCAGAACAATTCACCGACGATCACTCCACGAGGGACTAAACTACGCAGTAACAATGACACCGAATATCGAACACACTATCATCGGCATGGAAACAGGAATTAGCACATGTAATCTTCAACCCTTCCGAATAAACTACGCTAGGACAACGGATGTTGATGCTATCAAGGAGAATCGTCACCCAAAAAGGAGGAACTCTGAAGTTCGCATCGTCAAAGAGCTGAAATGAAAACCAACATACTACGTGAAGGCAGACAAAGGAAATAAGGTGGTTATAATGAACAAGGAGGACTACGATGAACTGATGCTGGAAAAATTCAACAATGGCCCATATAGACATCAAAGAACCAACCCCCTATCCCAAATAGTAAAATCAGTTAAAAGAAATGTCAACTTACATTGATGCGCTAGGAGACTGCATCGAAAAACTACGGACATCAAACCCCAAATTATAAAGCGTAAAAGGACAACCCAAAACACAAACTAGGTACCGAAATGCGGGAAATAATCACGGCAAACGGATCACCCACGGAACAGATTGCCAAGTGGTTTGTACTCGAGTTTCAAATGTGCCCATTAAGTCGGTTCGTCAACAGCACACGAGAATTCGTCGAGCACCTAAAAATATCGAGAGAACTAACAGAAGACGACATAATGGTCTCTTTCAATGTTTTGGTCTTATTCCCGAGCATCCCTGTGAAAGACTGCCCAGTTAGCTCCGGGGTACGGTCCTGGACTAACAAGGCAGTCGTATACTCGAATCTTGACTGGGCGGTTCTGCAAGAGAGTCAATAGGATCGTTGCACTAGTCCCGTAATTATTCTGTACTCTAATAACCGGCTGCGAAGTCTGTCGCTAAAGAGGGGTCAAGTTCTTAAGGACGTTTATACCCATGGTTTTGCTTGTTTGTCCCGTGAAAGAATCGATAAGCATCTTCAAAGATTGGTTATTGATAATGCATCATGACAAAAGGTAGGAGGTTACTTGCTTGAAGCTGACGCGATTGTGTATGGAGGAGAACTACTTTGCATTCACGGGAAACTTCTACAAATAGTTGAAAGGTGCACCAATGGGTAATCCATTATCATCGTTCCCGTGCGAACCAGTTACTTCCGAAAAGATGGTGGCGATACGTCGACGACGTTTTCAGCACAATCGAAAAAGGAGAACTGGAAACCATTCTAACAGCTATAAAAAGCACGCACAAGAACATACACTTCACCTACGAAATAGAAAAAGAAGGAAAACTTCCTTTCTTGGACATATTGGTAATTAAGGTAATTACAGAAAACCTACCAAAACAAAACGTGTTATACCTAGCTCATCCAACCACCCGAACCAGCCCAAAATAGCGATTTTCTATTATATGATACATAGGATAGAAACATTACCATTGAATGAGGAAGGGAAGAATACAAAAAATCACTAATAACGCTAACACCAGAACTAAAGAGAGTGGCAGTAGAATACGACAAAAACATAACACGTCCTCTGCGGCGAAAAATGAAGAAATTTGGAATCGAACTTATCTACACCAGCCGAAACAACCAGCTCAAAAGTGAGTTGGGATCAACTAAAGACCCGATTAAGGAATCAAAGATTTTCTATGCGACAAAATGGCGTTCAGGATCGTGCAGAATGGGACCGATTGCTTAAAACAGTACAACCCCTTCTGATTCTAATCTGACCGACAAATCAACAACAGTTATCTGAGAGAACGCTTTCAATTATCAACCTAATTATCTACTTATTTAATTTTTTAGTTTAATATTTTTAATTTAATAGAAATTGCACAATATATCACGCTAACAATTTTTATCACTTTGGGTATATCTTTATATTTAGTTGTTGGGTATAGTTGTTAACTTGTTTTACCTAATCGAAAATCGCAAAATTCGTCTATTAAATTCCAAAATGATTTAAAAATGTATGAGCTGAGGTTTCAAAATCATATCTCACACTATTATATGATCAGACATCCACTTGTATCATGAAATGATCTGCTATTGAAAGAATATTGTCAATTTCTTTATAAAAAATTCATTTGACTTTCGGGTTATCAAATGGCTCTATACGGCTATATTCAAAAAGATTTAGACGGCTCTAAAACCCTAAAAAATAACCTCTAGACGGCTCTAAACTCTAAAACGGCTGTATTAAAAAAGATTTAGAGCCTACGAGTATTTTTCGAGAATTTTATCTTTTTAAAAGGCTTCTTTTACCAACTCAACAGTTTCGTTTGATACTCGGGTCGATTAATTTTCAATAAGATTTTTTTTTTCAATAAGCGCTAGGAACGCTGCCGCAACATGAGCCTGTTAGTTGTTGTTGGTCGCTTATCAGCTTATCATTACCGGCTTAGCAGTGTTACTTGTGCAGAGTCGAACTGTCGCACAAAGTTTGCTGCTTGATTTAAAACCAGCCAATTCAAATTGTTCTTAGCAAAAATAGCATGATCTTGCCCTGCCTTTGTAAGCCGTCGGACGAGTAAGAAATTGCTTTAATTCACACAAACTGAGCAGAAAGCAAGACTATGATTTCATTTACTACTCAACATTTATTCATAAAATTTTTGTGATTGTATACTATGCTTTTGTGTAGAATCGTTATCATCTTAACAAATTTACTCACAAATACTATTCAACAAAGATTATTCTTTGGTATTTTCAGTCACTTGAATATTCGGCATCACCAGTGTGAGCACAACCATCGCCAGCAGTGGACTATGTGCGTTATCGAGCTACTAGGGGATGCTCTGAAGCCAGCAGTGAAGTCATAGTCCTGTAGTCGCAACCGCTGGTGGTGGCGCAGAGTATCTCATGGAATATATATATATAAAAAGATAACCGGTACTGTTTTGCGTATATTTCGCGCTGCGCGTGGTCTATCACTCATCTGAAACGTGCAATCGTTCGTACAACCATACAAATACTAGCAATCATTCGTGTTTGATTTTACAGTTTCAATTATTATAATGGTAATATTAGTATAATAGTGCGGTACAATTGGTTGTCTGCAGAGCATAGAGAGTAGCGTGTAATCAAACATCCCTTTCGCTTGTTATCAGTCGTAGACAGGCAGGAACTTAGGCTGCACTGCCTTGATAGTACTATATTAGCAAATGCGGAGCTGAATGGTGAGAAGTTTATGCTGCTAGTTTGGCGCGACAAAGTAATAATGTGATGTGAGGCACAGAGCTGGAATTAGCTAACATATTTGTCGAGTGTGTAGTTATTCAAAAATTATCCAATAAATCTAGTTATCTCAGTGAATAACTGTGAATCTGACAAACGCCAAAAATGGATGTAACTTACACCAGCGACAGCTGCGACAGCGATTCGCGTGAGCAAAAAACCGTCGATTTCGGTCATGCCAATAAGCGCCATTTAGATGAGGATTTGATGCGCATGTGTAAAACGAAAAAGCTGGTAGAGGACATCGAAACGGTATTGTTGAACCACAACAACCTGTCCGTTGTTCCAACGTCGATTGTCGAGTTTGGTAACCTACGTTTGCTGGACCTTAGTAACAACAATCTGGCACAGATACCAGCAGTGATAACGGAACAATGCCAGCTGACGACACTCATCGTTAAGAATAATCGGCTTAGCAACAGCTCGTTGCCGAAAACGTTCCTGGCACTGAACAACGGCGGGTGCAGCGGTCTGAAGGAGCTGAATTTGAGCGGAAATCGCTTTACGCATTTTCCGGAACAGGTGACGGAGCTGAAAGCGCTCAAATATCTGTATCTGGGAGGCAATCAGATTACGAACGTATCCAAGGATATTTGGAAACTGAGCAGGTGAGTTCGTTTTTGTTTTTTAACTACGTTTTTGTTTACTATACGGTGAGAGCACATTAGAAGTATGAGAAATGGACATGTAACGTAACAAAAAGTGTTTGCGTTTTGCACTCTTATGACTCAGCTATTTTTCAATGGATGTTAGAGGTATTTGTATCAATCGATCAGAAGTTTTGCTTCTAGATAAAGGCGACCGAATCTTCCTGTCCCAACTGGTCATTATTTATTTATTTCGATCAAGGCTAGACCAAGTTGATGTCAAATAAAAAATTTTGTAAAAGCGTAAAACTATTTCTAGCTTTGATAGATTTTATCATTTGAACATTAAACCTAGACGAAATTTATGCTCTTTGATCTCTTCCTTTCTACCGATGATGTTATGGATATACTGTATGAATTTATTCTAAACTAAAGTCTTGTACGAAAACGTTGTGGACGTGCCAGGAAAACTTGCGAGGTACAGAGTACGATAATAGTAATTGTTCATTTTTCAACCGGCCTAATTTTTAACTGGCATTTCATATGTTAGTTAAAAGGCAATCATACTTCAAATCAATCTGTCATAATAAAGGGTACTTTACACTGTTTTCAGTGCTGTAAATAATAATCCAGATTAATTGATTATTATTTTCTGATTGACCAAAAGTTGTGACAAAATTTAATGACAATTACTTTGTTTTGATCAAGTTTCGTTTATCAATTGGTGTGTAATTTTCAACCAGTAATCTAAAGATAGTTTAGCTAGGGCTACAAGCCACCCAAAATCTTCAAAATGCGATATCACCGCCAATCACCAAAGAATGGCTAATTGTGACTTGGTGGTTTCACTCGTTAGAGATCTACAAATTTCAAGAAACTGATGAAAATGATACACAGGGCACAAAAATGCCCAGCATCATTGAATAGTATCTAAATTCGTAGTTCTACGTCAACCTAGCGTTCGTGCCGCTAGGCACAGGCCTTCATACTGTTTGTCTATCGTTTTGTGCTCTGTACTTACTTACTTAGGTGGCTTGCCGTCCTAAGACAAAGCCTGTTGAACAAAATTTCTCCATGTAACTCGGTTGAGGGCTACCGCTCTCCAATTCCTCGGACACCGAGTACTCTCCGCCAGATCTCGCTCCACCTGGTCTAACCATCTTGCTCACTGCGCTCCCGGTCGTCTTGTTCCTACCGGATTTGAGGCGAACACCATCTTTGCAGGGTAGTTGTCCGGCATTCTTGCAACATGCCCTGCCCATCGCATCCATTCAGCTTTAGCTACCTTCTGGATACTGGGTTCGCCATAGAGCTGTGCGAGTTCATGGTTCATCCTCCGCCTCCATACTCCGTTCTCCTGTACGCCGCCGAAGATCGTTCTTAGCACTCGTCGTTCGAAAACTCCGCGCACTCACAAGTCCTCCTCGAGTATTGTACATGTTTCATGCCCGTAGAGAACAACCGGTCTAATAAGCATCTTGTGCAGGGTACACTTTGCACGGGGGCTTAGTCTGCTCGACCGCAATTCCTTATGAAGCACGACTTCCGCTGATAATACGCCTCCGAATCTCATTGTCTGCCGTTACCAGTGAGCCAAGGTAGACAAATTCGTCAACTACCTCAAACTCATCGCCGTCGATCAATATACTGCTGCCCAAGCGGTTCCGCTGGCCAGCATGTAGTTTGTTTTAGACGTATTTACCTTAACCCAATCTTTTCCGCTTTGCGCTTTAGTCTGGTGTACTATTCAGGCACCGCCACAGATATTCTGCCGATAATAGCCATTTCATCGGCAAAGCAGGCGAATTGACAAGAATGGTTGAATATCGTGTCCCGCGTGTTGATATCCGCTCGGTTCATAACACCTTGTAGCGTTATGTTGAACAGCAGGCATGAAAGACCATCACCTTGACGAAGCTCTCTGTGTGATTCGAATGAACTTGACAATCCACCCGAAATCCGAACACAGCACTGTGTACCATCCATCGTAGATTTAATCAGTTTGATGAGCTTCCTGGGGAAGCTGTTCTCGTCCATGATTTTCCATAGCTCTTTCCGGTCGATGGTATCATATGCGGCTTTGAAGTCAACGAATAAATGATGCGTGGGAACTCTGTATTCACGGCCCTTTTGGAGGATTTGCCGCAGTGTAAATATTTGATCCGTTGTAGACCGACATTCGACGAAGCCGGCTTGATAAGTTTCCACAAATCTATTCGCAATTGGTGGTAGACGGCGGAAAATGATTTGGGACAGCACTCTATAAGCGGCATTGAGAACGGTGATCGCTCGATAGTTCTCACAGTCCAACTTGTCGCCCTTTTTGTAGATCGGGCAGATAACCTCATCTTTCCACTCCTCCGGTAGCTGTTCCGTATCCCAAATTCTAACAATTAGTCGGTGCAGACAAACGGCCAGCTTTTCTGGTCCCATTTTAATAAGCTCCGCTCCGATGCCATCTTTTCCAGCAGACTTGTTGTTCTTTAGCTGCATGATGGCCTCCTTAACTTCGCCTATCGTTGGGGCTGGCACCTCTTCCCCGTTTGCTGCACCGTCGAAATCGCTTTCCCCGCCGCCATGGTTCTCCGCCTGGGAACCATTCAGATGTTCGTCGAAGTGCTGCTTCTACCTATCCGTCACCTCACGATCGTCCGTCAGAATACTGCCAGTCTTATCCCGACACATTTCGGCTCGCGGCACAAAGCCTTTGCGGGATCCGTTCAGTTTCTGGTAGAACTTCCGCGTTTCCTGAGAACGATGCAGCCGCTCCAACTCTGCATATTCCTGCTCTTCCAGGGTGCGCTTTTTCTCCCGAAAGATTTGGTTTCGCTGCATCTTCTTCTGTTTGTATCTTTCCACGTTCTGACGTGTGGCACTGTGCATCTTGGCCGGCCGCGCAGCGTTCTCCTCATCCATCACCCTCCTACATTCATCGTCAAACCAATCGTTCCGCTGATTCCGGGCCACATGCCCGATGGAGCTCTTCGCTACACTGCTGATGGCTGTTTTGATAGTGTTCCAACAGTCCTCGAGAGGGGCTTCGTCCAGCTCGTCCTCTTCCGGCAGCGCAGCTTCGAGTGAATGCGCGTAGTTTGCGGCGAAGTCTGGCTGCTTCTGCAGCGCGAGATCTAACCGATGCTGGCGTCGGTACCGAATGTTGTTCACAACGGAGAGTCTTGGGCGCATCTTAACCATAACTAGGTAGTGGTCCGAGTCAACGTTAGCGCTTCGATAGGATCTGACGTCGATAATGTCTGAGAAGTGCCGACTGTCGATCAAAACATGGTCGATCTGTGATTCTGTCTGATTTGGTGACCTCCAGGTGTACTTATGGTGGATTCTGTGCTGGAAAAAGGTACTACGTACGGCCATATTCTTGGAGGCGGCAAAGTCGATAAGTCTTAGGCCCATTTCATTGGTTCGCTGGTGTGCACTGAACCTTCCAATAACCGGTTTGTATTCCTCCTCCTGGCCGACCTGAGCATTGAAATCCCCGATGACGATCTTGATATCATGTTTGGGCAGCGTATTCACTCTCCAACTGCGCGTAGAATTCATCCTTGTCGTCATCGGTACTTCTGAGGTGAGGGCTGTGCACGTTGATAATGCTTATGTTGAAGAATCGGCCCTTGATTCTTAACCTACACATTCGAGGATTGATTGGCCACCACCCAATCACCCGTTTCCGCATCTCGCCCATCACTATGAAAGCTGTACCCAGCTCGTGTGTGTTGCCGCAGCTCTGATAGATGGTATGTCCATCTCTGAACGTACGTACCGTTGAGCTCTTCCAGCACACCTCCTGCAGCGCTACGACGTCGAACTTGCGGCTCTTCAATACGTCGGAGAGCACTCGAGTGCTCCCTTGGAAGTTGAGAGATCGGCAGTTCCACGTCCCGAGTTTCCAATCCATAGTCCTTTTTCGTCGCGTGGGTCTATTCCGATTGTTCCAGTAAGAATATATTTGTTCTTCGTTCCGTGCTTTAGTGTTTTTGGTGGTGACGGCTCGCAAAGCCTGCTACACCAACCCCCTGTTTCGCCGGAGGGCCAACGAAGCTCGAAAGAGCCCTCCTTTCCTGTCAGCATACGACCTTGGCTTCCACCGGGGTTGGTTACCCGATCTCCACCAAAGTTGCTCGTATCCCGGCTGGTACCACGAGGCGGTAGGAATAGGAGTTGCTGAATAAGAGGCTATGAACCACTGTTGGGTCTATTTTATGCCTACACGTGCACAAGGCACCGACGGTACGCATTATTCAGCCGTTTACCAGCCGTGTTTGTGCTCTGTAGTGTAGTGAAAAAATATGCAAAACGGTCCGGAAATTCTTTGAAGATACGAATTAGATATTGGTTAGAATTATAGTACCGTGACCGCTCCTAATTCTGCGCGGCTCCTAATTCTGCGCATTTTTCTTTATATATGTATTTTTCAACATTGTGCATAACTATGACCATTGTGTTATTTTTTTATAAATACCTGTTGAATATTACGCCATTATTCACCAAAGAGGCATAATATTTGACAGCGAAATAAATTAAAGTGAAACTGAAAATATTTTATATGTCAGAAAACAACGTCGTTAGCGCCAACGCTAAAACTGTCATTCTAGAAAATAAACAAATTTATGATCGAAATTCTTTGCAATGATCAAATTACCCACCATAGTTAGAAAGAATAACTAGTTTTAGTCATGTTTTAGACAAAAAGAATGATTGCATGCCTTGCTTTCGTTGGAAAAATGCACCGCAGTAGTGCGCAGATTTAGGCACAGATTTTTTATTCATGTTCCAAATTCTGCGCAGTAATGTATCCTTTGAAGAAATCCCGAAAGAATACGCAACCTCACCCAAATGGCTGAGGTATAGAGGCATGAAAATTCAAGTAGAACGTTTAACGTGCATTGATTGGAATCCTGTGTTGCGACTCGGGGTCCGAACCTACGTGCGCCAATTTATGGAACCATGTTTTCTGATTTTTTTTTGAATGTCCAATTTCAGGCAGTGGCAAAGGGGTTTCTACATGAAAACACAATTTTCAATATATGTCTAAAGTGTAATATTCAGTATGCAGAAACCTCGAATCAACTCGCCCTTCACGTTACCGACAATAAATTATTTAAAGTAAGCCAATCAAAATGATAACAATATTTCTGTGCCACCTGGACAGCACAAGAACGTCAAATCATGGATTTATTTATTGTAATGGCTAATACCGGATTTTTGACGTGCTTTTAGCGTATAATGACATAAACAACATGTTATGAGTGTTTATTGTTACTTTTTGGGTGCGCAGAATTAGGAACAAACATGCGCAGAATTAGGAACATGGGCAAGAAAGTGTGCAGAATTAAGCACCGTGGATAAGTTTACAAAACGCAAAAAAAAATACTCAATTGTTAGTCGACTTATAATTCCCATGTTTTTTACCAGATACTATAGACCGTAGCACTACACGTTGCTGCTATCAACGTTATTAATTTAAGTCTAGAATACTTATAATAGCGGAAGAATCATAAAAATGTCTTAACTGCGCAGAATATGGTACGTTCACGGTAAATACGCATTAACATTAAAATAAATCAAAATTATCAAAGCATAGCATAGACAACCGTACGCACCATGGGTGGCTGAAATGGTGTTCCCGTAAGTACACCATATACCTGGCCATGTCCTTACGATTGTAGAAATGGGTACGTTAGTTGAACACCTACTTTACGAGGATGCGTAAAAACTTACGCAATCGTCATAGGTGTTCATGTACCCAGTAATATACGATATGAATATATAAGCGTAAATATAAAATAAAATGGTGCTTATAATATGGGCAAAAATAGAACAATCTCACCAGCAATCCGTCGAATGAATTATAATTGCGTCATTTGAGTTTCCAACAGTGCATCTAATATCCAATAATTAATTTAATTCTTCATTCTGATATCATGTGTATTATTTAAACTTGTCACGGCCAAAGTTTTCACTGTACAGTCGGACGTGCTTGATGAGCTAAAACAAAACAAATTATTAGAATTATATATTAGGCTTACCTGGCCGTGTGGCTCAGCCGTCCGTTTTGAAATCAGTCAACCATGAACCACGCAGCATTGCACCTCCTAGCTTAGCTACTCAATAGAGCATTACCGGGTATGGCCACATGGCGGCGCTAGGTAGGGGCTTGAGATGGCAAGAGCTATTATGTTGGTCGCTTTCTTGTTTGCCTTTTCCATTTAATACCCAGAAACTCGAGAGTGTCTCCGAGATGCGCACGAAACACATCACTCGGTAAAATGAGCTCAGTCGCATTAGATTATCCGGAAAACTGTGTTCGTGCATTATCTACCATAGCTGGTCTCAATCGACTGTATGATATGGCTGCTTTGAAATCAATAACGATGTGATGTGTGAACACGTTGTACTCCCGATATTTCTGCAAGAACTGTCAGATGGTAAAAATACGGTCCGCAGTTGCGCGAGCCCCCATGAAACCTGTCTGTAGTTCCCTACTAATCTGCTATTGGTGACAGGCGGCGGTGATTGGTGGCGTATCAGGATCTGGGAAAGTATCTTTTAGGCGGCGTTTACCAGCGACAAAACGCGATACTTGCAGCAGTTGAGCCGGTCACCCTTGTGGGATAAACCACTTCTTCCAGCCATTTCTCCAGTAACTTTTTATTTTCCCAAATCTTGGAAATAGTCCAGGGTAGAACCAGCGTTTCTCGGCCATGTTTATGAAGCTCTGCCGGTAAACGGTACTTACCAGCGGCTTTGTTGGTCTTCAGCAATGCGATTTCGTTTTTGATTTCTCGGATATAGTAATGTCCCAGCATCTGAGCATTACCATCTTCCATGGACATTCGTTGACTAACTTCCGTTTTGCCTTTTTCTGCAACTTCGCTATTGAAGTGTTCATCGAAGAACTGCTTGAAATTGTCGACCAACTCGCACACGTTTGTGATAAGATTCTATCCCTCGTTCCATTACATATCCGATTTCGGTGGATAGCCCTTATGAGTTTGGTTCATCGTGTCAGGTGCGCGCATCATTAGCTCGGAATAGTTGATCTAATTCTTCACGAACTCTTTTCTCCTTTTGGCGCTTTTTACTTCTCAAGATCGTGGCCAACTGGTTCCTTGCTCATCGGTATTTAGCCAAGTTCTCTCTACTACTCTCGCAACTACAAATCTGTTGATATTCGCTTGGTTTTTGAGCGAGAGAATATAAGGAGGAAAATTCTTCTGGGAACATATACGCTGATTTTCCACTCTTTAAAAATCTAATGGTGAAAAATTCTGGAGGAGGCCATCGTCTAGCTACATCAGTGAGTTTTGAGTTTCTTCGTACTAGTTATGCACTCGCGCCACAATACTTCAAGGATAATTTATCAGTTTTGCCATCAGCTCTCGAGTTAACGTTGATGAATTTTATAGGTGACTGTGCATTATTTTTCTTTTCTTTGTAATCCTGTTTCGTAAACGATAGGTGGCGCCCATGGGTTCTCCTTGCGTTTGTTTATAGCAAGTAGAGTTAATTTCTTCGGAGTTTCAACGCTATATGTCCAAACCTTTGACGTTGATAGGAAGGAGGCCAGTTTCTGCTGAACTCAAGAATTTCTTTGGCATTGTCTAGAATTAGGAGGCATTTTTTCTATTGGAGACTCCACGACCGGCACAATGTCTCTCATGCCATTGCCAAGTTTATAGAATTTATATTGGATGCACAACGGAATTAACGCTGTTGCATTATTAAATGCTTGAATGTCATTAATGTAAAGTCTTCATTTTTTGGGGTTATCCGCGAAGCAAGCCCTTTTTTGAATTCTTATGATCGAAAGCGCTGATCAACCAGGTCATGAGCATCAAACAGAATGAGTAAATATCGGATGGCACAATAGGTCGGACTGAGAACAAATTAGCAATACGCTGCTCCGTCCCTCACTAAGTTAAGTAAAAAGATATTTATTGGCCAAAATGCAGATTTTAAAGCTTTCTGTATTAATGTTATTTTTGGAAAATTCATGTATGATTATATTTGGGCTAATTGTTATTGACTCACGTAAAGAGGATAGAATGGTATTTTCGTCAGACTTCAATTATTTGATAATTTCTGCTCTTGTGTTTCATGAACCTGAAGAATCAGTTAACCACTATTAAACAAAAGTGCAACCAAAGTAGTATTTATTTGCAAGAGATAGCAATAGTCTTCTTCTAAGATTATGAAGGACAGACGGTAAACTTTCATGGCTCAAAACATTGTTTAAATATTAATCTTAAGTCGTTAGTCGCATTTTGTGTTATCATGCTAAATACTACTTAATGCTAATTACTACTCGCAATATTGCTTTCATTTTGCAGCCTCCAACTTCTCTCGCTCGGCGGAAATCTAATCACCGAGATTCCGGAAACTGTCGGGCTGCTGAACAATCTCCACGCTCTCGTACTCTGTGATAACCTACTCGAGGCACTGCCGAGCTCGATCGCCCGTCTGGTCCACCTCAAGTCGCTGCTGTTGCACAAGAACCACCTCAAGCATCTGCCGCGCGAGATCATCACTCTGAAAAACCTTACTGAGGTGAGCTTTTTACATTGTTGCATACTCCAAGTAGGAGGTCTATTGTGGCTTTTTTTTGTTCAGCTTTTCCGTTGTCTGCGAGTAAATTCAGTCTTATCAGGATTGGCGCAGACTGTTGTCTAGTTTCACTCATTTTTATTTACAAAGAGACATTAAGATAAGGTTTGGTAGTCGGTAGCTTGCTGGGGCTGGCAGTGAAACGTGCCAGGTCTGGGTTTGTCGTCACAAACCGTTGTTGATATTGAGTGCGAATTGCGAAACAACAATGAATTGCAACAACTGGCCGGCTGCAGTCTAAGGTCATGTTGATTTACTTATTGCTACTGTCATCGTGATTTGGCTGGAATGCATGCACTATTTTCCAGCAAACAAAGTTTCATGCATGCACACGATGCGATGCCTTCAATGTAGGTCTTTGGAAGTCATCTCTAATGTGAATTTAGGTTTGAGTAAATATTTCCACTAATGTAACAGCAAGAGTGAAAAGATCACTCTCACAGAGGACATACCTATGTCCAAAAGGTTTATTAAATTGCGACTTAGCCGCAGGAATGATGTACAGTCTACAGTATGTTTGTAATGCTTTTAGATTGAATAGTTTTCACTAGTTCAATGGAACTTATTGTTGTTACTTAACTTTAAGTTGCACATCTGCTGAGGCCACTAACTATGTGAGTGGAAACGAGTTCGCTTCGGGCAGAATTGCCGCGACGAGTAATTATTAATGAACCATTACAGAAGCATTGAACTCTTATGGGACAGATAACGTTGAATTCACTTTAGTAAACGTGGCTGAACTATATGCGCTGCTTTCTAAGTAGTGAACAAAGTTTCATGCATGCTCATGATGTCACCTTCAAGGTAAGTCTGTGGAAGGTATCACTAAGTTTCATATTTGGAGCTTTATAAAAAAATACAACATGGGAAGAAAGAAAATAATGGTCTTACTATTAAATTTCGTTTTGTCTAGAAAACGCTGCCATTGTGAACTTTTGCAAAAACGGTGCTTTTTCCGTCCGGCCATTTTTAACCTAATCTATTAGCCGTCTCGATTAACAGCCACTTCAAAGTTCAAATTCAATGCTTCTTATCGGAAATATTTTAGCACACAAAGGAAACTTTCACCAGGAACCGTGAAGCAAATTCTAAGTTGATTTTTGTCTTTTAATTTCCTATCAAACGGTTCATTCGCCAAGTGAAAGTGTTTCTGTATTTCTGAAAACTCTAAAAAATGTTTGAATTGGAGTATTTGGTTGACCGATCGAATTTCAATGTGTTGGTTGCACAGACTTTAACATTGATTGGTCAAATTAGAGTGATGATGAACCGAAATTAAAATTGCTATACGGTTTTACAGAGCAAGCAAAGGTTTTGTGACCAGTACTAATCAAACTTTGTTACTAGTAACAAAGTATGAAACTGTAACTATGAAACTTTGGGTATTAGCCATGACAACATTGTACAAGAATTGATGAACCTCAAAGAAGATCAAAGTAGAAGTAAAGTTTAGTTTAGTTTAGTGGACACGGCAATAAATTTTATTCGTTTTATAATACATTATGGGGACAATGCTGTTGGTTGCTGATGGAACACTATCAAAACAGCGGAATCAGCGGAACGATTGGTTTAACGATTTTGTAGGAGGGCGATGGACGCGGAGAACGCTTGGCGGGCGGCCAAGATGCGTAGTGCCACACGTTAGAACGTAGAAAAACATAAACAGAAGAAGATGCAGCGAAACCAAATCTTTCGGGATAAAAAGCGCTACCTGGAACAGCGAGAATATGCAGAGTTGGAGCGGCTGCATCGTTCTCAGGAAACGCGAAAGTTCTACCAGAAACTGAACGGCTCCCGCAAAGGCTTTGTGTCGGGATCAGAATGGCAGTATTCTGACGGACGATCGGGAGGTGACAAAAAGGTCAAATGATAGGAGAACCATGACAGCGGGGAAAGCGATTTCGACCATGCAACAAACGAGGAAGAGGAGCCAGTCCCAATGATAGGCGAAGTTAAGGAGGCCATCATGCAGCTAAAGAACAACTAGCCAGCTGGGAAAGATGGCATCGGAGTGGAGCTTATTAAAATGGGACCAGAAAAGCTGTCCGCTTGTATGTACCGGTTAATTGTTAGAATTTGGGATACGGAACAGCTACCGGAGGAGTCGAAAGATGGGGTTATCTGCCCGATCTATAAAAAGGGCAACAAGTTGGACTGTGAGAACTATCGAGCGATCACCGCCCTCAATGCCGCCTATACAGGACGGTCCCAAATAATTCCACCGACTATCACAAAATTGCAAACTGATTTGTGAGAACTTATCAAGCCGGTTTCGTCTACAACGGATCAAGTATTTATACTGCGGCAGATCCTCCAAAAGGGTCGTGAATATAAAGTTCCCACGCACCATTAGTTCGTTGACTTCAAAGCCGCATATGAAACCATCGACCGGAAAGAGCTATGGAAAATCATGAACGAGAACAGCTTCCCCAGGAAGCTCATCAAACTGATTAAATCTACGATGGATGGTACACAGTGCTGTGTTCGGATTTCGGGTGGATTGTCAAGTTCATTCGAATCACACAGAGGGCTTCGTCAAGGTGATGGTCTTTCATGCCTGCTGTTCAACATAGCGCTACAAGGTGTTATGAACCGAGCGGATATCATCACGCGGGGCACGATCTTCAACAAATCTTGTCAATTCGCCTGCTTTGCCGATGACATGGATATTATCGACAGAATATCTGTGGCGGTGCCTGAATAGTACACCAGACTAAAGCGCAAAGCGGAAAAGATTGGGTTAAGGTAAATACGTCTAAAACAAACTACATGCTGGCCAGCGGAACCGCTTGGGCAGTAGTATATTGATCGACGGCGATGAGTTTGAGGTAGTTGACGAATTTGTCTACCTTGGCTCACTGGTAACGGCAGACAATGAGATTCGGAGGCGTATTATCAGCGGAAGTCGTGCTTCATAAGCAATTGCGGTCGAGCAGACTAAGCCCCCGTGCAAAGTGTACCCTGCACAAGATGCTTATTAGACCGGTTGTTCTCTACGGGCATGAAACATGTACAATACTCGAAGAGGACCAGTGAGTGCTCGGAGTTTTCGAACGACGAGTGCTAAGAACGATCTTCGGCGGCGTACAGGAGAACGGAGTATGGAAGCGGAGGATGAGCCATGAACTCGCACAGCTCTATGGCGAACCCAGTATCCAAAAGGTGGCTATCGGACAACTATCCTACAAAGATGGTGTTCGCCTCAAATGCGGTAAGAACAAACGCTCCTGGTCGAGCAAGATGATTAGACCAGCGGTTAGAGAGCGGTAGCCCACAATCGAGTTGTTCGAATCTCGACTGGGAAAGGCTGTAAGAGTCAATAGGATCGTAGCAAGTAGCCCCGCAAACGTCCTGTACTGACTGTGAAGTCTGTCGAATGAAAACAGAGGGCCTTCAAACTTTGACCCCCTCATTCCATTGCGTTATCGTAAGCAGATGTAATATCCGCTGGCAATTGTTGGAAATTCGCGGAAATGGTAGTTGCTGAGTATCTGTTGTGTCAAGATAATTCACCTCAAATACAATTGGCACACCAGCGACGCTACTTGTCTAGAGGTTATGAAACCTGTTGGTTTAGCCTTAATTAGTTATATTTCCATATACACTAGATAGGTACGTGTATTTGGTATCTGTTCTGCAACATTTACTATCGCTCATTCACACGGCACTTTTTTTTCAATCCCAAAGGTTCCAAGATAAAGGCCATTACAATATAATATTTACTAAGCTCTACTGAAAGCCTGATAGAAGATAACAATTATTGTGACGGGAAGTGTTTGATTATGTGCTTTCTCACCATTCCAATCCATCTACTTCACGTATCACTAATTGTCCGTACCCTCTTCACGGCTTTTGCAGCTTAGTCTACGTGACAATCCGCTGGTGGTGCGCTTCGTCAAGGATATGACACTTAATCCACCCACCCTGCTGGAGCTTGCCGCACGTACAGTGAAGACCGCTTCGGTGCCATACAGTCCGTTCGATTTGCCTCGGGTCCTGATTGAGTATCTGCAGACGGCCAATTGTTGTGTTAATCCAAACTGCAAAGGTAAGAGACAATAACTTTGCACTTCATTCGCGGAGCGTGCGCAACCAATTATCTCTAAATACCTAGCAATTCATCTGTCTAGCTAGTGTTAGTACTTTCGACGAGATAACTTTGTGCGACAACTCAATCACTAATCTCTCTGCTATCTTTTTCCATTCTTCGTTCGACAGGAGTATTCTTCGACAATCGTGTGGAGCACATCAAGTTTGTTGACTTTTGCGGTAAATACCGTATTCCTCTGCTGCAGTATTTGTGTTCTTCAAAGTAAGTACATACCTAATCGTTCGTCGACGGGAAAATAGGTCAACCAAGTTGTATTTGTATAAATGTCTAACGTGTTTCGTTTTTCTTGTAGGTGTGTTGCCGATACCAACTCTTCGGACCAACATGGAGAACCCAGCAGCAGCATGATGCGGAAGGTTCTGCTCGGATGATTTTGGTTGTTGAGTTACGTTCAAATTTGACCTCAATCTATTTGGGATATGAACGAGGACGTGTTACATATTTTTAAATTGCACAGCTAGCCTATCGTACTAATATACCCTCGTACTCGTACTTTCTTGTCGACCGATACTAAATAGCGCTATTTACAAACTAAGCGTACGTTGGTGTGCGCTACCTTTTGCATAAACACTTTAACAGCTGAGTATCTGATTACTGATGAACATTGTGATTGGCTCATAGAGCTTGTTGGGCTTGGGTACTGTAATAAGGCCCTTCAAGTCCAATAAAAAAAACTATATATTGGAACAAAAAGCACCAAATTAGTGTGTTATGAGCGATATTTATGATCCGAACATTTTCTTATCGTTTGAATGTTATCGTTTGAAGTATTTCTAGAAACAAATTTGTGGGCGGTGGTGGACTTTGCACCATTTAGCATCGTAAAATCTAACGTGGGTCCAAACGTAGTAAACGTTACTTTAAACTATTGAAATCAACTCGTTAACTCAATAACGAGTAAGGCCGTCGCATTTGGAGCTTCAGAGCTACATACGAAGTTTGTTTTGAATTGACAAAATGAAAAATGTGTTCAGAACAGATTTCTTGACACTTTGATATAAATATCACAGCATTCCGACCATGCGTTCAAGAGCAATCTTTCAAAACACAAACATTCGGGAAAATTGTGAAAAAAATTATTGTGCCTTGCATCAATTTTACGAGTCCTACGCAAATTCATATTTTAATAATAATTTTCCTGTACTTGCTAATATACCCCACGATTAAAACTGAACCTTGACGTGGTGTAGGGCTTTTTAACTAATCAGTAAAATGAACAGCGATCACGTTTACTTCTGAATGTGGGTAGGTATATATCAAAATTCTTTTATGATTTCAAGTGGGACTCAGGGTAAAAATTTACCAAATGTGATTGTCGCGTTGTTTAGAAAGTGCTTTTATTCCGTTTAAGAATAAAGCCATAGCGGGGATCTCTGATAATTAATAGATGAATGTTTCTGGGGCTCATCTCTATCTATCACAGCTGTAACAAATATCTCCGAAAATTGCCGGTTTGAATGGATCGGCCGGGGGCATAGGGTTAGTAAGGGGATGTAAACGAGTTACCAGACCTGGTTTGGAAGGCGAAGAAGCATTCTACAATGATTACAGGTAATAATAGAGGTGCTAAGGTAGCAGATGGGAAAATTAAGTCAATTGTTATACTATTTTACATTTAATTCACAATAATATTTCTAGCGGTCGGTTTTTGGGGTTTGGTGACGGATTTCCGTTGCAGATGCTGCGCACTAGCTCTTCTTGGGCTCGAGGTTTGGGAGGCGGATGCGACTTTATATTTTGAAGCTTGTGTCGACTACCGCGAACGTCCAGGTCGTGCTGCGCTCAATTTGCAGACCTGCCTTGGGACTGTCTCAAATGCTGGGGGATGTAAGATGAAATTTGCCCTGATAAGTTGATAACCACTAACGGTCCGAAATTTGTTTTTTTATTGGTTCGTTCGTGGTTGTTTGTAATGGAAAATTGATAGCGGGCGCGCGGTTGAGGACCGGTGTTTGGTGGGGCTAACGAATATTCCAGTTCTTCACTATACCCCTTTAAGCCCGAGCCCTCACAATTGTGTGGGTGAGACATGACTACTTTTAAAATTTTTTCCTTTCCTTTCTAAACGTCGTACTTTTACATATATGGCGCCAATCTCTTGTGTAAACATCGTAACTCGTAAAAAAGATAGAAAATAGCTGAAAAGAAGTTTTCTTTTGTGTTTGGATTAATTATTGTCTAGTCTTCAAAATCTTGTGAAAACAGCAAAAAGTTTTATCTGTCGTATTTTCTTATTGGATCCGTATTCCGGAATTGCTTAGATAAAAAAATATTGGTAATTTCTATTTCTAATTGATGTAATTAAAAATTTACGCGAAATAACTTTTACAACTTACTTATGCACATTGTTTTTCATACCTACACAATTGTGTAGGTTCGGCCTTATTGCATACCTACTTTAACCTTTACGTTCCCGCCGGGACTTCAAAAATTAGTGTACTTGCCGTTACACTTTTGGCTCTATCTTTACTA
The DNA here is from genome assembly GCF_943734655.1 of Sabethes cyaneus. Classification (NCBI taxonomy): domain Eukaryota; kingdom Metazoa; phylum Arthropoda; class Insecta; order Diptera; family Culicidae; genus Sabethes; species Sabethes cyaneus. Next base: position 47,329,010 of record NC_071355.1, read on the forward strand.
TTTTTTGATCGATTTTTATACAACTTGTCTTCAAAGAACCACCTTAGATTGACCTTCAATGAAAAAATATATTAGCAAATTTTGGATCCATTTTCCCAGAGATATTCCAGATCGCAGTGGGATTATTTTTTCACGTCATAAGTAATAGATGAAATAAAACGAAATTTGCTGCTGCCATCTCATTTTGAGTCAGTAAGAATGAATACATTATACTGTAGAGCATTCGTTCATGCTCCACACTACGGAACCTCCGTTTAGAGTACTACCAGAAACTAAAACTGGTCATTTCTAAATTGTGAAATAATAAAGAAATGTGGCAAATGATGTATTCAAGTATGGTATTTTCTAAGACAAATTCTTGGACCAACATTTGAATATTTGAAGCCAATCTGGACGTTCCGGTATATCTGTTGTATTAAGATTAGTAAAAACTTAACTTGCAAAAAGTTGCGCGTATTTCCATAGCTACGTAGCGACCGTTCCGCTGCTTCAGAAGCTGAAGTTTGTGAGCCTCGAAGCGATGATCTCGCTCTAAACTAAACGGGGTCAACCCTATTCAATTCTTTGGACTTCTTTACACAAAATAATTAGGTTTTTCATGTCTTGTTTTTTCAAAACCTGGCTTGGTATAGTCCAAAAAGGGTAAAAAATGTTAAAAATAGGGGAAAATGAGCAAAATGGGGTACTTCTCGATGATAAACAGGAAAGCGGTGGGCACCATGCGATTTTCCGGAAAATTTTACATAAGATCACCTACATTTTATCAGCCTGCAGGCCATATCTTAATTGCATCCGTTTTTTCGGCTCGTTTTTGCCCATAGTGCAATGGTATAAGATAAGGCCGAACCCACACAATCGTGTAGGTTGCTAAATTTAGCAAACATTTATTGCAATGTGTAGAATACACTAGTTTTGGTATCTAGTTTTGGTTATATTGATCCAAAAACCAAAAATATCGTAACTAAAACCCTCCGTGCTTAAAGGGATACACTGAAGTCGCTTTTTACGCTGTTTTTTTACGTGACTCTTTTTACGCGGTTTTCGAAATTTACGCGGTTTATGGAATTTACGCGATTTTTTACGCGCTTTTCGGAATTTACGCAGTTTTCGGAATTTACGCGGTTTTTAGGGCGGTTTTGATTTACGCGGGACGTATCCTTCGCGTAAAAAGCGACTTGAGTGTACTCATTTTACAACTCAAGTAGTACAGGACAAAGCACATTTATAAATTTGATCTATCATTTTTCTTATCATCATCATCATCATCATCATCATCATTATTATCATCATCATTATCACTTTATTTAAAATATGACATTCCGGCCATTGGCAGAGAGATCTCAGAGTCAGTTTTTGGAGTACGCGCAGGGCCGGAACGCCTTCGCCTGCGGGCATAGACGTGTCGCCTATGCTTGAAGCTAGTTTTAGTGGGCGACATTGCCTGTCTCGTCAGGTAGAACTGATGTTTGAGGGCTCCCTGACACTTTGTTGACATCACAAAAGGGCCCGGAGCAGAGTTTTATACGCTATTAAGCGATCAGCTGGATAACCCGAAAAAAAAAAAAATTTCCTGTACTTGCTAATATATTGAAAATATGCTTGTCAAGTAAGTAGTAAGGATATTATTATTCACGAGATGTTCGAGACAGAAATGCAATCTGCAGCAACGATGTAAGAAATGTATCTCGTCATAGAATACGGTAATAGTGATCGGTCTTTCATTTTATGAAGTTAAGATGTTTTCTCTGATACTGCGTTTTCTCCGTAACGCTCTTAACCCTCTAACGGGTAAGGCCGTCTTCGCTTTTGGAGTACCAGAGCTGCATACGAAATTTGTTTTGAGTTGACAATATGCAAAACATCTTCAGAATAGATTTCTTTACATTTTGATATTAATATCACAACATTCTGACTATGCATTCAAAAGTTATCATTTTTTAAAAACAAAAATTCCGAAAAATTTCGAAAATAATTAATGCGCGAATATTTCCTTTTTTACTTTTGATGAAAAAGCATATCTAAAATAAAATGATTAACCTTAAAATTTTTCTATGAGTAAATTTCATGCTTAACATCAATTTTGTACTGTATTTGAATTGAAAAAATATCTGGGTAGAGCGTTAGACATGAAAAACGAAAAAGAGAAATTGGACTTTTTCTAACCTGGCGCCAGACATGTGAAAGCACGCGCCGCTCCGCACGCCGTGCTAAAACATTCTCCTTCGTTCATACATCACACGCTCCCGGTTTCAGTGCACTTCGCCGACTCTCGTACGAACAAATATGACTCCGCACATCGGTGCCGATTTTTTTTGTTAGGTTCGGTTTTATATGTGTTGAGTGGGCACCGAGCGGCACCGGGCGAAACACCGACAGCCGAGCACCCCACTCATGTTCTGCTTTTTTTATTTCTTTCGTGCTGCGCTACGCACTTATCTACCTATCCGAAAACATTCTGTACATTTCGTTTAGCGAATAATATGGACATGAAAGTTAAAACGATTAAAGATTAAATTAACGAGTTTTTAAACCATACTTTATTTGAATATTATATTCACATCTCTCAATTGAAACCCCGTTTTCGATTGAAATGCGTAATTTAACCAAATCAAGATTTATAAAAGAAAGTAGGATAGCTTTTAACCCGCATGGGACATGCAGGTTCGCACATTAAATATTCCGGAACAAAACACAATCTGATGCTTTGTATAAACGAATTAACAATTAGTTAGAAAAACTGTCCTTGAATCGAAAAATTAACTTATTTCTAAATGTTTTCCTATAGGTATCATAATAAGCGTTACATCGTTACGTTACGTTCATAAGTTTTTACCGTATCGCTCCAAGCAGTTATATAGGTTATTTAGTTCGCGAGCGAAACGGCGTGCCAGTTGTCCTTGTGGATTCCAGTCGAGTGCTTCTCTGCAAACCTCGTTCGCTCCTTTCCTCAAGGTGTGTCCGATCCACTTCCACTTATGTTCACGAATTTCTGTGGCTATCGGCCGTTGATGACACCGACGATGGAGTTCCTCATTGGATATCCAGTTATCAGGTCACCAGGCACGAATGATATATCGCAGGCACCGGTTAATGAATACCTGCAGTTTTTACGTTGTCTCCGCTGAGATGCACCACGTTTCGCAGGCATACAGCAGTACTGATTTCATGTTATGAATGTCATGAATTAAAGATTCGGGTTTTCGTATGTAGAGTGATCTGGTTTAAGCGCCAAATGTTTCGCAGACCTGCAAAGGCACCCCTGGCCTTCCTGATCCGTGTGGCTATATCAGTCTTGGTACCACCATCGGGCGTTGTCTGGCTACCAAGATATTGAAAGGCGTCTACCTGCTCAACTTGTTGTCCCGCTACTGTGAAGTTGTTAGTGGAATTGTTAGTGTTCACTACCATAGACTTAGTTTTTGCTACATTGACTGTGAGAATTGCTGCCTGGGAGCTCTCGGAGAGGTCATCTAACTTGCTCTGCATATCATTTCGGCGTTGTGCGAGCAAGACAATGTCGTCGGCTAGGTCCAGGTTATTTAGCTGCTCCATCGTTAGAGGATTCCAAGGCAATCCTCGATTTGGTCTACTGTCAATTGCTCCAACTAATATCTCATCCATAACGATGAGAAACAGAAGCGGTGATAAAATGCAGCCCTGTCTCACGCCAGCAGTAACCCTTATGGGGTCGGACAAGACGCCGTCGTGCAAAACCTTGCACGAGAACGCGTCGTACTGAGCCTCGATGAGATGGACTAGCTTATCTGGAACTCCTCTACGCCTAAGTGCGCCCCAGATGTTTTCGTGATTGAGTCGGTCGAACGCCTTTTCGAAGTCAACGAACACCAGCAGAAGAGAGTCCTGGAATTCGTTGATCTGCTCCAATATAATGCGGAGCGTTGTGATATGGTCTACACATGATCGGCCAGCACGGAATCCAGCTTGCTGCCGCCGGAGAGTAGCATCGATCTTCTCCTGGATCCGGTTGAGGATTACCTTACAGAGTACTTTGAGAGTAATACAGAGCAACGTGATGCCACGCTAGTTACCGCATTCAGTTAGGTCTCCTTTCTTAGGGACTTTGACCAATATTCCCTACATCCAGTCCACCGGAAAAGTTGCGGTTTCCCAAATATTGCCTAAAAGCTGATGCATCATCTGGGCTGACAAAGATGGGTCAACTTTGAGCATTTCGGCTGAAATGCGATCTATCCCTGGCGCTCTATTGGATTTCATACTCTTGATGGCTGCTACAATTTCATCCAGCGATGGCGCCTCCGAGTTCACGCGATTTATTCGACGAACTGTAGGCGTCGTACGCTGCTGGTTTTGTTGGTCTCTGACATTTGAAACTCGGAAGAGTTGTTCAAAATGTTCAGTCCATCGCTTAAGCTGTTCTGTACGGTCAGTTAATAGCTGACCAGCTCTGTCATTTAGCGGCATCTTTGTATTCATCCTGGCACCACTAAGGCGGCGAGAAATATCGTACAACAAACGGATATCACCATTGGCGGCGGCGGTTTCTCCTTGTTCGGCTAGGGAGTTAGTCCAGGCTCTCTTGTCCCGCCTACAAGCATGTTTAACAGCCCTCTCCAGTTCGGCGTATCGTTGACGGGCAGCTATCTTAGTCGATCTGGTTCGCGCTCGCTCAATACCGGCTTTCGCCTCTCTCCGCTCGTCGAACTTCCTCCATGTTTCATCCGAAATCCGCTGGCTGGCAAAGGGTGAACATGTGCATTCCATAACCTTTGTGCATTAACTCCTATTCCTACCTCCACGAGGTGCCGGCTGGGGTACGCAAGTTCGGTTGTCGTATGCTAACAGGAAAGGGGGCACGGTGGCTCCCGCCCACATTAAGATGGTAGCCCCATCAGCGGGATAAGGACCTTAGATTAACAGCCTACTGTACCGGAACACAAAAAAAGTTACCGAAAATGAAAGAAGCCAGCATGTACGACCATACATAAAAGTCCAGGGGATTAAACTCCGCAGAGCTGGGAGGCCACAAAGTGTTATCGAGAAAATCAGTCAAATTCTCCCGACAGCACACTTGGATGATATTCGCCGTGTGGGTCTGTTGAAAGACGTAATGATCTTTCCCGTAGAGGTCACGAAGTGTCGGGGCCACAACCTTCTCCAGAACCTCCGTCTTATCGTACGCGGCGTTGATTTTCACGTGTTTCTCAAACCATCACCGCCCCTCAAACCATCCAAGACGCGGCGCTCTGGAACCGCGGGATGTTTATGTGGGACGGGGGGATGCTGGCCAACGTCGGCGCCTACAGCCGATCATTTTGGACATTGTGCGGTTGTTGCAAGATGAAGAGTTTCTCATCAGAAAACACGAACTCCTGACCAGCGTGACGCAAAAGTATCAGTTTTGCTCTGTCCAGTCTCCGTTACCCCGTGAACTTTGCGTGTCTTGTACGGTTTGCATCCCAGGTCCTTCGCCATGATGGTCTTCCGGATCGAGCGGTCTATTTTTCGACGAACCCGCTCCCTCACCACCTTGATGACTGCTGGCGTCCTCGCCGAACGCGGCCACTCGGATCTAGCACGGTCCTTGGCCGAGCCGGTCTCCCGGTACCGATGGATGGTGTTGTAGATGAAATTTCGCTTCACCCAATGTATCTTTATGTCAGTAAATCAGACGACGACGAAGAAAGTTGGACTTGGAGTAGGTCTTCTTAAAATATCTTTGTCTTTTTTGACATCTTGTGGAATAAATTCCGAAATTTCACGGGTGACATCGTTATAGCCGATTTTGTGTTCTGTACCTGCTAATATTCGAATTGCGTTCTGTACCTGCTGTCGAATATTCGAGGATGATTCTGAACCAGTTTGGACGATTGCCGAAAGCGATCCGCTCGGATGGAGGCGGAGAGTACTCCGGCAATATACTGAAGAGATTCTTGGCGACAAATGGAATTCGACTGGAGCAGACGGCCCTGTACAGTACCTTACAGAACGGGACAGCTGAGCGGAAGAATCGCAGTTTGCAAGAAATGATGCGATGTCTTTTGGTGGAAGCTGGTCTTGGTAAACAATAGTGGAATCCGAAAGGAAAGCAGCTGGAGTTCGTCTGGTATGCAGAAGGAAGGAAAGCCTATCGTTTTCTGGACCCCAAGACGAACCGTATTACTATTAGTTTCTTGAGCTAACTAGTGGTACTCACGAGGGGCTTGAATTTGATACGACATGCCTTAGTTGCAAAGTTGCCTGTCTTCGCTGAAGATGTCGCCGATAAACCAATAATCTAGGAACCAGAAAAAGAAACTGCGGAGCCAGAGAGTGACACCGACAATAGGCCGTAAGAATAAAACGGTTTGCTTTGCCCTTCCCGTATGAATCTTATGGGAAAGTTTACTCTAACTCTTTTATTCATACGGCCTAATAGCAGTTCGTTCCAGAGTTCTACCGAGAATGAACCTGATTTTAAGGGATTTGAACTGGAAGTAATTCTTCGTCGATCGTCACGAAACAATAGGCGGATTGCCCTCGTTGGCTGATCAATTAAATCTTCTATAGCCAGGTCATAGATGATGAACCACAAACCTTAGAAGCAGCATTGTCTGGTCCGGACGAAGCGGAATGGCGAGCTGCGTCGCAAGGCGGTCCTGACGGTGGCAGGTGGATTTATAAGTCAAAAGACGTGTGGTCACAAAATGGCTGTGTGGCTATACACAGAAGTACGGGGAAGACTTCCAGGAGACCATTGCCGCCGTGAGGAAGCAAACCACCTTCCGAGCTTTGTTAGCGGTGATATCTCAACGTAACCTGGTTCTTCATTGCTTCCTAAACTGAATTTGCATGTGAGCGAAATTCTAAAACATATCCTACGACCGTTCCGGTCATTTGGACTACTGTCAGCACGACCATAGAAACTAAATGGAACCCGTTATAGATGACAGCGAAATCTCTTAACATTTTTGTTTCCTTTATTTACTTTTTTTTCTAGCTGATTAAAATATCTAATAGCTAAAAATTGTAGCAGTTACTATGGGTGTGTGTCTGTGTGTTGTTAAATATTATTTTCATGGTTTCCGTTTACGGTGTTTGCTTTGCTTACTTCACGTCTGTACTGCTTAAGAGCGACAACGATATTGTTAATTTCTGGTTCAATTTGCTCTAATTACAACTTTCGGCTATTTTTTTCTTGCTTTGAACGCACGTCAACGTCGTACTACTGCTCTAGCTTCGACAGTCCGCGCGCGTCCGTTCCGGTTCTGCTGGATAATCAATTACGGTATGCTTTTTTCTCTTTTTTTTATAGTTTTTTAGTTTTAAATTTAAATTACTTATGCAATAATATATATACTTTCTTTATACTACAAAAAAGGTTTTCATTGATTTTTTTTTCTGCACTTTTTAAATAATTTATTGTTTGATTATTTTAGTTATGCTTGCTTGCTTCTAAGTATTTTCCATTTACTGTTTTTCCATTCTTCGTATAGCCTTAAACTTGATTGATGGTAAACCCATTCCCTACAATTTCCAGCAGCTTCAATCTTTACATGTCTAATGTTTCCTTGCTATGCATACAGTAGCTCCGAAATGGGTTATCCGTTATCTTCCATTGTGTTTGTGTGTTGTTTTACAAATTTCAAAGATTAAGAGAAGTTTGAATAATGCTGATTTTACGCTTTACTTTTTTTTTGTTTCACAATCTGACTTATCTCACAATGCTCAAAAGACTGCTATAATAGTGGTACTTGTGTAATCTGTGTGTGTGTTTTTTTCAATTAGTGGCTAATTCTTTTCCTTCATTAATAGTAATATAAACAATTTTCCCACACTACTACACAAGATAAACCTACAACGTTCGCCTCGTGTTCGCCAGCTTAGTAAGAAATCAATGCACGCATACATTTTGCTTTGTTTTATTTTTTATACCGACCTAAAAAACCGCACGCACTGCCACGTACAATTCACAGCGATTCCGCCGTAGGTGTCGGGTGTTATTTCTTTGATTATACATCAATTTTTATTTGCTTAAATAAAAAAACGAAAATAAACTGGTTCCCAACACGATACATGCTGGCGCTGTCAAAACTTGAAAAAACAAAATTAATAGTTATAATAATAAACACGGAAAAATCTTCATTAACCGAAGATTTTCGATATTATCCCACCTAACTCTCTGTTTAGTTTATATATTTATATATATGTTTTTGTTTGTTTTGTTTTGTTTTGTTTGCACAACAGTCACAAGAGAACGAAAAACTAAACCTTCAACTATACCTAGCAAATTGAAACTACTTTTTTCTTTTCGTTATTTGTTGATTTACTTGTTGGAGAAAATGTGACTCTCGGTATTGTTCCGCTCTAGATTGGGATGTGAGTGAGTGTGTGTGTGTTGCATGTGATTTTTATTTAGATATTACTTCAATTAGAATAATATTGGTTGAAATATTATTTGCATCGTGTTTTTTTTCTTCTTAATTTTCGGTACTGCTCTAATTGGTATTATGCCTTGCATCAACGGTAGCAAGGTGCTGTTTGCTTCTATTAGTGGCTTTTAGCATGACTTCTGCTGAAATATTAAATTCTTCTATAGTATTAATGTGTGGTTTTGTTTTTTTCTTGCTAGTAATTTAACAAATTTTCCACGATTATTACTGCATTTTATTCCCACCTTTTGTTTCGGAACCCTCCTATGTTTTTTTAATCCTCGCATTAAATTAATAATTAAAGTTAAAAAATATATTTATATTTTATGTGTACGAATTAAAGCTAACCCATCGTCGAAGTAGCCGCCGGAGCCATAGCTCCTTGACTGGAACTACTGTCCACTGCGGCTACGGACTGTGATGACGTAATATCTTCCGCACCACCACCGAGGGATTGTGCGCCAGCGGCGGCCGCTCCCTGGCTGCTGCAACCCTGGGAGCTGTCGACCGGGGCGCCACTATTGCTGCTGCCTCCGTTGCCTCCGTTGTTGTTGCTGCTAATGCTGCTGGCCCCGCCAGTACTGTTAGCTCCGGCACTGTTGCCACCGCTGCTGCCCCCGTCAACGGAACTGGACGACTGACCGGCTTTCGCATCGTTCGGGTTTCGGGGCCTCAGGATCAGGTTCAGGCTCGGCTGAATTGCTAGCTCTGCGGAGAGAAGGAAAAATAATACAACAAAGTTGTACATTAGTAATACGATCTCAGTAAGCTTTGCTAAAACCAGAGGTGGGCACAATTCCGCTAATCCGCTAACAGCTAATTAGCTCAGCTAACATTTTGGTTAGCGGTTAGCGTTTTCGCTAACTTTTAAAACCGTTAGCGTTTTTGTTAGCTTCCGCTAAATTTATGTGCCGCTAAATAAACCGCTAACTTTTTTTTAGCAAGAGGAAAATTGTTATGAAATATGAAATTTTTCTTTTAATTTAACTGTTTAGCTATTATCTATCAATATTATCGCATAGATCTGGATCGAAAGATCCTAAAACTTAATAAACTTTTGTATGCCAGCACGGTTGATGGACTCATGAAATAAATTAATAATTAAAAAAGATATATTCTTAGAAAACCTCAAGAGAAACTTTTCGATTTATTTACTTCATTTACATCGCATACATTATTTTAAAAACTCATAAGTATTGAAGCATCATTTCAAAAATATTATGAAAATGAAACCATTTGATTTTTTTAAATGTGGTTTTAACCAGTGTGTCATTCACCACGCAAGAAAATGTAACCAAGTTTACCCAACAATCCAGCAAAATTATTATCTGGGAAACAGTTTTTCACAAAAATTTTCCGTGGAAGCGAAAAACTCCATAGCAAACTTACATTTCCAATAATTTTTTTTTTGTTTCTTATTCTTGTTTTACAAACTGACCAATATGTGCTTGTAAGGGATTAAAATTTCACGATAGTGTTATTTTTTATTTCTGAGTGATGACCAAAAAGCTCGAATTCCTAAGATATTCATAGACAGCAGTCCCCTAAATTAGGCGGTGAGTGGTGCTACATGCCCACTGCATTTTCTTAATTTCCTGTCAGTCAATTTATTTGATTTTTGGTAGTTAACAAGCTCATAACGGGCTCTAATAATATACCCACAATCAGTTTTGTTGATCGATAGATAGCTGATGGGCGAACAGCATCACGCATCGCCTTATTCGGAGAATTCCTGTACCACTGAGAATTCATATCTCAGGAACTAAATGTGTGGTAGAGCAAACATTTTTAAATGAAAATGTAAATAAATTTTTTTGGCAATCCAGAAAAAGTATTGCTTGGAAAAATCTTTTAAAAAAATTTCCACAGACAAAAACTATGTCTTGCCTCATGGAAATTGCCCTCGTAATTTCATTTCATCCATTTTAAATGTGGTAATGTTCTTCAAAACATTTTTTTGTGAATGCCTGCAATTTTTTCACGAAATTATTTCATGTTTTTCCAGTATATATTTTTTCTTATACCTTTGCAACGAAGATTTTCTTTTTTTCAAAATTGGTTTTTTAAAAAGTATTGCTAAATTTGTGCTGCTAACAAATTTAGCGGTTAGCGGTTAGCGTTAGCTTCCTCTAAATTTTTGGTTCATTTAGCGGTTAGCGGTTATCGAAGCTAACGTTTTGGATTAGCGGTTTAGCTGTTAGCGAAGCTAAAATTTCGGTTAGCGGTGCCCACCTCTGGCTAAAACATAATTATTAATTAACCCTTTATAAGGCAGTGGCAACTATATTGCCACCAACAAAAAATTTTTATTTTGCTTCTAAAATTATATTGATGTCATTATAGACGCAAAACAAATATTTTTCGTTGGTGGCAAAATAATTGCCACGGCCTTATAAAGGGTTAAAAAATAATAATCGAGTCAAAATTAAAGCCTAATCACAAGATATAACATAAGTAAATTCTGTTCTCTTGCTTATTTTTAGTTACTGTCGAATTCCTTGATTTATTCCAATTTTGAGCAATCTGAACGGTAACTGCATTGCATCTTCTATCTAATAATATAGGGCTTGTTCGCGACAAAATCTAGACACCTCAATTTTGCAATAAAACAAATTTGCTAGAAGTTTAATCCATGAAACAATTTTATATCATTTATATGTGTATCGTTAATAATTGTCAAACAAATTAAGATTACTTATTTGGTCTGCATGAAAAATTGGCGAACTGTGGAGTTTACCCTTGCCATGAGGGTCAGTGCAAACTTGTTGGCAACCAATTTAGCTGCGTTTGTCCAAGATTTTCGAAATTTATCTGTAGTTGTTGCTTGTTGTTTGTGCTGGGACAGCTCTCTCTTCACCAAAGCCTAATACCGCTCGATAGGGCGGAACTCTGGACAGTTAGGTGGATTCGCCTCCTTCGGTACAATATGGACTCCATTAGCATTATACCATTCCAAAACGTCTTTGGCGTAGTGACAGGATGCCAAATCAGGCCAAAACAGCGAGGGTACATCATGGCTGTGCAGGAACGGTAACAATCGTTTCTGCAGGTATTCTTCACGGTATATTTCCTTCTTAACCGTTCCCGTAGTGATGTAACTTTTGCATGCTCGACCACTGCCATACTAAATATTTGTTGGGGAACTTGGCTTTCTTCTTTGTCCTAAAATGCTCTGCAACGCCATTTCGTTTCACGGCACTGTAAAAAGACATACCAGGAAGCTGTTTAAAGTCTTCTAGGACATACGTTTCATCGTCCATTATAACGCATGGAAACTTTGTTGAATATTCGCGATAAAGCTTACGAGCGCGTGTTTTGGCCGTTGTATTTTGCTTATCATTACGGCTTGGCACAGTCCTCACCTTGAAAGACTTCATGCCTTGTCGTTGCTTAGAAGTGTGCACGAATGTTGGCGACATTTTTATTTTACCAGCAATGGTACGTACAGAAAGATCTGGTCTCTTCCGTAATATTTGCTTTACCTTTGCATCCTTGTGGTGGTTCCTCAGCTCCGTTTTGTTTCACTTCCCTTCTTCCTAGCTGTTGTCAAGCGAGTATCGAACGATTTTAAAACACTGTGAACAGTGCTTGGAGGAAATCCAAGCTTTTTGGCAAGTTTTCTTAACGAGAGATCCGGATTTTCATTGCGACCGCACACAATTGCTTTTCGCACCTGCTTTTCTTTCGACGCCATTTTACGCTGAGCGATTGTAATATAAACAAGTGTTATATTTTCAGAAAGAACAGACATACGTCTGCCACTCTGCAAAATATTTCACTCACTGTTAATGTATTTCCGAAGCTGTGTGTGTTTAGGGGTGTCCAAACTTTGTCGCGAACAAGCCTTAAGAGGTTTATTTGGTGTGTAATGAAAACCCTAGCGCCACAGTGGCAACTAGTAAATGAACTGTAGTTTCAGTTTCAGTGTAACTCAATGTTGCATACAAATTCGCTTCAGTAAAATACTTGAATGAAATTAAACTATCAACTAAGAATGATAATAAGGTAATTATTCCCCTGAAATTGCGTGGCGAATACAGCTATTGCTTGCTGCAGTTAATTTTAAGATAGGTATTGTTTGTTTTTATGCCACCACAATGATAAGCTCAAAACTAGAGTCGATAATAAATCTTTATTAAAACAAAAACAAATCTTGTGAGATTTTGAGACATTCATTGGCGTCAACGAAAGATTTGTCTAACGCGCCGTAAAGAAACGAGTGTCTACGTATAAAACCAGCCAAAGACATGGACCTCTGCCCATGGTTCGGACCAAAACCATGACAAAACGAGATGAGGAATAAATAAGTTCCGATGGAAAAATGTTTTTGTTACAATATCACAATACGAGCATGACGATTTGAGGAATTACACGGAATTACTACATAGAACATGTTTTGAAGAGACTACCACTACTTCTTTGAAGGAGTCATTGTGGGCTCTCAAGATTTCCATGGCCTGGGTGACTTTGTTTGTTGAGAAGGAGAATGGACCCTGCATAAAGAGCAGCTGGAAGAGAGTTCAAATCTTCAAAAACCACTACCTAGTGATGGTTGAGATGCGCCCAAAACTCTCCGTTGTGAACAACATTCGCTAACCGCTGCTGAGGCAGCATCGCAAGCTACGCGCATTCACTCGAAGCTGCGCTGCCGGAAGAAGACGAGCTGGACGAAGTCCCGCTTGAGGACTGTTTGAACACCATCAAAACAGCCATTAGCAGTGTAGCGGATAGCTCCACCGGGCATGTGGCACGGAATCCGCGGAACGATTTGTTTGACGATGTTTGTAGGAGGGTGATGGATGAGGAGAAAGCTGCGCGGATGGCCAAGATACGTAGTGCCACAGGTCAGAACGTAGAAAGATATAAACAGAAGAAGATGCAGCGAATCCAAATCTTTCGGGAGAAAAAGCGCTACCTAGAAGAGCAGGAATATGCAGAATTGGAGCGGCTGTATCGTTCTCAGGAACCGCGAAAGTTCTATCAGAAACTGAACGGATCCCGCAAAGGCTTTGTACCGCGAGCCGAAATGTGTCGGGATAAGACTGGCAGTATTCTGATGGACGATCGTGAGGTGACCGACAGGTGAAAGCAGCACTTCGACGAACACCTGAATGGCACCTAGCTGGAGAATCATGGGGACGGTGCAACAAACGGGAAGGGGTGCCAGCCCCAACGATAGGCGAAGTTAAGGAGGCCATCATGCAGTTAAAAACAACAAGTCAGCTGGAAAAGATGCCATCGGAGAGGAGCTTATTAAAATGGGACCACAAAAGCTGGCCGTTTGTATGAATTCACCGCCGACTATCACCAATTGCGACCAGATTTGTGTGAACTTATCAAAATGGCTTCGTCGAAGATCGGTCTACAACGGATTAAATATTCATACTGCGGCAGATCCTCTAAAAGGGCCGTAAACACAGAGTTCTCGCGCACCATTTGTTCGTTAACTTCAAAGCCGCATATGATACCACTGACCGGAAAGAGCTATGGAAAATCATGAATGAAAACAGCTTCCCCAGGAAGCTCATCAAATTGATTAAATCTGCATGGATGGTATACAGTGCTGTGTTCGGATTTCGGTTGGATTACCAAGTTCATTCGAATCACACAGAGGGTTTCGTCAAGGTGATGGTCTCTCATGCCAGCTGTTCCACATAGCGCTACAAGATCGGCACGATCTTCAACAAACCTAGTCAGTTAGTCTGCTTTGCCGATAACATAGATATTGTCGGCAGAACACCTGTGGCGGTGGTTGAACAATACACCAGACCAAAGCGCGAAGCAGAAAAGATTGGGTTGTAGGTAAATACGTCTGAAACAAAGTATATGCTGGCCAGCGGAAACGAGGCCGACCGACGCCGCTTGGATAGTAGTGTATATTGATCGTCGGCGATGACTTTGAAGTAGTCAACGAATTTGTCTACCTTGGGTCACTGGTGACGGCGGACAATGATACCAGCCGCGAGATTCGGAGGCGTATTATCAGCGGAAGTCGTGCTTACTATGGACTTCACAAGCAATCACAAAGTGCAGCCTGTCCAGACGCATTATTATTCCGGTTGTTCTCTACGGGCATGAAACATGGACAATGCTCGAGGAGGACTGGTCTTTGGCGGCGTACAGGAGAACGGAGTATGGAGGCGGAGGATGAACCATGAACTACCATGAACTTGCAAGAACTACCCTGCAAAGATGGTGTTCGCCTAAAATCCGGTAGGGACAAGACGACCAGGATTACTGCGAGCAAGAAGGTTAGACCAAGTGGAGCTAGGTGGAAATCTGGCGAAGAGTAGTCGGTGTCCAAGGAATTGGAGATCGGTAGCCCACAACCGAGTTAATTGGAGAAACCTTGTTTAACAGGCTATATCTTAGGATGGCAGCAGTTAGCAGTTATTCAGCCGAGAGCCGGGGTGGCTCTTGCCGTATCAAGAATTCCTCTCCATTGTACTCGGTCCTGGACTACTCGTCGCCAATTCTTTGCGTGTCTCGACACACGCAAGTCGCCTTTAACCTGGGGTGACATTGCAATTCTCGTTTCGAATGATTTTGGTTCGTTTCGACCACGTTAAACAAATGGGCGAAACGAACCAAAATCACTCGAAACGAGAATTGCAATGTCACCCCTGGTCGAGCCATCGTGCACGTTGAGCCCCTCTATTCCTGGTGCCGGTGGGGTTTTTGAAGAGAACAGATTTCACTACACAGTCGTCCGGCATCCCTACGACGTAGCCGGTCCATCGTAGTCTCCCAACTTTCGCCAGGTGTACGATGGGAATTTCTCCAAGCAGTGCCTGTAGCTCGTGATTCATACGTCTCCGCCACTCTCCGCTTTCCATTTGCACTCCGCCAAAAATAGTCCGCAACACCTTTCGTTCAAAAACGGCAAGTGCACGTATGTCTTTGGTAAGCAAAGTTACTGTTTCAAGTCCGTAGAGCTTTGTGCGGCGGCGTATGCTCGTAGATCGAAACGTCTTGCGGAGGGAAAAGCAGGCTCGATTTCCAGCTTAAAAGCGTCGTTGGATCTCGTTATTGTCGGCGGTGACCAGAGATCCCAAATATACGAACTCATCAACCACTTCCAGTTCATCTCCATCAATAGTCACTGTCCGTGGGTGGCAAACGTTACTTTATTGGGAGCCTCTTCCTGCCATATCTTTGGTTTTCGACGCATTAATTTGTAACCCTATCCTTCTAGCCTCCGTTTTTAGTCTAGCGAAGATTGCCTCCGCCGTCCCACGGTTTTTAGTAGTGATGTCGAGGTCGTCTGCAAAGGCTACGAGTTGGCTACTCTTGCTGAAGATCGTTTCTCTCGTTTCGATGCCCGCTCGCCGGATCACACCGTCAATAGCGATATTGAATAACATACAGGACAGTCCATCCCCTTGCCGTAACCCTCTGCGCGATTCGAAAGGACTTGAGAGTGTCCCCGAAACGCGCACGTAACACATCACTCGTTCCAGAGTAGCTTTGATCAGCCGCGTCAGTTTGTCCGGAAAACCGTACTCGTGCATTATCTGCCATAGCTGTTCGCGTTCAATGGTATCGTATGCTGCTCTGAAATCCACGAAAATATGATGCGTGGGCACGTTGTACTCTCCACATTTCTGAAGGATTTGTTGGAGAGTAAAAATTTGATCCGTAGCAGCACGGGCCCCCATAAAGCCCGCCTGATACTGCCCTACGAAATCTCTTGCTATTGGGGATAGACGACGCAACAAAATCTGGGAGAGCACCTTGTAGGCGGCGTTGACCAGCGTAATGCCGCGGTAGTTACAGCAGTCTAGCCGGTCGCCCTTTTTGTAGATGGGACGGACTACGCCTTCCATCCACTCCTCCGGTAGTTTCTCTTCTTCCCAAATCCTTGAAATCAGCCAGTAAAGTGCCGTTACTAGCGGTTCTTTGCCATTTTTGAAGAGTTCTGCCGGGAGTCGGTCCTTTCCGGCGGCTCTATTATTCTTCAGCAGACCGATTTCTCGTCGGATCTCTTCGAGATCAGGAGCCGGCACGCTGTTGTCGTTTGTAGGTACTCCGAGGTTAACTTCCATTGCGTCTCCTGCTGCTATATCGCCGTTGAGGTGCTCATCGAAGAACTGCTTCCACCTGTCGACCACCTCGCGCTCGTTTATGATTAGATCTCCTCCCTCGTCCCTACACATGTCAGGATTTGGTGTGTGGGCCTTGCGAGTTTGGTTCACTTTCTCGTAAAACTTGCGGGTGTCATTAGCCCGGAATAGTTGTTCTAGCTCCTCACGATCTCTGTCCTCCTTCTGGCGCTTTTTCCTCCTCAGGATCGTGGTCAACTCATTACTCGCAAGTCGATACTTGGCCAAATTCTCTCTCGTGGATATGCTCAGATAGTTTTCCCAAGCTCTTTTTTCCTCTCTATCGCTTCTTGGCATCCCCGTCAAACGAATCATTTCGTGCACTCGAGATTACCACACCTAGCACCGCGGTTGCGGCCTCGTTGACGGCCGCGCGTATCCTACTCCATCCGTTTTCGAGGTTCGAAGCATCTTGCTCCACAGAGGAAGGCAGCGCTTCAGAGCGAATGTTTAGCTGAGGAGGGCGACTTTGTCGCGAGGTATAAACCGTCGATAGTTTTGAGCGCACGTGTACTGCTACTAGGTAGTGGTCCGAGTCAATATCCGCACTCCGTAGGGAGCGTACGTTGGTTATGTTCGAGAAAAACCGGCCCGTGATGAGAATATGGTCGATTTGGTTCGAGGTTCGTTGGTCAGGTGGTCTCCAGGTGGCCTTGTGGATATCTTTGTGGGGAAAGAAGGTGCTTTTGATCACCAAGCCTCGGGAAACCGCAAAGTTGATGCATCGCTGGCTGTTATCGTTCGTGTCTGTGTGCAGGCTATGGGGCCCGATCACCGGTCTATACATTGCTTCCCGGCCGACCTGGGCGTTCGTATCCCCGATGACGATCTTGATGTCCCGTCGTGAGCACTAGAGATGGTCGGGTAGCGGAAAATTTGCCCGAAACCCGCACCCGTACCCGTACCCGCCGGGTTCGGGTCGGGTACGGGTATTGAAAAAAAATAATTTGCGGGTTCGGGTCGGGTACGGGTTCTTAATTTTTGTTTTTGAAACCGGGTACGGGTCGGGTCGGGTATCTCTATTGACCACATTTAACACTAAAGATGGTCGGGTACCCGGGCCCTTCCCGTACCCGTCGGGTTGCGGTCGGGTTCGGGTATCAAAAATAATAACCTTGCGGGTTCGGGTCGGGTACGGGTTTTTAATTTTTTTCATGATCGGGTACGGGTCGGGTTCGGGTATTCAAATTTTCATACCCGACCATCTCTAGTGAGCACCTGTTGTACGTTGCCTCCAGCTGCGCATAGAAAGCTTCCTTCTCGTCGTCGGGTCTAGCTTCGTGTGGACAATGCACGTTTATGATGGTATAGTTGAAGAAACGGCCTTTTATCCTCAACACGCAAATCCTCTCGTTGATCGCTTTCCAGTCCATTACGCGCTTCTTCTTAGGACGGCAAGCCGGTTAAATAAGTAAGTAATGCATGCTCTGAAACTAGGCAATTCCAGATGTAAATTCCCGCTTTTAACAGGATTCCGCACCTAGTCATCAGTCAAAAGCAACACAAAAGTGGTGCCGTCAGAACTTATCCCATTTCATAGCGTCACAAGAATGACATATTTCATCACCGGATCTCAATTCCTTGGATTCCTTTGCGTACATACTGGTTGAGTCAAATTGGAAACACAAAGAACCACACTTTCCAATCATTCAAGTAACTTTTTTGTTACAGTTTTGGGACAATATGCCTTACCAGCTGCGATGGATTTCATAAACGCCTTCGAATAGTCGCTAAGCACACTCATTTTGTCTGAATTTTGCTTATTTGTCTGTAAGTTCTGTTTGTCTTATTTGTCTGTTAACTTCAATCAAGAAGAATTTAAAAAAAGTTATTTGCTAGATACTTTTAGAATTGCTGTAAAAGTACGAGAATTGTAAGGCCATTGAACTGGTATTCTGCTTTGAGGTTGCCAAGAAGATTCTACACAGTTGGGCCGCAGTGCATGACAGTCTCTAATCGATCGTGTCCCGGATCGGTATGCATTCTGGCTAGAGCAATTGGCTTCTCAATTGTCCGCATACGAGTAATCGCAGGTAACCGTGGATTACTGAAAGTAATCCATTCTTATCTTATCTTCCCGTAATATGCTTCGGAAATCGGGTTAATTCCAAGATTTTTCATATGACGGTTTCCTTTTGATCTCCCAATATAGTCGTCCAAATCATCTGCAATAGAGTACCCACGGTCACGGCGGCTGGAGGCAATCACTATCCATGGCTGAGCATTTATTGCTGATGATGATGATGATGATGATGACTTAAAAGACATCCGAATAATCACATGGAGAACCCCAGATAACCAATTTAACCTTTCGTTACTCGCGCCAACTTCGATTTATAAGCATGCTAAAAGTACACATGCTGACAGATTTCACTCGGATACTAATGCCACTTGGTGAAAAACTTATGAAACTTTTTCCACGTTTGAAAGATCTTGGTCTGCGGATCAACTTAGCTGAAAACAGTAATTTTCTTTATTGCTGGAATCCCGAGATATACCGAGATAAAGTTAACGGTTCACATGCGTTGTACAAAATACAACAGCGCAATTTCATGTTGATGGTAACAAACACAAATTACATGTTCTACTAAACAAAGCATTGCTGATGGCACCAACTAGGAATTTGTGCACCTGTTTATGCTATGCTATGCTATTGCCACTAGGGAGCGCTTGAGCAAATACCGACGAGCAAGGATCCAGTTGACCACGATACTGAGGAATAAAATGCGCCAGAAAGAGGACAGAGATCGTGAAGCATTAGAACAACTATTCCGAGCTAATGACACGCGCAAATTGCACTATAAAGTGAGCCAATCTCGTAAGAGTTACACACCGAAACCTATCATGTCCCTATAGGGACGACGGAGAGTATCTGATTACACACGAATGCGAGATGGTTGACAGGTGGAAGCAGTTTTTCAATGAATATCCTAATGTTAAGATTGCAGAAAAAGATTTAATGGAAATTAACCTACCAATGCCCACGGAAGATAGTAATGTCCCAACACCTAAACTCCAAGAAGCCAAACGAAAAATCGAGTTGCTGAAGACCAAGAAAGCCACCGGTAAGGACGTCTACCACTAGAGCATTATATACATGGCCGCGAAATACCGGTAACGGTTCTCCACTGGGCTATTCCTAAGATATGGGAATGGGATGAAAAAAGTTATTTGTCCCCTCTACAAAAAGGGTGACCGGCTCGACTGCTGCAACTATCACGGCGTTACGCTGGTAAACGCCACCTACGAGGTACACGTCCCACATCCTGTTACTCCGGCTGTCACCGATAGTATTAAGTTTCGTTTGGATTTATCAGGCGGGTTTCATGGAAGCAAGCGACGCTGTGTGGCATTTAAAAGCGTAAAAGCGAAGTCTAGGAGAATTGGGCTAATAATAAATGCGTCGAAGACCAAATATATGAAAGGAATAGGTTCAAAGGAGACAAATGCGCACTTTCCACGGATAAAAACCCGTAGTAGCAAGGAACTATAAATGGTAGATGAGTTCGTGTATTTGGGGTTGCAGATTACCACGAACAATAACGCATATAAGGAGATCTAGCGGATCATTTAAGTGGGAAATTGGGTCTACTTTACAAAAGTACGTACAAAGTTGACAACGTACAAAACCCTCTTTAGACCGGTAGTTCTTCATGGACTTGAAGCTGAGATTGCTCACGAGGGACATACGCGCCTAGGCCGTTTTCGAGTGGAAAGTGCTGCGAACGATATTTGACTGAGTGGCGGAGGCGTATGAATCTCGAGCTACAGGAACTGTAAATCTATAGATCATCCCATCTGGCGAAAGTTGGTAGGTCATGGTGGACCGGACACATCGTAAGGATGCCGGACGACGAGCCGACGAAAACGATTCCCTTCAAGAATTCCACCGGCACTAGAAACAGAGGGGCCCAAGATGCGAAATGGTTCGATCAGGTCGAAAGCGACTTGCAACTTCTGAGAAGCCTAGGAAATTGACGATAGATGACCCAAAATTCAGTTGAATAGAGACGCTAGTTTGAAACAGCAGGGCTTCGGTGAACAGATGAACAGGGCACATAGTAACGATGTCAGACGGCAGCGCAGTGAAAAGGGTTTTCTAAAACGACTCGACAGGGACAAGAACGGATGCGCAGTGCGAGAGGAATCGACCAAATGGAAACCAGGTTGCGGATTCTTCACGGACTACAAAGCTGGCGACGGACAGCTGTGAATTTAGTCGAATTGACGCGAATTCTGTGTACTAGGGATGGGCAAAACGGTTTTGTGAGAGCGGCTTTGAACCGTTCATTTGTTGTTGCGAACCGATTCGAATTAGCGACTAATGGTTCACAGTTCGCTTGTTCGCCAGGTTGACAGTTCGGTAAATTACGGTTGACGAACCATTTGGTTCAAAATTTCCGTGTTGGCGCTAATAATGGTTCTTAAGACTTAAGATTTATGGCTTAAATATACCTAAATTCAGAGCCTATAGCTACTAATTGAGCTTTTACTAAAATTAATATTTTTTTGTAATAACTAGGAACTTGACACTACAATGAATACGTTGACATAACAATTTGCAACTGACTTACCTTGTTCGGTGAAATTGAACAGTGGTGGAAACTCGCGCCCGCTTGGTAGCGTCTTGTTACCATCCCGCAGTTCGTTGAAGAACGGATGTGCACATGCTTGGATCGGCGTAATTCGCGTGCCCGGTGTGTATTCGAGTAGCCGGGAAACCAGCGCGATCGCGTCCGGAGGAGTACGTGCCCGGAACACCTACGCGCACGATAAAAGAGAAAGCAAGTGTTAATTCGTTCGAAAGATAGTAGTCCGATAGTTAAGGAAGAAGGTATTAGATTTGGGAATAATTAAAGAAAAGGAAAAGTAATAAATTCAACAGTCCGGTAAAAGTTGTTATCAGAACAAAGAACAAGTTAGAAAAAAAGGATAAACAAAACGGTTCGTTAATTGACTAACAAAAAAATAGAAATAGAAAAAGGAAAGGATTCAAATCAAATCTCTAAGAATAATCCACGCTTTGCTTTCAGGGCATCAACCAGGCGATTGGTTTCGACTCACATCAGTTAACGAAAGACAAAAAAAACTCTTCGCGAAGTCTACTAAATCTAGAAGGACGCAGAGCTTAGTAGCAGTGAGTAGAAAGTGCTTCGGATAACAAAAGCTCAGTATAAAAGGCTGCTGTTATTTTCTCTCTCGTCAGTCGCATCGTCAGGCGGCATCGCGAAGGTTACACTTTAGATCAGGCAAACCACAGACAACGAGCAACGAACATTTGTAGCAACATTTCACTCAACCGGGATTTTGGGGGGATGCTCGTGAGCTGATCGATATGGAATAATGGTGGCAAGAAGAAAGAGAGAGAGAGCGACAAGTGAAATCGCGCACCGCGCTTCATAGGCGAGAATGGGTGCGAAATCGATGATGAACTTTGAAGCATTATTATTATTGTTATTATATTACTGGTGGTGGTGGTGGCCAGGCGTGGGCGGACTGACGTCGCAAATGCTACTAAGCTGGCTGTCGATAATTTGGCGAATGGTGGTGCATTTTGGTGATCAAATAAACTGGGAGCACGTCTTAAACGCTTGGCTCATAACAGCAATTCAATTGCAGCTAGAATCCACGGGCAGTGCATTCGGTGTTAGGCTGAACGACCGGATTAGTTCGACCAACAGATTGACAACAGATTGTTAAAACCACCGTGTTCGTGTGTTTGTGCACTTGTGTGTGTGTGATTTGTGTGACAGGTACGTGAGAGAATTTAAGTGCGAGAACGAACAACAGTAGCTGAGTTTTAGTAAAAATTGGATTGTTAGAGTAAGAGTGAAAAGACTTTTCTGAAAGCCACAGTTGCATAGTTTTAGGGTTTTACGGGATTTTTTTTTCAAAAATTGATGGGGTCCTTATCATTATTGGGTTTAAATGAATGGGAAATGCATCATCCCCTGTGGCAACTTACATTCCAATGATCTGACATTTGACATCTTGCTAAAGCAGATAAAGACAGTTTGACCTAGCTTTGCGGCATGTATACATAAAGTAGTACAATAAAATCACTTTGCTAACTGAATCAGTGAACACGGTTCGAAAGCTTTTCCTGTTCGTCGCAGCACTGTAGTGCGAGAGTTGTTAATTTTCACGTCTTTTGCAGGCTGGCGGCGATGTCGCCGTGTACACGTGCAAGAAGCAGATAGTAGAAGAAACATAAAACAGTCGAAAGTGGAGCAACGACCACTTTTCCGACTTTTTCCTGTATAGTTCTCAAATGGGATCAACAAAGTTGTTCGTTCTTGCCCGGTCGGTCGATAGTGTGAGATGCTTCTGTATTTTTTTTTCTTTTTCTGTCTTGCGTGTGTGGATAGAGTTTCGTTAGTAGTACTCAGTCTCGTTTTATATTAATATATATATAGTTTGGAATCATTGCAAAATACTGAAAAAATCGTGTTTTTTGCGTGCGTGCGTCTTTAGTATAACTTCATGTTTGTTGAGACATTACGGCACAGGCCAAGATAGTTTGGATTTCGGGATCTCTTACTCTAATACGTTGGTGCTCGGTCGTGGCCGAAGGGAAACACATTCGCTCTAGCATTAACTGAAATGAGTCGAAGCGAATCACACACACACTGAGAGAATGTGGACTTTTCTTCGGTGGGCGATGGTGGTTTAGTAAGTTTTGATTTTGAGTGTACGTATTTTTGTCTGTGGCTGCTTGTGGATGAAAAGTAAAAATTCGAGGAAAACTGTTCTGATATATGGGGAAAGAGAAATTTCACTTTATACAGCGGTCGGTAAGAGTGTTGTATCGGTGTTAAGTATCGGTGCGGTGGGGGGCTGGAACAAGCCGTGACTTACCTTCTGCCATGGATGACTTTTGATCTGAGGGAACTTGAATTCCGTGTAGTTTGGGTTCATTTCCTTGATCTGCTCCCGGGTTGGTGTGCCGAGGACTTTGATGATTTCAACCAACTGATCGACACCTGAATCACCGGGGAAGATAGGCTGACCCAGGAGCAGTTCGGCTAATACGCATCCCGCACTCCAGACATCTGAATAAGAAAAATTTCAATTATGACATTTTATAGGTTTCAAGCTAAGGCGCATTGAGTTATCTTACCAATTTTCGTGGTATAATTTATGGCACCAAATATCAACTCCGGTGCCCGGTAGTATCGGGAGCAAATATACGAAACATTCGGTTCGCCCTGTAGCAATTGTTTGGCACTGCCAAAATCGCACAGCTTTAATACGGCCGTATCCGGATCCAGAAGCAGATTCTGGGGTTTGATATCACGATGGCAGATGCCCAGCGAGTGGATGTAAGCAAGACTTCTAAACAGCTGGTACATATAAAGCTGAAACGAGGCAAATCGTCAGTTCATTTCACAGTACATACTCACGAAGTAACTTACTCTGATGAAATTGATTGGTATCGTTTGCTTGTTTTTAGCATAATAACGAGCCACTTTGTAAACGGTTTCTGGAATATATTCGAGTACCAGGTTGAGATAAACTTCGTCTTTCTGCAAGCAAGAGAATAAAAATGAGTTAGCAAAAATACGGAGCTGTAGCATGTTTCGAACCCTCCACAATTTCGCTAGCAATAATGAGTAGACATGACGAAACAAATCGAGTTGCAAGTATACTTCGTTCTAAGGCGTTTGGTTTTATCACTTATTTAATGATGAAATGGAACAAATAAACGTGTTAGTCGAAACAGTGCGAAGTTGGATTTATTGTAAAAAACAAATCGGTTAGTACTAGGACCACAAGTCAAATACACAAAATTAGCAGCATTTTCGTGTTGAAACTGAGCATGAGCCTCAAGCTGCTTGGTAGCGCTTGTTCTAGGCTTTCAGTTCTGCAAATCATCCTCGATGATCAATATTTACAGCCTATAAGAGCACTACCAATCGGAAAAAACAAGCGTATAATTTCTAGCAAAACTCCATGAGAACAACAGGAACTTGATCAAATGCTTATCATATTTATTGCCGCTGATTTCTTGGTTGTTGCTACCTGCGACTGTAATGCACCGGCAAATATTCCCATGTCCAAGGGAAAATCTTCCCGCTGGTTGGATTTCGTATATACGGTTAGAGAAACAAAAGTAGTTTGGCAGGTAGTTGGCGTTTGTTTAGAGTTGTTAAAAAGATGACAGACGGAACCGTTGACCGGTCAAAAGAGAAAAAAGTGAAAATTAATGGCAATGCTCTAGAAAACGGACTACAGTCGAACCTAGGAAGATAATATGAAATATGAAAGTATACGCGTGAAAATAGTAGTTACGGGGAATACGAATTGGATACGTTTGAAGTTAACAACATGATGATTCGTTTATTATCTGACCATAATTCAATGCACTACCATGCGGCACCTTTATCTCGTATGGAACGTAATTTACTATACGCAATGAAACTTTAAAAAATACGGTTGACCATATATTACAAAAGCTTCAACCACAGAATATGAAAAAACAGCTTGTTGCCAATTGCTTGACATATTGATTAGATGATTTAGCAGCATGGATCAAAACACTTTCTCATACTCATTTGCCTCTATCGGCGCATGGAAGCAAATCTTGGGTCTCATGGGTGCTTGACCCATGGAATAAATTTCATCTTTCATCCCCCTAGCATTTATGCACTGACCTAGGATAGATCTACACAGTAAATTGCGCGCAGTACGCCCTGAAAGTTCACGGTAGTCGACAGAAGCTTTAAACCATAGATTCGCACCATTTCAACCCTCGAGATCGAGACCAAAGAGTTAGTGCGCAGTATTTATAACGGGAATCCGTCGCCAAACCGGGTAAGTTTTATCGTATGGGGGTGCAAAACTTTTTAATGCTTTTAATGCTGTATAAAATACTTCGTCATTTGAATTTCAACTCTTTTTATGTAACAACAATAAAATTTACTGAATAATTTATGCTAGACACGAATTTCTTTCGCCGATCCAAGCATGTGACAGTATTTTTTTTGTTAGATTATAGTTACTTAACCAGCTTGGGTTATTCGTGACTTCTGCGGGGTTGGGATTTGAACTCGGGTCTTCGGCGTGAATGCTCACCACTACGCCGGGACTGACCCCGTTAAAGACGGTGTTTCTCAAATGGGGGCTCGACAAACATTTAGCTCACAGCAAAATAGTATACAAGTCTCTGGAACCAAAGGAATTCAGCGCTACAAAAAAAACATGCTCCTAGGTTAAGATTGTATCATGCTAATTTTTGATAATTTGTTGAAAAGGAATCGTATTACATTGAAGTTACATAAAGTCCAGCGGCGTCGACTTGGTCTGCTGAATATGGCTGGTGGGGTAAACATTCTCAATTACCATTCTTCAAATATATTTCACCTGTACAGAGTATTTCTAAAAATTATCGGACAAGTATCAACAAAAGGGCCGCCGCGTTTCAT
Organism: Sabethes cyaneus; assembly: GCF_943734655.1. Lineage (NCBI taxonomy): Eukaryota > Metazoa > Arthropoda > Insecta > Diptera > Culicidae > Sabethes > Sabethes cyaneus. The sequence continues at coordinate 47,354,927 of NC_071355.1, forward strand.
CGTAGAACCACACTTTTGTATGAAAATGTAAGTAACAATATTCTTCCGCAATCCGGGAAAAATATTATCAATAGGCTAAGAGGAAAAATGGAAATGTTTTAAAATATTTTTTTCTTGTTTGTCATTTAATTGAGAAATTTCTAGACGGCGTTTCGAGTTCGATAACCACTTGTTTCTGAACTCTGGCTAAAAAAACTAGGGATTAACAACGGCACACGACCGGTCATTTCGACCGTCACTAAAGAACTGATAAGAAGAATGATAAACTGGAATGAAACTGGGAAATTTCGATATGAGGCCAAAAATATATTGGGTTGACTGGAGGGACAAAATTAGATGTGAGACCGTCGAATAGAAGGGTGCGACGGTAGTTTAACTGCAAAAACACTTGCGTACTAACCGAGAGAGTGTGGGTTGGAGTCCTCATATCGAAATTTCGCAGTTTCATTCCAGTTTATCATTCTTCTTATCGAACGTTTCTTCACTTTACAAAAAAGTTTACGGGGGTGTGTTTCTTTTTTGTTTTTACTAGTATATGACTCTACGCGGTCATTGCTTAAACTCTTTTTTGGGGAATGAGGAAGTGTCTGGTGCGAAGAATGATAATCTGAATGATAATAAACATATATTGGATCGTTCAATGGCAGGTAAGGCTCACACCCACACTCTTTCCGTTGGTATCCGAATGTTTTACTTTCCCTTATGCTAAATTCTAAATTACCCCGATGAAACCTCATGACAATGTAGAAGTCACTCTTAGAGTTAGGCATACTGGTAAGAGGAACACAATGAGTCCTCGCCAGGGACGGCTATAATTGGAGCCCGTACTGGCGGAGAGGGAACGAGTGGTAAAGTAGAGCAAACTTTGAGGGATGGGTAAACCCCCTTCACACAAACACACATGAAATTATTAAGCATATCGCTCACTCACTTCTTCGTACTGATAGTTTTTTTTGGCGCTTGCAGGTATTCTATAGCTACTAAATTGGAAACATTCATTGTTAAACATTGCATTTTTAAACGAATAATAATGTTTATACGTCTACGTCACTCTCCGCTTTCCGTTTGTATTCTACCAATATTTCAAGTAACGCATATCCGGAACATCTCCCGTACAGGAAAAATTTTTGCTGACTACTTTTACTGGCTAGCTGAGTCGTTTGTGAAGGGGGAACGAGTAGTGCCTCCAAGTCCAGGTACATTTACAGAATATTTGAGCGCGTAAAGTTCTGGCCGGATGCTTTTCAAATCGCATTGAGACAGTACTTGCAGCTAAATTTCTTCCCTGCTCTAAATTGAGATTGAAATTATCAATTTTCAGAGTTTTACTGCGAAGCCCAGAAGAGGAATCGTTCTGTTCTTGTCTTTCCAGAGGTTACTCTCCGCATATTCTTTCTATTCCTGTTAGAGCACTACAGAACTTACTGAGCATATCGTTTAATTCGGTGCATTGCCTGTACGGCATTTTTTTTGGTATATGGCATATGGGCAATAGTTCGGGCTTTAGGGTGTGAAGAGAGCATTAGCTCTGGTTGTGATGACCCGAATGACTTTAAAGTTAAAGGCTCATAAAGGTAAATAATCAAATTCAAACGAAAACCAAGATGGAAACTTCTTTTCAACCATGCCTCAATTGGTAAAGTAGGATTTGGACCGAAGCCTGGTTTTTGTGCTACAGATCTTGCGAGTTCATAGGACCATTCATTTCCAGTTATACCAGAATAGCCTGGAATCCAAACCATATGGATGGCATTCAGAATGCTAGCCGCACAAAGTGCTTTTAATGCTATCAGAAAAGGAGTAGATAATCTTTCATATCAGTTTTTTTTCTGAAACGCAAACTGAGCTTCGCACATAATTTAAAAATTTCAGCTTGAAATGCGGTGCATTAACTACCCAACGAATAGGATTTCTCCAATTCCAGCTCACGTCAGTAAACACCAGCCCGTGCGCGACATTCGTAGAATCCATCCTTATAACAGATCACATAGTCGGTTAGCTGGGAGCGTAGAGGCTTAAGGCGGAACCGAAAGTGGCTAACGTTATTGTGTTAGTGCGACAAACACTGTACTGTACATCTCATGTGTTCGTTAAACACCTAAACGTTTATTTGAATATTGCATTAGTATTGGTAATATATGTCAAACAGCGAAGCTTGCAAACATAAACAGCTGATCCGCAGCCAACCGCACTGACTACAAACATCCCGAAAAAGGGTTTGTTTTCTTTATCAAGGCATTCCGATTCAATCAAAGTTAACAGCAGCAACTGAATAATGCGAAGGATCACTAGGATGTTTAATTAATCCGCTTGCATCGGATTGCGTTTTTGATTCCTGCGTTTGCGTTTTGTTTGTTTACCTCACTCTAAGCTCATCGATGCGGCGAAACTTGAAAGCTCTTTAAAAGCTCATTGATGTGACGAAAGTTTGATACTGTGTTGCTGCTTTTTCGGAAATCGCTAGTTCAACGAAATATGTGCGCAACCAAATATCTATTAACTGATTGTATAACAATTCCCCGAAAACCATTTCCCCGAAACCCGTCTCCCCGAAAGATATTTCCCCGAATGTATCAATTCCCCGAAAACTCTTTTCCCGAAAGATATTTCCCCGAATGTAATAATTCCCCGAAATATATTTCCCCGAATGTACTAATTTCCCGAAAGATATTTCCCCGAATGTACTAGTTCCCCGAAAAATATTTCCCCGAATGTACCAATTCTCCGAAAAACATTTTCCCGAAGGTATCATTTCCCCGAAAACCTGATTTCCACGAGTAAAATTCATGTTACATTGCATTGCAAGCCTGTTGTCAAGTGTATGTCTGGTCTTACCCAAAAATTTTTTCCCAGTATCTTCAAAGTAGAAATATATGTAAAATTATACGACATACGGGGAAATATTTTCCCCGAATGAAGTTTTTCTGAAAAATACTTTTCCGAATGTAGGTACTAGATTCCCAAAATACAGTTTATAAAAACCAATTTCTCGAATGCCGCTTCTTCGGAAAGCATGTTTTTAAAAATAAGCCATTACTTCCCCTGCGCAGCATTATAGAATAGGTGAAGCAGTTTTATGCTGCAAATCTGATAAGTTTAAAACTTAAAAACTGGGGTTGAGTACCACAGAAGGCTGCAAATCAAAAAGTAGAAAAACACATAAAGCTGAAACAATTGAAACGTCAATGAATTTTGACGGAACATGTAACATACTATTTAACACCTCAAAACAAAACCAGTTTTCACATATTCTTGCTGATAAAATAACTTCTGCTCGTGCGGAATCAACTGAAAATTAGTTACTACGACTGGGTATGCGGAAATTCACAAATTTGTGCGTGCGAAAGTCTGCTACATCCAACGGTGGATTGGCTATCATTTTTCTTGGTGAATAGATGGATCATTCTTCGTGAACAGACGCAGAACTTTGACCTTCTTAGGTCCCTTGGTATGATTTCCAACGTAAAAATCGTTTTCGGATCATGTAGGTAAGGTCAGTGCCGTAGCGTGCGGTTGTCAGACTAGCCACCGCTAAGGAAACTAGGTCTTAAGGGTGCAAAAAGCAATGCTCCAATAATAATTACAACCCTTTTTTACCATACTTTCACTCGAAACACTGTGTAAAGGTCAATTAAAGGTAATGACATTATATTTCATGAAAAACTGACACAAAATTCGTCATTATTTCAAAGATATTCTCGCATTTTGCTATTGATATTTGATACCGCTCATCAGACGGCGCACATCTTTTTCAATTACGGTCTAGGCCAGCAAAGTCGCTGGTGACTGCTTCTTTCTTTCATCTTCAGTCAGAGAATTTAACTCTTGCAGTAGGGAAATATCGACTGTATGTCAAAACATTCGCAGCCTTCGGTCTACTTAATTGTTGGTTATATGCTGTCCTTACTCGCTATCGCTCGTTCGGACTCAACTAAAGGATAACCCCTACTAGTCGGCAAACCTAGGAAAACACATGCACCTAAATAGAGGTGGTTTCTGCGGGGGGGCTGCCCCCCCGCAGTGGCCGGCGCTTCCGACGGCGGGTCGCCGGCGAACACTCGCGGCCTACGGCCGTCTCGCCCTGAATCATCTAGGAAACGTTTGCTACTAGCACGATAAAATAGTTAGGTGCCACATCTTGTAATAAGCGTAACTCATTGTACTCGTAACATTGATTTTAAAAACATTCGTTTATCCGAGAAAATAATTTTCGGGGAAAGTCGAAAATGCGGGCAAATGCGGTAATTAGACGATGCGCGAAAAATCCAGAAAAGAGAGATACTTAATAAACTGTAAGATAGCAGATGAAGATGTGGTTGGAAGAAAAGATATTAATAATTATAATAATACCTACTGCAGAATAATTTGGTTTTGTTTCCTGATGTAAGTTAATTCCTTTAAATAAATGAACGCTCCATTTATTTTTAACTTTGGGTTACTCGTTGTTAAATATTTTTTTAGATATTGGTCCTTTCTTGCCAATAGCTTTCTGGTAAATAGTACTATCTGAGAATCAGTTCTCTGGAATTTGATACTTGGAATTGGTTTTCTGGAATTTAGTACTTCCTGAGCATTGGTTTTCTCGAGAATGATTCTTTCTGGGGAATATCCTTCGGTATTTTATTTTCTGGTGTTTAGTTTTCTAGAGAAAGTCGGACAACCATTCGTTGAGTCCGTGAGGTGCCGCAATTGCGTGCGACGCCTAATTTCATACGCTTGGTCTAAAGGTGGCGGTTTCCTAGCGGAAGATACAGAACATTTTCGACAAAAATGTTTGAACGTATACTCTCAAGCATTCAAACATTGTTGAAGGAAATGTGCATGTTTTGTTCAGAGATATTGTTGACTTTAATACCATTTGCACGGAACTAGGAGCCAAAATTAGCCGAACGGAATTTGCGCGCCTCGGATCAGTAATGCCTAATACTCTGATCTCTGATGTGCCTAGCTTCAACACCTGTATAATTTGTGACCTCGAAATATAAAACGTTACTTTTCGGGGAAATGGTACATTCGGGCAAACGGTTTTCGGGGAAGTAGTATATTCGGGGAAATGGTTTTCGGGGAAGTATTATATTCGGGGAAATGGTATTCGGGAAAGTAGTACATTCGGGGAAATGGTTTTCGGGAAAGTAGTACATTCGGGAAAACAGTTCATTCGGAGAAATAGGCTTCGGGAAAATATCCTTCGGGGAACTGGGTTTCGGGGAAATGGTTTTCGGGAAAATGTTGTACAACCCTATTAACTAATTCCAAATTATACGTTGGTCGCTTTTATGAACACGTAATGATCGATATGATCAGTTAAAATTATTTTCCATTAGCAATTATGTTTTGCTGAGCGTTTATTGATACATAGCAGATCGATAAATTGAATTACAAGTTTTAGGAAATTATAACAGTGCTGGAAGTACTGATTACGTGGCGAAAGCGTACTTTGCCAATACAGATGCATTTTTAAGGCGCAAAACAATACATGCTTCGAATGGTAGCCATGTACCCAGTCATCTTTGAGCCACTTTCGGTTTCCCCTTAAGTAAATACAAGACAGTCAAACGCTAATATTAATCTGACAACGACCGTGTACAACCAGTGTATGTATTTGGGCTTAAGCCCTCAAGAGTTACCGATGGGTCATCTACACTACCTGAAGGCTATGCAAGCTTTCTTAATTCGGAAATCAATGTTTGTGGACTAGTCAAACCAGTGGTCAGGGGTTTTTTTTGCGAAAAGATCCTTTATCTCAATATCTCAAATTGCCGCCGGGCTACATTTGATCTTTTGATGGCAAAAGAAAGATATTTCTATTAGGATTTCCATGCTGTGGTCGTTGATCACGGTACGCATCTGTTTTTAGCCATTTTGGTCAAATGAAGGGGATTTTATCCTACTTTTCCGGAAGCACAGAGATGTATTGAACAATATATCTGGATCCCGCTGGGATAAAACTGAGTTTTTCTTCACCACAAGAAAGCTATCTTCATGTGGACTCCGATGGCGGGGTATTGGATTGCGGGAAAATGAGTCATTTTACCCTAATTTTTTCAGCTGACGTTGCAAAATTAGGGTAGCATGATTTTTTTTGGTCAAAACTACAAGAACAAAACAGATGCTGTAAACAAACATCAAGCTGTTGGTATGCTCATAAAATTAGCTTTCTTTTGTAAGAAAACAGAGATGTTCGCTATTACATTGGGTAAAATACCGTTTATTTGACCAGAAAGTTAAGAAACAACCATGTGCTGTAAACAAATACCCTGTCATCGCATTTCCCAGGAAAATAACCCACACATGGCGAAAAAAGATCAATGTTATCCCAGGGGAATCCGACGTTATAGAAAACTAGGGTAAATCTTTTCTTTTGGCCAAAACTGCTAAAAGAAGATGAAATCTTTCTTTTGACTTTTGAAAAATTGAGCCTAGCTTAGCGGCATTTTGAGACTACCATACATCCCTCCTGTGCAGTGGCTTCGAACTAAGATCAACATTCGAATCATAAAAGCACAGAACGCAAGTTCAATTAGTGTTTCTACGTTTTGAGAATAAAACGATAGATGTATTGCCTGGATTTACCGAAAGTCAATATTCTCGACACCATGTTTCCACAGCGCGTAGTGCCTGCTGCACATCCCAGATAACACAAGATCGTAATAGAAAGTGCACATTAAGTCGTGTGTATGTCAATTTTACATTGGAATTGCATAATATGAGTATGTCAAGGCAAAGTGTACAACAAGTTGTTTTGCGATCGTGCGTGTCGTCATATACAACTTATGGCTGTGAATTGTAAAGCAGTATAGATGATTGTAACATTTAGTTATATCTTAATCGTATATTGAGGATTATTAAGTTGCGTGTTCCAAAAATTGTTGCACGTATATTGCCTCCACTTTGGTACTTATATGTTCTTATGTGGTGTGAAATATAACTTTTTCGTGCGGATATGATTTCGTATCTCTCAGTTACAACCGAAATATACAAACCAAATTGTTTACTGGGATTCTAACTATTAGGTTCATAGAGTCGGATATGACGGGTAGCATAGACCATAAAGATTCCTCAGTTGGCCAGAGAACTAGCGAGTATGTCACGCTCTCTTCACGGATGTACAATGCCGAATGAAGTGCAATTTGCAGCTTCTGTCGCTACGTCAACCTTTCTTCACGACAGCATAGCGACGAATGCAGAGCAGAGTGGCCACTTTTACAGATTTTCGCACCATTTCAAGCACAAGCACAGAATCTGGAGTGTATGTTTAGAGATAGATCATTATTTTCATTGCTGGAAGCGAAGTGGCACGATATGATACTTTCTAGCTTCTAATCACTATCGGAACGACTGTTAATGTTCGATTAAATAGCAGGTCCGCCAATATTTTTATGCGGAAGCATAGCATCAAATGTTAAACGTAAACAAAATTTATTGCACCCCACTGCAACTTGTCACGCTGTCAGCAACCAATCTGGTAAGTTGAAAGTAATACTTAATCAAATTCAAAACTTAATGACTTTTGCCTTTTTTTAATTTTTTTTCTCCTAAGACGCAGCGCAAGACTTACGTCCTACGTTAAAAGAACAGAACAGAATGATGATTAACTTAACTAGATTAGATGAGACATAGATCCAAGGTCAAATCCAAACGAGTAAGCTCCTCAAAAATTTAAATTTAGATTTTCCAACGGAGACCGCGTGGAGGCACCAATCAAGTCAGAAGTCAACAATCGTCAATTCGGCTTTGGCTGGTCGTGAATTTTTGCAGGATGTAAATAATCTTACCAATCAATTCCGGCAACATTCTCGAAGCAATGGAATAAACAAACAAAAGTGGTGCCGGTATCGCGATGCGATGCGATGAGGGCCGGGCGGGTACATGAATGAAAAGAATCTGTGTACTTTCTGTGCCCCAACCAAGCCCTGCTGCTGCTGCTGTTTATGCAAATCGGGAGAGCAACAAGATGGATAATTTTTGCGAAACGACAAACAAATTACGCCGCCACCGCGTACCGTAAACAACAACGTCGCACCACCAGGCGAGCAGAGCAGGCCTATTTTTCCGAGCTCCTGTGGTGTTTGGAATATTTCGACTGTCATTCAGGTGATAATAAATAGTGATAATATATGGGATGAGTTGCCATTTGCCAGCATCTCGTTCTAAGTTGAGACGTATATATTTTTATAATCATTAGGTGAGTAACAATGTAAGCATACTACTCACATGCTTCACAAAGTGATAGCTAAATACACCAAGAATAGTAGAAAAACAGACACAGCTGAATGAGGAGATCTGTTTTGCAAGATTTCATTGTATATATCATTTCATAGCAGCTGTTTTATCAATCAGTTATGTTTGTACTATCAGGCTGCAATTCAAATTCCAGGTATTCATTGCAAAAAGGCTTCCGGTGACTGTAATGTAATTTTTAAAGGTGTCCTTGACAACTACAATTTAACAACATTCGGAGGTTCTCATTTGATTTATTATTGAAAAATTTAAGTCACAGAGTAGGTAACAACAAGGTTTCAGTACGTAACCAGGGAGATTATGTTTGTATAATATTGTATGTGGTATGCTAGGTGAACGAATGATGAAGTTAATCGAAACTTTCTTCAACTTGTTGATTCTTAATGATTGTGAAAATTTTCACAAAACTTACCTTTTCGCCGCTGGAGTAGAAGAAATATTTTAGCTTCACGATATTACAGTGTTCTAGCCGTCGCATAATTTGTAGTTCTCGGTTCTGGAAATAAAAAAAAAAACAACAAAAAAAATTAATTCAGTTCAGTAGAAAAAAGTAACATAAGCAAACGTCAGTATCCTTTCCCAGAACAAATTATGATTTCTGTGGTGACTGTTTCGCATCCTTCCAATCGCCCACAGAAGCGTTTCCAAGAAAAGCCGATCGATTTTTACTCTATACACACGTCCGTGATTTCTGTTCTCTCACGGCACGTGGGTGTGTAAGAAACACTTTCGATCGAAAATGTGTAGCCATTTCCAAAATAAATTCTGACTGTTTTGCGATTCGAAATGAAAATTTATACAAATTAAAGACAAATAGTTTCCTAATACTGCCTTCTGAAACAATGACTGAAAGGTAGGTAAGAACATTGTTTCTGAACTTTTGACCGGCCCTGTATGAGCTGAGCATTCGTTGTGTCATTGCCATCGGTCCACGCGCGGTACGCAAAAAAGAAGGCAGCGTAAAGCTATTTTTAGCACCAATTTCGACCGCCGCACCAAAAAACCCACGCACGCACAGCACAGCCTCCGCGTCCTCAGGACGAAGGAGAACCGAATGGAGGCGTCGTACGTATATATTGAATGTTTTTTTTTCTTATTTCTTATTGCTTTCACTTTTATTCAACGTTACATTGATTTAACCTCCTTTGGAAGTGACGGAAAACTTCTAACGACACTAGTTAACGCGATCAGAGAGAACGATATCGAGTTCATTGGTGGACTTCATCATGAATTAGGATTTCAGTTTCAGGAAGTACAGATTACAAAAGGTGAAGGGGCTAGGTCGTGAATATAGTAGACAGGAAAACGTTTGTGTAAATACACTCATGTTAGCCTGGAGTGTCTAAGTAGAATGTCAAACATATAGGGCGGAAATTCCATAGGCAGTAGAATTACTGATTTTTCTTCTCGAAATACATAGCTTATCGTTGACTAATTGGCTTATCATTGACGTGACTAATAGTACATTTATTGTAGGAGCATTCATCGACATTCATAGCATTCATAAATTTAATGAAGTTTGTCTTATTAAAATTGGTTATAGTTTTGTTGGAAAATTAAAGAGAGTTCGATCCACCAAGAAAGTTTTGGAAATTGGAAGAAAATAGATTATTTATTAGGAAGTATGAAAATATGCTTTAAAACCAACCTTTCTTATTTTGATTGAGGAAATTGGGGACTTATGTTCGTCTAGCCAAAAATTATCAGAACTTCCCAGTTGGTCAAGTTACGAAAACGAAATTGGATTTTGCTTTGTTTTGTTTGATAGTTAAGATTGTTCCCTAGTCTTAGGCTGATTAGACTGTAAACACAAAACTGTTACAGTTTGGTTTGTTTGGCTTATATATAAGGAAGTTCTACTACGGAAACTTAAACGATCAGGGGCTTTTCTTGATGTAATTGTTTACCGGCTTCAAACAAAATTAACAAATTGCAGCCTTTCGGTCAAGCTGGGCTCTATCGAATCCTGTAATTTCTGCAATAAGTCGAGCGTTCCACAGGGAAGTAATCTAGGACCCTTACTTTTTATTCACAAAGTAAGAAAAACAATACATTCTAAGTGGTATTCGTGATGTTGTGTAGTTCATACAGCGATGTAATCCAAACGATATCGAAAAGCAACAAAAGACAAATTAAAATCGAACATGTTATACACTGCCGTAAAACTAATGGGATCGTAGAGTCAATAGAGTTTACAATTCTTCCTTATAGGTGAAGGAAATTCCTGGTTTGAAAATATTATTATTATTATTATTATCTTTGCATAATAATTTGCCAACGAAATCAACTCGGGCTGTACAAGGGACAATTATTCTCATATGGCGGACCTATCGGAAATTACGCTGGAAGATTTTTCAGAGCGCTTGCTTGCCCAGGATACGGCACAAGGGCGCCTGCCCCATCTTCTCTTTAAATGCAAAACGACATAATTCCTTAAGGGGCTGTAAGCTCGGAGTTTTTAGTTTAATACCCTAGTAGCACAGTTGTTATAAAATAGTTGTGGTAACCGATTAATGACTAATTTCAGTCATAAATAGGTTGCAGCAAACAGAAGTGGCAAAAGTGTGCTACTTGGGTAGTTCGGTAGTCTTACAATCTACCGTTTGTATGCTCCGCCATAACTCCAGAACGTCATGACCGTTCTCCATCAAACTTGGCATATATGTTTCTTGACATAAAGGAATCCGCACGGGGGTGTCGACAAAGTGGGCGGGACGATGAACGTGAATATGAATGTATGTTCCGCCATAACTCTATACAAGGGGTTTCGTTTCTCTTGCATTCAGAACGATTGCAGTTGTGCGAGGAGTGACTGTGAGAAATGAGGGGGATTTCACGAAGGAGGGATATATGAACAAAAATCTTTGTTTTGTTTCCGTTATAGGAATTTTCATAGAGCAAATCGATGCATAATTAGATACGTGACAGAAGGGGGAGCTGGCTGGGAAGGAGCCGACAGGGGGGATGAGGAACGTGAGTATACGTTTTTCTTGCATTTTGAACGATAGCAATTGTACAAGTGCCTGAATTTCTGAAAGAAGGAACAGAGTGGCCATAAACAAGGGGGATATTCAAAAAGGCTTTATGTCGATTTATTCCAAAAGACGTCGCCTCAAATCCGGTCGGAACAAGACGACCAAGAGCGCAGCGAGCAATATAGTAAGACCAGGTGGAGCGAGATCTGGCGGAGAGTACTCGGTGTCCAAGGAATTGGAGAGCGGTAGCTCACAACTGAGTTATATGGAGAAATCTTGTTCAACAGGCTTTGTCTCAGAACGGCAAGCCACTTAAGTAAAGAAAGTTGTGTCGGTTTATAGGGATTACCGAGAAGAAGATAGGTTTACAAGTGGCTGGGGAACAACAGGAGGGAAACTGACAAAGGAAGTAGACACATTTAAATGAAGAAAAAGGGTTTTGTCTCCCGTATTATGAGAATTTTCGTTACAATAACAAATGTACAAGTGACTGAGACGCAAACTCAAATAAGAACAATCAGCTAGTAAAATAGACAATTGCAATTTAATAATTATAATTCGAATTATATGTCTAAATTTAACTGTTTTATAATTCAAGAACTATGTCAAAACATGTCAAACTTAAGTTCAAATTCATGTTTGATTTACATTGCAATGTGAAGTAAAACTTCAAGTCAAAATTATCAAGAATTCTAATGCAACTTCAAGTACAGTTTCAAGGTCAATTTGAAATAAATTTTCAAGTTTAAATTTGTTGAAAGTTGAGTCTAATTTTTTGTCCAATTTCAAGCAAAATTTCAATTTTAAGTCCAACTTCAAGTACAATTGCAAATCATTACTTACTGTTAGTGTTAAGTCTAATTTCACGTCTAGTTTAAGTGCAATTTTAAGTCTAATGTCAACTCCAATTCCAAATTCAATTGAATGTTAGATTTCAAGTCTTCAAGTTCAATGCTGATTTCAAATAAACTTTCAAGTCCAATTTCATGTCCAATTTTAAATTTAATTTAATATCCATGTCCAAGTTACCAAGTATAATTTGATTGTAGTTCGATTCAAGCTCAAGTTGACTCTAACATGAAATCCAGTTTCTAACCCAATTTAAATCTTATTTCAAGCTCAATATAGCTCAGTATAATTTCAAATCCAATTCCTAATCTACTGGTGAGCCCAGGCTGGAGCCAGTGTCCTGTTTTCTCTATAAAATCGTAAATAAATTCTCATGATGCAACCCGAAAGCCCAGAGTTTTTAACCAAATTTCCCAGTGTTTTTGCGATAACTAAATTAATAGCGCAAAAATAGATCCATCCTTCTAGAAAAACTTATTTTTTCCAGTCCAAATCATGTTTTTGAGAGGTTTGCGTCTTTCTTTTGGTTTACATCTTAGCAGTGGTTCAGAACATAAAGTAAATTCAATCTTTGCTATGTTACTCAAGCACAACTCTGTAAATCTAGCTTCCATTGCAGTTCCATGCAGTCACGGGAATCCGTTTTCATCTTTTTAGAATTGTTTTCAACATCGGCATAAAATTACCAACAGCGAGGTTGCAAGAAAGCTGACAGACAGTGGAAAGAGCAGTGCTCCGAGGTTGCTTCCCTGGGGCACGCCAGAGACGCTGCAGAAAGAAAAATGCAGAAAAAAATCACCCTGCTCTGCAGAGATATATTAATAACAATAAGCCAAGCCAACAAAACATTATTCACGATTAGCTCCAGTGCTTTAGAATTGGAACATTTTCACATTGCGTTTGTCACCTTATTTGTGCACTGGAAACATAACGAATGCTCTCCATTTGGTTAAAAAACTAATACTGTTACATTAAAGTACCAAACAAGAGTGAAAGAAATCTAATGAGAACAGTGAAACAATTTATCAAAACATATAAAGGGACACTGTTACGTCCAGCGACTATCAAACATTTTAGACTAATCTCAAGTTTTTAGTCTTGACCAAGCTATAATCTGAGATTATAACTGGATTCGAACCCACAACACCCGCCAGGGCATGTGGTTCGCTGGTACTTGTACCTTTGAACCATAGAGGCGCTGGCGCTCCTTTCCTTTCCGCTCTTCCCCTCCTTCACCAAAAAATTTTCATTTCTTTCGCCTACCGTTCCTTCATCAATTGTAGAACCATCGTTTCAAAAAAATAATAATAAACATTTTAGGTTTTCAATGGTAGTTTCGACAACGACAACCACAAACGATCATTAATGAATGGATGTTTGCAAGTAGGAAGTTAATTAGCGACCAAACTGTTAATAGTGCAAATAAATAGCTCAACTGCAGTATCTTTGTCGTAAAGAGAAAGCAGAGACTGTCAATCGACTTGAGTAATTGATGATAGTAAGGCATCGAAATGTGTATTGCGGAAATGAACTGTAGCGGTCATCAGCCTTTTCGAATACGATAGATATCGTTAAACTCCGTTATATTTTGAGAGCGGGTTCGCTGATTGGCATCCAATGTAATTGAAGGGTCATTTGCCTCAGTTACCGAGCAATGTAGTAAAGTAGAGTTGTTAGTGAGTACCAAATCTAGCAAACGATTATTGTTTTTTTAGCACCCGATTAATTTGCTTAAAGCAGTAGAAATGGAAACCATCCGAAAGCGTAGTGCGTAGTAGCGTTAGTAGTAGAGGCTAGGACAGCTTTGAACAGGATCGTTCCATGCTAGGCCGGACTGGCTGTAATCACAGAACAGTAACGTTAAGTCGTTCGCCGCTAGTCAATAAAACACTATTCCACCTGAGTAGATAGGTTCTTGATATTCAAACGTTGGGAAGTAAATAATTCACACCGATGCTCAAAGTCAGAGTGATCACGATCATGGCTTTGACCCTTAGTTGCTCAAATGTTTCAGGAATTGAAGAAAGGTCTTAGCTTATCAGAAACGGCAATAAGCATACCTCCGCCGCGGCATGTGCTATGCTGTCAAACGCGATTGTACCTGAAGAGAGAAAACACGCTTATGAACAACTTTAGAGAGTAATCCTTGTCGTCAAGCCAGATTCATGTGAAGACGATTATGTAGTAGTTAATTGAATTTGCGGCGGCAGTTAGGAAATCGTCAATTTAGTTTCGGAGTCCACACACATTCTGGTAGTAAATTAGCAGTATCTTAAGAAAGTTCTGTTGTGTGTCAGGCACAGAGCTCAATGCGGGACGCATGCCAACGGAAGAATTGCTAAAGGAAATATCACATTTGCCTGCAATTGGAAATTATGGAGCTCCATTTCGTACAACCTAAAATTCTAATGGAAACAGCTGGGGGTGAAACTGGATTCCATTAACACTATTGCAGTATCATATCGAAAGCAAATCAAAATCTGGGATTTATTATGCGGTTAGCTGAGAACTTTCGTGATCCGTACTGTTTTGGTACCCCGCGATTCTCTTTGATGTGGTTCATTTTTCATACGGGCTCTGTGGTTTGGAGCCCATATATACATCTCTCGATATCAATAATCGAGGCCATGCAATGCAGGTCGCATTTACACGGCAAAATCGGAAAGATTGCTTAGAAGCGAAAAAATCGCTGGGAATCGGGTCCAGATTGCTGCCTTGCGGGACATCGGTTGATGTAGTTGTGGAGCTCGATCGATTAGATCAAGTAGTTCAGAATTAGTGGTGGTGCTTTCCTCTTATGGGTAGAAATAAGACGATAGTGAAGTATATTTTTTATGTCAGCCTGATCCTGAAAATTTTTTCGATCAGTATTTCATATTAAACTAATTTGTGTGATAATAAAAAAAAATATATCACTTTATGAAAGCAAATTCAAGTGAGAAAAGACAATAATGTTGAGAATGTTTTAATGTTGTAAAGTCAATCCGACTTTTAGTGTTTTTTTTTTCAATTTTTTTTACCATTAATGTATGTGAGTAGTACATGCTTAATGATGTCTAGAGGAATTAGAATTTACAACACTCTAAAGTATTTGAAAATGGCAAACTTATAGATAATTCTGAACCACCGACCCACGTTCCAAATGGTTTTACCAAATTAATGTTGAATGTTTGCTTGTTAAAGCCTATCTTGCTCTGCCCCTGGCCAGGGGCCATTTCATTCCCAGACTTACCTTAAATCTTTTATCCTGTAACACCTTTTTGATTGCAACTAGCTCGCCCGTATCACAGAGTGTCGCCTGGAAGACGACCCCGAAGCTTCCATTGCCGATCACCTTCGTATCCGTGTATGATACCTCCTGTGGTCTGTCTGGTCCCTGGCCGGCTGTTGCCACAACCGTTGTCACTTTTGAACCATCCTTACCTAAGAAAGAGAGAGGGAGAAAAAAAAAATAGAAACGGGAAATGTAAAATTATTCAATTTACACTGGCAGTTAGCACGAAATCGAATTTTGTCACATCGAGGCAGAAAACGATGACGACGGTGACGTCGTCGCCTGGGAAAGCACAAGCAAGACAAGCCAATAACGCTAAGGAAGCTTCCTGTCTATTGATGTTGAAGTGCAACAATCTTCTGGCAGCGCAATAACGCTTCTAGTCATTATAAATTGATTGGAAAGGTAATTCGAGAAATTTAGCAGGTGTATGCGTGTGACGGACGACACTTAACGAATTTGACGTTCGAAAATCGGCTGGCAATATGATTATGTTCCTAGTGTTCGGTGTAGTTCCACATTTCAATCCCAAAACGTTCTTTAGTTCATTTCTAATGTTCAATACTTACAGTTATTTGTCATGTCGTAATAAATTGGTGGGAAATATAAAATAAAATAAAGCTTGTAAATGGCAACAACAATCTGAAGAGAAACTTCAATAGTTTGAGTGACTACTAGATTCATGTGTTGCGTGTGAAAGCAAAAATAATATTGAATTGGCAAACAAAATAATCGATAGCATTTACTTCAAAAAACCATTAACGAGAACAAATGTTCTGATTTAAAAATAACGTCAGAAAACAACGAGTCTGAACCAAATTAGACCAATGAACGCAAGATTGTCACCTTCATTGCACATTACTGTTTAAATTCAGGAATAGACATATAGCTAAAACAGAGTATTTGTAGTTCAATCATGATCACTTCTACGGAGTCACAACGGAGTCATAATTTACCACAACACAATCCTAAAGTGGATTAAAAGAAGAAGAACGTGGTCTGCCTTTTGATGCGTGACAGCAAAAAACGAAAATTGGTTCAACCCGTTTGGATCAAATTTTGTCCGGAATGAGTCATGTTATAGTTGCCTTTCGACTCAACTCTCGAACCAATCGAACAATATTTTGCGCCCATGCGGAAACACTACAGCCGCAGCACCACGCTTTCCGATTCCGTTCAGAGTTTCCGTCCCTGCCCAGTGTTCAGTTCAAGACAACTTACTCTGCGGAATCGAATTGATGACATTCACTCACAATTTGTTATATCTGATTGAGTACTGGCCACACAAAAGCCACGACTCCGGGTCTCGGCACCGGCACCTGGTCCGTTGTTGTCGCTTTCTCGGTAGGTGGTTAATTGATTCAATTAATTGATAGTCAGTAGCTACTGAGCTGGGTCTTTCAATTAAATCGACTGCCTGCCGCTGACTGATTGCTAAAGTGCAAAACTAAAGTTTATTGTTGACGAGGGCAAGGTGCTAGTAGCTCGGACCCGGTACTAAAACCTGTTGGAATTGATCTAAGCCTACGGAGCTGATTTATTCTAATAATTTGAAATGACTATAATTGGGATTGATGCTCAACCGTGAAATTGACTTAGTAGAGGCTAGGGCATTGTTGAAATAAGGCCTTTAAAAATATAAAGCAGCTTAACAAACTTAAAATTCCAACATGCAAATCGAATTTTGCATGGACCTAATTATCAACAAATATCGTTGCAGAGCAACCTTGGCGATGCTCTATAAATAATTATTACCATACAGATCTCACTAGGTATGAAATCGATGTATTATATAGCTGTACATCGGTATTGCGATCGATTTTTTCCACTTTTGTTTCGTTTTGGTGTACTAATTCAACCAGCAAATGGTATCGTAACGAACACCACCCCCCGTGCGCTGGCCAGTGAAAGGTAATTGATATGTAGAATGATTGATTGATTGATTGTTTTTTAATATCCGAAAGTATTGTTAAATAATTATTGGGTTTGTAGGAAAAGTTGGTTTCCAATTTTCATATCTTTCTTTTCGTCACTAATAATCTCACCAAGGCAGTTGACCCACCGGTGCTAAATATAGTTCCTCCTTCAGAAGTCAGAGTAATTATAGCATTCGTCCTTCGTGACAAAATAGAAAATAAACAACTTAGGAGTAAACCACACAAGTGTAAGTGATAAGACTATACAAGTCTAATTGCGTGTTATATAGAACTGCGTAGTGGGATTCACAGAACCATATTTAGTCGCAAGATCTTGTGAAATAGAACTACAAAATGTGAAATAAAAAAACGACTTGCGTTTCAACCTAGTTTGACGCACATTTCTTATTAATTTCGTTTTAATATTTTATAAATTTAATTCTTAGCTCAAGTCAACCAAATCTGATTTTTATCATTGTATTTCCAAATTTTATTGCATGTCCTTCATTTTGAAAGATTAGTTTTTCCTTATTCTTTGATTATTTAAATTGTTAAAAAAAAATGTTCCAAATAAAACAAAACAATTTGAGAATAATTAAAAAATACGGCTGAATTTATTTATAAAAATGCAAAATTAACATAAAACTGATTGAAAATTAATCTGAACACCTTAGTACTTAGACTAGGTATTTTTAGTCCCTATAAAAACTGTTGAAAAATCAGAATAAAAACAAAGCTAAATATCGAGATAAAATTGATTTGTTTAGTTTTATTTTAGCCTTACATCAAGTTTATTTTGTTTTGCGATTATTTAGGCTTTTATTCAAATTTTTTATTGCTGCCATACCATAGTATATTCCATTTTGATTTTGTTTTTCTTTCTTGAAGTTTTTTTTTCAATTATTCTTTCTTATTGTTGACTTTGCTATTGTTGCTATTAAGCAGCTTAGCTATTTTTATTTTATTATGGCCAAGTAAATAAATGGAAAGCGAATGAACTAGAAATATAATACACTAAAATTTCTGTTTACATTAATTCATTTTATGTTCTCTCTTTTTTACGTCCGTAATTTGAACTAACGTTCTGTCTTTTAACGTCTGAAATTTTAATTAACGTCTCTTTTTTTACTTCCAAAATTAGACTTAACGTTTTTCATTTAACGTCCAAAATTTAAATAAACGTCCTTTCTTTTTACGTCCAAAATTTTTATTAATGTCTTCCCTTTTACGCCTAAAATTTAAATAAACGTCCTCTCTTTATACGTCTAAAATTTGAAATAACGTCCTTCTTTTTACCCAAATGTAAATTAACATTCCCTCTATTTGCGTCCAAAATGCGTCGAATTAACGTTCCTTCTTTTTACGTCCAAATATGAAATTACGTCTTCCCTTTTTACGTTGAAAATTTGTATCAACGTCCTCTCTTTTTACGTTCAAAATTTGTATAAACGTCCTTCCTTTTTACGTTTAGAATGTAAATAAACGTCCTCTCTTTTTATGTCTAAAATTTGAAATAACGTCCTCCTTTTTTACATCCCAAACTTAAATTAACGTCCTCTCTTTTTGGGCCCAAAATTCGAATTACCGTCCTCTTTTTCTACGTCCAAAATTTGAATTACCGTCCTCCCTTATTACGTCCAAAATCTAATCAACGTTCTCTCTTTTTTCGTCCAAAATTTAAATTACCGTCCTCTCTCTAACGTCTAAAATTTGAAATAACTTTCTCTCTTTCAACGTTCAAAATATAAATTGATGTCCTCTCTTTTTACATCTGGAATTTAAATTAACGTTCTCAATTTTTGTGTCCAAAATTATTATTGACGTCCTCCCTTTTTACGTCCAAAATTTAAATAAACATTCTCTATTTTTACATCTAACATTTGAAATAACTGCCTCTGTTTTAAAGTTCAAAATATGAATTAATGGCCTCTTTTTACGTCCAAAATTTGTATTAACGTCCTCTCTTTTTACGTTTATAATTTGTATAATTTGTATTTGTAGGGAGGACTTTTTACGTCTAGAATTTAAATAAACGTCCTCTCTTTTTACGTCTAAAACTTGAAATAACGTTCTCCTTTTTTACATCCCAAATTTAAATTTACGCCCTCTCTTTTTCTACGTCCAAAATTTGAATTGCCGTCCTTCATTTTTGCGTCCAAAATCTAAATCAACGTCCTCTCTTTTTAAATTAAAATTTAAATAAACATTCTCCATTTTTACATCTAAAATTTGAAATAAGACCATTACAAATATTTTATAAAGTTTTTGTCCTTCCGGTGTTCGGCCAAAAACTTTAAATATGATTTGCAATGGCCTAACTTCCTCTCTTTTTACGTCCAAAATATGAAATAACGCCCCCCTTTTAACGTCCAGAATTTAGATTACCGTCCTCGCATTTTACGTTCAAAATATGAATTAACGTCCTCCTTTTTTACATCTCAAATTAAATAAATATCCTCTCTTTTTGCATCCAAAATTCGAATTGCAGTCCTCTCTTTTTACGTCCAAAATATGAAACAACGTCCCCCTTTTTACATCCAAAATTTATATTAACTTTAATTTTAAGGGGGGACCCTACTCTGGAAGACCGAAGAACTAATAGATTTTCTTAAAAAAATTTCAGATGCTAGAATTATAGTGAAGTAATATTTTTTTTTTGAAACGATGATTCTACAATTGATGAAGGGACGGTAAGGGAAAGTAATGAAGGATTTTTTTTTCTGGGAATGAAGGGGAAGGGTGGAAAGGAAGGGGGGTTTTTAAAAATTCGAAAAATTACCAAAATGGCGGCAATTTTTCCAAAAGAAAGGTGTTTTTTCATCAAAAATCGCCAATTAAGAGCTCATAAAAAATTGAAAAATTGAGATATCAAAAAACGGCTACGTAACAATTTAGATAATTCATTTTTACATGCTGAAAAACAAATTTCAGCCAAATCGGTCCACTAGATTCTGAGATACACGTACCGCCAGCTAAAGAAATATGGTTTCGCGGAAAACGCGTTCAAAGTTTCGTACAGCAATGGACTTCCCTTGAGGTGACTCCACAATATTTGCTGTAAGTTTTCAACGGGATCAGATATCAAAAGCTCCTTTTGGCATGAAATTTCTAAAGGTATAAGCGTTCCGAAAATGCAAAAAAATAAAAATTCGATTTTTCCGACTTTCCAGAGTAGGGTCCCCCCTTAAGTCCAAAATTTAAATAACGTCCACTCGTCTTACGTCCGAAATTTGAGTTAACGTTTTTATCTTTTTGCGTACAAATTTGTATTAACATCCTCGCTTTTTACGTTCAAAATTTGAATCAACATCTTCTCTTTTTACGTTCCCCCCCTTAGTGGACGTAAAACGAGATTTGAGTGTATAATAAATTATAAAAACATTGTCTGAGAGGCTGAGATTCAAACCTATAACTCTAGATTGCCGGTCGAGTATGTTTCCAATTACACCACCGCGTAGAGTTTATCCGGCAGTCTAATATCAAAAATGGTTTGGTCCTTCCAATTGGTGCATTCTTCATACATTTACTCAGTTAATATTTTTTCACAATGAGTAAGCGCCCCTAATTCTGCCCTTGGTTCCTAATTCTGCGCACCGCATATTTTCATTCGATAGGATTGTTGCACTGGCCCCGTAATTTTCCTGTACTCTAACAGCCGGCTGCGAAGTCTGTCGATAAAGAAGGGTAATGTCTAAAGACGGTATAAACCCATGGCTTTGCTTTTTATATTTTCATTCGAAATTGAAATATACTCCAATTAACAGCTAAATGTACATATATTTTGCTAAATACGTTAATTGAGGTAACAATTTGCAGGAATTCGGAAGTCTTAGCTAAAATATTGGATGTGCAGAATTAGGCGTGCTTACGGTATCTCCATATGTTCCATAATGTCAACGTAGGACTGCTTATAGTGGTCCACTTTGTAGGCATGAAAACTAAACATGCAACAAATAGTAATTGGTATTTGCATGCATGGTTTTACAACAAAATGGTGACTACCTATTCCATCCAAGCTCAAACTGGTTATCTTAATATGAAATCCATGTGAAAATTGTGTGTTTCTGTGTATAGACGACGCCGCGTTGGCAGCTAGGCTCCCTTATTTTTTTTAAATTCATCTTAGTTTTCCCTTAATTCAGTTTACAGATCCTCAAAGACGATTACCAGAAAACTGACACAAATTTTGAACAATGTTTTCGTAATTTTAAATTTATATAAAAAATGAATTCCAGAGTGGCTTATCTTTGACACGTCGTACTATGTGGTAAAACACGAAAAAGCTCAGACAAAACCTCATAATTCCTCTTGTGTTATTCCAGCAATATTTTTTGTAATAATATTTTACTTATTTTTTGTGTATTTGTCGATCTGCGGCCCACTGTGCGTCGGTGTTACAGTGATGGGCCTGAGTCTGGTTTCTATAATTATAGTTTTGCTGGGTTACTAAACAGCGTACTTCACAATCCACTATCTCGTCAAGAATCTCACCGGCACCGGGAATTAAGGGGCCCAACGTGCTAGATGGTTCGTCCAGGTTGAAAACGAGTGTGCAAGTGCCGAGGACCGACTATCAATGGAGGCAAGTTTTTGATACAGCACGAGCCATCCCGGTTCTAAACAGCTAGAGAGCGAGAAGGACTACATCATGATTTTCATTGCATGGAAATTATTCAATGTTCTTAATGTTTTGCAGTACCGTCATCCGGGGCGAGATTGTGCCAAAAAAGCATATGTTTTTGTTCTTTAGCTCAGTATACACACAATTTAGGAACTAAGTTGATTTCAAACCTGTCAATATATACTAAATTGTTCAATTAACAACTATCGTAGAGATGGTTTAGTTGCAATGAAACCTAGTTTTACTAGAAGTGCATGAACTTTGGCACAATCTCACCCCTTCTAGGGGGTGAGATTGTGCCAAAAACATAAAGTTAGGCAAAAAACCTAAACAGTGAACATTAGCATGTTTATAAAAAATACACATAAATATCAGTATAAAGTAGTTCATATGGGGCCGTCCATGAACTAAGCGGACTATTAGGAGCAGGGGGTCGGCCAAAAACAACGCATCATACAAACAGTATGAACGAAAATAACCCGGGGAGGTCTGAAATAACTAAAAATGAGTTCGTAGTCAATGGACAGCCTTTATATAGCCAGTAGCGTTTCTAGACTTAACAAGGGGGAGATATATGAAGGGGTGTATCCTAAGGGGGCATACCTATTTGATCATTTAACAAAAGTAACCATTACTTCGTTCGAGAACCCGCGGCCGCAGAACATGTGGCCTGTCCCACCACCCGCCCCCTCCCTAAAACTGGCAGTTTATACACGGTATAATATATTCGTTTCGTTTTAGAGTGTTTATTCAAAGTATCTGAAATTTCTAGAGAAAAAGTAAAAATTAGTTTAAATTATTTAGCAGACCTATGATGCAGTTCGCTCCAAAATGGATGATGCAATCTAATCTGTCGAAATATTGTGCTCAATAGTAAAGAATGTGAGTGTACTAGTGTATACTGACGTATTTTTGTTGTGTATGTGAAATCCACAAATTGGATCGATCATTTTGGCTTGGCACAATCTCACCCCCGTGAAGCTCGAAAAGTACAAAGTTTCGAAAAATATTATTTTCGTAATCAAAACTTATCCAACGCATAATAACTTTTCAATACATTGTAAATAATTAGTTTATATACCTTCAAAATAGCAAGTTGATGCGATTTCTTGTTTGGGTTGGTTAATGCGAGACATTTTTTACAAGCGTTATTTCCGAGTATTTTTGATCGCGAACTTTGAAACACTGTTTAGGCTAAATAGTTTGCTAATATTATCTGTGTTCTATTCTAAGTTATGAATAAATATGTTATGTACATCATCATTTTGAATTTGGGTCGCAAGTTTCTATAGATATAAAAAATTTTCACAAATAAACATTTTTGGTTTTTGGCACAATCTCACCCCCGTGGCACAATCTCACCCCAGATGGCGGTATCGAAAATTCAATTTTGAATTTTGTTATTCGAACATTTCTAAAACTAGACGGAGGTTAGGAAAAATCTCTCCGAAATAAACACGTCTCCACTTACTTAGACTGTTTTACTATCAACCAGACAACAACTAACAACTGCCTGCTAGGCAGTAGTAAGTATTCTATACTATTCATTCATAGTTTTTGAGGTGACTAAAAGAAATACCATTAATTGATTACCAAATATAACAACCGTCTATAATAGGAAAATCAGAAGCAAAGTATTTTCGGATCGCATCAGCTGACTGTTACCAATTTTTGATTTGTAAACAAAAGAATGTCACAATAAATAATGTCTTAAGTGTCGGTGAACATGACACCGGTTGAATAGAATCGATGCACAGAAATAACAGCAATCTAGTGTACGGAATTGATTAACCGAGTTTCCAAAAATGTCCGTCCGATCTATCGGTCTATTTTTGGGATTTCTTAGAACTACGTTTGATTTACATACCGATTTCAGTACGGTGCCTTCAGCTTATCGTTCAGTACTTACATAGCAGCCGCCACTGACGAATTTCAGCGGAAAACTTGACGTTCAAAACAGCAACGGCTGTACATCTAACTGATAATGTTTCCGTGTAACACACATTATACATTTTCTGCTACAAAGATTTATAATTATGGCGAGGGATTTTTTCGACGAAATTATACCGGTTCTATTAAAATCCCTCTCTAATAAAAACACCAATCAATCAATTATACCGGGTTCTGACGGTCGTATAGTGAATCGCGTTCGATCGACTGACGTAAAGACGAGGGGCCCTTTTTTATATTGCACGTCACCAAGCGTCACTACTACTGTTTGCATACGAAAATAGTTGGGTTTTTTCGTTATCATCATGTTTACATTTACTTTTAGCTTGTTTGTAGTGCAGAACTACTAACTACTAGCTTCGAGTGGGTAAAACGTTCATCCTTTAATGCCATCCTAACTCACGGTGCTCGTGCGGAACAAACAGTCAACATGTTTAATCCACGCGCAGTAACGGTCGTCTCTATTAGATGAAGGATTCTAGTTTATTATTTGCAAACTAACAGTAACAATGATTTATAAATGAATTACTCTCCCCCATGAACAAGCCAGCTGTGTTATAGTTGTCGGGTTAACGGAGGTTGTTTCCGAGGTGAAAATACAATTATCTATTTTTAGGGTTGTTTTGAATATCAAACCTTTAGGTGACACTTCATTTTGGGAAAATCAGGATTGTCAAGTTAAACTTTACAGGTCATAGAAGTAATTTTAGATAATTGTTCCTCAACATAACATTAACATAAGGAATTGTGAAGCGAAATAGACAATTCGTATAATTTATCGCGGCTCAGCTTTTATCAGCGCCAAACGACTCGCTCTTTCACCTGGTGACAGCTCCGAGTACGAATGACACAGCCATCATACTGAACACAATGGTGCGAAATGGCAACGATTGATAATATACAGTTGATTGATGTTTAATTACTTCAAATTGTTTACATTTCCATACAGAAACACATACGCAAATACACATTTATGGCAGCTTGCTTTATCCGGTACAAAAGCGTGTGTGAGGCTGCTGTTTTAATAATAACAGGTGCTCGGTATTCATACTCAACCAGGCCAGAACGGATTCATCATCAGCAGAGCACAGTTTCCAGGACAACTAAACTAAACTAGCTAGTGGCTTCGTGTATGTTTTCTCGACCTAAATAGATTTGCGTTTCAATGTGGGATCATTGCCACCATTTAAAAACGTTCCCACAGGATGGTGACAGGAGGTGACAAGTACATAAAGGAACAGAAATGCGGTCATAATTTGGAACGCTCCGTCGCTCGGTAGTTGCTGTAGGGAAGAGCTTCGTGCATAGAGATATATAATATGTATGAATAATAAACTAATCACTTGGTTGGTGCACGGTGAATTAGCCTTCCTAGTCTAGCTAGAGTTGTTCGGTCGCTTCGAAGAAGATGGCAACCTCAAAAACGGCCGTAGGAGCAGCAGCAGCAGTGACAGGGCTTGAATAATTTAAAACCTTGTGACTGGGCTCTGCTCCTGTAACTTATATCATCATGTAGTGATGCGATATGATATACTAGCATGTCAGGATAAGCGACATACAGCGCATATTTATATAGTATATCCTACGTGCCGACAGGGAGCTGTTCTGTATGCCACCAAGCAATGACCTCTCATATTTCCCTTATGAAGTCATTCTCACGAGGAGGGCAATATGTGTCACATCGAATAAATGGTTCAAAGAAGACAAGGCTTGGTCCTTGAAAAGAGGAATCTATTGCAAAGGCTTCGGGTGAGATCTACCTACTCCACGGTTGTTATCGCGATCTCATTGAAACTTGCCTACTGCCACAAGAAGAAGACTTTCATGTAAAATATCCATCGAAAAAAGATGAACTTCGTTATGGTACATGGAAGCTACAAGGCTACCGTTCGGCAAATCTGATTTAATCATAATTAATAACTCAGCGTTCCTACATGCAGCGATGTACAGGTACAGGTGCTTCTACATATCGCTTTGCATTTTTTTTTCACACCTGTAACATGCAACATACCAATGAATGGCGCGCGCGGCTGCTGTGGAAAGTTAGTTGAGAAGCTCATCAATCTTAATTAGAGTTGGCGGCGGTGGAGTTTACGGTTTGGTGCATTACTAATGAACCATAGTTTACGGTAACATATCAGTAAAGCATGAAGACGATGACTGTTTTCACTGATACATTCTGAGGGTACATATTGGCCACACGAATAGCGGCAATCTAACTGTACTGTAACTTGATATTGGTTTGTACTGGCGCGGTAGCCACAGCTTTTCCATTCATAGAACGAAAGTTATCTGCCCATAAGGTTATTTTTCTAAATAGGTTGTTAACATTCCTGCTTGGGGTCAATCCCGGCGTAGTGGTTAGCATTCATGATTCTCACGCCGAGGACCCAGGTTCAAATCCCAACGCCGCAGAAGTCACGAATGACCTAAGCTGTTAAAGTGACTATAATAAAAAAATATATTTCTACTTATAAAGAACCTGTAATAGATGAATCATGACACAAAACAACTCCTAAGTAAATTTGATGTCAATTTTGTCACACTGGTTAGTCCTTGTTTTGGTTCAGCTTATTTCAAGACCAACAATTGAAAAGGGCCTAAGTCCAAAATGTAAACAAACCAAGTGAGGGATATTCTTTGCTGGACTAGAACCTCACCTCACCTTTTCAATTAAATGATTTTTTTCATTATCCCTAAGACCAGTATTTTGATCTATTGTGATACGGTTCAGGTGTTTTTTCTGTATTCCGCACTTCGTTCTTTTTGCAATATCGCAATAGATTGAGCGAAATGCTAATTATTCGTGTTTAAGTGACGGTGTTTCCACCCTTTTTTCTTTTACTGCTTTTTAATAAATCTTGCTCTCTAGGGCCAAGAAGTGCGCAAACTAGTTATAATTTACCCTTGGATAAGAGGTTCCATTCCACAGGTATCTCGAGCCAGTGTCACTTTTATAATTAGCCCCAGTTAGAGGCTTCAAGGTCTGTAAAGCAGAGTGCAGCACTACATGAGGGTGTGTATGTGTGTATGCTTTTTTCTTATCACTTTGCATTAACAAAACATACAAAAAATTTCTATCATCCTAATGAAACGAGCAAAATTAGAATAGTTTTTTATAACGTAAAAAAGCAAAGCCTTGGGTTTAAAGGTGTCTCTAAGACTTGACCCTTCTTTATCGGCAGACTTCACAGCCGGCTATTAGAGTACAGGACAGCGTTACGGGGCTCGTGCAATAATCCTACTCAGTCTATCTAGCAGTACCACCTAGCCGAGATTCGAACATACGACGCCTGGCTTGTTAGACCAGCATCGTACGTCGAAACCAACTAAGCGATACCGGTGGCGGCAGCGGTTTTTATAACGTACCAATGCCCAATTTTTCAGGCATAGTGTCTTTGGAGAAGTTTATTACAAAAATATAGCCCATTCAGTTAAATTATTAGAATGGCCGTGAATTCACCTATTAAAGTGCTGTGAATTTCAGTTTTCCCAAATTCAAAAGTTCAAAAAAGTAAAATTGGTAAAATAAACAACTTTGGTTAATATGATAACTATCCATCTCTTACTTTTTGCCAAATATAATGATATGTTGAAAAAAAGCACTTAAAACTGTATTATATTCAATAACTTTGCATACGATTTTTTCATTGCTTTCAAATGTTCTAGAAAGTTATTCAGAATGTTAAAATACACATTTTCTGTGAAGACTATTTTTCACTAAGATGCATAGTTAATGAGTTATAGAGTATTTCATCATAAAATTAACACATTTTTCTAATATTTGTTTTCGAGGATATTTGTTTTATATATATTTTATAACTCATTAGATATGCATTCCAGCGACAAACAGTCTTCCGTTAAAATGTGTATTTCAAATTACTGAATAACAGAATATTTGAAAGCAATAAAAAAAATCGTATGTAAAGTTATTGAACATAATTGACTTTTAAGTGCTCTTATCAAGCACATCATATTTCTCAGCCAGTAAAACATAGATAGTTACTGTATTCAGCAAAGTTGCTTATTTTAGTATGTTCTGCAACCTTTTGGAGGAACTTTTTTTTTAAAGTTTTTTTAAAAAGTTTATATCACTCTTATAGGTGAGTTCACGGTCACCCTAATAGTGCAGAAAGATGCGCTATATTTTACTAGCAAACTTCTCCAAAAACACTTAACCCTTAAAAAATTACGCATTTTTTACCCAATTGCCAATGTCCGCTTTTTCGCGGACCAATTGAATTAAATGACTTAAAGTGTAAATTTTGGATCTACTCAAAGTGTAGGTTAAGCTTTGTACGTTTTTTGAGAAGTTTATCTTTTGAGGGAATGGTTAATTGCCTATCGGATTTTCATAGTACGTCTGTTTCTTACAACTGTGTTAAACCATTAGTTAGAAATGCCAATCTTTCCAAAATCGTAAAATTTATTGCCAAATATGTATACGTTAAAAACATGTGGAAAATGTTGATTTTTCAATTCCCAGTACCCAACAGTTGTGCTGGGTGTCAAATTATTTTTTGTAAATGTAGACTCGATGATGTTAGATAACACCTAATTCCGTGTACTGCAGTTAACTGTCTAATGATATGCAACATGTATTCAAAACTTTTTGAGAACAGAATCATTGCACCATTAACTATATTTTCATTGCCGCCGAAATCTATGATTGTTCTGTTAAACGCCCTTAAGCGTTTTCTTTCGCCTTTGTGCATTCGCCCATTATTGATTTGAAATTTTTCATGTTGTTTTCACGCAAATTGTTGGTTTATTAAACAAATAATTTTTTGACACTTTCGAGCTCATTTCCTCTATCATAATTAGAGCTTTGTTGTGATTTCCACCGTAGTTTTTTAATTTAAATTTGATATTCATATGTATCTAAAAAGACTGTAAATATTCATTACAAACACAACAACTGAAAAAAGAATCATGCAATTTCGTCAAACCGCTCTTGAGTTTATCCCTTACATACACAATTACCAACTTGGTTTTATTATATAGAAGATTTCTGCAATCTACATTGATTAAATTGGATAATTCAGTAAAATTTTTGTGTCATTAATCCAACAAATAAAATGCTAAATTATAAATAAATATAAAATTATACCGTCAAAGGTTTAAATTACTTTTGTCTTTGCAAAATGAAATAGCAATATTTTTGGTTTTCATAACTCCTCCAGATTGTGGCCATAAGACCCATATGACACTTGGTCCCGAAGTTGCTCCTTGGGGGACCGTAACATGGCTTTATGAGGATACTTAGTCAAATTTTTGAAATTTGAAAATTGAAATATTTCAAACATGCTATTTTTGTTTTAGAAATCATCCGGGATTCTCGGGAAGTTCCAAAATTTGCTGATGAGAACTGGATAAAAAAAAGTTAGGACCATTTCAGCGAATTTTAATTGTGCTAAAAATGATGTAGGCCACCCAAGTAACAATTCCAAGTTTTATTACGTTCGTATAGTGGTTTTCATGACCAATTTCATAAAACCGCTAATAAAACTATGAGCTCCACCAGAACTTTCTGATGACCGCTATAAAACTGGTTTCTGAGCGAGTGGCCCAGTCCTCAAAATGTTTTTATAACCGCTATAAGAACCAGGTTATAAGTACAAGTAGTCTCATCACACTCTGCTGAAAGCAGCAATAAAACCGGTTAAGCTTTCGCTGCTTGATAGCCGCCGCCATAATTTAAAAAAGCTTTTCGCTTTACTGGCAACACTAAATTAGGTTTATCAATTTGAAAATATATCCGTGAGCAGAAAAGTTTCAATTTTACTGACAGATCGTTCTGAACAATTTGGTTTATAGCGATCAGAATAAGATATCCCATAGAATACTTATTAAATTTTAAGCAATTTCGTTGATTTGCAGCACGTGCGCATTTAATTTCATCGTGCATATTGATATGATAGATCGATAAAATCAGCGCCCCACTGAAATTTTGCAGTTTTCGAAAACTGGTTGTTTTAACAAATTGTAAATACAGTAGGATTTCGAATTTGGTACGGTTCGATTTTGGCATGTCTCGATTTTGGCAACAAAAGTATCCGTTTTTGGCAACACAAAATATTTCCTTTACAAAAATAGCTCTCGGCGGACTTTTCAAGCATAAAATGACTTCAATCGTTGATTAATAATATTTTCTCAGCATTTACATTCAATTTTTTCATATCAAAAGAGGGTCTCGATTTTGGCACGGTTTCGATTTTGGCAACATAGGCGACACGCATATGTTGCCAAATTCGAAATCCAACTGTATTCAGTTAGTCAATCTCAATTTTTAGCAAAATCATTTTAATTGCTTCCTCTGACAGGAAAACCGATTGATAATAACTTTCTTTCTGCAAAACACTTAGCTTTGATGAATTTTTGGTTGCGAACTAAACAAAATACTAGAATATGGCAATATGGCTTCGCACAAAAAAATGATTTTGGTGTTGAACTTTGGTATTCTTCAGAGCAACAGAAAAACTGTTTGGTCAGGGTATTACCGTTTTAATAGCTCTATATAACTAACAGATTTATTGCGGTCTGACAAGTAGCCGCGATAAGATCAATTTTGTTTGGGCGCCATTTTGTATTGCTACGCCACACTTATGGTTAGTTGATAAGAGACGTGGTGCAGCCAACAAGGTTTAAAGTGGTAATATAAGCAACCACAATAAATTTGCTTAATTAACAGTTTTATTATGGTTTTCTAGCTTGCTATAAGTGTGTTTGGACTCGTATCCTCTTGGTATTGCGCAATACCACAATAAACCTAGAGGTAATATTTAATACCGCAATAAAACCTTTATAAAATTCAAGTAAAACCAAGTGGCTTTAGAATTGTTACTTGGGCATAGACGGGTTAAAATTAACTTGAGGCAATCGAGAAAACTAAGTCGAAAAAAGATAAAACTTAGTCCAGACTAAGATAAAACTAAAATAAGTAGCTGAGGAGGAAAAAGGTAATTCAGGAGCTTATGCTAAATTTACAAAGATTATAATTATTTTGATGAAGCATATATATAAAATTAACATTAACATTAACATTGTATACACAAAACTGGTATTTTGATTTTGAATTTTTAGAAAGACGTGAAAGTGCATTAAAACTGCATCCAAGTTAGAAGTTAAGTGAATTTTAATTCAATGCACAAAATGGGCCTACTAATAAGATTCAAGAGCTAGCTACAACACCTTTTGTCAAAGTCTGAGCACGCTGGTAGTGTTGAATTAAAACGAGTAGGTATAGGTTATAGAGCAAGGTTACTTACACATTTCCCGGAACTTCCTCGATATCCGGCTAAAGCTAAAACAGGTACACTGTGCCGCCGCCTCGTCCCCCTCGGAGGCGAACTTTTCCAGCTTGCGTTCCTTCTTTCGTCGTTTCTTCTCCTCCGCCAGCTGCTGCTGGACGGAAAATCTATCCCGCAGCTTGGGGCTGCCATTCTCGTCGATGTAGTACAGTGTGTGCTCCAGGCCGTCGTACCGGTTGATGAGTTTGGGATCAATGCTGAACGCCTGCAGGAGGTTGGTTTCGTCGATCTTCGATCGCTTCTGGATAGCCGAACCAGCGGCTACTGGTGCGGAAGCCTTCTTCACCACACCGCCACCGGTGTCACTGGGTTTTGCTGCAGCCCGGTGATCAATCTCGTCCTTTTTGGGCGCTACTACTATATCACTACTACTATCACAGACTGTTACGGTGGCGGCTAAAGCACACGGTCGAGGACTATTCACATCCGGTAGACTCTGGCAAGTGCGTTTGTTCAGCATCCGATCAGTTTTACACTCAAGCGATTGATCCAGCTCGATAGCGTCCTCCTCTTCCTCCTCTCCGTCTAGTTCAACTTCATCCTCGTCGTCCTTTTCTCCGATTACGTAAGTCGGCTTCTGTCCCTGCACCTCCGAGTATTCTTCCACCGCACTCAAATGCTGCGTACTGGTACTGGCACTGTGCGTCCTATCAATATCCGAAGTCGACATGAACACACCAGAGTCCGAAGCTACGATCGTACCCGAACTAAGCGATGGAAATGTTTGATTATGTCGCTGGTCGTCCGTTTCGCACTCACTGTTGTGTTTTATTGCCTCCGCACGACGGCGCACGATGGCTGCCATCGTCAGTGGCGTGTCCTCCAGATTAAACTGCCTCATTGTGCTCCGGGCCGATTCGTGACGGCAATCACAGCAGCAACAGCAACAGGAATAGCACTATCTCTGCTGTTTCGATGTGTAGACGGACGTTCGAAAAAGAATAAATAATGAACCTAATTAGTCCAGATGCAAACAAATACTACAGTCAGCCCGATTCCGTCCAGTGGCCAGCGGTCAAGCGGAGCAATCGATTATCGCTCCGGTCCGGAGTGCACGGTGTTCCATCATCTATGCAGTAATATTTTGCGAGTCCTATCTTGGCTGCTTCGGGCTGCCGTTATCACTCGTCTACCATTTAGCACAGGGGATTTCGTTTGTTCTAGAGTAGGTACATCGCTTCGTGAATGATTAGAAAAACAGTAGTCGCTTCGGAATCAATCAAGTGTTAGCAAATTGAAACTGTTAGCAACCTAGATAGAGATGCACCAAATTAATAACCAGTTACAGTTGCATTATTCTTTAATAATCGTTTGGGATCAACAAATATGGTTTAACATTGCTGAAAAAATGCGCACCTTTCGGTGTTCGGTGTAAATCAACCGAAAGCTGCCACAATTCTTATCACTGAACAAACCCACATTTTAAGAACTTGTCAAGCGGCGCTGGTATACAACCCTACATCCGCCCGGTACAACCCAGTTAAGTCTGTTTACCAAGTCGAAAAATAAACTGCGCAATAACGACTTGTCAAACATCTTTCGAATTTCTTTCAAGGTAAAGGTAAACCTCCTCCGACACAAGTCACGATTTTAGTGCCTCGCGTACTTCGCGGTCGGTACACGTCAGTACGATTTCGCATTGGGCAAAATAAGCAGCGTTCGATCGAACGCAATCGACCCCAGCAAGCGACCGACCGACCGGGCAGCGGACGACGAAGGCAAAGCGGAATGTTTACGAAGGAACTTACCACAACAAACCAACCCGTGGCCGTGGTACGTGAAATCCCAATCCCACCATCCAAACCAATGTGCAAACGGGGCCATTCCAAACCATTAGCGACCCCTTCCCTTTGTTGGTAACTTCACAAAGAGAGCTATTTTTAGCAAAACTTTTCTCCGGGCAGTTTGATTGATGCTATCTTCTTGAGATTCTTTTTCGCGACCGTGTGTCAGCCTCTCTGACAGGTTATGGGCTCGGTTTTACGTTTGCAAATGTGCGGCTCCAGCTATAACATTCCATTCACCGAATTGTATTTCTGGGTTTGTATACACCACACGAGAGGTTCGCAGCAAATGGCGTTTGTTCGTTGCGAGCATAAGTTCTTAAAATAAATCTGTTCCTAAGAAGACAGTGATGGATTGGATTTCAAACTCACAGCTTATGTTCTTTGCGATAAAAAAAAATTTGACATTATAATTTTTTGGTCCATTATATTTGACAAACATTAATACCATCAAGTTCGTGTTACGTCTGAAATGACCACCTTATTGGCACTGTATATTAAAGTTTTCAATGAATTATTTTGGTCAACCTTGTTTGAAAATTATTTCGAAAGACAAGGCAGAAGGATAATAACAATGCCAATTTACGCTTCGCTGCTTACTGCCCTCGGTCACGACCGGCACCGGCAAGAGTCAATGCTCCATTCACATTGCATCAGGCCAGTCAGTAGTGTGCGCATAAAGCTTAAAGGAAAAAGAACTAAAATCGATGTCTAATCGATTTTGGCTGATGAAATCCGTTAGGAAACTTGCAGCAGTTTATTTCAATTACTTAGCCACCCAGTAAACTTCACGAATTAAACCAACCTTTCACCCTAAAATGTGACAACAATCCTTTTCTGGGGGGGCTATAAAATTTACGATTGTATCGGCTTCGGTATCCATTAAATGCATTTGCAAACCGGATCAATATTTATCGGGTAGCGATTCGCCCGCATAGCAGTTCGCAAACAACTTCATAGCCATCCGCATGATAAGGTGCAATTATTAAAGTGGGTCGGTCGTCCCGGTGATTGTTTGGCAAAGAGAAGCAACGGCGGAAATATCGAATACTTCCGCGTTTCGTGTGCCTCTAGAGCAGACCCTCTAATAATAGTAATCGAAAGTGACGCAGGTTGGGGAGCGAAACTTTAGGCGTAAAGTTTTATCTTGGATGAAATTTTTCGATAGATTTGCAACACCAAATTTAATAAAACAAAACTTTGAACTGAATGAAGCTCCAAATTACGTTGAAGCAGTCTAATAATTTCATTTCAAAAAAGTGTTTCATAACGAAAACATTTTTCTTTTAGTTGACGTTTCATCACTGGCAATAGGGACATCTTCGGAAAACAATATTTTTAGACTAATCTCAAGATTTTAGTCTTGACCTTGGAATGAGGTCATACATATATTAATATTTTTTTTTTTGAAACGATGGTTCTACAATTGATGAAGGGACGGTAGGGGAAAGAAATGAAAATTTTTGGGTTCGAATCCGGTTATAATCTCAGATTACAGCTTGGTTCGACTCATGCACCTTCCAGCATTGGATAAAAGGTAGGAGTCAAAATGACTACTTGTCAAGCATAGCTACCAATACCCCCCCCCCTTCCTTTCCGCTCTTCCCCCTCCTTCACCAAAAATTTTCATTTCTTTCCCCTACCGTCCCTTCATCAATTGTAGAACCATCGTTTCAAAAAAAAAATATTAATATTTTTAGCTTATTCCTTCCTAATAAAACTGAACTTTATGCTCAGTCAACGGATAAGCATGACTCATCTCAGTACGACGGAGTTACAAATTTTTAAACATGTCTCTAACAAAGAATATTCCTGGTTGTTTTGACTAGACAAGGATTGATAAGCTGATGACTATCGAAATTACATTCAACGATTGTATAATCAACGAACCATTGGCAGGCCTAGCTAGGTGGTACGCTATTGTAAACACTTTCTCACAGATAACGATAAGATAGACAAGGCAGAAGTGCGATGTCGCTAACCCCTTTTTTGTCTGATGTATTGACTACGTTAAAAGTGAATACAGTGGGATTCCGAATTTGGCAACAAACTTGTGTTTTCTATGTTGCGTTTTTGCTCATTTGAACGCCCCCTTCCTAGCCTTTTGTTCCATATAAAGAAAAATATACATTTACTTTCATATATTTGAAGATTTTAACCTTCCCACTTGTGCAAGATAACAACATTTTTGACTTAAGTAACTTTCGTGTAAGGTACGATGCTGGTCTAACAAGCCAGTTGTCGTATGTTCGAATCTCGACTAGGCGGTGTTTGCTGCATAGAGTCAGTAGGATCGTTACACTGGCCCCGTAATTTTCCTGTACTCTAAACAGCCGGCTGCGAACTCTGTCGATAAAGAAGGGTAATGTCTAATGACGGTTTAAGCCCACGACTTTTGAACTCTCGTGTAAGAGGCATTCCCCTTTTGTTTTTCAGTCAAATGTTCTCGCTTCGGAAATTCTCGTAATGCAAGAAAGAAAGCTTTTTTCCTCATTTCGATGTCCTATCCCTACTTGTCACCTTCTCCCTTTCTGACCAACAGCACAGGTGGTTATTACATATGCTTGTTTTCACTCCAGAAATCCCTTTATTAAAAAAACAAAGCCTGTTTTCTAATTTTTGTCAATCCCTCGATGACCATCCCTACATCCTAAGGAAAATATATGGCAAGTTTGATTGAGAACGGTTCAGGCGTTCCGTAGTTGTGGCGAAGTTCCCATTTTGTCTGCAGCTACAAACGCATCTGTATCCCTGCGGAAATCCCTACAATAGAAGTGATACAAACAAATTTTCTATTGACATCTCCTTTATTCATGCCTCACCCTCATTTTTCCAGCCCCCCTAGCTCTTGTCTATTACCCACTGCTATCGGTCCAAATGTGAGAGAGGCTCAATCCCTTCTACTTATTTGAACCTCCCTCTGCTGTTGTCAAGTGTTGCTTTAAGTGCTGATTCAATTATGCCAAGGAACACATATGCCAAGTTTGCCGGATAAGGAGTGAACGGATAACGCGTTCTGGAATTATGACGGTACATACTTATATACTGCTTTAATTTTTTGATCACCGTATAGCTATCGAAAGCCAATACATACCTATATAATCATTGTTCGCTTTATATATATTAAAATCGAACTTATTCAGTTTGGTTAAAAATTTGCACAATTTTGCTCTGTGGGGCTTTTTTTAAAATTGTCGCACAAGTTTGGATCGAAGGATCCTATTAAAAATTCCATGAAATTTGGTGATTTAGGAGCAAAAACATATTTTCCAAGCAAACTTCAAGGGAAATTTTTCGATTTTCTCGGGCGTTGCTCATTTCAAACATTTATAACTCTTGAGCCAAGCATTTTAGAACAAAAAGTTTTGCAAATGCAAGTAACTTTTTTAAATCTTAAATTCCACTATTTTATTCACGACAGAAACGTATTTCGCCTACGACTTACAGGCTTCACATCAGAGTCTGTTTTCGAAATTTGGTCAAAACATGGCAAAAGCTTTTCGGCGGTGGAGAACTGCAAAGAAAAGCTGGAAGAAATATGTTCTGGACCATCAAAATTTTTAAAATATTTACCAAGGAACAAAAAATAACGACATGGTAAAATTTTTACGAATCGTCCCTATCTGCTATGCTTCTGGCCGATGGAACCGGTTTTTTTTCATTTTAAAAATGATATCGGCCAGATCGTAACAGTTGATGGCGTTCAACTGAACCACTTACCGACTTTCAGTATCACAATAAGTTGCGACTAATGGGGAGGAACTGTGGTTTCACCAGGACGGTGCAACATGCCGCAATACAGTAAAGGGAAAGAAACGTCTAGCGAATGAATAATTTCGCGTGGAATGGATAAGTGAATTTGCTTCCGAGATCATGCGATTTAATACCGTCACCCGTAGGGCTATTTTTGTGGGGTATTGTGAAGTTCCTGGACTGTGCCTTGCAAGACAACAAGCCATGTTATCACTATTTTACCGCCTCCGTTGCTGCGAAAAGTGACCGAAAACTGGACTTACGAAAAGCCACCTTTCGAATAAACTAACAAACTCATAGCTATTTGTTTGTATTTTTCATTTCTGTTGTTGCATTCAAGAGTTGGATAGTCATGTTCCGGGAGTACAACTTGTAAACTCATCATTTGTTGGCTTTAAGGCGACGTACGAATCAGTTAAACGAAAGGCGCTGTTTCAGATAAAGTTAGAACATGCTTTTTCGATAAAACCGAGTTTAGTTCGCTACACAACAGTATAGGGAATTCCGCCAGGGGGTTTGCGAACCAAAAAAGGTTGGGAACCGCTGCCTTAGAGGGATTAAACCTACTGGACCACTGATGTTTGAAAAACAAACAAAGTGCAACGAGGATCGTGCGCGATAGATTATCCACGATTATGAATTGGCCAGCAAACTTCATGTAATTGAACTAAATATTAGGCGTAACCCAAAGGGGCTTGCTTCTACGCAATTTGGTACATGTGGATAGACGAAGCGCTAATCCCAAGCTTTAAACCACTAATTTAGATAGCTAAACAGTATCAGAATGTACCAGTAAATGATACCACTGCGTAAATTTCAATCATCGTGAATAACCAAATTACTGAGAACGCATTAACAATATTTAAAAAAACAAGATTTACTCTTCCTCTTACTGACAGTTGTTTCCTTTGGTACAGCAAAAAAGCCAACTTTGGTCATCTGTCGGATGACGAACAACATATTGCGTCGAAATTGAAACTTGAATAAAAGACAACAAATCAAAAAACAACCTGAGTCGACTTACTGACTCATTGATACTGACTTCTCGCGCACTTGAACAACGCGTCACTATGATAATTTCTGTGTTAGGTCGGCTTAGTCATCGGCGCGGTTCGACGACTTGACTTGTTGTTTGAGGGTGGTAATTTGCTGATTTATGTAAATTGAATGGAATGTGTAAAATAGAGCTTTTCGATCGAGTGGGTTGAGAGTTTGCAAATCGGAGCCAGTTTTAGCCGGCTTCGGCATAATTTAAGTTGTATCGCTTTTGCACATTCTTAATGTTGGAACCATATCCATATAAACTGGAACGAATTTCATTGAGCGTAAGTAACCATTTTTGTGGCATGTTCGTTGATTTCGACAAAGGTGATGACGATTAGAGAACGTGTAATAAGGTGGACTTCATATAGGATATTATAGATTCACAAAATCAGTCAGTATGTTCCAATAGTATCATTGTGATCAATATCGATATTTTAAACAGAATGACAAACCACGTGAATTCCAATACTACGCATGAAAACAAGCGTGTAGAGCACATTCGTGTTAGTTCCGAAATTCACGTAAGCAGCGACTTCAGAGTATGTTATACAGTATGTTATATTGTTTCACAAAACGAAAGTGCGTTTTTACAGGGACGGTTGATAACACGTCTATTATCAAAATTTCCGAAATAACACTTTTTCTTTAAAGAATCTTTTAAACCACGATTGAAAGACTAACGATCAACTAGATTTCTTTTAAACGCCCTTTTCTTCTTTTGACACAATCGCTATTTTGGTCAAAAATTTCTCCATTCAATTGATACTGGCAGTAGAAGCGAGAAACATTTCATTCGTTTGACGGGTCAATAAAGATTACAGATAGAATGTCACATAATATATAGTGGCATCATATCGCTAGTATAGCATGCAATATATACGGAGAAAACACACCTGAGTGAGACTGGATTGATCAGGTAATAATGTCACGGTTATCAGAAACGTGGCGCAGCAATAAAGCACAGCATAATGCACTTTGATACACCGGTGCGGTGTAGTAGTACACTACTGTGTCATCGTCAAGCTTATCATCTAGTTCAGGGAGTAAAACTAGGTTAAATAATTTACTGTCCGTTGCGCGTTTATTAGTGTCACAATTAAATGAGGAAAGTTCATTCCGATTTTTTACGGTCGTTTCACACTCAAGTTTAGCTTTCAGCTGTATAGTTTTATTGTTGGTGATAAACAAGACTGCTATTGTATGATGCCGGTATGCTGCGGGAGATATTAATTTTCATCATCATCGGAATAGTTTTCTGTTTGTTGTACAATGATGATAAACATTCACTGCATTGTTCTTGCAGTCAAATAGCTTTATGGATATATTGAGCAATTCGAAGTCGCATTATATGATTTACAGTTCCTAACTTTATCAAAGTCGGCGATCAGATAATGCGCCAATCCTAATTAACAAGGTGTAATATTCTTTGCTCCCAGTTAGTTTCGAGGTATGAGACTGGTCTAACAAGCCAGACGTTGTATGTTCGTATCCCGGCTGCACGGTGCTGCTTGTCGCATTAACTCCCTTAATTGTCCTGTACTCTAACAGCCAGCAGCGAAGTCTGTCAATAAAAAAGGGCTAAGTATTGAAGATGTTTAAGCCCAAGGCTTTGCTTTCTGACTGGTTTCGCTAAAACGTGGTTCGAATTGAAAAAATTTACCAGGCGTTACACACCTCGAGTTTTTTTGCGGGATCATATTTCCTCGAATACATTAATACGATAACTCTTGTTATCGATACGAAGTGTTTCGTAAAGATGTCACAACGTGTGATCATTTCGCGAGCAAATTTTTAAACAGGCGAAATCATTTCATGCTGGGCATATTACATTAGTTTGAATACAAAAATTGATGTACTAGGAATGTAACATTTGATGTTAATTTTCACAGTATCATATGCTTCGAAGTAAATTAACGCGTAAATTCTTCGGTTAGGTATAATTACTTCGCAAAGGAATAGTCGAATGTTTTATTTTATTGTGCAACATATATAGTAAGTAAGAGAGATTTTAAATTTAGCACATTCTGAGATAGGCACTGGTAAAAGTATTAGTTTTTTGGCAACACACCATTTTTTTAAAGCGGGGTGGTGTGTTTTTGACAACACACTACACGATTTTTGTAAAGAAAGCTATTTTCATCAAGTCCTCGTATGCTTTTTTGTTTATATGTGCGGAAATAATAAATTCAAAAATAATTTTTTTCTTAATTTTGAAGGGAGACCCTACTCTGGAAGATCGAAAAATAATGGATCTTCACGGATTTTTTCCGTATGTTGAAATTAAAGTTAGCTGTTGGGGTGTTCTGGTTGTTGGTTGAGGTATATTTGAAGATGTATTTTGTATCTCTTGGATGCCAAAATAGTGGTCATTGTACCGAGAACTAACGGAGTGTCAGAGAAAAGATTCCAATGATGATTTTGAAACTTTAAGTCAATACCTAAATTCTTACGTAGCGGTTTTTGAAAATTCGAAAAATTGACAAGATGTCGGCAATTTTTTTTAAATAAACGTGTTTTTTATTAAAAATCAAATCAAATAAAATTTCATCAAAAACGGATACGTAACAATTTAGACTGGACTTTGAGATAAACGTACCGCCAGCTGAAAAAACATGGTTTCGAGAATAACGTGTTTAAAGTTCATTGGAAACACACCTGGAGGCATCCAAATGAGGACTCTAGCTCTCAGATCGATTATGTCTTGATTGACGTTCGACACTTTTCGGATGTCATTCGGATGTTTCAACGGCCAGCGGTTGACGGCAGACGGCGAGACAGCCGAATACGCCAGAAAGCTTGATCAACTAATTGCAGAACAGCAGGAAGAAAGGGAAGATCAAAGTGGGCTGTTGAGGAGCTTACATGGTGTCATTGAAACAACTGCGAGATGTGATAGGCACGACGCATGGAAGACAGCGTAACAGGTGGTTTGATGTCGAATACCAGAGAGTAGGGTTTGAAAACTGGATCGCAAGTTGACAGTGACTGCGTGAATGCGTACGCTTCCCGCATTCAACTTGCGCTTTAAACAAGATCATTTGACTGTTTTTTGAATACAGTAAATCTGTTGTTTGCGAAGACTGCAGCGTACAATCGATCTCCCGCTTTGCGTTCATATTGAAGAATGTAAACTGCAAACTAACTACTGTCTTACCTGACCTACTACGAATATACGTGTTATTGCAATGCAACGTTAATCTACCGTTTTATCCGTTTATAACGTATATGCAGCTAATATCGATATCAAACGATTTTTTGTAAGTTATGCTGTTGTTATTGCATTTAACTTGTCAAAAGTTGCACAAATAACAATTCAGTTTTACAACAAAATTATTGCGTACTACTGGCACTTGGAATATGACTAAAGGGTCATTTTCAGTGATTAAGTGACGTTATTTTCAGTGATTAAAATTAACGATATTTTTTACACAAGGACGATATTTTTCGGAACCAATACGATCCCGCGAACACAACGTATATTCGCAGTGACTCAGGTAACACAGTAGGTGCATAAGGTGACGTATTTTTTCGTTTCTCTTCTTGTCTCTAAAACGGCCGCCCCACAGTAAAAGTTTGTCGCCCGGCGTCGGTGCGACACAAGTAAAATGTTCGTTTGTGTCGGACGGCGTCCGTCCGACTTCTTCTGTAGTGGTTGTTTTTTTTTGTAGTATTGAATCACAGCGCTCAATGATAGAGCGCTAGCTTTTCGTTACTACGGTGACTGCCTGTTTTGCAGTCATTCGCTGCTCCAAACGTTAAAGGGAACTCGATCGAAACGAAGATGTAAAAAAAATATCAGAACGCATTCCTTCTGCTGTACAATCAGAGGCATGACTGTGCCATCCGCTGGTTGTATTATGCATAGCGTTCGTATTCCACCACCAAACGGACGGAATGAATTTGAATGCGCAGGGGTGTGACTGCGGTAGAAGAAAAGGATCGGTTCAAGCCCTGCCAGAAGTGACAGACGAGAAGAATCAGGCCAAGAGTCGCATGCTCACTGCGGCTGCACGTCACAATAGAGAAAGGTATAGAGAGACTGGAGCTGCGAAAAAAAAAATCAGAAAGGTTGTATTCCATACACAACCGCGTAGCTGGCGTAGAACTACGTTAGGCGGTGTTTTGCGAAGAAACCTTGACTTGTCTTTCACACCATATTGACATACGTGTGGCGTAAAATAGCGTTAAGTAAATAATAGTGCTAAATAATTGTTTCGTATTTTTGGTATGTATTTTGTGTAATCTGTGATGCTAAAAACAAATATTTTTACCAGTGCCAAAATCGGAGTACAGCCTGAATCCGTTAATTGGGTCACAACTGCACTTCAGCTGATTCGCTAATTGGGCCGACTGACAGTTGTTTGAAATTTTTAAACTCAAAAGTTCAATAGAATTTTGATATTCAAGTTGGAGCATGGTCCAACTAACGAACACTCAATTAACGAACCGTATTTCCATCATGCACCCAGCTATTAACAAAATTCTCTCGTTAATATCAAACACTATTCACATATATATTAGTATTTTGATGATATCAAAAAATTGTTCTGTTAAAATGGCTTAACTGTGCTACAGGTTGAGAAATCCAAACTTTTGCAAGTCGATAATTTTTCAGATTTTTCAGATTTTATTCATTTTTATGATTGAAAGCTACTAGGTAAGTTAAAGTTGTTTTCAAAATGTTTTGTATCTTACTGCCTTATACTGAGTTGATGGTTTAATAAACATCAGCACCACTACGGCCTTGTCTTCTCCATCATTTTCGAAAGAAATTAATGCTTGTTTATTGAATTGTGAAGAATTACAGGCAACTAATTGACGCAAAGCAGCAATTAAAACATACAAAACTATTCTTGGATAAAAGAGTCGCTGATTTACCTCACTTTGAGAATCACTGCGTTACTTCACATGCACAAATATCCCTTCAGCCGTGTTTCCTTGTAAGACAAAAGTACCGAAAAAATTCTTACAGTACATATTCGCGACTGCGAAAGCTAAATAGATTTTTAATCTGGTTCGCACTTACACGAAAACCCATTTTCAAAACTTTCGTGAAAACAAAAGCAAAAATACTTCCTTCATTTTTTCCTCATGCAAAAACCAAACAAATATTAGCAACTTCGTAGTCGGGAATGTGGATACAATCTGGCAAAAGGAAAGGATTGCTGCTCACTTTTCTTTTCACTTTCAGGACATCAGTTTGGACTAGATTCAATGTTTAAAAATAAACTAGGTTGAAACGAAGGGGTGGTTTTATGCTTTAACAAAATTGTTTACTTTCAGGATATCAAACTGGACTAGGTTTGTCGCAGTCCTAAGAAATCTTGTTCGGACGAGAGGACTTTATCACTCTTTCTTGCATACTTCCCAAGCACGGATATCAAATTAGTATAAGTCTAAACGTCGTAAAGAATCTTCGACCTACTGGGACGAGGGGGTTTTGTTGCTT
This sequence comes from Sabethes cyaneus, assembly GCF_943734655.1. Lineage (NCBI taxonomy): Eukaryota > Metazoa > Arthropoda > Insecta > Diptera > Culicidae > Sabethes > Sabethes cyaneus. The sequence continues at coordinate 47,398,093 of NC_071355.1, forward strand.
TTTTTTCTAAACGTAAAGTAATCGAATTCACAGTAAACAGATGGTGTATTTAACTGTCGTCCCTGCCTGTGGAGCAAGGCGATCACAAAGAAAATGTATGAGATAATTTGACCTTGAAACTGTTCGGTTATTTTTACTAATTAGTGATTGAAAAAGAATGTTTCAATGGAAATCACATGATAGCTACATCTATTATGAGTCGATCGGTATCTAAACCATGAAAATCCATTCATAATTGGCAGAGCTATTAGCGTTCAAAATCTTTCATTCTTTCGTGACGCTGGGTTGAATCAAATTTTGGATTGACACCCTGCGGTAAGACGTAGTTCTACGTCAAAAGAACTCACCGTTTAAAAAATGTGAGTACGAGGAGCGTATGCTCGCCGGCGCAGAGGAGAGATTCGCCAACAACGACACACGGAGTTTCTACGAAACAGTACAGGAATTGTGTTGTGCCATGCCTGTGATGTGCAATGATAGCGCTGGCAGGTGGCCAGTGTGTTGTAGATTTAGACCGTTAGCGTAGTCTTTCGTCGGCGAGTACCAAGCTGGTTTTCGTGAGGGTCGCTCTACGACGGATCAGATGTTTACCCTGCGTCAGTTACTAGATATGTTCTGGAAGTACAACTTGTAGACTCACCACCTGTTTGTGAACTTTAAGGCGGCGTACGATTCAGTCAAATGAAATGAGCTGTGGCAGATAACGTTAGTTTCCGACGAAGCTAATTACGCTGATTTGTGCGACGCTGGATGGGGCAAAATTATGCGTCAGAATAGCGGGGATATACCTCAGCCGCTTTCGTGACGTTGGATGGACTGAAGCAAGGCGATGCACTCTCTAACCTGCTATTCAACATTGCCTTGGAAGGTACAATACGAAGAGCAAACGTGGAAAGGAACGGGGCTATCATTACAAAATCTCACATCGAAATCATCCGTAGAGCAGTGGAAGAGGTCTTTAGGCCTTTTAAACGGGAAGCAGTGAAATTGGGACATACCATTAATACCACCAAAATGAAGTCGAACGAAGGTATAGTGTTTCTGGATGAATCCACACGCGTATAATCAAAATCTGAACACGCAGTGTTACCTCAAAAGCAATACGAGAAGAAACACTTTGTGACCAAACCAACAGTACTGTAGCTTTTTATGTTTAAGATTCTAAATTTATCTTTTATAAATTTCGTTTTTCAAAACGTTTGTCTGTCTTCCAATGATTCGCCTTGGTACTTTAGCATAGGTTTGATCTTTTTTGCGTAGAATATTATCAGTTTGCCAGTGACGAAATTCATTTTCATTAGTGTAACGATGGCAAAAGTTAGCCACCGAGGCACTATTGAAAATTAACACGCTACATAAATTATAAATATACAGATACACCTACTAGCATTAAACCAACAGTAGCCGACAATACCCGTATAAAACTAGTTCCAACAGAACCAAAATATATGCTAATTATCTAATGGGCAGTCAACCGAGAGGTTTCAAATTTTGCGTTGCTAACACATTCTTATTTTTCCGCGATGCACACCTACCGTACATTCATAACTTTCAGGTGAATGTTTTGCTACGGATTGAAACGCCCATTTTCCTACGTTATTTCCTAATAACACCAATCAGACTGTCTACAATTGAAATTGATTGCGACATAAAAAAATCGCAGCAGTACATCAATCATTGGCCACTTTCCCGTATCGGTGTGGAAAGTAAACTTTCCGCTATTACTGCATTAGTTTTCGCGGGTAGATAGCAAATTAAAATATTAGCTCATCATTTATGTGGAAGAGAAACGCAGTATACGGGAAAATGGTTTCACTTTATCTCAGAGAAATTTGTCAGCGATCGGTGATCTCCGGCCGAACTTCATCCCTGTGTTCTGTCTGTCGCTGCACTGCACAGCACGAACGTCACACGTTCCTGGCGGCGGACGGTGCATTATGGGCCACAAACATGCAAAGCAAACTAAATCCGAACGACGACGTTTCGACTACCCTACCCTGTCTGTCGTCACTCGCCAAAACCATGTCCACGACGAAATGGTTCATAATCCTCTCGGGAATCAGCCGACTGTGGCAAAACCATTGGATTCAGTGGAAACCAAAAAGTTCACCGCACTTCAAGCAAGACAGTCATCAGTGACGACCGGGCGTTAGAAATTGCCCCCAAACACTTGAATGCACAACACTGAACACTCAGTCACAGAGCGGCAGTCAGTGTGTTTTGTGTGGATATTATGCTGCCACATGAGGCGTATATAATGGGTGTCTCCAATTCATTTCTTTTGCCGTCTCGGCGCTCGCTCGCTCGCTCACTCGTCGTCACCGTCGTCTTCTGCTGTGTGCCAATCTATTTTTAGCATCCAAATGATTGCCTTTACGAGTAGTGATCCGCTGTGCGCCGTTCAATGGAAGACTAATTTTACTTTTAACGGCTGCGGAAATATGACCATTGCTTGCCCGTATGAAATTGCCTTTAGGATCAACCAGCAACGGGCCAGGCAGTACAGCATAACAAGCTAATGTTTGTTATAACTTTCTGCCGACAGAGTCTACCATTCAATTGCCATAAATGTATGATTACGCTCTCTCGAGTTGATCTCGCGGGGTAGAAAGATGAGATTGATCTCCGGCGAACTCTGATGCACGTTTGCAAGCTGGAACCAACTAAAAAATAACAGCAGCAGCAGCAGAAGCAAAGGAGTAAAACGAGCTACAGCAATAAAGTTGTTAGGCAAGTGACATTCCAGTGGTTGTGTATCGTCTCTCGATCGTGAAACGATCGTCGTCCGTGTCGGTCGAGCGAAGCCTCCGACTACGTCACGCTGTGCGATTTAATGCAACTGCAAAGGTTGTCTGAAGATGTGCAGATCCTACAGCAGACAGACACGTGTTTCTTGCGTCGATGCAGGTCGCACATGCACACGCTTGCAAGCAGCAGCAGCAGACGCTCTGAGTGCATGCAAGAATTGATGGTTCCGTTTGCATTGAGAACTACGCATTCGAGACGGGTCGAAAGGTTGTTTGTTGTTTGCTCGTCGAAAAGCCTTGGCCGTATAATTCGATTAAAATAAACAATATGTGTGTACTGCACTCTGTCACACATTTTCCTATGTGATGAGTTCGATTTACGCACAACTTTGTTGCCGAACAAAGCCGGAAATAGCATCGGTTCGCTAATCGATATTTCATTCTACCGAAATAAAGTCACGTGCTCGACCTGGATGATGCAATCGAGTGCTGACATTCTGAAATTGAAATGCAAAGTAAAGGTTGCTACAGAACGACCCAACTGTACCGTTAGCAATGAACTCAGGTTGCGTAGAAGCAACTTTTGCGACACTCAAGCGGGTGGCACGGCTTTTACGTCATTCCAGGTACGTCTGTTTACTCATTTATTTACATCTGCATTTTTTTCCTGTTTTCAATAGTCATTGGGATGGGACACCGTGCACCTGTGTGCGTATGTTCGCAAAAAACAGCGATAAAATAAAATGTAAACATACGCATCGTGATCGTGACAGTCTCGGGTCTCGGTACGTCACCACACTCTTCGGGTAGCTTTTCGAAAAAAAAGTAAGCTCGCACGCATACATATTCGGACCACCAATCTCACACACGATGGACAAACGACGGACGCAGGCAGGACGAACAGGAGAACAGGGCAGATTCATCCATCCTGAGTTGCGCGCGTCCGACGCGACGGGAGGGTGAGGAAAATGATAATCACTCTCGCTAGTCGCTTATCGAAACCTAATGCTATCTCGACTCAACTCGTCGAGCCCGTCAGGCGATTCACCGTTGCCCCGCGCTGCTGACGACTACTTGTATTGTCGTCGTTCACTGCGGTTACAAAATTTTCCATTGACATTTCCTTTTTTGCTGCATTCGCGAGGAACCCGCGTAGTGCTGCTCAGGCTGCTGGCTAGCTAAACGGACTGGATTCCGGAACAGTGGGAATGGAGGCACGCTGTGCTGTCCAAAGTTTGTGCAGAGGCACGATGATTAGATAGATTAGGAGTAGGCCATTAGGAAGATAATGAGCACCTGTGCGAGAGCTGCTTACCATAATCGGCGATACAGAACTAGATCAAGGTGTTGGCCAGAATTCGCGTTTCCTGTTCGATCCAGTTTCGACCGCTCCGTATTTAGGAAATCAAATTAAGGTGTTTAATTATGAACTGATTGTTGAAGTTGAATTTTTTACTTTTGTCTAAAAAGTAAAATATCTTTAGTATTGTGAAGTACCAAGAGTGTTTCTTCCCGGATTTCATCAAAATAAAACATAAATCTTGCATGCATCTGGGAAGTATGATGCTATCAGTTTATTGCTTTGTTGTTCATTCAATCATGAATAATGTAGGTGCGTTTCTGTAGAATATTTCTTTCAATTTGTTGTTGACTAAGACTTACATTATTGCAATTATACCTCTAATGGATTAGCGATGATATTATGTTTTGGGCGTTTTTGCATTGATTCTGCATGCACCTGCAACATAGGTAACGATCGGCTAACTGAATTAAGGAGCTCACGTAAGAAGTGAAATATTTGTAATCACCTATTACTCTTGATGAATACTTTTACGTGATTGTTTTAACTAATTGTTTTCAATTAGTTGACAAAAAATTGAAGTTAAAAAAAAAGAATAAACACTACCTATTGTAACAATAAAGGATTGGAGGATTGTAAACAATCCTCACAAGGCGACAATTTTGGACAAAATCTAACAATGTTACGACAGAATTGCTCTATAGGAAGGTTCGTCAAGTTTGACGAAACGGTTTACTTTTATGACATCAACTGAATCTGGGTTCAGACGAAATAAACATCTATGACCTGTTGGGACGAGAAAAGTCTGTCACAAGGCAAGGCAAGGCCTCGGGCTCAAACGTCTTTCTAAGAGTTGACCCTTCTTCATCGACAGACTTCACGGCCGACTGTTAGAGTACAGGACAGTTACGGGGATAGTACAACATCCTACTGACTCTATCTAGCAGCGCCGCCTGACCGAGATTCGAACATACGACGACCAGCCCCACAGCACACCACGCCACAGCAATTTACGAAAACGACCAACAAAAACTCAGATAGACTAGAACATTGCCAACCAAAATCTAAAACATCCTTACAGACTTAATTGTTTAAGTCTGCCAAAAAATAGAGCAATGATGGTCTTGTCTATTTGTCTATGTCTGATATCGTTATCACATTGTATGGAACGGTATGGCAGTTCTCATTAGCTGGTTCAGGGATTCAGGCACTGAACAACTTACTACTATTTTTTCCTATGGCCCGCGCTTCAATTCCATTTTATTTAGCTAGGAAGCTGATGAGTAAAATGTTCAACACGACAAGAGCGTTGGTTGGTTCAGCGATCTCATTGAACAAGCATACCAACACATTGTTCCTGGTGCTAATTCAGTATCAATGAATGAGGTAGGAAGAGAATTCGAAACAGCTTCTACTCGATATAAAAATAGAGCGCGGTTGCCATATCTGCATGCGTCATTCGCAAAAATTTCTCATTTGGTGGTTTAGCGATACCACTGAACAACATACTACTGAATATTGCTTGTAAATGTAATGAGCCTATTTGACATCATCTGCGTACATCGTAGTATGGTTGTTATTCTTTAATTTTGTTCAATAGGTAAATACAGCAGCTTTGGTGGAGCATTACTTTAATTAGTAGAGCCAACTGAAAAATTACATGAGGACGGCCTTTAGGTTTGATGTCGATGGCAGTAGAGGATTAGTTCCTTAAGAAGCTAATGCCAAGAGGAAATGATAGACAAATTCTGCCCAATTAGCTTAGAGGTTCGAAGGTGGCCTAGCAATCCAGTCGTCGTATGTTCAATTCTCGGCTGGACGGTACTACTGGTTAGTTAGCAGGATCGTGGCACTATGTCGATAAAGAGCGGTAAAATCTCAAAAATGACTATATCCAAGGCTTTGCTTTTTTTTGATAGACGAATTTGCTTGTAAAGTAAACCATCGTATTCCGTTGTTATTAAAATAGTGCTTTGAATATGTTTGTTTGTTTGTTTGTTTGATGCTTTAAACTTATATAAACGCGATAATAATATAAATTGCATATTGATTTGTATTTTTCCCTGATTGGACAAGTAAGCTAAACACCCACTAAAAAACAAAACAGACAGATTTTTTTAATCGAGAAAAAAATTGATTTTAGGCATTTTTACTTAAAGTTTAAACGTGAAAACCAAGTCAATTCTTGCTTTTAATATATCCGTTATTACTTTCCATGCAAAAATCTATGAAAAGAAAAACAAAAACGAAAGAAATTTTTTCGGCCGATTTTCGGAAATTCCATTGTTCGAATTTCCCTGTCTGTTTCGTGCTAGAAGCGTTAACTCAACTCGTACACTCAATTTTCGAGTTTTTCAGACTTTAGAGCACACAGACAATTGATTTATAAAAAAATTAACTTATATCCTACAAATTATTTTGTTCCCCCCACCCCCTTGATTTTTCAAGCCAATTTCTAAGGGGGGGTTGACAAAAACCTTAGAAATAATTTGCAATGGCTTTCTTGAAAATTTCTGCAGGTTTCATTTAAATTTTGCTTGAATTTTTTTGGAGCTATTTTCAACTTTTCAAAAACAGATGACACATGCGTCACGGATTGGTTACCCCGTGGATGGTTGCAGCTCGGAAATTAGGAAGCAGATAGGCCAACACACGTTCGGACGGAATGTGACAGCATAGGATAGCATCAAAACAACGAGCGTGTTTTGTTGATCATTGCCAGTGCGGACTAACGTGCAAAATTATTTGAATTTTGGTAAAGACTAATCAAAGGACAGCTTTATTGGGATGGTTAAGGAAGATAATACTGTTTTAATTTATTTGGATTGTGACCCCCGTTGTATCAAATTCTTTTATGTTGTTTTCTTGATAACATAAGCGCGCCTAATTCTGTGTATGGCTCCTAGTTCTGCACATCGCAAGAATTTGGATGTAGGTATGTTTCAACATTAACTAAGCATTAACTAAGCATTAACTAAGCAGTAAATCAACCGTTTATTAGCATTCCTGACATTACTGTATACTAGCTTTTTGATTGCATGTAAAATGGCATCTAAAATTCTATTCGAAATCTACTTGTATTATTGTCAGTAATCAGCTACAAATAAGCATTATTGTCAGTATTATAAAAGTAAAGTAGCCGTATATTTCATCAAAGTAGATTTTAAGTAGCATTTAAAGATGACGCATTGAAATAGCATCGGCAATGCTTATTGTTTACCTGGGACATAATGGACGGAGTGCGATTGGAAGTTTTACTTAGCCTCAGTTAACCCGCCGATGTCTCACGAATCCTGCCGTCGTTCACAAAAGTAAAGCAGTAGCTATGCAAGTGGCCAAGCTTTTTCCGTTCGTAACCCAAGACAAAAGTATTCAAATCTGGTGTCCCATCCGCCGCAGTAAAAGAAAAAATGATAGACGGTAGATAAGCTTGCTTGCAGAATTGCGAAGAGCAGAATAGGTTAATGCAAATCAAGGGTTCCGGTGCCATCGTTAGTCAGAGTGAAAAAGAAGCAGAAAAAGTAAGCGGTAAGGATTTCTCTGTCTGTTGGAAAGCTTTGCCAAGCAGTACCGTACAAAGCAAGATGGTTCAACTTCTTAATGTCAAACTGACTATCTCTTAATGGATTACATACAAGGATTTGCCGTCCTACGTCGAGCTCACACTGTGCTTCTACTTTTTAATGTCAAAATTGTAAAAATTAGTTTGAAGAAAAACTTTAACACTGTAAGATGTGCAGCATTTCAGTGCACCATAATTTATATACAGGCCGGATTCTCAACCATCCGGAACTTCACTCCACATAAGCTTCTTTATCGACAGACTTCGCAGTCGGTACTTAGAGTACAGGAGAATTACGGGACCAATGCAACGATCCTACTGATTCTAGCAGCACCGCTCAGCCGAGATTCGAATATACGACGACTGGCTTGTTAGACCAGCATCGTACTTAGAAGTTAACGGGGCGTGCAGTCGCATTCTACGGATACTGTCAATTCTTTTGCAAAAAACAAAATTCATGTGATATTTTTTGGCTAAGGGGTATTAATATCTTCGAATTTTTACAAAAAATATGACTTGAATGATTATCCTCGATTATCCGGAGAGAAAAATTTGTAATCCGATTTTTCTTATCAAGCACGGAGCCTACATTTTTCCAAAATTTTAAGCCCAAACCATCCAGATGCATCTGGTTCGGGATTTAGTCTAAAAAATCCAGAACTGTATATAAATAATGGTACACTGAAAACGTTGAACTTCAAATTTTAACCTTTATTAGTACCTAGTCAGAGCGTGTACAGTTGTACCGTCTGCGCTTGAGAAGTTGAGAATTCTTGGAGAAAATGATTCCAAATAAAATTTATACTAAATTTTCAAAAGCGAGCAAAATTTTTTTTAAGCGTACATTTGTTTGCAGCGGTTTTGACAATGATCAAACTGATGTCTGTGATGGTAAAACACCTGGTTTTTTAGCAAATGTACTAAAATGGCAATAAAAAAACACGGCCTGAAACACAACAAGTTTTCAATAGCCAATAAAAAAACTGTAGTCGATGCGTACGATCAAATTTGATTTATATGATAGCTTATAATATTTTTAAATATAAGGTATTTTAGAAAGATACCCTAATTTTTGGTTGAAATTGGGGGTTTTCTATTTGGCATAATTGTAATAATTTAATTGGGTTCAAATATTCACCGTGTACGATCATATTCAAGATAAGCTTGTTATTTTGAGGCTAAGTCTATTATGTCTTTAACTTCTCTGATAAACAGCGCATCTCGCGCATATTGCCAAGCTTCACTTACGGCGGACTTTACACTAGCAACTTCGTTCACCGTAGACAGGAATAGCTCAACCAGAAGCTCTCGGAGCTTCTGGTGAATCAGTCATGGCGATTGAAGCATCAATGAACCTAATTTGTTCAGAATTCAATTGCATGTAACAGTGTAATATTCATAACTATTGATGAAGTTGGTTTCGTGCATTCTGATAATTATTTTCATGGCCTATTATTGATGAATCAATTAGCTCGTCTAAAAATTCCATGAAAACTGCTCAGAAAAAATTCATTCATCGTAGAAGGTCAGGTATTTCCCTTATTATTTTCTTCCTCTTTTGAACTTCGTTCTCCTCTTTATCCTGTATTTTCTTCCTCTCTTATTTTTTTTTATTCCCATCTTGATATGTATAAAAAATGTCCTCCCACTTTTGTCAATCCATATTGAAAGCATTAGCAACGGACTAACAGACAGGTAATTCTACCTACAAGTAGAACAAAGCACTTGAAGATGTTATATGAGATAATATTTGAGCCTTTAGACGAAAAATACAACTTATCAAAAGCAAAAACTCATTTTACATACGATTTCAAAGATTGTTAACCACTGCTAGATTAAAATTTGACAACCTTCAATTTGCTGGTTCAAAATAAACCGCACAATGAACGTGCGAAAACGTGATTCAGACAGTTCATTCCAACTCCGTTTTTGGCGTTATCTAATCACGATTCAATTTCGTACAAGTCACACGAAATTCCGGCGATAAAATTTTCCGTTTGTGATAGGATAATGTAAAAGATAGAAGAATAGCCCCTTCCCGACAGGGCTTGCGCTTGAGTTTTATTTTGTGATGCAGTCGTGTTATTTAATTTATCAATCCAAGGTGGAATCCTGGGCAAACTAGGACAACCTCAAACAATGTTATGTAGGAGGATGTGTTAAATCTTTTCAATGGTATGTGGCAAAGTGGACGATGAAAATGTAAACAAAATATGCAACTGTAACTGTCAGTCTCGAGTTTGTTTAAATGTAATATTTACTGCAAAATACCGTGTGAACTGACCCATTAACGGTTTGTACTTGACCGGTTAATTTTAGCCGCCGATAAATCGACGAGCGCTCACATTGCAAGTGCACAGTGCACATAAGCGGTACTCCGTAGTAAGGGTCGTGAAAAGATTTCGATCGTCGTGCACACCGGGCCAGCACAGAGCAAACAGAGCGGTAATCGCGTGCATCATCATCCCACGGGCGGTGCTGACTGGGTGGCTGGCTGGCTGTAGTTTGTCGTTGTACATATATCCAAAAATAAAAAGCGTACTTCGAGCGCGTGTTACGATGATCCAACTTTTTTTTCGATGACTCCCTCGGTGACAGACAACTTTTGAACGTAGACAACAGAACCGAAACTATGTCGTTGCTCGCGTGACGATGTCTGATGGTACAACTTGCACAACACTTGGATCTTCTTCACGCTATGCACACTTTTCGCACACTTTTCGGCGCAGTTTTCAAGCTTATAACTCAAATATGAAATACTGCCACAACTGCTTTCTAGCCTATTGTTGTTGGCTCTAAAAGATGGAATTTTATCAACTGTGCATGCAACTGGTGTGTACGCCGAGCTAAAAAAAACTCCTTTTTCGGCTGTTCGAGTGCAACTTAGTGTGCAGTGAAATGCGAATGATGCGCGCCGTTGACGTCGCAAATTTCAGCCGCTCTCACTCGGAAGCCGTGCCCGCGTAAACTAGAAACTCGTTTGCAGCACACCAACTACCCGCGATGGAATCTTGCTTCGCGGTGTGTTCCTGCTTTCTGGATCTTGATCCCTCTTGCTTGTTACGAAGGCCCCACGTTTCGGTCGTGTGCGGAATCAAATCAGCACGCACTTTTCAACTTCTCCGTAGATAGCCAATATACACAACACACAGAGTGGTACGTCAAACTTCGCGACCGCTGCAGTCGATATTTTGGCGAACTTCTCCACAACAACTATACGCTTTTTTTAACAATATTAATAACATCAACAACAAAACTAAGAAGAAACAATCCGAGGCGAAAGAACGTACATTAAATAAAAAAAAACTCAACAAAAAGTCGCGACTCCAAAGTCTGTAGTATTTACTGCACACGGACGGGGACGAACGCGCGCACGGTCGAAACTACTACCACTTCTTCGGGCGTCTGCGTTGATACTGAATTGAATGCGGTGAGCGACGAACGCGCGAGCCGACAGCTAAAGCCGGGACCGCTGCCGTCCACGCTAGAGCTCTAGAGGTAGGCCGTCTCTTCTTGGAGCAGCAGCGGCAGCACCATCAGCAAACAGCAACACTATCGCCGTCGTCGTCGTCGCCCAGGAACGCAGCAAAAACAGCATGGCTGAATTCACTTAACAGTGTGTTTTGTCGGACAGGTTGTGATACCGATTTGAGATATCGTGGTTTTTCGAAGGAAGACACTCGTTGTGGGAACATGGCACAAGTATCATTTACTAGCATTTGATAGTATTGTAAATGGTTGTTTCTCTGATTTTGGTGATCAAAATTAAGCAACTCCAGACAAAGTGCGTAAAAATGGTTTAACTTTCCAATTTAAATGAAACGTTCAACGTGTCTTCAGATACGGAAATCATTCTTTTTTACAGGTTAATTGACTTAAGAATATTTTTTTCATATGTGTTTCCACATAGGAAAGATAAAAAAACATTAAGCAGAATTAAACATAACATTATTTTCATTTCTTTGTTAAACCTTCATCAAAGAAGTTTTAAACGTTCCTTTTTGTTTATCAACACGTGGTTAAACTTTTACTTTGTATTGGGAAAGATGAAAAATCGGTATGTATGTTAAAATACATATTTTCATTAAAGACTGTTTTTCGTTTATATAAAAAAATCTCACTTTTCAAGGGTATGAAATGTAGAAGGCAAACAAGAGAGCGACCAACATAGCTCTTGCCATCTCAAGCCCCTACCTAGCGCATCCACGCGGCCATACCCGGTAATGCTCTATTGAGTAGCTAAGCTAGGCGGTGCGATGCTGTGTGGTTCCTGGCTGCCTGATTTCAAAACTGCGATTTTGGGCAGACGGCTGAGTCACACGGCCAGGTAAGCCTAATACATTATTTTAATAATTTGTTTTGTTTTAACTCATCAAGCACCTCCTACTGTACAGTAAAAAATTTTGACCGCGACAAGTTTAAGTAATGCACATGGATATCAGAATGAAAAATTAAATTAGTTTTTGGATATTAGATGCACTGATGGAAACTCAAATGACGCAATTATATTTCATTCCACGGATTGCTGGTGAGATTGTTCTATTTTTGCTCAAATATGCTCCATTTCATTTTATTTTTACGCTTATATATTCATATTATATTCACATCATCAGTGTTGAAAAATTCATGGCAGTAAAAAACTCAATGAGATTTCAAGCACAAGAAATTTCAACTTTGATCAGAAGCGCCGAACTCACATATGAATTTCTCTCGCTATTATATGCGATGTCTCTGTTGCTATGCGATGTGAACCAAATTCAACTGTGAGCATTTTGCTTACTTCTTCCACAGCACAGCTGGCATTTCATACAACGAACCAGAGAGCGAATAAGAATTAACCGCCACCGCCAGAGAAAACATCAGCTGCGAAAAAAGCTAGCACACATTCATGAATGAAAGATAGCAAACAAATTGACAGAATTTACATTTTTCCTTCGCGGGAATCGACATTTTCTTAACTAGAAAGTAAAAAGCCTAATAAGAATTAGATAAACATGTAGTTTAAATGTGTGTTTTAGTTTAACTTTACGATTTATTTAGAGATTCATTCTCTTACGCTCAGTCACAGTTACGTATCGCACGAGAGAATGCCTATGCTGTTCAACAACGAATTTGTATGTATAGGTGTATAGTTCCGGGTAGCAGTTGAAGCAAAGCAGAATATGATCAAGCGGGAAGAAATATGTGTGAGTTTTGTGCTGCTTGCTATGAAACCAGAAAAATTCACGCGTGAGTTTTTTCTGCATAGGATCAAGTTGACATGATTCACAGTTGATTCTGTTTGGACATGGCCTGGTGTACGGTGTACTTACGGGTACACCGTATCAGCCACCCATGATGTGTACGGTTCTCTATGCTATGCTATGCTATGCTATATAAAAAAAATCTCACTTTTCAAAAAACAAATTTCAATTACGGGTAACTTTGTGCAAACCGGGCAACTATTCGGGGAAAGTACTATATTGTCTATAAATAATTCCATCAGGAGATCTCGAAAGGAATCTCAAAAAAAAAAAACAATTGAAAAGGGTGTTATTTTTTGATAGAATTGTTTATAGCTCACTAAGTGAAAGTGATAGAGAATTACAGTGTTTGACAAAGTGGCTAATTTCAGTGCTCTTTCTTTTTTCTTGACTTCTATGATGATTAATCGGAAGAACTGAAACATTTCGATATAGCCCAAAAATACATCGGGGCGATGGCAGGTGAGGTTCGCACCCACGTTCTTTCGGTTGGTACCCGGTTGGTTTACTAACTAAGCTACTGCCGCTCACTATATTTGCTTATTTGGTGTATAAAAATAATCTGACATTGTGTTTGTCAGAATGATAAAACCAAAATAACATTACTAACGGTACAATAAATATAGGCAATAGAATAACACACAAAAATACAGTCATTTACGAAGCCGTTCTTTAAATGACGATGTGGTGATGTTGAAATCAAACAAATCTACCACTGCGTTGAAGCTTGCCGACATATAGCGAATGGGATCATGTTACCCATACGAAACATTTCGATAGGCTAGAAACAGAAGATTCCTGGGCCACAAATGCCTTTCCGGGCGTACAAATTCAGTTGCTGCAAAATACTTGGAGCATCAATTTCACCACGCAAAGCTTTTGCCACAAACACAGCATGCTAGCACATGCTGTGTTCGCTCCAAAGTCTGAATTCCGAGAAGTTGACAGCGCTCGGTGTATGCTGGAAGCTGAAATCAATTACGCCATGGCAGAAAACGTAGAGCATATCGCACGAACTTCCGCTGCACGGCTTCTATTCTTGCTATCCAGTTTGCGTTAAATGGACACCAAACAACCGGGTTTACTCTAGCTATGCTCTGACCACACATTGCATAGTTAAAAGTGATCGGGCTGGATTTACGATGAATTGAAATCGCACAACACTGTTAAAAGATTGCTGGCACACTACTGCAGAAAAATGTCAATCAAATGTTGGAGCTCCAAACAGTCAACAGTGTTTCTGACAATCTTGTATAATTTGATATCATCTGCAAACAGTATGCGGCAATCATCCGGAAGTAAAAGCGTTAAGCCGTTAATAAAGAGCATAAAGAGCAACGGTCCGAGGTTAATACTTTGTGGTATGCCGGAGAGATTCGTGAAATACGCAGAATGCTGGTTTTCTATTCGATAGATAGGATCGAAATCATCGTACAAGTGCAGAATTAGCTCCAATTTTTTCCAATTTGGCCAGTAGTATATTATGGTCAACCCGATCGAATGCAGCTTTTAAGTCAGTATAAACTGCGTCTATCTGGGCGCCTATGCTAATGTTTTGTAAGCAAGTTGCTGTGAATTGCACGAGGTTCGTTGCGGTAGAGCGTCTCGGGAAAAATCTATGTTGATCTATTGATACGTAATGTTTACAGCTTGCGATAAGAACGTCGTGATAATGGTTTCGAACACCTTTGAGCAAGCGCAAAGGGATGTTAAACCTCTGTAATTATTTATAATGCGTTTGTCACCTTTTTTATGCACAGGAAACATAACAGAAATCTTCCATGTCGTAGGAAATAAGCACTGTTGAAGTGACAAGTTATATAGTAGTCATAACGGACTATAAAGCTAGCTGCGCACCTTTTCAAAACACACGAAGGAATTCCATCAGAACCGGCTGCAAACGAATATCTAATTTTGTTGATTGCAGCTTCGATGTGACGATCAGTTATTGCAGATAGATTAAAATCGAACATGTCGAACACTAGGAGTGCTACTCATTGCTGTATTGGTTTGCGCAATTGCGAAAATTATGTTGAAAGTGTTCAGCGAACAAGGTATATTTTTCCAACATCGTGCTACCATGACAATCACCTAAGAACATGTCTTTAGGCAATCCTTCCTCCTTTCTCTTACAGTTAACGAATGACCAAGAGATCTTTGGATTCAATCTAATATTACGCTGCATTCCATGCATCGTTGTCGTTTGTACAAGTAACGTTTATGTTTGCAATACTGATTGCTGAATACGATTAAATCCTGCTTCAATAAAGCGTCACGCAGTCTGCAGTACCCAGGTAACCAATAAGCATTAGTATAAGCAGTAAATCAATCGTTTATTAGCATCCCTGGCGTTTTATACTGCAGGTTGCTGTTTATCAGCATTTCGATTGCATAACTATTGTAAATTGGCATCCACAATTCTATTTAAATTCTTCTTGTCGGTAACTAGCTGCAAATAAGCATTGTCAGCACTATAAGCGGGCTAGCAGTAAAGTAGCCGCATATTTTGCCAAAATAGCATTTAGGCAGCATTTAAGGCAACTTAAATGCTTATTGGTTTGCATATAAATTGCATTGGAAATGCTTATTGGTTACCTGGGTATTTACGTAGCGCCAAGGACCGCTGACGCTTGAGTTGTAGTAAGCGAGAATTTGACCACGGTGGTTTACGCAACGATCAGCAGTAAGTTCTAAAAACCGCCAATCGATTTGTGATACAGCAATACTCAAAGAATCGAAGTCGGATCTGTGAAAGTCCAAAGTGAGGTTCCACTGAAGTATCTTCGAACTGAACGGGTAAACTATGGTGAACCGTTATTGTAAGCTCTGTATGATTAGGCTCGGGCGGAACTAGTGGCTCAGCAGCTTCAAAAAACTCACACATACAGTTATTGTTAGCCAGTATCAAGTCAAGAAGACGGTCGTTACTATTAGTCACATAATTAATTTGTGAAAGACTGTGTAAGTGGAACCCATCCAACAAATCGGAAGTGGCAGTAGAAATGTAGAAATGTAGCTCGGAAATGTTTCTCTGTAACCTATAGTCTCTGTAGTTGTACCCACTAACCGCCATTACGCACGCGAAAAGGTGGATATGGCTAACTCCCACATTTTAGTATGGCAAAATAAGTGACAATATGGCAGTCACACTAGAATGGCATAAATGCCGCATTTGTCGTGGCAAAACGGTCCCATGTGACAATATGGCCGATATTGCCACATTATGTGACAGCCTTATGGCATTGAAATCAGACCATATCGCAGAAATTAATATAACAAGAGATTTGTATATGGCAAGATAATATGAACAATTACAATATGTGTAAACAGGTTTCGAGGATCCAGTCAAAAGATTCAAGACCAAGGCCTCCAGTTTTGTTCAAGTGTCTCAGAAACAAACTTTTTTGTGGTCGAAACTGAAATTAAGCAAGAGTTTAATGCTTCATATGGAATGTCAGCTCCAACTTTTTCAATTGATCAACTTTTAAGCTTTTCTCATGAGTAGTAAATAACCTGGTCATTTTCAATCAAAAATTTATTTTTAGTCATTTGTTTTTTTTTTCTAATACGAAAATTTATCCTTACTCATATTTCTTCCAAAAACTAGAATCAATATCCAGTCGAGTGGTAAAAAGATACAAACACCATTGAGAAACAACCGAGTTATGGTCAATAGGATACCAGACGAACCGTTGCTTTTCAAGAAATGGCGCTTTTCTAGTGGTAGTAAAATCAAAATCTCTAACTTATCTATGTTCACCTACCTAAAAAACAACCACTAATCACATTTTATTTGTGGTACAGTTACTCTGTTATGCTTAGTTTTCGCCTAATTTTGATAAAAATCCAACTTTTCCTATACCTCTCCATTGCATCTTACTACCATTCTTCCGTGAGCCCGGAAAGGTGATTTTGATACTGTCCCTACTAACACAGCTGTTACAAACCGGTTGCTCCAACCGATAAATGACTAATTTGTCGTAAATAAGTTGCTGCAACCAGAAATGCACAAAGTGTGCTGCTTGGGGTGCGAGAGCCGAGAGCTGAATATTGTTGCGATATTTTGCGACGCGATAAATAAAAACGATATTTACCAACTATTTATCGATTCAAGTGACAAACGTTATATTGCCTTTAGCGATAAACTCAAAAAAAAACTGAGATGTGCGAGAGAGTGCTGTTGCCACGTTGCGTAAATTTAGTGTCGCGCAAAATTGAGTTATTTTGACTATGTACAATATGCGTTACCAAGTAACGACATCTGTTGTATTCAACAGAGAAACATTGATGGTTTCAAGCATTCTCTCGCGCATGGCGCATGATGAAACACTACTGTGTTACCTGACTCACTGCGAATATGCGTATTATTGAAATAGAACGTAACCATACGTTTTATTCGTTTATAGCGCATATGCAATTAATATCGATAACAAACGATTTTTTATAAGTTGTGCTTTTGTTATTGCATTTAATTTGAAAAAAGTTGCATAAATAACAATTCAGTTTCACAATACAATTATTGCATACTACTGGCACATGAAATATAACGTTTAAGTACGTTATTTTTAGTGATCAAAATTAACGATATTTTCGATACAAGGGCGATATTTTTCGAATCCTTTCGAACCAACTCGATCCCGCGAATACAACGCATATTCGCAATGAGTCAGGTAACACAGTAGCGCCAGCTTCTATTTTTTATTATCAGAAACTAGAGGCGGTGTCCTATTGCATAATGGTTACAATCACCGAATAACAAAATTGCTGGACATTTTTTCTATCCAATGACATATTTACGATGAAATTCTATGCAGTTATAAAAATTTATTGAAGTCTGAAATCTTTCATTCAAACGTACAGTTCCGTTTTCGTTTTTACAAAGTGCAACACAATATAGTAAACAAAATCGTAGTCCTACGTCAAAAAATAGACTTATTCTAGCTAGATTCATAAATCAGTTTCATACTTCTCGTAATGTCGAAAAGGTACATACATAAGACTACCAAATCACTGTTTGTTCCCTCGGGTGAATGCAACTCTGTTCCTCAGTGTAACATAAAAGAAAAATAAATCCCCTTCGGCTCGGCGTGTTCCTACTAACCAGCACATGGATGGGCTGGCCACTAGACATTTTTGTACCCGTTCGTTTGCTTGTTCGCTCGTTGAGAGGTCGGTCAGGCACTGAGGAGTTCGCTCTTTTGCACACTATTTCGCGCGAGCACGAAAAGCACGGGCTGCTTGCTTGCTTACATTCGCCATCGCCAAAGACCATCATCAGAGCCAAAGCCAAAGCCAGGTTGAACCGGGGGATTTTGGAGCGCCGACGAGCCGCCTTATGGACACCCGGACGGGGGGTGAATTTTAATTTGATGATATCCACCAACCGATATGTACGTACGTACGCGAATAGGATAGGCGAATTTTTGGGAATCAGGTCGCGATTTCTGTATTTGCAACTGTGTGCTGCTGCTACTGCAGCTGCTGGGAGCGAAAACGAACTAACAGTGCAAGCGGGACACATAGTTTTTCTCAGTAGCAGCAGCAGCAGCACAATTACGGGCATTTGTCTTTCGGAAAGACAAAGCCTAATCGAGCTTTATGGGTTCATGCGGTGCATCGCAATGTGGCAATATCAGTTGAAGCGAACAAAATTTAAACAAATTTAAAACCTCTTTTTTATAGATATGATACTGGCTTTTGGTCACGGGTTTCGTGCGAAAATATTTATATTTCCTTTAATGTGGACGTTTCGAAGGGTATCCCTTCACCCTCAGGGCAGCTATTGATTTACAAAATTTTTACAAAGTTATACAAGTCTAACATTTAACATTTAACTACTCACAACGTATGCAAATATTTTCTTTGTCAAGTAATTTGTGTCATTTGCGTATATAAAGTTGTCGGTTTCTCTACACTGAAAAAGCAGCACATTTATAATGTTTTGGCTAACTATTGACCCGTGACCAAAAGCCAGTATCATTTCTATAACAAAACCAACGGTCGTTTTCATTATCATCGACCTCTTTTTTTGGCAGAATCAATTCCAACTCCCTGCATAATTGATTTTCTAGAATCTATATTACACTAGAAAAATAATATGATGGACAAAATATAATGATTTATTCTGTTAAAATAAAGACTAGTTATCTATAACCGTGGGATATCCGCAACTGTGGAATAACTGTATTATAAGTCATCAAATAAAATTTCATAAATAATTCTTCCGATCAGCGTATTTTAAATATGCAAAATCTTGGAGTCAAGAATAGGAAAAATCTGACTTTAGTTTTGAGAAGGTCGCATAATCAACCCTTTTGCATGCATTCCCAAGTAATAATTCTAAAGTCATTTGGTTTTACTTGAATTTTATAAAGGTTATATAGCGGTATTATTCATTACCTATGGTTTTATTGCGGTATTGCGCAATGCCAAGAGGATACGAGTCCAAACACACTTATAACTAGCTAGAAAACCAAAATAAAACTGTTAATAAAGCAATTTTTTTATGGTTGCTTATATTACCACGGAAAAACTTGTTGGCTGCACCACGTCTCTTATAAACTTACCATAAGTGTGGCGTAGCAATACAAAATGGCGCACCAATCAAAATTTATCTTACTGCGGTTGCTTGTCAAACCGCAAGAAATCTGTTAGTTTTATACAGCTATTACAACGGTAACTCGCTGACCAAATAGCTTTTTTGCTGCTATTATGAAGAATACTAAAGTTCAACACCAAAATCATTTTTTTGGCGAGACCATACTGCTCTATTCTAGTATTTTGTTCAGGTCGCAAACAAAAATTAATTAAAGCAAAGTGTTTTGCAGAACGAAAGTTATTATCAATCGGTTTTCCTATCACAGGAAGCAACTAAAACGATTTTGCTAGAAATTGAGTCACTAACTAAATATATTTGTTTTGTGAAAACAACCAGTTTTAGAAAATTGCATAATTTCAGTGGCGCGTTGATTTTAATAAATTTAATGCGCATATGCTGCAAACGAACTAAGACTACTCAAAATTCATTATTTATGCTATGGAAATGGATTATGGTCGCTATAAACCAAATCGTTCAGAATGATCTGACAGTAAAGTTTTAATTTTTCTGCTCACGGATGTATTTTCAAGTTGACAAAGCTAGCGAACTGATTTAGCTTTTACCAGAGCGAAAATCGAAAAGCTTTTTTAAATTATGGCGGTGGCTGTCAAGTAGCGAAAGCTTAAACGGTTTTATTGTTGCTTTCAGCAGGGCGTGATACGACTACTTGAGCTTATAACCTGATTCTTATAGACGTTTTGAAAACATGCTGAGTGGGCCATTTGGACAGAAAGCAGTTTTATAGCGGTCATCAGAAAGTTCTGGTGGAGCTAAAAGTTTTATTAGAGATTTTATGAAATTGGTCATGAAAACCACTATACGAACGTAATAGAACTTGGAATTGCTACTTGGATTATGCGACCTTCTGAAAACTAAAGCCAGAAATATGCTTTCTGGTATAATCGCGAATCAAATAACATGTGAGCAACCAGCAGCCCGTGAGGGTTAGTGTTGCACTGGGATTATTTTGCATTATTTTTCTTCGTCATCTTCGAATCTACTCACGGACCGTAGTACGAGCCCTCGCGAGTAATCAGTATCAGCAGCTCAGGCTGCTATGATGAGCGAGAGCAACACTCTTGAAGATTGTCTTTTGAGCTGTTTGTACAGCTGTACAGTACAGTTGTACAGCTTACGAATTGCTCTTGCGAATTGAAGGAATTGAGCTGAATTGGTGTAAGACAGACTATGCCCAATTTTGGAATTGAGTTACCATACTGAGTATGGAGTTAATAGGTAGCTTCCGAAGAAGTTGCACCTGGAAGACGCAAGAGCTTCCTTAGGTCCTTTTGAAAAACTTCGCGAGAATTATTCGAAGTGAGGGTATTGTCGTGCACTTTCCCAAACCGGTTTACTTTCAGGACATCATATCAATCTAGGATCAAGCGATAAAATTTATACGTTATATCCATCCTGTTCGAACGGGGAAACGTTGTCACTTTTCTTCGTAAACAAAAATAACACAAATTTCATTAACAAGGATGTGTGTATGTGTCTAATTGTCTGTTCTCGTCTGTGCCTGGGAAGTAAGGCGATCACTGAAAATGTAAGGAAAAAATCGCCTGAAAACTTTTCGTTAAGTTTCAATTCCCAAGCTCCGATTTTGCAAAATTTTTGTTTTACCAGCCTAATTATTATTTTTTCTCATATCTTTTGACGGAGTTTCGTTCATATATTACTATGGCGCGTAGAACAAGAAATACACGCGCATTTTTTGGGTATCATATTCCACGACGAAAAAGAAGAAAAAGATAAGGCGTTTTACGTGCTGATATTCGGCATGCTCGGCTTTCAATTCGGAGCGCCACTGTGCGAAATAATCCAAATCAAGAGAGTCGTAATTATACATGTGTTAAAATAGTAATATTTTGTACACTCCGCGAACCGGTACTGCTCTGCAAGGTGCGTCTGTGTCTGTGCGCGTGTTTTTAGTAGTGGCCCACAAACTTACATCCTGTGTTCAACTTGATGGCTAATTAGTGCTTGCATAAACTTTCGTAGAGCATTGATTGCTTATCAACATGATCCATCCAGCAGAACAGATTAGAACTGTCGGATCCTAGTTGGATAACCGTTACGATACGACCGGCTGCTGTTTGTGATATTTCTCATCATTTGAAGCAGCGGCACTGTCCTTGGAAGTCTCTTTCGTTCCTGAATGGTTTTTATGCAATGCTTTTCATTAATTTATTATCCACTTGCACCGGCACAGGAATAGCCGATCAGATGAACAGGTTTGCATTGGTGGTGACAGGCAGCTACTAGAGTGAACATATAGGTAGATAGCACCAATCTCCTTCCAAGGTCTTCATTCGAACTTGCAGCAAGGCGACAAACAATGCCCTGCTTTAAAAAATGGGCGCGTAATATTTGTTCGTGTCTCCGAACATACGTGCGAAAATGGTTAGAATTATGAAAGTTTTGCTATTAGCTATTAAAGAGACTCGAACGGGAAGTAAAATCAAGACCGTTTTGCTTGTGCTTTCCGCTTTTGAAGTGATGTAATATCAAATAGGATGCTTACCTGAAAAAAAGAGAAAAAAAATGCAAAATTAGTCAGTTTGAAATGTAATCACACTTAGGTTATTCAAATAATGCACAAATTTTATTTACTTGTGACGGTGCTATCACGCAACAGCAATAATTATCGACCGGTTGTTGGCGAAAAACGGAAAAATCCAGTTCAAGCCCGAGGAAGCTTAAGCAAACCTATTGCTACACCTTCGGCAGAAGGTGCTAATCGAGATCGGTCACCTTGTATGACACGACGGCGGTTGAGTACATTATTCGATTGTAAAATATTTTTTTACACTAAAGTAGACACAATTTTCGCCAGGATGACTTTCAGACGGATCGATACTTATAAAACTGATTAGCAAGGTTGTGCCAATCCACTGGGCTTAAACTTTGATGATTCCCGGACACGAGGGGATAATACTGGAATGAGGTGGAATTACGACTGTACTGGATATTGACGTTACGACTCATCGTTGTTAATAAAAGGAATAAAGAAATGGGTGACCTGAAAATGCTGGACAGGTCTGGCTCTGTTAATTCCTTGAACTGAGGCTTTATCGAACATATATTTTTTTTGTTTTATATTGATTCTTTCACGATATAGTTGGCTCTCACGTTTGATAATTCTACTAGCACGTACAATTAAGTGCACTTTCTACGCCAAAAGCTGCTTATCTACATATAGCTTTGCATATCGTATCATCAGCAATTTGCATATCCGCTATGTAAAAATAGCTAGAGGAGGAAAGTACACTTCTTACCCTCATACTGATCCTAGTTGGATCAGAAACTATTCTTACAAGCGATAAAAAAGTTTCGCGCGTTGAAAAGGACACACGTCGCTATATGATATACCGGTTTAGTGTAACCTTGACTATAATACACCGTGATAAGGATGGTTATTTAAAACATTTCAGAAAGGATATTTCTCTGTATCAAAACCATATGTTCAAAGCATTTTGAGAGCTAGAAATATTGTTAAAACTATTTTTAGTAAGTAGTGAAACCATAAAAAACTTTATAGTTTGATAGCGTGACACAGATCTGGCACGTTTCTTACCGATGAATGTTAAGCAAAACAAAACTACCACGCCCAATGTTAAATTACCGGAAGTATTTGAAGCACCACAATTCATTTCATCAGTGTCGTATAATAGTATCATACCGACAATATTCGGGTGGTGCGCAGAGCTTTCAAGTTTGCCACGGGCCGGGCGGGCGCTCGATCGGTTTGAACAAAATATCCCTGAAGGTATGCAACAGTTGCACTCAAGCAAGCACCACCAGTTTGCCATTCGAGCTGCTTCATGTTTAGTAAAGCTTCATTTACCGAGGGGTGGCTCAAATTTCGGAATTAAAGCAGACACAAGCTTCTGCTGTTGCTGGCCAGTGCAGTGCCGAGCATCAGTGCAGTGCATAACCAATGAAGTGGTAATCGAAACAAAAGTTTTTAACCTCAAACACCCTACACTGCTGAATGGCGTTACAAAAAGGCATACATAATAACGCCGCCGACCACTTCGTTAAGTGTTCATCGCCAATGCAAAACGGATGAATACGGCGTGTAGTGCATAAATAAAAGTGAAACCACTTGACTGGCTGACTGAACGGGTTTGATTGAAATAACCTCCCACGGGTGCTGTTGAGTGCAGCAGCATTTTATGCGGTTTGCATTGGAAGCTGTGCTTTACATACATTACGCAGGTCCAATGTTGCTGCAGCAGGAAAACTTCTCGGTCTCCATTATCGTAATGTAAAATACGCAATCGGGCGCGACCGGATTGCAGTGTGCAGGAGCAATTATTGAAATAAGTTTAGCAGTGAAAACTTCAAGGTATACATCCATATGGGATGTGTACAAAATGGTGACCATGGACTGCATATCATTCTTTTATTCCACAATTGTCTATTGACATTAATAGGTGTATTTTTGAAGCATTTTTTAACGATATATACAACAAACCTTTAATAATTGGCATAAATTCGTGTTAGTCAACAAACAAGAAGTTTGATTATGACATGTCTGCTTTAAATACGTTTTCTAATGAGATTTCAGTTTTGGTTAATTTATAGTAGCGAGCGTATCGAAAAAAACGATCGAAGGTAAGACCTGTTTATGCATTTTTACAGCATTGTTTTCTTTCAGGACATCAATTTGGGCTAAGGTTAAGCAAATCAATCAATCTCTGACCAGTTGGGACGAGAAGATTCTGTCACTTTTTTTTCTAAAGTCGAAGTAAACGAAATCGCTGGTGTATCAAAATTGTCATGAGGTTAGAAATGAATAAGTGTGATTAGATGATTCGCTAATTCTTGACAGTCCTTGATATTTATTCATCAAGGCTTCAATGTCGCTCTCTTTCAACGCCTGCGTTTCTTGGCCGTAGAGTACTACCGGGAGAAATAGCGTCTTAGAGCGCTAGTTTTGTATGGAGTTGCAGACTACGGAACCTCAGCTGGTTACGTAATCCGTAGAAGGCCCTGTTGGCAGCTACTATCCGCCTTTTTACTTCACGGCTCACATCGTTGTCACATGTTACTAACGTACCAGGGTAAACAAATACATCGAGTACTTCTAAAATAGCTGCATCTATCACCACCGCAGTTCCAACACCCGCAGGGCTATCACGCTCTCTACCAGCCACCATATACTTTGTTTCGGTAGAATTTATGATAAGCCATATCTTCGCATGTTCCCCCTTAAGATGCGTGTGGGCTTCTTCCACAGCTCTACGGTTAACACCGATGATATCGATGTCTTCCACGAACCCTAGGAGCATATGGGATTTCGAGATGATGGTACCGCTTCTCTGCACGATTGCCCTTCGAATAGTACCTTCCAATGCAATGTTGAACAGCGAATTCGATAGTCCGTCACATTGCTTCAAACCATCGAACGTCACAAACGAGTCAGATGTCTCATCCGCTATCCTGACGCTTGATTTTGAATCATCAAGGATAGTATGTATCAGCCTAATCAGTTTTATTGGAAAACCATGTTCAAGCTGCCACAGCTCATTTCGTTTAACTGAATCGTACGCCGATTTAAAGTCTATAAACAAATAATGAGTCTGTAAGTTAAACTCCCGGAATTTATCGAGTATCTGTCGCAAGGTGAACATTTGGTCCGTCGTTGAGCATCCATCTCGAAAACCTCACAGGCATTCGCTAATGAAGGTTTCCTGCAACGGCCTCAGTCTGGGAAACAGAATGCGGGAGAGAATTTTGTATGCAGAATTGAGGAGAGTAATGCCTCGATAATTGCTGCATTCGAGTCGATGGTCCTTTTTGTAAATAGGGTCTATGAGGCCTTCCAACCAGTCTGTAGGTAGTTCCTCCTCAGTCCATAGCTTTAGTATAACCTGATGGATTGCACAATACAGCCGTTGCTCTCGACTTTCACAAGTTCGGCAGGGATACGGTCCTTTCCAGCTACTTTGCCGTTTTTCAGCTCTCCCGCTGCTTTTCTAACCTCGTCCAAAGTTTGTGGATCCACACCTTGTCCATCATCCTCAATCATTATCCTATTTCTGTTGACCGCTCCATCTTGTTCATCATTCAACAATGCATCGAAATGCTGTTTCCAACGCCTAGCCACCTCCAATCTTTCAGTAATCAGGTTCCCCTCTTGTCGCAGCACATAACAAGAGTTGGCACGGACCGGTTCCTGATTCCGTTGATCGTATTAAAGAAGCTTCTCGTAACGTGCCTCTCGAAGCAATTCTTCGCCTCCGCAAGAACGCGATCCCAGTGTTGACGTTTCTTACGACGGTGAAAGTCTCTTTGCGGCAGCTCTAGCACACAATCACAGTTGCAGCCAATATGTGACTTCTGGCTCGATTCTTCTCATCAGCCACTCGTTGGCATTCTCCGTTAAATTACTCACTGGAAGTGGCTGCAGCAGTAGTACCCAACACTTCACGCGCTGTAGTACTGATCGCGTCTTGGATGCGCCTCCACTGTTCGTTCAGGTTCTCTCCAATTTGTTCAACGATCCGTTCATCAATCTTTCGAGAGTACTCTGCAGCAACTCTCCGTCCGCTGATAACCGCCGAATGTTCAGTCGTACCTTCCTCTTTAATTTCAATTTGAATACAGTTGACAACCGGGCGCGGATCTTACTTACTACGAGATACTCTAGCTCCTCTAGCTGCAGCGAAGTTGATTAGCCTCAGCCCATTGTCGTTTATGGTAAGAATGAGGCTTTCTCTACCAATAACGGAAGAACTTGTGCATTAACACCGCAAAGCGATTTGTTGAAACTGTTGAAACTGCATTACGATAATGCAAACGCATTCATCGGGGCGGACCGCGAGCTTCGAAATATGCGAAAGGAGTTTCGTCATCAGTTTCATACCTTGGACTGGAAAGGCTACTGCATTGAAAACAAAATTACGCTCCATCATATTTCGGTTAGATCTCCGCACTTCGACGGAATCTGGGAAACTGGAATTAAATCGTTTAAATTCCACTCTCGTCGCATCATGGGCAACCGCTCATTTAGCACAGAACCAACTACAAACTATCTTTGCCCAAATTGAATGCCAGAAGATGGTTATAGTACCCAAACAGAGTGTGCCAAAACTAGGTTAGGGAGGGTCATTGAAACCCGCCCAGTTAGCTCCGGTGTACGATGCTGTCCTAACAAGCCAGTCATCGTGTGTTCGAGTCTCGATTGGGCGGTGCTACTTATAGAGTCAATAGGATCTTTGCACTAGCCCCGTAATTTTCCTGTACTCTAATAATCGGCTGCGAAGTCGGTCGATAAAGAAGGGACAAGTTCTTAAGGACGTCTATATACCCATCGCTTTGCTTTTTTAGCATTATTGAAGCAACGCTTATTGAGTATGTGTACCGTTTCTCTTTACCCAAGCTGAAGGATCCGCTGATCAAACCAAGCTATAATGGGAGCTAACTATAGCCGGATTCGAACATAACTGTTTCATCAGTTTTTTGTAGTACACTCAAGTCTTTTTTTACACGGTTTGTTTTTTTCGATTACTCAAGAACGGTACAACTGAGGGACCATTTACAAAATACGTGACGAATATCGGGCCTCTCCCAAATGTATTAAGATATAAATGAATGGTCCCTAAGTTGCCCTGTTCCTAATAATCGAAAAAACAAACCGTGTAAAAAAAGTACTTGAGTGTAATTTGATTTGATTTGGCCTGATTTTTAAAGAGGTCCTAACTGCAAATGAGAGATTTTCTTCACGTTTCCTCTC
Organism: Sabethes cyaneus; assembly: GCF_943734655.1. NCBI lineage: Eukaryota > Metazoa > Arthropoda > Insecta > Diptera > Culicidae > Sabethes > Sabethes cyaneus. The sequence goes on from NC_071355.1 coordinate 47,425,287, forward strand.
TTACGCTTATCACGACGATGCAAATACACTTGATGGAATGTTTTTCGCACGAAATGGTTGTTGGTGTAATAAGCTAGCTAATCATTAGGAAAAATTGCGTTGAAATGCTTTCATGCATTCTTAATACAGTTGGTTTTCGAATTTGACATGGTTCGATTTTGGCAACAAAAGTATTCGTTTTTGGCAACGCAAGGTATTTCACTTCCAAAAATATGCTTAAATATCAATCAATTTCCGCATACATGCTTTAAATGACGAAAAAATGATGCCCTGAGTATGTTCATGAAAAAAAGTTATGTGGTTTCGAACAATAATATTTTTATTGCCGTAGGACTACGTCTTACCGCAGGGTGTCAATAACTTATTTGCAACGGATGGATAGCTCTTGTCGGACTTTTTAAGCATAAAATGGTTGCAATCGTTGATTAATGATATTTAGTCAACTTCTAGAACATTTACTTTAAATATTTTCATATCGAAAAAGGGTCTCGATTTTGGCACGGTTTCGACTCTGCTCCAGAGGGTGGCAAAAATGGACGGCTTTTCTTCTTCGTATGGGAGTATGGGCACTATATCACCACAAAGTAAGCAATGTCATGGGGCTTCTATGTCGCCTGCTCGACCAAATATTATGCCTTGTTTTTGATGGAACTAGCTCTTTATTATATACTAGCTGTAAACCCCGCGCGTCGCCTCGCGTCTAATTGAGAGCAAATTGGAGGTACGCTATGTAACGCTAACGCTATGTAACTCTATGAAGTGCAACTACGTTACTTTTGCTCGTCTTGAATGTAATCTGCTATGATTGGTTTGAGTCTTTACTTAATGTGGGAGATTATTTCCACGAAAATACATATCGCGCCCCTTGTTTTTGCGACAGACATAGGCCTCTTTTATATTTATGATGATTATAAGCAGTTGAAACTGAACGAAACCATCCCGAGGAACGGTATAGAAATAAATTGAAGAGATTGAACACTGAGCAGAGCAAAAAGCAAAGCAAAGCCTAGGCGCTACATTCCGTTATCGAAATTTGACCTTCTGTTTTTTTATACGACAGACTTCGCAACCAGCTGTTAGAATACAGGACAATTGCAGGGCCAGTTGCTACGATCCTATTAGCCCGTATGAATAAAACAGTTTGCTTTGCTTTTCCCGTGTAAATCTTATGGAAGGAGTAAAGCAAACTGTTTTATTCATACGGACTATTGATTCCAACAGCCTCTCCTAGCCGAGATTCGAACATACGACGACTGGCTTATTAGGCCAGCATCATTCCTCGAGGCCACCTAGGAGACCACTGAGCAGAGCACTACGCGCAAAGCTACGACAATAGAAGCAAAGCAAAGCAAAGCCTAGGTGCTACATTCCGTTAACGAAACTTGCCCTTCTGTTCTTATACGACAGACTTTGCAGCCAGCTGTTAGAGTACAGGACAATTGCAGGGCCAGTTGCTACGATCCTATTGACTCTAACAGCCTTTCCCAGCCGAGATTCGAACATACGACGACTGGCTTATTAGGCCAGCGTCATACCTCGAAACCAATTAGGAGATTAGACGACAATAGAAGCAGGGTCACGAAAAAGTGATTCTACAGCATGATAACGCTCCGCCACACGTTGTCGAACCGGTAAAACTTGCCTGGAAGTATACAAATGGGATATCTTATCCCACCATATTTCCCAGATATTGTCCGTTTTCCGATTAGTACCAGAAAGTTGGAAATAATTTGTAGCTAACGGCAGTATTTCAAATGATCACAATTTTGCACAATAAGGTTGCATTTTCATTAAAAAACAGTAAACAAAAGGAGATTTACGTGTAACTGTTTCGAGTACGAGTACGGGGAATGTTTCTGCATGGTTTTACATATTGTTTCTACAGTTGCCAGGCACTTATGTCTCCAAAAATTCAAGTTCAAGCGACTGATGCGTGAAAAAAAAACACAAAAGAACGACCAGAAACCAATCAAGCATGCTATGCTAGCGCTCATTGTTTTAACGTTCCTTTGTCAATAGGCAACAAATTATGAAATCGTCAATAAAGCATTTTTCAAATTCACACGCTCTTCTAGCGTTCTTTTTCTCCTGTGTTGTTCCTTTCGAACTTCATTTCAATTTGTTTTAGGAGCCAATTTTTCAAATTTTTCGCAGCGAATTTACAAAAATTATGATAGCCGTTGGATAATTCAACAGATTTGTACTGCAAATTTTGCTTGTAAGGGTTTAATTATATTCTAAGTCACCTTTAAAGCGATTTCAATGCATTTTCTGTGTGTTTCCTTTTGAGGAGAAATTGTTTTGAAATTTCTATGATTTTGAATATTGATTTATAATCATTTTTCTCATCGTATTTGCGGAAATTGTAACCAGTGAGTAAACATTATCACAAGGAAAATACGATGCTTGATAAATTCGAAAGCATCTTTAAAAGATTCTAAATTCCATTGCTAGTGTATTCTGACTTAAATTTTCACTGGTCTGATAATACATTATTTGATGGGATGCAAAAAATACATGTAATCGGCAGCCCAGATAACACACTTTGGTACTTATATGTTCTTATGTAGTGTGAAATATAACTTTTTCGTGTAGATATGATTTCGTATTTCTCAGTTGCAACCGAGATATACAAATGAAATTGTTTACTGCGGGGTTTGATCGTCGAAGTATATACTGTCTTTACCCGCGATTTCGATAATCCCAGGGAATCGGTAGATTAATTGTTAGCATGCGAGGGCGCCTTTTTCGACGGTGAGGTGACGGACCGACATGTAAAAACCGAGTGAATTCCGAAATGTACGTGAAAAACCGCGTAAATCCGAAAATCGCTGTAAAAAACTCGTGTATTTCTAAATTACGCATTAAAATAAATGCGTAGAACGCAACCGTAACGCGTAAATTCCAAAAATCGTGTAAATTCCAAAATTTACGTAAAAAACCGCGTGAATTTCGAAAAGATCCTGTAAAGATCCGAAAATTTTGCAATTTGCGTAAAACGTCGTGGGTGTCAAAACTACATCTAAAAAAAGTATAAAAGAGTATAGTGTAAAAAATACCGCGCAAATCCCGAAATTCCCATAAATTTAAAATTCAATAAGAAAAATAGTCGCGTGTTTGCCGGTTTCAGTGTATGATAAAACACAAAAATTTACTCCTCAGGAGACGTAAAACATTCAAGCGGACAGTAAACCATCGCAATCTGGTTGTTTTCATGTTTTCAAAACTGAATTCGGCTATTCATTCTATTGAGTTTACAAAGGAAGCACAAGTTACTCTGAACAAACAATCACGTAGTCGAGCGTTTCCTCGAGGTTGCACAGCAGCGCAGTACACTGAACCGAACCGCTACCGTTCGTTCGGTTTGGCACGTCATCAGGCAGGCAGGCAGGCAGGCAGGCGGCCAGGCAGCTCTCACAACAAAGGGTATTAGAGCTCTAGCTACTATCAGAGGCTACGAACGACGAATGAATGCTGCGCGTCAGTGAAATCCTGCCTGACTTCGTCCAAGTTCGCCGCGGCGGCGAGAAAGCCACTCGATTTTATTACCGCACGTAGATTCGTAGCACACATAGCACAAGGTTAATCGTACGATTAGCTGTTACATCAGACCTTGGTGCAAATGTGGTAGAAATCGCATAGTGGATTGGTACAGTGTCTCTCTCTGGTGGGTTCGGTTAGGTTAGAAATAGTGCATAAAGATTGACGGCAAAGATGATGGTACGGTTTTCGTTGGTGTGTGCTCACTCTACTCCTCGCCACTGTTGCACTGCACTGCCGTAGGAGTCACGTCGACGTCGACGTCGAGTAGGGGGCGAAGCTTATTCGAGCTTTTTTTATGTTAACTGAAGTATAGAGAGAGGCACGGTTCTTTGACGATAACGTTTTACTACTATGCGGGTCGAACCATTCGAAGGCTATTCGGGGAAAATGGCCTCTTGAATGTGTTTGCCGATGATAGCACCGTTTTGCCTGTGCATGGTTGAACGTTGATCTGTATATATGTAGGTACATATGTTTAGTGAACATTATCAGCTACCTTTAATGGCTTCCGACGAGACTGATGATGACTGGGAAATAACAGAATAAGCTCGACTTCTTTGTAATCGTATTCTTTCGTCACAAAGTTATCTTTAAACAGACGGAGTTATTTTTTTCGTGTAGAAATTAATAACAACCCAAAATGAAATGGACTTTTTTAATTCTTCTCGCATGGAATATCGAACACAAACAATGAGCTGATCACAAAACATGACAGTCAGTTAGTCAGTCAGTCAGTGCATCGGTTCATAGTGGTGGCATAAACACAAAGATGGCCATTATGCTGCGATGCTATGGGAGACGATGCTTTCTTATGTAAGCGTATTTCGAGCGTTGCAGCGTTCGGTTCTTCTTACTTGGTGGTATACTGTGAACAATAATCCCGTAGGCCTGTATCGGTACGATCTTCCGTTGATGCACTAAACCGGGCAGCGGGCAAGCAACAGGTAGGGTCAGACGGAAGCGGTACCGCGTGTGGTTGTGGTAGTTGTTGTCATTATTGTTGGGTAGCAAACCGGGAATGGCAGATCCGACGAACACAACCGAACACGGGTGGATGAGGTTCGTATGCAGGAAGATTCGGGGGAGAGAAAAGAGCAGAAAGGGTGTGAGTTTCATGCTGTTTTTTCTGCAGGACAGGAAAAGGGGTAATAACTTTTTTCGAGGTAAACATAACAGGAACATGGATGGTTTCAGGTTTAGTGTAGCAAGCAAATAAATACATCAAAATCAAAATGATAGTCACATCATGCACTGAGTGAAATTATTCAATATTGAAATTTATGTTATGGTGAAAGCTGGGAAACGGACAACGTAAAACAATATTTATTCAAAATTTGTTTTGTGCTTGTTATTCAGTTTAAAAAAAAGTTTATTTTAAAGGATCTATCTGCTGTCCTGTGCAGCGCGGATATCTACTTTTCGAATTACGAGTGTCTCTCACATAGCCTCTGTGTGATTTAATAAAGCACCACACATCATGATCTTGACATAGATTTGCCCTGAGTGTGGTTTGTCAATTTCGTTTGCGAATATGTTGTACGTCATCATTGAGACGGGCGCGGCGTCGAGGAAGTGGCCGGCGGTCGGTTGGACGGTCGGTCAAGCACGGAACATTAGAACTCAAACACTTTCATCTCACACGGCTCGCTTGATGATGAGTCTTTGTTGTTTTCGTAGCGCGCACTTTCCGAGGATTGGAGCGCAGTGACATGCCAGCTAATAATAAAATTCATGAATCGAGCGAACGAAAAACAAGACGCGAACGATGATAGCACGTGCCACACGCAGCGGCAGCATTTTCAGTCAGTCGCCCGCCCGCTAGATGAAGTCGGTGAAGAAGATATTTATTTCGTTGCTGCGAAACTACCGGATCCGCCAACCGGGGCAAACACTCAGTTGATTGTCTCGGCAACGCGAGTGGGGGGAGAAGGGGAACTTAATTTGTTATGTATTACATCAATCTTGGGAATGAAATTCCAGTGAATTTAAGACATTTTTAATATATTGTACACGGATTTTATCAAATTTATTCCGTTCTTAGTAACGACGAGGCTTAACTTCGTTTAAAGCGTCTTTTTTAACGTATGCAAGGTTAAAGTGAGACTAAAAACAGGCTAGCATTTCAAGCTTGACTACAAAAACCACACATAATAGTCCCCTAACATTAAAACCACAAAAAATAGCTTTTCCTATCCCACCTACTACTACAGACAGACCATTCCCCACAACCGCGGCGCCAGCTGTAATGCGTACACCACCACCACCCATCGCATCAGGCTTGACGAAAACATAACGATACTGCGCATTAGTTTGCTTCTTTCTGACTTCCTTCTCGTCCGTCCGTCCGATCACGGTACGGCCCGTCGTCGTAAGTAAGTTTGTTAAGCGCGAAGCACAGCACACCAAAACAACAACTCATAACGTCGGAGGACGGACGACGGGGCTCGGTCAACAACCAGCCTAGACACAGATAGCGCACCGAAGCATTGCCCTGACGTAGGTCCGTCCAACGCGATTGTGTCGAGGTGAAATGGCAAGCAAAGAGAGGAACCAACATGATTCCGACATACATTGTTCACGATGTACCAACCCAACCCAATAATAAGGAAGGAGAAAAAAAAACAAACGAACGAATCACACTTTTTTCGGGTTACCGCCTAGTGAAATGACCGTTCGGAGGCACATTACAGAAAATTTGTGAGAACTCATGTTTTAGTTAGGTTCGGCTTGTGCATATTTGATGAGGATTCAACAATTCGGTGAGCCACGGACACCACCACGAGTCCATGTCGGTGCAATACTGTACGTAGTTCTGCACGCGACAAAGAAAGGTGTTAAAACTTATTTAAATTTCAATTCCGTATACGATAAATAATATAACAAACACCTATAAATTTGATTTAATTGTTCAGTGGATGGAAGTATTCAACCTGACAAGAATTTTAAATTTTGGGGAACTAACGCTTATATGTTACTAGCTGACCCGACAAACTTCGTATTGCCACAAATTAAACTGTGTTGTGCATTAATCGTGCATCTCGGATGACCTTTGTCACAATCTCGAGTTTTGCAAGTTTTTGGGGAGTTCATGGGTGTTTTAATATACAAAAATCCCTCCTAAAAAGGGAAAGGGGTCCTAATTCATCATATAAAAAATTCATGCATCCACATGCCAAATTTGATTAAATAGTTCTCGAGTTATGAGGAAATCAGTATTTCATTTGTATAGGAGCCTCCCCTCCTGAAGCGGGGAGAGGTTTCAATTCACCATAGAAAACATTCTTGTCTCCAAAAACACCCACATGCCATGTTTTGTTCCATTTGCTTGATTAGTTCTGGAGTTATGAGGAAATTTGTATTTCATTTGTATGGGAGCCCCCCTCCTAAAAAGGTAAGGGGTCCTAATTTATTATAGAAAAAAATTATGCCTCCAAAAACACCCACATGCCAAATATGGTTCCATTTGATTAATTAGTTCTCGAGTTATGAGGAAATTTGTATTTCATTTGTATTCACCACAGAGAAATTCTTGTCTCTAAAAATACCCACATGTAACATTTTGTTCCATTTGTTTGATTAATTCTCGAGTTATGCAGAAATTTGTGTTTCATTTGTATGGGAGCCCCCCCTCTTAGTGGGAGGAGGGGTCTCTAACCATCATAAGAACCTTCCCTGGCATCAAAAACCCCTATATGCAAATTTTCACGCCGATCGGTTCAGTAGTTTTCGATTCTATAAGGAACATTCGGGCAGACAGACAGAAATCCATTTTTATAGGTGTAGATTTGTATGGGAGCCCCCCCCCCTCTTAGTGTGGGGAGGGATCTCTAACCATCATAAGAACCTTCCCTGGTACCAAAAACCTCTACATGCAAATTTTCACTCCGATCGGTTCAATAGTTTTCGATTCTATAAGGAACATAGAGCAGACAGAAATCCATGTTTATAGGCATAGATTTGTATGGGAGCCCCCCCTCTTAGTGGAGGGAGGGGTCTTTTGCCATCGAGAGAACCTTCCGTAACCCCAAAAACCCCTACATGCAAATTTTCACGCCGATCGGTTCAGTAGTTTTCGATTCTAAAAGGAACATACGGACAGACAGACAGAAATCCTTTTTTATAGGTATAGATAGATTCCCTCCTTTCCGAGGAAGAAGGGATCTCGAACAACCATGGAAAAAAATCCTTCCTCTAAAAAGCCCCAGTTTTCGAGTCTAAGGTATATACAGACAGAAATTAATTTTCATAGGTATAGATTTACACCAGAAGTTGTCAAATAGTGGAGTGAAAAATGGTTTTAGTGTTGGAAGATAGAGTAAAAAACAATGCATTTTTCTAGAAGAATCTTGAAACGGATCACAACATTAATTTGAAGCTTTTTACGTCCAATAGAGGGTTAGTTAAGCTTTAAAGGATTTTTTTAAATGAAACGAATAAATCAATAAAGCTGGCAAATAAAAAGTTGTTGGAAACCAGGTATAATATCCAGCAAATTGAGTGTTAGATTAAAAAATGCAAACAATAAAAGCTACACATTACTACCCTGCGGTACCCTTGCGGAAAATTAGACATATTTTACACGAGAAACAACTTTACCCAAGTTTAGCTTTCCTGGTGAATATTATAATTGAGAACTTGTTCGTGTTTTTATTTAATCATTGTTTTTTTTTTGCAGTACTAAATTGAGCTGACTTAATGAAAAAAGAATGAAGGTTTGTGCCTAGGCACGAACGAGGAGCTCACGTAGGACTACAAATGCAGGTTCAATTCGACAAAGATTGACATTTTGCAAATGTTGCAAAATGTAATTTGCCAAGCCATAATTTTTGTCAGCGCTTCGAGCATCACTTTAGTGGTGACGATTCATTATCGATCGTACGAATTAAGGTTTTTCAATATTATCAGTCCAGGGCTGTCAATCTTCAATCCTATCGAACAAGGTGCATCATGCTCGACGGCGCACATGCCACATGGCGGAATCTATCCCGGACTCTGCTGACAACCGTTTTGGCTACTTTTTCGTCAGGAATTCTAGCCACTTGCCAAGCCTGACATATTGTACTACCTTCACTATAGCAGTATATTCGTATAATTGATACAACTCGTGGTTCATGCGTCTATGACACCTTCCATTTTTCATTTTGCCGTCAAGTATACCGTTGATATTGATCGAAGAATTTTACGTTCAAAAACACCAAGCACTCGTCGATCAGCTACCTTCAGCGTTCAGAATTCATGTTCATAGAGGACCACTGGACAGGACTTAACATGTTCTGTAGAGGGCCAGTTTTTTGCGAATTTGCAGCCTACCGAACTTTAGCTGGTTAGGTAATCCGTAGAAAACTCGTCACGCAGCTGCAATTCGTCGTTTTATTCAGCGACTTACATCGTTGCCACATTCTTCGTTCCAAGGCAATGTTGAATAGCAAACAAGAGAATGTATTCCCTTGCTGCAATCCATCCAACGTTCCGAAAGTGCTTGAGATCTCAACCGCTATTCTGACGCATGATATCCAACGTCGTACGATTCAGTCTAACTAGTTTCGTCGGAAAGTCATGTTTCAACATTATTTGCCACAGCTCATTTCACTTGATTGAATTATACGCCACCTTAAAGCCAATAAACAGTTGATGAGACTGCAAGTTGTACTCCCGGAACTTGTCTAGTAACTGACGCCGGGTAAACATTTATTCCGTCGTAGAGTAATTCTCACAAAAATCAGCTTGGTACTCGTCGGTCTCAGTCTGCAGAACAGAATGCAGCAAAGCGCTGCTATGGACAGATTTTTTAACCAGCATTAAAAAATTTTGTCGCTCGAAAAGCGTTTTGTTATTCGATACTATAATTTAATTTAAAAAGAAATTATTTAAATTAAGCAAGAAATTAAAATTCCACTTTAATTTCTTGAGATTCATTTTGAATCTGAAAAGAGCTCGTTGGAATCAGTCAAGTCATTCGAAGTACGTAGAATCGAGAATAACCTTCTTAAAGTTAAATTAAAACAAGTGAACTATTCTTTTTCATATGTTTTCAATTACAAAGAATCATGAATACATTTATCAATTCTTTAGAACCGATGATTGTGTGCTTCTATGTTTTGCTTCCTATTGAAATATTTACGCAATGCATACCTTTTAATAAATAACGAATGCAAGAAGATAAATTCACTGACAAACAAAAGCTTCAAATGTCAAAGCACAAAACTGATAATGCACATCCAGGGACAAACCACACATACCTACATAAACAATCGATCTTTTAAGTAGAGCAAAATACATTTGGCACGTGATTTACTTTCCTCCTGCTGCAGAAAGCACTCAGAAGGAAGCCAAAAAGGAATGCTCTGGCAAAACTTATACACCAAAGGCTGCTGGTTAAAGCTGGTTGCGGTTTTCAGTTGCACAAGCCAATTTCATGGCTGATCCCACCACTACCCACCGCCGGGCACACGCGACACGAACGATTTATCCCAATCACGACCGAAATCTAATTAAATTCTTCACGGACCAACCTAGTTGCTAAATCGCTCGTCAAAGTTTATAAGGCTTGCGGTTGGCGAAAGCTTCTAGTTCTTCCGAAAGTCGGAAAACCCTAACTTTGCTATCGCACACCAGCTTCAGTGTGACGTCGCCTGCGGGTGACATTGGCAATCCAAAGTCGGCTGCCTGCGGTCGCCGCCATGGGAAAGCAAAAAAAAAACAGCCCACATTTTTCGGTGCAGCACATGAACACAAAACTTCGTTGTACGGCTTCAAGGTGGGACATTCCTTTCCACTTGGACATGGGCACACACTGCAGATCGGTGCACATGCGCCTTGTTCTGCTCTACTGTTTTATTGTACCGGGGCACGATGCATACATTGCCGGTTGAAAAGCGAAAGCCGCATTCCGATTCACACTTGGATGCTTTGGAAAGTAATTTTCCCCTTTCTGCTGCCGTGCAGCGATATATTTTCCTAGCCCGAGCAGGAACCGGCAAGCGCGCGAGCCCGGAAATGCCCTGAACTTCTGAAAACGGGACTGCAGCAGCAATGCAAGGAAGCTGCAGCAGCCTCTCACGTCACGTGTTGGTATCTATTTCCCAATCATATGGTTCGCTTCGAACGGCGCGTGCATTATCGTTCGATTGAACTTTTTCCCATTGCTTTCCGGCCGCCGGCCGCCGCCGCTGCAGCGCTGTTTGCGCAAAAGATGATGACAAATGTTTTGCACAGCACCACAATGTTGACATTCCCATTACCAGCAACAATGGATTAATGATATCATCATCCATCATTCGGCCTAATGGAAGGAACTGGAGCTTTTCTCCAGGGAGAAGCTTGAATTGTTAATGGTATCGATTTTGCTGGGTTGACATAGTCGGAAAAGTATGCGCGACGAGCCAACATTCCGAGGGTGTTTTTTCTGTGCTTTTTTGTTTTTGTTGTGGAATAGTTATACCTACGGTCACAAGAAGTGTGTGCGGTGTGTGCTTGCTTGTTATTTATTGTGTCCGAATGGCATAGAAGCATATCTATTTCTGTTGGGTATTTCCGATTAGTCATGAAAAAAAAAAGTTAAAATACCTGAAGGTCTGCTTTGTTTGCTTCCAAGAAACTTTCATGGTTGAATTGTGGGCTAGTGATATGACCATCACTGAAACGTTCTTTCACGTTTTAGTCTGATTGTTAGATCGGTTTGATATCAATTTTTTTAGGAAATGATCTGATTGGAACAAAAGAGTCGACAGGGCCTATAAATATGAATTTGACGAGTAGCAACTTCGTTGATTGATTTTGTACACGCAGTAACTACGAAGCTAATCAACAAAGCTACATATGCACAGAAAAGAGTTTGGGAATTTCAAAATATATTTGAAACAATTAAAGCATTAAAGTGAGCTTAGTGATTTTTAATAAATTAAAACTTGAATCCAATTAGTAAATGCAATTTGCTGCTTCCAACTTTTTGCTCATTTCACAGGTGTTAAAATTCACGAGTGCACATCCGGAGGAGCAATGGCTGTGCCGGTGCGGCGTCGACCTAAGCTATCCCACTGGATTTGTCTGAATTGCAGAATCTGAAGAGGGCATGACTATACGTCTTTCTGCTCCACCTTCTACTGTTTGACTTTCTAGAATAACAGAAGGGAAATCTAGTCTATATCTTACATCGTAATATTTTAAATTTAGTAATGAAAATAGCAGTAGAATGAAAATGTATGCATGCTAATGCATGCTGATATCATGATGATATTGCCATAATGTAAACATGAATAATGCACCAGTAAGCCCGTACCGAGAGGTACGGTTGAAAAATTGTAGCGAAAAGACCTTATCACTACAACCGTGGTAAACAAGACGCCTCCGTCGATTTCTAAGAATAAGGGGACGCATGGTTATTTGTAAAACACAAAACATGGCTTTCAACAAATTAAATTCCCCAAAAAAATTGCCATCCTGTTAAGTGCCAAAACAGGTATCTAAACGTTCTATGACACAAGTTATCTAAAAAAATTAGATATTTTAGCTACATATAAGGAAAATTGAAAATCAAATGAAACCACTACCGCACATGTACAACGTACATGAGTCGAGGCCCCAGACTCCTGACTGTCCTCGTTGGACGACAAACCTTCTGCTGCTGCAAACAGTGGCAGTTCATTACGGACCAACAAATATTATTCATTATCCAAAAATAATTCAACCGAGGTCATGCGTCACGCCCTGTATCCCACCACAACGCGAGTACTCGCACTAACCTAGTACGCAGCAGCAGCAGCGTACAGCAAGTAAGTACGACGACGACACGACGACGGTGTCGATCTTGGCGGCGCAGAGAAGATTTTACGATCTGTGTGTCTCCGATGGTGGCCCACCACCGGAATCACGTGAGGGAAAACAAGTACTCACGAAATGTTTTCAACACTTTTCCCAGCGAGCGACATTCACTGGATGGGTAAATGCAAAACTCTACGTCTGTTTTCTCGAACCCCATCATATCAACTGTGACGTCTTGTGACTTGGCAATTAGTGTATTGCTTGCAATCAACAATAATGCTAATTGCAGGTGTCCCTCACTGTCACTCTGTGGATAAAACTAACCCGATCCCATTTGACTTTTACACTTCCGCCAGCTAGGCCATCGTTTTTACAACTTCGTAAATTAAGTTCAAAGCACGCACACTGCGAGAGCCGCCGTAAATAGAACCGCAACGCTACCAATTAGAAATATATTAATGACTGAAGGAAATAATAGAAGAAATCAATTGGGCGCAACTATCCCTACAGCAGTGACGGGATGCTAACGATATGATTACAATTGTGATTAATTGCGGAAAACGGAAAGAATATTTTAAACGGTGAATGATAAACGATAACTATCAATCTGATATGAACTAAGTTTATTAGTTCACTGTAATTCCATATCCACTAAGACGCTCAAAAAACTTCAGTCAATTTCGGTTGTGTTGGATCTTGACTTTTTTGTACCAAAATTGAGTACTCTTGAGGTAGAGGAACTGTAGTTTCAACAAGATGGTGCAACATGCCACACCGAGCGTGCCAGAATTGATTTATTGAAAGAAACGAATAATTTCGCCTTATGGAGTCGACAATTAGCCTCCAAGGTTATGCAATTTACCACTGCTGGACTATTTTTTGTGGAGCTTTGTGAAGTCACTGGGCTATGGTTACAACCTGCAGACGCAGTCAATCGTTTTGTTTGCTACTCTATCACTAGCATACGGCCTCCGTGGCTACAAAAAGTGACTGAAAATTGGACCTCATCCGATCCAGCCGACGGACCTTATGCCAGAAGTCATGTTCACAGAAAAAAAATGACAAAAAATACCTTTTGAATACAGCCAAATTCATGGCTATTAATACCATATGTCTGTGTTTTGGTTTTTAATTTAAATTTCTATTTAAAAAAACACCCTTTAATAAGTGCCTTCCAGTTCACCTCGTGTTCTGACACTAGTCCAACAAAACAGTCGCCGTATGTTCGAATCTCGACTGGGAGGGACTGTTAAAGTCAACGGGATCGTAGCACTAGCCTTCACAGTTCTCGAGTTGTTTCCAATTGACTACTGCAAATATCTCTAAAACCTATCGAGAAATGGTTCAGTTATGAGGGTGCAAACCTAACCACTTTTCGTTGCATGTTCAGAATTCGTGCTAAAAACCCGTAAAAAAAATTTAATTTTGTAGTATAAACAATGCACCTACAACAGTTTTTATTGTACACATTGAAACTTATGGTAAATTTATTGTAAAAGTGTCTCAAATTCAAATTTCTTCATATTATTGTTTCTAATTTTATGCAGTAGAATTGGGCATATTTCATCACAAAATTACTGCTTTTTTTAATATTATTTTATTTTTTCACTTAAAAAAATTACCATAAAAGGACGATAACTTTCACTATAAATTAAATTTTTTGTTCGCTAAAAAATAGATATTGTTTATTGTTAAGATACTTAACAACCCGTCATTTTTATGGTAGAATCTCTCAAAACCATGAAAGTTATGGTAGACTACAATAAGTTTGATGGTTTGGTTATCGTTTCTGACGATAAGTTTTCTTGTTTTTACTGTATTTTGTATCCTACTGATACCATAATTTTTATCTTCGTGCTATGGTTAATTTTTTCCGGGAAAGCATGCAAAACGAAAACGTAGTCCTACACTCAAAAACCTTTTATGTCGGTAAGAAAACATTCAATAACTTTAAGAAAAAACAACCGATTTCTATTAGTAATGCATTTTTATTTAGTTTGGCTCCTTAAAAATTTCTAGGTTTAGTTTTTGAAAACAATATCAATTAAGTGACCACCTTTATTAGAAATTACAAATTGACTCCTTTTTTCCGCGTTTACCTTTTTGAGCATCTCGTGTGTTATAGCGTCGATTTGCGTACGAATATTTGCCTTGAGCTCGTGAATAGTTTGTGGCTGGTTGGCGTAAACCTTGCTTTTCAGATAACCCCACAAAAAGAAGTCTGGAGGGGGTTAAATCAGGTGATCTGGGTGGCCAGTCAATATCGCCTCTTTTTGACACCAGACGTCCCTGAAATTCGTTGCAGAAATTGAATTCGCCGTGTGGCATGGTGCACCGTCCTGTTGAAACCAGTAACCTTCTAGACCTTTTTCGCGCATTCGTGGGCAGACATAATGATCCAACATCCACCGATATCGATTTCCATCGACAGTTTCATGGATAGCGATACATGGCGAAAATTGTGCTGAAATGGCGTTTCCAAAACATATCTAATGAAAGAAATCGGTTGGTAAATGTGAAAGTTATACAGCGTTTACATACCGACATAAAAGGTGGAGCACCCTGTATCTAAGAATGACTTTTCGCATTAAAACTCTGTTTTCAGCAAAAGTGTAGATATAAGTTCGGTCGTATGAAGTAAAAAATATGCACTAAATTGTTTTATTTTTACTTCATTCATCAAATTAAAAAAAAATCTTCACTAAAGGCAAACCATTAATGTCTGAATCTATTGTGGCATTCAAGCAAAATAGAGAAAGCGTTCTGGAGTGCGGCGAAAGGTCAAGTCAAGGTCAAGTAAATGATACCGCTACGCTAAGAATATGGATCACAATACTCAAACTGTAATTCCAACAGTGAGATTTGTAAGTCCCAAGTTAGCAGGTGATGAAACCTTGTCGGACTCAGGCTAGTAATCTAACCAGCGAACGATATGAAGACTTCAGTCAGTAACGCAAAGACAATTGACAAACTCAGTTCTGTTAAGTATTTGTTCCATCTGAAATTGGAAGAGAATTAAGTAGACGGTGCGCTGTGAGGTTAGAACCTACAAAATACTATCAAGAACTTCTTATGAGTCACTTTCGGTGACATTAGCTAATAAAGCGATTCACTGGTCTTTTGTAGATTTCACAGTATTTAACGGATCGCACGATAAAATGAGTCCCAAATCATCCACATTTTTTCTGTCTGTGGACCACGCCGAACAGTGTTTTTATCTTTTAAAATATTGTCCAGGTGTTATTCTGTATTCCGCAATTCGTTCTTTTGCAATAACAGTATTCTGTAGGTCAATTGTTTATTTTCCGTGCTTGAGTGTCAGTAATATTACCCGTTTCGTTCAATTTTTGCTGCATTCTAATATTAATCTCACCGTTGCTAGACGGAACTATAATATGCCCTTGGACAAAAGGCTTTATTACGGCTTTTAAGCCAGTACTGTTCTTATAAACAGTCCTGGCCAGAGGCTTTTCGCAGTAAGGTAGTATTTAACAGAAAAAGAGGATATGGAAAAGCATTTTAGAAATAATCTCTTACTATTTGTGGATATACGTATGGATGGATGTTAATCCTTTTCCTCGAAACTTACTACTGTACATTACCGCCCGAGTAACATTGAAGGTTTTATGGCGCTCTTATGATGGTTTTTATGACTAATTTTGGTCATAAAAACCAAATACCAAACTCGTGCTTTTAGTCTTTGACCTTGCAATACGGTTAGGCATTAATATTAATATTTTTTTGAAACGGTGGTTCTACAATTGATGGAGGGACGGTAGAGGGAAAGTAATGAAAATATTTTTGGAGTGGAGGGGAAAGAGCGGGAAGGTGAGGGGGGGGGGGGGGCGTTATTGGTAGTTACGCTTAGCATTGGACAAAAGGTAGGAGTCATAACGACTACTTGTTAAGCGTAGCTACCAACAACCGCCCCCCTCACCTTCCCGCTCTTTCATCATCGCTCCAAAAAAATTTTCATTGCTTTCCCCCTACCGTCCCTCCATCAATTGTAGAACCACCATTTCAAATAAAAATCATAAAAACCATCATAAGAGCATTATAAAACCTACAAGGTAACTTGGGCGTTCTGGTTTCTAGAACCACGAAACGAAACAAGATATAATTTGTCTATGGAGAAGAAGTTTCATTACGCTCCTCACGCTGGAACCACTCTCGTAGCTTGTCCAGGCAAGAGGATTCTTTGTTGGAAGTTTCAATGCAGAATTCAGTACGAAGAAAGGATGTGGAGGCACCTGAGAATAAACTAATGGGAAAGTCATCTATCATCGAATGGCCTGTTTCTGCAAAGATTTGAATCCACGACCATTCGTTTGGAAAAGTCGCTATATTTGATTATCTAAGTAGACCTATTCTGAAAGGTATCAAAAGTTATTTCCCTTGAACCGTAAGCTGAAACATCGGCAACAGCAAGTTAGCAAACGAAGTCTTAAGGCGATATTACGCTTTCGAGGTTTGTCTTTCTGTTTTTATCCGACAAACATCCCAGTCAGCTGTTAGGGTACAGCACAAATTGCGGGGTTAGTGCTCTAGCAAATACCCACTTTTTATTTGCTAAAGAAGTTTTCGAAAATCTTTAGCCATATTTTGCTTATAATTAAGAAATAACCTAAAAAGTAGGGATCTTATATTATAGCCTTGAGGTACGCCCAAACAAAAAAAACATCATCTATCTTGTTTCGTTTTGAAGATAATTTCTGGATCTTGGTTAATGGTCACCATAAAATAGCTCATGCCAAAAAAGCGACATCCTAAATCAAGATTTTGTTGCTAACACGTAAATAGTCTAGAATCAACGACTACTGAGTAAACAATTTATTCCACCTAATTTGGCTTTCTGGACAACAGTGCATTGGTGATCATTTTAGTAGTTTTACACTGTATTGGAAATACCCGGAAATGTTCCGGATTAAGTTATCGCTGAGAGAAATGACCAGTACGCGCACCTCAAATTACGCCAGAATTTAAAAAAATAGATCAATCGAAGTCAGATCAACTACCTAGCACCACGTTGGTTATATCCAGGCTTCTGCCGTGCTCTGAAATTTTTCTCAATTCTAGGTGCTTTACTGGCAAAGCGTAGAAGGCGAATCGAACTGCTCTATCGCTATCGGATGTTACATGTTACCTTCTCCGAATAGCGACGAGATTTTGCCTTTACAGTGCTTTTTTGCTTTGCTCTGTCCCCGAGTGAGCGTCAGTTTTGTTTCATCTTTCTTTTTCTGCCGGAGCACTACCGAATGCCTGCTCTCAAGGTCACGGAGCATATCGTTTCAGTCCATATAATTGCCTCTCCCATATTCTCTTTGCGATACGGAGCGAATAATATTTTGTCTCCAGTGTGCGAAGAAAATATTAGCTCTGCTCATAGTTGTGCTCCCTCTGCGCAAGATAAGTGGTTATAAGAGAAAACGGTATTCAGGCATCATTCAGAGGGAGAGCAAACGGTTGAACAGTAAAGTACTGAATTGAGATACTGGCCATGTCACTCAAAAACTCGCATCATTAAACCAACGACACTCACTGCTTACGTGAAACGTGTGTCGCTGAACAAGTTCTCGCGAGCTTGCCATGGCCAATCTCTCAATTCAGAACTCTATTGAACAGAAAATGAACGCTCTGGGTCGTTGTGAGATGCAAATTGCTCTGTCTCTGTATACTGGAATGAGCAAAATGAAACCCGGTTATATTTGGATCAGTTCTGGGGACTTTCGGGAATAGCCAGACAAGTGGCCGTTTTTGTCCATGAACAAAAACTTAACGCGCAACACCTTAAATCACACTAGAATTCCATAACTAGATCAATGGAAGCCAAATCTGCTATCTAGGGTCAGGTTTGGTCATATCTGGACATGTTTGGGGGACTCCGGGAATGCCTAGGGCAACGAGATCAGATATAAAAAAACCCATTTGGCATGACATTTCTGAAGGTATAAGCTCGAAAATGCAAAAAATAGAGTTTAATTTTTCCGACTTTCCAGAGTAGGCTCCCCCCTCAAAGATAAAAAATAATTTTTGCTTCGCGTTGACCGTTTTTGTGTTTGATGTTTTGTCCTCGGACGAACAGAAAAGATTAGTGCAGAGTCTCTGGGATCTCTCGCATAGAAATCGTGTAGATGAATTCTGCACGAGATTCGTACAGAATGCCTTGCTTATAGACGCAGGATTCTTGTATAGGAATCCGTGGGATACCCATAACTCGGTAAAGGAATCGCCTTCACTGTTAAATAGGAATCCTCGGGATTCCGAAAGCAGGGATCTTGCTGTTACTAAAAGACGGGTTGCGTCTTGTTAATCGATATTCGTTTTATGGTGCTCTTGGGTTCGCACAAAAGCTGAAAATAATGTGTCAACAGTCGGTTTTCTTTGAAAATTGAAGGAGTATGCAAACAATAGAGGTCCTACTTAACTGCCTTGCGGCACACTTATTATATTTTTGTGGTGACTAAAGATCTAAATCACGTGATCTGAACCGTTTTCGAGCGGAAAGTGCTGCGGACGATATTCGGCGGAGTACAAACTGATAATCTTCAGACAAAGAACTTATTAGGTTCAAGAGTCGTAAGTAAAAAATGTATAAATGGGTCGCCCTTTGATGTCTCACAGTTCTGTTTTATTTTATCTTCCCATATTTAATTAAGGATAAACCGTCAAAAAAAAAATAAAG
Organism: Sabethes cyaneus; assembly: GCF_943734655.1. NCBI lineage: Eukaryota > Metazoa > Arthropoda > Insecta > Diptera > Culicidae > Sabethes > Sabethes cyaneus. The sequence goes on from NC_071355.1 coordinate 47,444,272, forward strand.
GCCTATAAAAAGAACCTACCAAATTGCAAAAAATATTGATCCAAACATGCTAGTGAATAAGTGCTTAAGTATGTTCATATTGAAAGAACGTGTGTTACGAACGATGACATTTACAAGCTCATTGTTACAACATTTAGTCAAACACACTCCTGTTTGCTACTAACTTAGCTCGTCTTGCATAAATTTAGGTCCACTATCGCCGCTGCTGCTACTATCCTTGGGCGCACTTTTGCTGTTTTTTAGTCTTCTCTCGACGAGAATAATACTACCACCACAGCTGCTGCTGCTGCTGCTACTAGTGCCGCTGCTTGAGGCAAGCTCTCGTTGTTCTTCCCGTAAAGACTCCGTCGTCGTTTTGCTTTGTCGCGCGTTTCGTCGTGCTTTGCGCTTTAAGCGCCTCAACAGCTTGGCTATCTTTCTGGCACTGACTGGTTCCGACAGTGGCGGCAGCACTTGTTTGGGTTGTTCTTCCTTGATTTTTAATTTTTTTATCTTTCGCTTGATCACAATCTTCATTTAGGTACAGGGCACAGAAAGTCGCGATAACGCTTTGCCTTATGCTAAAAAGTTCGAAAGTTCACAGCCAACGTCTTCACTTCGCTTCGTTGCCACAGGACTGCGAGTTTTGAAAATTATTATATACAAAATTTTAGTTTTTCATTCAGATCAAAATTAAATTGGGATTCTAGTTGAAAACCAAAATGTCACCTAACATTAAATTTGTTGCATGTTTGATTTAAGAAAACAACAAAACATAATGTTTAGATTTAAAGTAATAAATCACAAATGTAATTAGTCTCAATGTTAGGGCTGATTACATCTTCTATGGACTTAGAAGATAACACCAAATAGGCGGATTGCAGGGTACCCACTTTGTTATAGTATTATTCAAAGACAGTTCAATCATTCTTTGACTGTTGCATGATTCGATGTCGTTCCCCTGCCATGTAGACTGTCGTGTAGACGAACAAACGATAATCGTACATAAATAAAATTTTATATGGAGTACTGATTCATACAACAGGAAACTTCATTGACAAAATTTTCTCTAATATAAAATTTTGTTGTATGATCATTGGACTCCTCCAATTTTTCCACTTTTCAAGTTCGACGGTTCTCGCCTTTCGAGTGTGTTGCCACTTATTGTAAAGTCCTAATTCGCTGCGTACAGCTCTTATATTTTATTAGGTAATCTCCATAGACGATGTAACTTGAATGTTAGCCAAACATTCCCCGCCACGCGAATTTCCCCCCGGCCACAACCGTCGCGTCGCACGCGGTCCACTTTGCAAATATGTTTGTACCGCGATGTTTTCCTGCCACACCACACCCATCGGCGGGTGGGTGGGCTGTTGGTCGGCGGTGTGTGCTCTTGGCGAAAGCGAAATTTATTATTAGCAAACAACAACCATTAGGTTTCCGCTTTCCGCATTCGCCCTGTAAAACGGGCGGCCGTCTTTGTTTCTTCGCCGCCGTCCGAACGGAGAAAAATTTTACCGTCTAGGATGGCCACGATCGATTATTATCACTATTCAACACACTCTGGAATAGCTCGCGTCCCTTTCCAGTTGGGCGCTTTTCAGCAGGACCGCGAAATAATTATTAACGTTTAATAGCCTGCCTCCTGTTTGCCTTCTGTGGCCGTTCAGGGTTGATCCTGCGGTTCCGGATCGGGAATAAATTACACCCTCACATTTTTCGCATTACGTAGCGCAAAGGAAGCATCGCTTTACCACTTTTTTGCTGCAGCCTGCCGCTCCAATTTCGACTCCTCGAAAACCCCACGGAATCGCTATCCAATTGCTAGCGCGAGCTGGTAATGTCGATATCGCGAATTAGACTGAAAGAAATTAAGGCATGATTTCATTGCGGAAACTTTTGTGGGCTACCCGTTGTTGTGCTGACTGCAAACGCGGAAACCTGTACGAATCGAATCGCGAAACCTCGTTGCTCTCGATGACGTCCGACGAGCTATTTTCATTCGGGTTGCCCTGGGGTAAATTTACTGAAGAGAGGAAGAGAGACGTAACAGCCAGATACAGGTGAAATCCACAGTTCATTATCGGTACTTTATACTGATGATCTCGAATAATAGCCTCAATAGACTATTAAAACATAAGGTCAGATGTCCAAAATAAACATTCATAAATTTAGGCGGTAATCTTAGTTTATTATTCAAATCAACGAAATCGTTTGACCACGTCAAATGTTTACCGTAAAGCGTCTTTGACCTGGCCGTTTGATGTCAGTCGCTCTAACGTTAGTGTGGTTGTTTTGGTAACTGTAATAATTTAAAACGATGATAAGCATTCTCGACCGGAGACGAGGGAGTGGTTTTACGTCATTACAGCTACTGTCGATTTTCAATGCCACGGTTGCTTGGCGAGATTGACGTTTAAGGCGCATCAATATTTGATTTGTGCAGCTTTTATGAACATAATCTACAAGGGATTAGGTTAGATTTAGTTGATCTTGAAATGACAATGTGACAGCCAATGCAATAATTCTAACGGAAACGAAATGATGGCTGATGAAAAGATAACTTTTTAAACAAAATATCAACCCACACACACACACGCACACCTGTAAATAAGTTGATTCCTCCGGGGGAGATCAGGTGCGCAGCAGAAATTATCGACTAACTACGAATCAGTGTCACACAATCTTTAATTGCATTTGAAATTCTATAAAATCGTAATTAGAACCGCTTCCGCCATGGTCAACCGGTGCGGTGGTGCACCGCCTCGAATCGTGTATCGAGAACTGCAGCCGCAACAGCACCAGTTCCAGTAGAAACGAAACGTGAATCTTTCGGTCTGACGCACTGCAGCAAGAATGCACCGGTAATAATTGTGCACACAGCATCGACGGCGGCCGGGCCAGGCTAGGCTAGGCCAGGCCAGGCCAGGTAATTCTGCTCCCGTCGATTAGTTTCCAATCGTTCGAAAGTCTGTGGAGACTGCCCGTCCGTAGCACCCGTACCAGCCACCACCAGCAGCAGCAGCAGGTTTTGCGACACACGTGGAATGGGGCAGAAATGAAATTTACAGCAAGTCTTCATCGCGTTGCGCTTCTGTTGCCACCTTGCCGTGACCTTGAAACTATAATTCAATGTCGAGCTTTGCGCGTCAACCGAGCAAAACCATGGGAGGAAACCGTAAGGCGACAACTGCACAGGGAATCGCGGGAATCCCACCCGTTTAATTGTGTAATAGCAAGTCGGCATACTCTGCGTGATATAATACACACCATCGCCATCGGTGAGACCGATACCAGAAGGAAAACCGTTCGTTTTGCCACCCGAGGAAACGTACATTTTCATTGAGGTGTGGCTTCCCGAGATAGTACAGTACCACCGGCACCAGCGCGGACTGTCATTCGAAGAACTGTGATCTGCCAGCCCGACCACGTTTCAGCACAACGACACCGACCGACGATGATGGCTCGAAGAGCGGAGGAGGTTGTGAAATACAATTAGACACGACCGTTTGTCTAATTGTGACAGAAATGTTTTTGGCAGGTGAACGAGAGTGAGATGAAAGAAAGAAATTTGCGTTACGGAAAAAGTAACAAAAATGATTAGATAGAAGGTAACCAAGTCGGAGTGAAATGATTTATATTTTCACAATACCTTTATTATGATTATGATCTCACGACTACTAGCAGCAGTGTGACAACAATTTTGATAACCTCCCTCGAATTTCGAAGGATCTCGCATAAAATATTTATTACCTTGAGGAAGCCATTGTACTGTGGTTCAAAAAGGTAAAAACTGGAAGTTTTGTCCTCACGGGTTTTGCAAGGGACTGGCAACCCTATCCTTATTGTATGTGTTTAACAGTAGCAAACATCTTCTGCCAGTATGGGTATTATTTGCAAAAATCTGGCTAAGATTTGAATATAATACCCATCTGCCAGCTTACCGGCTTTGCAGAGTGAAACGAACAGAACGTATAGCGGTGTCATGCTGTCTCATTTACGCAAATGGTTAGATGTTGACTGCATAAACATGACTGCCTAGCAGTACCGTGGTTTTTCCTTTCATTTTGCTTTATGAAAAAGATGGTTTCTTCCGCAAAGTAGTAAAAAATATAAAAACAACCAACTTTGCTGAAGAAATGGAATTTTTATCTCCATCAGAAGCAGAGTTATAGATTTTTTTCTATCTGGTGTTTTATCAAGTGATTCAACAGGGCGCGTGCAATGAGCTTACAGGGCACGCAAAACATGTAAAACATATGCTTGTGCACTCTTATATCTGTGGGAGGGGCTAAGTAGCACATATACAACCTTAGCTTCAAGAAGAAACACTGATTTCGCCATTACTCTTGCTCCATTCTACCCGAACCTCGTGAAGCTAAGTAAATTCGATAACTTTGCAAGGCAAAGCAAAGCCATGGGTATACTTAAACGTTCTTACGAACTTGACCCTTCTTTATCGACAGACTTCAAAGCCGGCTAGTGCAATGATCCTACTGGCAGCACCCAGATGGGTGATCAAAACTATGATTTTGGGCAGACAACTGAGCGCGCGGCCTTGCTAGCAGGTAAGCCTAATACGTTGTATTAATTATTTACTTCGTTTTAGCTCATCAAGCACCTCCTACTGTACAATGAATACTTTGGCCGTAATAAGTTTAAATAATGCACATGCACATGGATATCAGAAGAAAAAATTGAATTAGTTATTGGATGTTAGATGCACTGATGGAAACGTAAATGACGCAATTATGTTTCTCTCGAAGGACTGTTGGTGATATTGTTCTACTTTTGCCCATATATACTCCATATATACTATATAGAGTAAGGAGGGGTAAAAGTACGATGGGGGTGAAAGTGCGATTCAATGATTTATCGGTGCAGATTCCGAGTAAATTGACTACATTGGCATGGAAGGGTGACTACTTTGACAGCTTGAATCTAACGTAAACTTTGGTTACTTACGAAGCATAGTTGCTGAGTTATGTGCAAATTTTTTTTTAGGGCGGTTTTGATGTAATTTTTCGTTATACGGCAAATACGATATCAACAGGAGGATATTCTTTGTTGAAAATTTGTAACAGCGTATTACATCACTCACATATCTGTTTTGAAAATACGTTGGAAAGATTTTACAAAATATATTTCGCTTTTCCATAATTTATTCACACCCCGTCAAACGGCTAGAGGGGTAAAAGTGCGATTCACGAACGGGGCAAAAGTGCGATTCATGGACGAGGCAAAAATGTATAGCTAATTATATACAACTTTAGGCACTATATTACAGATATACTAGAAATGAACGATCTGCAGAAAACTGTGTGCTCTACAGATGTTGGCCGGAAACAACAATGAAAAGGAAAACAATGTTTTTCCGCTGATGAAACAAAAAACAACGTTTGGAAGAGTTTCGATCTAACGGAGGCTGCAATGTGCTAATGCAAATGCTAATGCTAGTGCAATGATCCTACTGGCAGCACCGCCCAGCCGAGATTCGAACATCGACGTGGTAATCGACGGGGATGAGTGCGAAGTAGTCGGCGAGTTCGTATACCTTGGCTCACTGGCAACAGAGGACAACAATACCAGCCGTGAGATTAAAAGACGTATTATCAGTGGAAGTCGGACCTACTACGGACTTCACAAATACTTGCGGTCGAACAATTTGAGCCCCTGTACAAAGTGCGAATTGTACAACACGCTAGTTAGACCTGTTGTCCAATACGGGCATGAAACGTGGACATTACTAGAAGGGGACCTGCGAGCACTTGGAATTTTCGAATGATGGGGGCTAAGAACCATCTTCGACGGCGTGCAAAAGAACGGTGTATGGAGGTGAAGAATGAATCACGAACTCGTGCGTTTCTACGGCGAACCCAGTATTCAGAAAGTGGCTAAAGTTGGAAGGATACGTTGGGCAGGACATGCTGCTACTAGCATGCCGGACAGCTACCCTGCCACAATAATTTTCGCATGGAATTCGGACGAAACAAGACGAGAAGGGTACAGCGAGCGAGGTGATAAAACCTGGAGAAGCAATATCTATCGTGCACTGGGCTCCCGCGGAACTGGAGATCAGCTGCCATAGACCGAATTCGATGGAGGAATTACGTTACGCAGGCACACTAAGTAAGTAAGTTTATCGACGTAGTTCACATGCGGAGCTTTCGTGTTCACTAATGCGTCGACTACGGACTTTGTTATTTATAAGAATTTTTTTCCATTTAATTCTACTCTTACTATAAATTGCGTATTAATAAAGTATTCACACACGAGTGCTTCTTGCACAAAATACAGAATTTATAATAGTTCGTAAAACAAATTCACTTTGCACTAAAATATGTCATAAGATATATACTTGGTTGCTACAGTGTTTAATGTAAAACGGTTCATCAATGTTTAATGATACAAATATCGATCTATAGCAGTATGAACATTGTATAACCCTAGGTAACCGAAGGATACCGGATTGGGTTCTATCTAGACGAACAGGTAGATTCGAGTGATAGAAGTTCCGTAAATTTTATAAACAAACCAAAAGCGCATCCATGGGGAATCCACTTTCGTAATCTCTTCATGGTAAATATAAAAAAAAACGAAATGGAATGAAAGAAATCTCGAAACTCTCAATCAACGAATAGGTTCATGCTGACCGAAGTATGTTCGACGCGTTCATCCGAAGAAGACGAGTTGACAAAAAGTTGATGACGCATTGTGGGCGTAGAGAGAAATGTAGTTGGAGCATTGAGAGGATGGTCGAGTAGCCACAGCTATCATCAATGATCGTATGAGCCATTTGAGCCATGATATCATTTCGTCGCTGTTAAGTTGTCATGATATCTTCATCGTAGTATATGGCAGATCGTTAGAATAAAGTGTTTCTGTAGGTGTTCAATTGGATTTTACCAATTGTAGAACGAATCACAGACAGCGCAGACTAACTCCAAGATTCAGCGCATCAATGATCAATAAAGGGCCTGCTAAGATCGCCAAACTCCTTGCCCGTTGTAATGTTGCAGAGTTATTCCATCAATCAAGGTACTCTTGCAGATCCTGTTACGCCGGTTGTCACCGGCACAAGATTTCGTACGGAATCTGGAGGGTTCTCTGGGAGCTCGCGCAACTACGGAAATTTTTGCCATCCGACAGCTTTTGCAGAAATGTCAGGAATACAATGCTCCCACGCATCATATCTTCATTGACTTCAAAACAGCATATGATACAACCGATCGAGACCAGCTTTGACAGATATTGCACGAACACAGTCTTTCGGACTAACCGATGCGATTGATCAGAGTTATGAGTTTCATGCGCATCTAGGGGATATCCTCAAGTCCCTTCAAGATGCAGCGAGGGTTGAGACAACGTGACGGCTTATCCTGCATTCTATTCAACTTCGTTCAACCAAAATAGCCAACTGCAAGGCGTCGTAGATGACATTGAAATCATCGCCAGGAATTTTGCAACGGCGTGGGTAATCCACGCCAGACTGAAAGCGGAGTCTAGGAGGATTGGACTATAAATAAATGCGTCGAAGACCAAATACATAAAAGGTGCGATATTTGGCGGAGTACATATTGAACGCGAAGAACGGTAAATGCATCATGAGCTACAGGCACTGTTTAGAGAGTTTCCCATCGCACATCTGCCAAAAGTCGGTAGGCTATGGTGGACCGGAAATGTTGTAGGATACCGGAGAATAATAAGAAAATTTTAAGAATAATTTGAGAAACCGTGTTCTGAAGTACGCAAAGACAGTCTATGATCATTATGTCATCAAAGGAGGACATTGAATTTGATAATTATGAGCATTCAATATGTCTTGAGTAGGTGTCACAACCACTAACAACTACGTTTACAAAAGAACAGTAGCATTGCACTCCTTTCTGAAAAGAAATAAATCAAAATTTTTCACACAAAATAGTTCGAATTATTTCAAAGCAGCATTCAGATCGGATAAGATCCTAGATAAATGGTCCGAAATGGATGCTTTGAGGAACACCTATTCCATTTGCAAAGTAAATTACTTAATCTTTTATTTTGACCGATATTTAGTGATTGAATTGATTTGAAATCGGTCAGCCAATGAATAAATCAAATTGAATCAATTTTCTTGTTTGTTTTTTTTTTTTTTTTTTTTTCCTGTATGGACTCATCACTGCGACCAGTAAGTTAGATCTATTGTGATATCGCCCGGGTGTTTGTTGTATAACCCGCACTGCATTTATTTTAGCTATAGTCGCTATTGAGTGAGCGATATGCTTATTGAATTTCTTTTTTTTTTTTTTTATGCGTGCTTGTGTGTAATTGGGTACCCTTCTTTCAATGCTTTACTCTACTTTATCCACCTCGTTCCACATGACAGCGCACAGTCCCCAATTATAGTCATCCCTGGCGTAGCAAACCAGTGCATTTTTACTACAAGGGTCTCATTTTTGCACTGTCAATAGGCCATATCGGGATAATATAGAACTCAGCATGAAGGAAGGGCGATGAGGGGCCTGAGAATAAACCCATGCTAAAGTCACTTTGACATCGAATGGCCTGATTCTACTAAGATTCGAACCCATGACCATTCGCTTGTCAAAGCAGACTCGGTAACCTTGCGGCTACAGAGCCCCCCTTCTTCTTGTTTGTTAACTTATTTCATGAAGTTACGGAGAATCCAGTATATAGGGAATACACAGGATTTATTATTTTCCATTTATTCAGCATCATTTCAACCGACTCGTGGTCTAAGTGAAATATCTTGTGGTTGGGAAAAACCACTCTGAGTAGAATATGCTCAAAGTGGCATAAAAACCCAACATCTTTTCTAAAACAATTACACTAACAAAACGTTTAAAAACTAAAATCGTCGATTGTAGGTGACTGCTAAATGCCGGATCGTAGTAGCAATAATGTTCTTCTTTCGTAGTGCAAGCGGAGTGAGGCCAATCAATGTGCACAGATCCTTATATGATGGCAAATTATCTGGATTTCTCCCCGGTAATCTGCGGAAAACATTCCGAACGAAGGGTTTTTGGATACTCTCAATACGTCTGTACCAAAACTTAAACTGTGGATCCCAAATAACACAGCTAGTTTCCAGTATCGATCACACCAGCGAGGCAGTAAATGGTACGCAATGTGCCTGGATCCTGATTTAAGATTTAAGACTTTGCACTATCGAAGACTTCTACTAAAAATTAAACCCTCACTTGGTCAACCAAAAGGTCAATGAACCGGACACAGCACACTGGTCCAGAACCTCTTTTGGTGCGCATTAGCATTGAGCGGGAAAACTTGGTTTTAGGTTTATGGAACCTTTGGAAGAGCTTCTTAAAATTAAAAGTTCTATCGTCCAGCGGAATTCAAATTTGGATTAATCCCAATTAATCCTGTGCAATAGAAAATTTATTTTTCTTCAGTTTCAATATAACACATTGATGTGTTTTGCAAAGTTTTACAACATATTATTACAAGATAATTTTGCTGAAGGCAGTAACTTTCTATCTCTTCAGCAACGATAGAAAAATCCTATTTCTCATAAATGAAAAATCCTTATAATCAGTTTTTCTGCTTTAGTTGTTTTTGTAGTTGTTGTATGACTTTTTCCTATTTCACAAAGTTGTACTGTTTTTCGGCTATGTAGTCTGTATTTAGCAGTCAAAACGATGTTTTGCTTCTATATCCGACGTTTCGGTGGTTTTATTCCACCTTTTTTAAGGAAACTAAAATTTTTTTATTACGTATAAATTCGTTTTTTTCCGTCTTAGAAGAAGGACTTATTTTTAACTTAGAGAGGCTGTACGTTTTGTTGTCTGGTGTATGTGTGTATCTACTTTGTGATCGTCCATGTAATTTACAAATGGCGTCCTCTTTATATTGCTGTGTGAATACTGATAGTGATTGTTTGGTCTTCATTTTAACTGTTTTTTTACTTACTACATTTAATATAATAATTTGTTGTAATTGTGTCACTTTTTTCTATTTTTAGTAGTCCGGTAAAAAAAGCTTTTGCGGTAAACGTCTGTTAGTATCTCTAGCAACGGTTTGTGTGCCGTCTGTTTTTGCTGTTGGTCACTTTAATTGTACTGACTGTTTGAGATTTGACAATTGTGTGGTGACGGTATAGCGTCACTCTGATCTGTGTTTGTTTACATTTTTTAGTGTGTGTAATACTCCTGCATATATAATACTTAACCCTTGTGTATCTGTGCGTTTGTTTATGCTGTTTTCATTTGATACTATGTGACACATTTCAAGATACGGAAGAGAGTGTTGTTTGTTATGTTTGTCTATGATTTTTGTGATGTTAAAGTCGAATCTATGATTTAGTGTTATGGTGTGATCCATTAGTGCTGTCTTTTCTTTTAGTGCGGCTATTTGTGTTTCTACGGGTATGCATTCGGTGTTATCCTGTGGTGTTAACAGTTTTTCCAGTGCGTTATAGTGTGTTTTGTGTCCACTTAATCTTGTTTTTAATCTGTTGGTGGTTAATCCTATATAACAAGCATCACAATCTTTGCATGGTATGCTGTAAATTACGTTGCTATGATGATCCGTGGGAATGGGATCTTTTATGTTAGAGAACAATTTTTTAACTGTGTTTGTATTGTATGTGGCTAATTTTATGTTGGGATATTCCTTTTTCAGCTGCTTGTCGATCTTGTTCGACAGGTTTGGTATGTATGCGATTGAATGGTAAGTATATTATAGATTTTCTGCTGTTGTTCTGCTGTCATTTGGTTCACTGGTAGGTATGATGCTGCTATGCTCGTTCATGCGATTTATGAGTCTGCGTCGTAGGGCTTTTGGGTAGCTGTTTAGGCTAAGTTGTTTTTCGACGATGGCTATCACTTCTGCCTTATCTAGATTGGTTGAAAGTTTGTTTACCCTGTTTATAAAGTTTTTCGCCACATTAAGCTTCTGATGTAAGGGGTGTTGTGAGTTGTAATCTAAGAACCGGCCGCTTGATATGGGCTTTATATACCACTGCGGTTTTACGCTTTGGTCTGCAGTTCTGATCAGCAACATGTCCAGGAATGGTAAGCGTCGATCATAAATATAACCACCAAAACGTCGGATATAGACGCAAAACATCGTTTTGACTGCTAAATACAGACTACATAGCCGAAAAACAGAACCTGAAAATTGCATACTACAGTCGGAAAGCATACGTCAAAGTTGTACAAATAATAAAAATACACAACATTGCTGAAAATAGTATACATCTATCTTTACTTGTTTAGGAACTATAGAACTTTTACTATAAAAATACCGTAATTTTGACCCCGAATTACTCGCAAGAAGGCATTATTTTATTCAAAAGCTCTTCTCAGAAATTCAGAATAGTTTCAAACAGACTGAAAAGTTTTATAAATCATGTTTAAAAGCACAGAAGTTAAACAAAATTTGTAGGCTGACAAAATCGGGATAAAAAGCTGATAAAATCGGGGGTAGACAAAAACGCAACATTACTGTATTACAATCGCACTACTCCGTAAACATATTGATCAGCTCTTGTAGTCTCAAGCAGTCCATTTCGGTACGAATAATCGTATAAATTTTGGCGTCGTCAGCATAAAATAGTCTTGTGCCAGACGGTAATATCCGGAACAGGTCAGTTATGTACAGTGAAAACAACAAAGGTCCTAAAGTGTTACCCTGAGGAACATCTGAGCCATTTCCAAATCAGTCAGGTAGAGATGAACCTAATTTCACGGCCATTTTGTGGTCTAGTAGATAAGAACCAAGCCATGCCATTAAAATTGTTGACACTCCTAGTTTACTAAGCTTAGCTTAGCTTAGCTTAATGGAAAATTATATAACTTGTTATGTCTGGAAAAGCTATTTTTTGGTAGATCGACGTCTGCTTGCCGGCCGGATATGCATTCTTCCTATCAAAAGAAAATTTTGGCGAAACTTGTTCACTCCATGGAAAAAGCGGTCCGGCCCGATTTTACGGTAAGGAAAATCGTAAAAGAAGATTTCAGGGTGAAACTGATCTTTAGCTCCTGGTAAAAGACGTTGCCATTGGGAATAAAAAACACGTTCTTAAGCAACCTGCTGGTGCTGTTGTTCATTCCAGAAGGAGATAAAGTGATCACAGAGCTCTACAAATGCATTCTAAGTAAATATTCCCTTACGTTGGTTACACCGCAGTACGGATCGGAGCCGAATGTGGTATTTCAACCAGATGAATCGCTCTCAGAGGTGAACGTTCTTGACGAAAGGTAGGCCTTCGACATCTAGCATCTTAAGCTACTGGATTACTTAGTGTGGTGCGTCACAAAGGTCAATGCCTATTAAAGACGCCATTCAAGTACGACAAACATTGACCAGTAGCCTAGGGGCAAATGTACCAGGCTTCTATTATTAAAACCTGTCGCGCGCTTCGAAAGCGTGTCGTGATTGACATTGCGGTTGATGGCAATTCAATCGGTTATAAACCATAATTTTAAGTGTTAATAAATATATAAGAAATAGTTTTGTAATTAGCAACTTTTTATTAAACTTATGCAGAGAGATCCTAAGATTATTTTTTATACATTCATTTTTTGTGCAGTTTAAAGAGATTTTCAAACTGTTTTCAGATATTTCGACACATTTACCTAACACGAAGGTTTAAAATCTGTATCAATCATAGGTATAGAAGCTTGCAGATTGAAAGTTGTTCATATTTCATATTATATTTTTTACCGAATCATCAATTTTCCGCAAAAGATATCGATAAATTTTCGGTGACCTACTGCCCATGAGCCAAACAGGTAATCATCTAAAATTTTCACGGTAAAAAGAAGAACGTAAAATATATAGGAAGCAACCCAGATTATCCACTTCCTACATTTTCATTCTTTGGCACATTGAGCCAGAAGGCCGCCGGTGCTAAAGTGCGTCACACGATACGCGAAATACCCAATGATGCAGCATGTACGCTCGCTCGCTGCTCCTTCCGCGCTTTCGATTCTATTCGGCAGCACACAAAGAGCTACTTTGTCTCCAGGGATGTGCTCTATTTACGACGCCATTCCATTCTGAAGCGTCCCTGCATTTACTGTTCCTGTCCGCGTGACACGACGGTCGGTCATTCGATGTTTCTTTGTGTGAGGAGCTGGTCGTACACACAATATAATAATGCAATGGCGGCATTCCGGTGCAACCATGAGCGTGGTCCTTTTCTTGTGCAACCAAATTGTGTGTGTCTGTTTACCTTCAGAAGTAATAAATACCCATGCTGTAATCAAAGCTGCACCTGCGAGCTGCGACGACGGTGACCTGGTTTAAGTGCACTTACACCGACGACGGGAGAGGAAGCCCAAACTGCAGGAACAGTTTTCGGGGCTCAGTCAGCTGTGTTTTGAATTACAATGTTGGGGCGGAATCAGATACCAACAACTTTAAATGTGTCACTTAAAACTGAACCTGTTATCAACATTGAAACTGAACTTTTCACCGCATTGGAATGCACGGGCCACTTTAATAGCCAGCAGCAAAAAGGGCGACGAGAAAGCATGGCCAGCGAAGCCAGACAAAGCATTTCCACCGAGAAAGCTTTGCGTGTGACCGAATCGCCATTTTTTGACATTGGTTCGGTTTCAGTGTATTTCACCACCGTGACTAGAGCAGCCAGCCAGCGAGTGGGGATTCGATAGGATTTAATTTTAGAACCCATGCCTGTTTTTTGTTTGTCGGTTTGGGCAGATATCAGATAGCATGATTCGATTATTGGTACAGGCTTGTTGTTTGCCGACGGTGAGGATTAAGAAATTGTCGATTTTGATCCGCAATGGTAATATTGTTTTCCTCTTTTCGAGTGAAAACCGTGTCATTCGACGACTGGTGCCACCAGCGACTGCAAATTCCGTTTCAAGCATCAAAAGAGAGTTTCATTAATAATTTATCCGAATAATTAATAATCATGGCTCAGAGCGCGGTACATCCCCCCGACCAGAGTAGTTGCTCGAAAATCAGGCAAGCTCGGTCCGTTGAATATTTTTGCTATGCTATACATAGCGGTAATTATCACTGGCTGGCCCGCTCTCGTCAATTTCATTTATTTTGAGTGCTCACCATCAGTCATTCCAAATTACACACGCTACGTTTTCCAAACAGTGGAAATTTGCAATGCAAAAGGTCGAATTTGGATTGATACAGTGGAGTTGCTTCACGGTATGTTTGGCCTAGTCTAGTTGAAGAAGTTGTTCGTGCATCAAACCTTTTTTTACGAGTCTCGTTTTTTCGTTTTAAAAAGCAAATCTAATTGCAAACTGCTATCAAAAAATTTGATTGTGCGTTAACACACCAATGCCGTTGGGATGTTTCTAGCTTTCATCCACACCACCAAAAGCTTTAAACGCAAAAGCGCTTCCGCCGCGATCGATGCTTTTCCGGCAACACTGACTGACGAATTCAGCTGAACATCCAAACAACGGCAAGAAGAAAAATCCGACCGGACCGTAGCCACCGCCCGTATCTGCGTTACGATATATGGTTTACTAGGTCAGCTGTGGCTGGGGATGACCACGAAAACGAAAAAAAAAATGGGAAAATCTGTTTGTTTTGATCTCCTTTTTCAATCTTGACTGAGTGAGTTTGTTTCTAGAGGGGAATTTTCACCTTCCATAAAGTGCGCGATGTAGTGCGGCGTGCAGCACGAAAGAGGTAGACGAAGTGATAATGTGTAAATTTTCACGCGAATACCGACTGTGCATCACTGAACCGGAGCTGATTGGAAAAGTGTGATCAAAATTTGGCGATGCTAATTTTACTGTTTACTCAAGCAGCCGGAGACTGTAAACTGCAGTGAGAAACCAGTACAAAACAGCAGGAGTGCAAATGACTTTGTGAATGATGCTATGAATTAAAATAAATTGGTACTTCAAGCGACTTGTGGCTGTCTGAGTTTTATAGGAAATTATTTTCTTGCGCCGGCTTTTACTAATTTTCAGTTTGGCAATAAAATGTACGGAAAGCATTGGATGACATTGTCTGAGTGCTCGACGAAGTCAGTTAAACGGTAGGTATAACATAAGATGGGTTTTTCGTTGCCATTATTGTATGTAATTGCTTCTTGGTAGCCAGATGTGATGTGTCACCACCAGAAGTTGAATGTATAACCTGCGATAATTACTGCAAACAAGGTGTATTTGATAACGAGCATCGCTAGGGTGTGTAATATAAATACAGTATGAACCTACTTAAATATTTTACATACTAGAATTCTCTAGTGAGAAGTGCATTTGGTAATATTTCAGCTGAAATGCTACCATTATGCTGCAAGGCAAACCATTATTTAAATACATATTTTGATAGTCATGAAGACTTTGTCTTTTTCGTCCTACTCTATCTGTCAGTTCAAGAGTAGCAAATACTGACTATCCAACATTCGTCAATTAGAATCTTAGTTTCGACAAACTAGTATTTGTTCGCAGTAAAAGGTAAAAAGAGTATGAAAAGTAGAGAGTCACCTGACTGTCTCAAACCTCGTCGAAGATCTCAGTCAAACGATGACGATCGATGACCATATCAAGAAATGTTTCATGTACATACTGGAGTGAACTTGAGCGCATGTTGCCCAAGTGATGGGCGGATCAAACAGCGTCTGTCTCGGAGCGAGCGGCTCGATATGAAAGACAGTATCCCGCAAGCTATATCTAATATGGCAACGGAGCCTGTGGAGTACCAGGGCGCCCTCCACAGTAATTTGCCCTTGCTGCATTAAGCCGGTCACTGAAGCAGTGTACCAGTTCTTACCGCCTTACCGCAGCCTCTTTCTGCCGGAAAACAACGAAACGAAGGGAGCGGAGATGAGAATAGGGAAGGAACAGGACCTAAATGATGCGCTAGCAAAAATTCAGTCCTGTTCCTCGTCTATCCTCAACACGCCGACTCGTAGTCAGGCTTCATTTTGCTCATCTTGTGCATAAAGAGGCAAAGCAATCTGCTTCTCACAACGATCATGTGCTTTTCTGCTCAACCGTTTCCTCTCCCTCTGACGATGCCTGAATACTGTTTTCTCTTACGACCACTCATCTTGCGCAGAAGGAGTACGGCAAGCAGAGCTAATATTTTCTTCGCACACTGCACAGTAGTCCAAAAGGGCGAAAAGCGGAACTTTTTTCCTAGTGTCTTTTGCTTTCATTTTATCATTTATGGTCTTCAGCACTTCTGTTCGTATGAATATCCGCCTTACAATCCCCCTAAAGGTAAACAACTTTGCTAAAGATATGACATTTCTATTCCTATCAAGTGCAGAGCTATAGAGCATTTTCCTTGGAAATTCTTTAAAAATTAGTTTTTCATATTTAGTGTATGCTGGTTGCATTTTACAAGAGTATATGGTTCTATGCGATTATTGAAAGACTCAAAACACATGTTTTTGCAAAAGATTGCTAATCTCTAGGACCTTTCCTTACAAAGTTATCGCTTATTTAAGGTTTTTTTTTTTGTTGGATTATAGTCACTTTAACCAGCTTGGGTCATTCGTGACTTTTGCGGGGTTGGGATTTGAACCCAGGTCCTCGGCGTGAGAGTCGTGAATACTAACCACTCCGCCGGGACTGACTCCTTATTTAAGCTCTATTTTTCTTTATTCTTCCTAAAATTATAACGCTGAGTATTAAGGTTACTCAAAAGTTACTGAGTCTCAACAAGAAAAATCTCAGTACGCTTACCGGACTTGCAACAGGAAATTGTCTGAGTAAATATCATCTTCGGAATCTCGGTTTCGTACAAGATGATAGGGTATGTAGCTGATTCGTCGTAATTGTCTATTCCCGTCCTATCCGACATAAATTATTAAAAATATCAGCATTTTTATGACACACAATGCAAAACTAGTTATTCCCTAATATTTTAGTTTGTTGTCTACCATACGCGATCAATCAAAGTGAGCTGAGATCTATTTAAATGCTTTTTATCATTAAAGAAGTCCTACCAGCCGAATTCCCTACGTTTTTTCGTGCGACGAAGAAGAAAATGTCGACTAATCGTTTTAATTTCCGCCATTCATAGGGTAGATGATCCATTAGTTGCGCCACTAAGCACAATATAACTTCATTTTTCTTGTTTATTGAGGCATATGCTTCAAATAATGCTTGTGGGATATAAATTGATCAAATACAAGGTATTTGTCACAAGGCAAGATAATTGCTTTCGTTGTACGAGAAGCTTTATAAAGAAAAAATGAATTTTCCGATCCAATTATATTGTACCAACAGTTGCGCTAATGTTTCCTTAATTAAGTTTGATGTTCCTTTAATTGTGGTATTCCATAAACATTGCTAGGTTGCTAAGTGAAAAAACATCGAAGCAAAAATATAGATGAGCGCCTATAGTTGTGCGCTCCAACTACGCGTTGGATTTTGGCAAATTGGCATTTTAGCAAATAATGCTTTAATTTTAAATGGTGTAGTCTAACTACCAATACTTCTGAAAACCTGTTTTATATAATGAATGTAATCGTTTTATCTAATGCTACGGTGACGAAAATATGCATTAATAATGAATAGTAGCGCAACTATTGGTACTACCACAACTATTGGATCAACTACCCTAAATGAAAATAGCTCACGCAAGGCATTGCCGTTATTCTACAGCCAGGAAAACTTACCTGACCTGCAGAAATTTTGCAGAATAACATTTGTCATGCCGTCCTACACAAATACACGCGCGTTAGCTTCGTAAACATTATTGTGATTTTTAGTGATTTTTAGGATGATAAAAATTTTTAAAACGGTACGATGAATTAAGAAATAAAGTCAGTTGCGTACTTTCAATAATTTGCTTTAATAATCGCTTTTCAGTGATTTCAAAGTTCATGGATCGGAAGGTAAGTGTGTTTTAGTCAAATCAGCACAAGAACATTTGGAGTATTCATTAAATCCATCCAACGAATGATGAAAATTAGAACGGCTTTACTTACTACGACGGGAATTAGAAATAAACCCTATTTAGCCTCGGAACACTTGCTCTGTAATTATGGAGCACTAATAGGATGCAGACTGCAGTGTCTCAAAAAGGGCCTACTAGAGCCTAGGGAGATCTGGTTTGCGCAGCCAATCAGGGTAACAAGGTTCATAAACCAAGTCTTCCCTGATTGGCACCTATATCGCTCTAGCTACCAGCCCATCACTTCCTCGATAAGTGATAGGTTAGCTTGAAGCGTACAGTATAAGAAATAAACGGGGCATAGCACAATAGTTCAAAATACTGGACGCAGCGGTAAGCGTACCCAACAGAGACGGTCTTCCCTCTGAGCAGACCCATTAGCGGGAAGTAGTTCTCGCGACCCCGATAACGCAGTACCGAAACTTTCATTTACCACGAACAACAAAAATGGAAATACGGAACGGATTAATCGGTAGGTATAGGACACGGCAAAGGAGACGATCATTGGATAAAAATTGGAAGTTTGGTGCCTGGAATGTCCAAACTCTTCATTTACTGCCACGAGCTCGTTTGAGAGCTACATGGACTCGGAGTGAAGATCGATGCTATTCCGAATGTTCGGTGGCCAAATTCTGGAGAAAGGGAGTTCCATGCAGTAGAGTCTATTGCAGGCACTGAAAAATAAATCCGAGGATGTTAAGGACCCCAAGCAGCAGCCCCAAGTTTTATTACGTTACGTTGAAAACCACTAGTTTCATAATCCATTTCATAAACCCGCTAATAAAACTATGAATGCCACTAGAACCTTCTGATGACCACTATAAAACTGCCTTCCGACCTAGTAGCCCACTCTTTGGAAGGTTTTTATAACCTCCTAAAGAATCATAAGCTCAAGTAGTTGTAATACGCTCTGCTGAAAGTAGCAATAAAACTGATTAGGTATGCTTACCGCTGCTTGACAGCTATCGCGATAATTTGATGACGCTTTTCGTTTAGTCAACAAAACTATAAAGCATAAAGCTTGTTACTTGGCAAACAAGCAAAATCAGCTAAATAACTTGAAAATGTTTTGCCATGAGACGCACAGGTAAAGTTTCACTATAATAAATTTTTAGCAGTTTCCGCAGTTGTGCAGCATACGCGCATTAAATTTTATCGTGTATATTGGTATGATAGGTGAGTAAAATTAACGCGCCATCGAAATTTAGCAATTTTTAGCTAATCTCAATTTCTAGTAAAATCATTCTAGGTGCTTCCTGTTTGCATGTCACAGGATAATGATTGAGAATAACTTTCTTTCTGCAACTAACACTTTGCTTTGATGATTTTGTGTTTGCGGGTTAACAAATATTGAATTATGGCAATATGGCCTCGCATAAAAAGTGTTTTTGGTGTTGAACTACAATATTCTTCCAAATAGCAGTAATAAATCTGTGGACAGAGTGTTACCATATTAATAGCACTGGAAAACTAACAGATTTATTGCGGTTGGATAAGTAGCCACAAAAAGATAAATTTTGTATTGGTACGCCATACTGTATTGCTACGCCTCATTTATAAAAAGTGTATAAGAGCTGTGCCGCAGCCAATTATTATTATTTATTTATTATTTATTTATTTATTATTATTTATTTCAAAGATTTATCTGAACAAAGTAATAAATAAATGCTACTAACAAGCGTCAGATTAATAAAATATTCGATTTCTTCAATTTCGTCACGTATCTCTGTGTTGGTTCATTAAAATCAAATAATTCTTCAGTCATTTCGAAAGTCCTGATACAAGCGGTGATAGGTTCCTGGTAACCAAACGATGTACGATGGTAGGCAGTTTGTAGCAATCCAGTTGAACGAAGGGCACGTTGCGAGGCACGGAAATTTAAAAGAGATAGCAGCGTCTCCCTCGCAAAAATTATGAGCGTGGTTATTTTCTGCGTGTCCCACACATGTTTGCAATTCAGCAATTTGAACCATCAGTTTCTGATTATTGCCTCCCCACTGCACCCCTCCTTACTTGACATGCATATTTTCAATGTAATTGATAAGTACAAGATAATTATTAATAAAATATGAATTTGCGTAGGACTCGTAAAATTGCTGCATGGCACAATAAGCAACCACCAATATATTGGCTTTATTGGCAGTTTTATTACGGTTTTATAGCTAGCTACAAGTGTGTTTTGACTCGTACCTGGATATTCCGTAATACCAAAATAAAACCACAGGTAATTAACCGTTAGAGCCAATAAAACCTGTAAACAATTCAAGTAACAACTAAGTGGTTTTAGAATTGTTATTTAAGACGAACTCCACTACAGGCTCGAGAGGACCTACGGAGAGTGCGCAGATATGGAGCGAGGAATCCTTCCGTCCTGTCCTGTTTGAAAGACATAGCTTTGACGTAGGACGACGTCTTTATTTACTAAACTGGGACTGGGTAGCACTTTGTAAAAACGAAAATAGGAGTGTAACGTTTGAATGAAAGATTTCAAATGCTAATAACTACTAAACTATTTAACGAAACTGAACAATTTATATGTCGTTGGATAGATAAAATGACCAGCAATTTTATGGGGGATTAGAGACCAATTTTAAGGAGGGCGTAAGAGGGGGGGGGGCTCCCATACAAATGAAAGTCAAATTTCCTCATAACTCGAGAACTAATAAAAAAAATGGAACCAAATTTGACATGTGGAGGTTTCAGAAGGCAGGATTTTTTTCTATGATGTACTGAGACCCTTTCCCTTTCTAAGAGGGGGGGGGGGGGCTCTCATCCAAATGAAATACAATTTTCCTTATAACTCTAGAACTAATCAAGCAAATGGAACCAAATTTGGCGTGTGGCGATTTTTGGAGGTAAAATTAATTTCTATGTTGTACTGAGACCCCTTCATCTTCTAAGATGGGGGCTCCCATACAAATGAAACACAAGCTTCCTCATAACTCGAAAACTAATCATGCAAATGGAACCAAATTTGGCATATAGGGGTTATTGGAGACATGAATTTATTTTATGATGGTTTGAGGATGAGGACTCTCATACAAATAAAACAGAAATTTTTGCGTGTGAGCCATATTTTCTGCTATGTAACAAGCGGTAAGCTGTGAAAGTAAACTAGTAAAAGCTTCTTGGAGCAAAAGACAGTGAATCGATGCCGCTAACTTACGTGCCTGTTGCTATTCATGTCAAAAGAGAAGGACATTCGAATATACATTCGATAAACGTGCTGGCTTCAATGTTATTTGTAACCAATGGCCCTTTTAAAGCCCACAAGCGAGTTAAAGTAAGATTATTGAAACGTGTCAAACTAAGCATAATCTTATTCAATACAATAATCTGTGAACTGGTCATTTATTACTATTTCAACCTTTATGATGCACACATGTGATTTTTAAAAGAAATCTATATGTCTCATTGGTTGCAGGCCGTGTACTTATGAACCCCCGTCCACGTATTTTCAAAGCGACCATTGCATTCAATAAAGAATTGAATTTGAATATTTCGCTCTTGTCTTTTAAAAATTTAATTAAACAATGGCGGTAACAGATTCTTATAGATATACATATGCCAGAAATGCAGTTTACATTAGTCCTTGATTTAATGATCTGATATAGTCCTACGTTACCCTTCCGTACAACCTTTAGGGCTGTATACCTTGTAGTTTTTATCTGTCGACCAATGATAGCGGTTTGAGCTTAAAAATTTTGCCGCGGCCGAAGGAATGACCACCAGTGGTACCTACTTTTCATGTCTGAATATCCGAAAACACACCTGGAGGTATCCAAATTGAGACTCTAGCTCTCAGAGCGATCATAGATCATGTTCTGATTGACGGTCGACACCTTTTGGAAGTCATCGATGTACGGTCTATTCGGGAAGCGAATATCAACTGCATTATCTCGCCATTTGTAAGATTCGCGAATGGTTATTAAACGCAGCGAAGGAGGAGGATGCTACGTTTCAACATCCAGCGGTTGACGGCAGATGGCGTGGCAGCGGAATACGCTAGAAAACTTTGATTAACTAATCGCAGAATAGCAGAAAAACGCGGAGGAAGATATAAGTGGGTTGTGGAGGATCCTCCATGGTGATTGAAACAACTGCGAGACAGGTGGTAGGCACGACGAGTGGAAGACAGCATAACAGCTGGTTTGATGCCGAATGCCAGAGAGTGACAGATGAGAAAAAACAGGCCAGAAGTTGCATGCTCACTGCGTCTAGACGTCAGAAAAGAGAAAGGGTATAGAGAGACTAGAGCTGCGGAGAAAAAACTTATATAGACGAGAGAGTCCGAAGAGCAGAGTTTCGCCAGCACATGGAGTTTCTACAAACCGGTCAAGTGCAGGAACTTTGTCATGCCTGTGTTGACCGTTAGCGGAGTTCTTCGTCGGCGAGTACCAAGCTGGTTTTCGTGAGGGTCGCTCCACGACAGATTAGATGGCTACCCTGTGTCAGTTGCTAAGCAAGTTCTAGGAGTGCAACTTGCAGACTCATCATCTGTTCATGGACTTTAAGGCGGTGTACGATTCAGCCAAACGAAACAAGCTGTGGCAGAGAATGCTAGAACATGGTTTTCCGACGAAACTAGTTACGTTCATTCATGTGACACTGGATGAGTCTAAATCATGCATTAGAATAGTGGATGAGACCTCAGTTTTTGTGACGTTAAATGGACTGAAGCAAGGGGATGTACTGTCTAACCTGCCTTGGAACGTTGTCTTAGAAGGTGCAATGCGGAGAGCAACCGTGGAAAGGAATGGGACTAGACCTTGAGCCTTTTAAAGTGAGAAGCAAGATTGAAACATTCTATTAACACCGCAAAACGAAGTACATAGTTTCTGGCAGGGAACGCAGGAGTTCAAATGGTGTTGGCTCCGAAGTGAAGCTGAATTGGGAACGATATGAAGTAGTGGAGGACTTCATATACCTCGTTATGCTCGTGACATGTGACAACGATGTAACCCGTGAAGTAAACTAATATACTAATAGCAGCTGCGAATTGGGCTTTCTACGGATTACGTAGTCAGCTGAAGTCCCGTAGCTTGCAAATAGATAGAACAATAACAATAGAAAATGGAGTGTGGCACAGGCGCATGAGTCACGAGCTGTATCAAGTATACAAATATGCTGATAAAGCGAAGAAAGTACAGGTAGCGATGGGCTGGGCACGTGACTAGAATGCCCGACGAAAAAGTAGCCAAAACTATTTTCATCAGAGAACTAGGAAGAGGTCGTAGACTTTGGGGCAGACACGTATCCGATGAATGTACCACAGTCGAGGACGCTGCACGTTCAACTGATGTTCGAGGGGAGTTGAGAACGGTAGCCCAGGACCGACAGTACTGGAGGACCTCAATTCGTTTGGCGCAGGATCGATAACGGACCATCGCCACTAATGTATTGGAATATTGGTACAACGCTAGCTGCTGCTTAAATCGATAAGTGACTTATAATTCGACTAGAATCAAAAAGAGAATTTCGTTAGCAGGAAGGGGCCTTCGGCCACCCTTAGACCGATTGAAATATTTCATCAATTTCTGGCGAGGGCACGCTCAATCACTATAAATTTATTTTAGGGAATCATTTTTTTTCTAATCCTTTTAGGCTTTATCCTTCTAGGCTCTAGAAGCATTTTAGGATCAGATAAAAATCGGATATCTTCTAGAAATGTTAAGTTGTGAAAAGGGCTAACAAAATTTACTATGAATTACAAATAATCTTTGTAAACTATTGCGGTAGACAATACGAGGTACTGTTAAATTATCGAAAAACGAAAACAATAAGTGTCCCATGCTACTGCCTTGAGGGACGATTTATTGTCTATTTTTGTACTGGTCAGACTCGATTATCCGGATGAAAAAAATTTTTTTTAATGCTTAAAACACGTTTTTAACATAAACACATTTCAAAAAATTCATTTAAATTTTTTTTCTCCCTGATAATCGAGTCTAACTTGTGTAACGCAACTTTTCAGTGAATGGAAGGAAAACGCTGCGCAGCAGTACTTTCGAATAAAACTGCTTACAGAATGAGAAATTTGGTCCCAAAGTAAGTCACTACATATCATAAAATTTATAGTACCCATTAGATACCTGTCACTCTATAATATGTGGTATCGATTGGTTAGGGTTCCGTTCGAGACGGAGATCTTTTTTGTTCCACATTAGAGCATGGTTCATGGCAGCTGTAACATAATGGACAACATATGCCACAAATGTTGATTATGCCTCAGTTCATAATCGTCAAACAGGTGATCCAATGTAATATCACAACCATTCCCTTACGTTAAAAGCTATGATTTCGATCATTTACATCGACTATTTTGAGCTCTTTCGCCTCGGTCGAATCGATTTCAACGATTATTATTATTCGAGCACAAGTTGTTGAACAACGAGGTCAGTGATTCATATTTGCATCGAACCGTGAGTTGAGCCGAACCGAACCAAACGAATGCGCGGGGCCAGCCAGGTAGTCCCACGTAATCAATGCACGTCAGCAGCAGCGGCGGCCAGCATCCGCGCGGAGCATTTCCTGGCTTTTGGCATGGACACACGTTTAATTGGCGGCTGCAGCCGCTGCTCGGGGCGGTACCCCTTTGAAGTTTTCAATGCACATCAAACGATCGTCTGGCAACAACCGGTCGGTGGAGATGATTCATTGTAATAACAACAACAAACAGCGTCAAGAAAAATTATATTGAGACGAGTGAAGCCGTGTAATTT
Source organism: Sabethes cyaneus (assembly GCF_943734655.1). Classification (NCBI taxonomy): domain Eukaryota; kingdom Metazoa; phylum Arthropoda; class Insecta; order Diptera; family Culicidae; genus Sabethes; species Sabethes cyaneus. The sequence continues at coordinate 47,468,847 of NC_071355.1, forward strand.
TAACTTTCTTATTAATATTCGGAAAGCATATATTATTAGTTTTATTATTTAAGGTAAAAATAATTCTGTTTTTGTACGGATCGAGTTTTTTTTGGCAAGACTCAACTACTTAGTCGTCTTAGTTCGATTTGTTATGTATTCCCCCGAGACAGGAAGTCTCATGACAAACTGTTTATAATTATATGTATATATTATCTGCCGAACGAATGGGCTTTCCCTATTTTGCTACGGTGTTCGCACTGTTATTCCCTTGGCTGCACACATCTCCTCTGTGGTGAAGGTCATCACGATAGAAAGCGTCAAGTGCAGTCGGTGGTTTTACGCCCAAAAACGTCGCTTGATGCGGGCGGGGGAACCGAAACCGGGAATATCAATATCGAAACCACCAGCAGAGAGCAAGCGAGCGATGAGATTATAAATTACGGATGCAATGAAATCAAGTGCATCGGCAGCTTTTTTTCTCCTCCCTTGGCAGATCCCGTTCACCGACAGCACCAGCGAAGGGGAACATTGCGCCACGTCAGGATTCGTCGTTGTATGTTCCCCAACGGATACCGGGACGGGAATGTCTCTCGTTCAGCGAGGCCGTTGTTGTCATTCGGGACAGACATTACGGCAACAACGAACGACCGACGACGACGACAAGTGAAGTAAGCAGAAATCGTTCAATAACGCAAACGATAACGATTGCCAAGTTTGTCTTAGCTATTATGGTAGAAGTCCTGAAGCCACGTTAGAAGATTCAGAGGGTACATAGTTTCTTTTCCCGTTACATACAAACTTTTCCCGTTGAATTTTATTTGCACTGTGCCATGTAGGGTCGTCCCGATTTGAGCGTTAACGCAAAAAGGGAAATTTTGTTCCAGGCTTATTTTTTTTTTTTTGTTTCGTTAGGAACTAGTAACTGGTTATTTATATTATCCATCCAGTGACCATGGATTTTTCGGATGAGTCCACTGCATCGCGAGACTAAAATCAAGCAAAATAGAAATGGTCAGCCATTTATAGGAAAATTGTACCAAGGATCAAGTTGATAGCAAATTGTCTTTGAAATCAATTACTACTTTAACAGAGTTTACTATCCGCTCCTATACTCCACCATAGTGGACAACCTCAGATGGATTAAATATCCAGCGAATGTTAGCATTAATAAACATCGAAGCATCATTTCGGTGTTTGATTTGTTTCTGTTTGTGTCGATATTTTCACGTTATCGCTGAAGAATTCAGCCGACGATTCTCTCATTAACACGAAACGTTTTTTAACTACCCCACGGAACTCGGTGGACATACTGCTGCTGAGACATATAAAAAAACACAACCAAGCGCACAGTGGGATTTTTTTCGGAAAAAGATCTTCACAATATCTCAACCAAATGAAGGGCATTAACTCCACTTTTCTCGGTGTATAGAGATGTATCAATCGATATCGGGCTAAACTGAAAAATTTTGGGTTTGGCTGAAACCACGGCAAACTATTTCGGCCTCTGTTCCCACCGCTTGAGCTGTTTTCACTCAGAAGTATACAAAGCTGCGTGGGCGAAAGTACTAGCGTCTACAAAGACGTGGATTTCCAGTGTCGCGCAGGCCTCGTGTTCGGCCTCAAAGAAATAAAATCGAGGAACTGTTATCAAGTTATTGACATCAACAAGCACTGCATAGCGCGTTCACAACTTGAACTACGTATTGCTTATGGCAACCGGACGGCCAAATATCTTACATCAAAGTTCGCCTGCGGAGTTAAATAATGCTCCTAACGACAAGAAAAATTTCCCATTTCGTAGGGACGTATGAATCACCCAACACACGATCCTCGCACCCGCTTTTGCCTGGTATGGCGTCTAGAAGTTTCTGATGATGTAAAAAAGTGTTCAACTACTCTGCGTATTGTAACGTTTGACTGGGAAGTCTTAGCTTGCGCACTGTACATGCGTTGTCGAACTGGAATGTTTCCTTGTTACTCGAAGCGGATATCTTCACGCTTAACCGATAGGAAGTATTCTTGTGCCTGCTGATCTTACCAGTCCAGTCCAATAATAGGTTGTCGGGAATACCTTCGATCCCCGACTGTTGTCCGTACTGTATGAGTAGCAGAAGCCGAAATAGAACGAAACGATTTCGTGTGATAATGGCTATGATGAATGGCCTAAATAGATTTCGCTTCATCAGTGTAATTAATCCACCTGTTGCACAACAGCGTATGTTGGAATATGCAGAAGAAATCCCACTGCATCTTCAACGAGGTGGTTGATTCATCGATTAAATTCTGAAGCGGTATTGGTAAATACTAAACGCGTTTACTGATCGGTCAGGATAATGTGATTAATAAGGTTTTGAATCTGCAGGCCTTATGAAATTATACTGCGTATAGTTCTCCGAATTACTCGACATACGTTGGGGGTAGAGTATTCTGCACAGTGATGCCCGGTTTTGCTGAAAAAAAAATCCGTAGTTTTACCATCTGTGTTTTAATCACAGAGAAAAGGGTTATAAATTATAAAACTTAATCAAATTTTAAATCAAACTTTTGATTTAAATGGAAATTTGGTCGACATTTGTTCTTCATATAGTGTTTCTCAGTTTTGCTAAAAAGTAACATTTTTTATCGCATAGGTATTCTTGATTGCATTTGAAGCTAACTAATACTTTTTTGAATCGAATCAGTTTATGATACATTTCAAATTTCCTCTATATTAATCAAGAACGCATAAACTTGACTTTCGTCATTCGCCTTTAGGCTTTATTTTTCCTAAAATTGAATAAAAAGAAAACTAATCCAATCCAATTATTTAGTTTTAGGTTTCGTATTCCACTAAGACGCTCCAAAAACTTCAGGCTTTATTTTTCCAAATTCTTAAAATTTTCGTCGTTTGGTTATTTTGTATCAATTTTTCTTTTTTTTTGTTTTGCTAAGTGTACTCCATCAACTTTTCCGCCGTTATTGTCATCTTCTTGTCGTTTTTTGTTTATTTTAATGTGAGCTTAATGTGACAGTTTAGGTCATTCGTGGTTTCTGTGGGATTGTAATTTGAACCCAGTCTTCGGCGTGAGAGATGTGAATGCTAACCACTACACCGTGTTAACCCCTTTGTTCCCTTTTAACGTTTAGTGGTCGTTTTCCGTTATTTTTAACATCTAGTATTCTATCATCGTCTTTTAGTCTGTTTTAAGTGATTTGGTCGTTATTTTTTATTGCTTTTTGTGGCGTTTTTGGTTTGATGGCATCGTCATTAGTGTCTTTTTTGGCATAGCCTGTCACTGTTTTGTTGACTTTTATTTGTTTCTCCAATACTTTTAGCCAAACGCTACATCTATTTACAGTCTTGTCGTTTTTTATGGCTTTTTTGGCATTTATGTCGCTGCTTGTTACGTTTTTTTTGGCGCCTTTTAACCGTGTTTTAGTCGTCTTTCAACTTTTCGCCAACTTGTCTTCACTTCTTCGTCATGTCTATTCGCATGACGCATTGGCATTGTCTGTTCGTCATATTATCGTTGCTTTTTCGGAACCATTTAGTCGTCTTCTTGTAATCTCTTTACTGCCCTTTCTCCGTATTCGTCATCTCATTGTCACTTCTCTGTTTATTTTTTATCGTCTTTGTATGGTCTTTTTGCTATCTTTCCATCCTATTTTCTTTTTATGACATTTGACCGCCTTTTCTTCGTTTTAATTGTCATCTTTTTATCATCTTTCGTCCTGTTTGTTTCCAAGACTACAAAATTGTGGTAATTTTTTGTCTTTTCGTTATTCTTTCCGCGTCTTTTTGATGACGTATATTCGCCATCTTTTCGTAGTTTTTTTTGCATGTTTTATCGACTATTTGGCAGTTTTTAAATGTCTCATTCCCAATTTTGTCGTGGTTTTGTTGCAGTTTTTTGTCGCCTTTTTATCGTATTTTTGCCATCTTTTCAGCACAGTTAAATTGACTTCTATTCACATTTTCGTCAACATTTCGCTGTCTTTTGCCGGCTCTTCGTTGTCTTTTCTATTTATTTTAGTCAACTTTTCATCGCTTTCTGAGTCATCTTGGGCAAATAACGGAAAACGACGGAGATTTTATTTGTCACGTAAAAAGAGCATATTGAACATTAATACATATGGAGCAAGGATTCCGTCTACTTGATTAAAAAGAACAACCTTATCGCTTGATTTTGAAGTTCTATGGCACTAAAGAAATCATATTACGGAACTACCAAAATGTGAGAAAAACTAAAAATGAAAATATTTAGCCATTTTGCCGCACTCCAACCAGGAAAATATCAGTATTATTATCAATATTTGCCGCCAAAGCGAAAACTGCTAGTTTTTACTGACAGCATAACAGCAATAAAGCAAATCTTCCATTTTAAAAACACTTCTCGTTAAAAAAAGTATTCTATTCGCGTCTTTCTCTCAGAAACAATAAAGTTGTGCTTTTCGGGATATTATTCATTGCATGTAGCGTACGCGTATTTTTTGCCACTAAATGAAACTTTCAATCTTTTCCGCAAAGTTTATGAAAATCCGTAGATTTGAGCACTTGATCCGTAGATCCGTAGAAAATTCTTAAATCCGAAGAAGTACAGAAAAATCCGTAGATCTGGCATCACTGTTCAGTACCTTAATCAGCAGTCACTGTTTCTGAACTTCTGTAGAGCAACGTTTCTATCACGTATAGAATCGATCTGCTAAACTTTGGGAACTCCCGCAGCATGACTTGTCTAGCCGCCAACTGGGGCTCTCTAGTTGGTGCTATCACACTGACCGAAGGATTGCGGAAATAATAAACCTGGTAGTGGTCTACTAGGAATTGCTACTCAAATGAAGCTATCGTGGAAGACATAGAAGGATTTTGTAGACATGGGCTCGACATCCAAATCGGTACTTGTGCAAACTGTTATTGATGAACTCTCGCTCATGTCGTACGTAATGTGCTTAACAGCCCTCGAGACTGCATTTATTCTCGAATATGAGCATGAATGCGGATTCCGAAAACTATCAGCTTCAGCAAAAAACATTTGTGAATTTCTGTAAATGGCATTCGACCCGTATACAATTACCTAAAATAAGGTAGGAGGGTTTACAATTATTGCAGAATTGGAGTAAACCGGTGCTGTCCCGAGACAGCTAGTCGGATTTCTGCTGAAGATCCCAGTAAGCCATAAATTCAGATAGTCTATAAACTTATTATCATTTTGCTCTACCGTTGCTATTAGAAGTAGATCCCATAGTAACAAGTTAAACAAAATGTGATTTTTTTCCGAATGTTGGTACAACATTCTTCTAGAAACGAAATTAGATCGAATTTAAATCTTGAAGTTGAAGTGGAAGTATCTGGAGCCGTAGGAAACGATCCAACAGAACCAGTTCAAGGGGATCAAGCCATGTAGTATCAGGTCAAACATCGTAAGAAATGTTCTCGAAGGAACAAGGAGGCAGCTTTCTAGGACAGCGGTTACACCCGGAAATTCAGGCTGCTTACGTTATTCTTCTGATGACCAATCGGCACAAGTTGGCTGCAATCGGATTCCAAGTGTGAATGGCAGTGCTCGAAAAAAGTGACAGCCCTGCATGAAGGCGAATATGAAACGCATTTAGCGCATACAGCTTTATCCCTGACAGTATTCTTTTATCTGTTAGCCCATGAACATGACTACTGAACTACTGACAGCATTTGTCTTTCTCAGTTTTCTACCTTTCAAAACCATTCATTCATGAATTGCAGTGCTGAATGATTGCTCGATTAACTGTCCGCTTTCTAAAATCAACCAAAATCTGACTGAAAGAAATTAATTAAAGCTTCGCAGCAATGCTTATCTGTACTAGAAACCTAGGACATGACGTGACACGTGACTTTTTATTCTTCTTAACTTTGTTTAGGCGATTCCCTTTTAACAGTTACTACGGTAACGAAGTTTTTCCGAAAACTTTTAAATTGCAAATGCATTTTATGATAACAAGCCACTTGTCCAAGTTGATCACAAATTACACAAAAATCGATCCAATCTGGCCGAATTACACTTACACTTTAACTTAGTTTGTTTTATGTCAACACGCCAAGATAAACAAATCCAAATCTAAAAACCTAGTAATGGGAAAAACTTCATGGTTTCGATGTTTGCTGTAGTTTCCTGCAACATTCTTGCGTTTCCCTGGTAAATTTTTGTTTCTTCAGTTGCACGCATGAAATCAGCCAATCAGGAAGCTGGCTCTTTTTTGACAGAAAATTGGCTCTTGCGATACAACGTGTCACGTCCTGTCCTAGCTAGAAACAGCAAAGAATGAACAGTATATTGCACCAATTCAGGCGTATTGCATACATTGAATGACCGCCTAATTGGTTTCCAGGAACGATGCTGACCAGTCGTTGTATGTTCGCATCACGGCTAGGCGGTGCTGCTAAATAACCGGCTGTGAAGTCTATCGATAAAGAAGGGTAAAGTCTTAGAAAAGACGTTTAAGGCCAAGGCTTTGCTTTTTGCATACATTGAATATGAGTTCTCTAAGCACTGGATACAATAAAATGATTCCTGTGGATTTTAAAATTGTTTATCAAAAAAATTTCTACAGTTTCTTCGACTATAGGAATTTCTTCCCGCATGATTAAGTATGACTCAGGAAATGCTCTATCAGGATCTAATGATGCCAGAAAGCACATCACCCTGTAGAACTACAAACTTAACGAGGAAGCTGTTCCGATTTTAAACAGCAGGCAGTTTAAAAAACTAAACTTTAAGATCTAAAATATCAGTCAAGGGCAAGAAAATTGATTGACACGTTAGACGAGCAATCATTCGGCACTGCAATTCATGAATGAATTGTATTGAAGGGTAGAAAACTGAGACCGATAAACACTGTCAGCAGCTCAGTAGTCATGTCCAAGACTGACAGAAAAAAGAAAACTACCAGGGGTAAAACTGTATGCGCAGAGTGCGTTTTATATTTGCCTTCGTGCAAGGCTGTCAATTTTTTCAGGCACTGATCGTATCAATTCAGTCAAACTGAACTGAAGCCAATGTGTTTCATCTCACAAATATATAAATTTAGATTTCTGTTGGGGAAGAATAAATGCTTAATGCGAGAATGCCCGTGCATTCAGGCAAACTGAAAATTCTTGATATTAGGCCAAAAATGTAGACTTAGCGAAGGTGAGAGTCGAACTCACAGCTCCCAATCTCCAGTTGAGATAAATTTAGAAACTAAACGACGCCCTTTGATTCAAAAAAGGACCATTGATTTGTTTTGTTCAAAGTTTGAATAATAAAATTTTATTTTATTTTTACTGACGGTTAGCAATTACAGCAAAATTTAATGTTTCCACGTTATGTACTTTTTTTATTCATTTTCAGACAAAAAATATCTCGTCTAATTTTGACCAGCTGTGTTACCACTCGAGCCCACCATGCAGAACGTCTACGATATGTCAAATTTACCTGCCAACCACACTAGAGCACACGAGCAAGCATTCATTGGTGTTCGCCGTCGCCATTCATGGCTGCTGCACAAACGCGAAGCGAACAACTGCTGCGCTGTGTTGCTGATGGTGTGTGGTGCTGGTGGTTGTAACGGTAGTGGTAGTGTTCGAGAAATGAATGAAGCGAAAGGTGTGTGCGTGCACGGCAGAGGCAAGAGCGATTGCAGAATTGATTACCTGCCTGCCAGCATATACTTTTTTCGAACGAATGAAATTCGTAGCCTGGTGGGAAATTAACGATGCCCGAGATAAGGGAAACCGAAAGGTTATTCATTTCCGATGATTAATTGGGCATAACCAATATTTTCACTTCAATCGATTATCAATCAAGCCATAATCTGTTGCATCGGTACAGCAGAACCAAAAGTATTTAGTATCGAACGGATGAACTTTCCTCTCTGTGAATCACGGCACGGCCGATCGCTCTCATCTCCCACGAATCAAGGCGACGCCATTTTGAAAATGGGGAATACGCTGTATATCTATATATACATACATTGTACATGCATTGATAGAGCGAGCAATTTTAGCAGCTGTGTGTGCATTAACAATGTGAGAAAAAACAACTCGGTCAGGGTTGCCAGATGTTTTTTGTTGTCGAATGTATTCACACCTGACTGATTCAATAGGAGTTACCTAAATAAAATGAGAGTTTCAATCAAAAATCAGGTAACTAACGAAGAGAAAAGGGTGTCGTTTATTCAATTTTCTTAATTCATTGCTTGCATAGAAAGCTAAGTAATTAAAATGATGATATATCTTGAGTTTTGACACATCTGAACCTTGTGAACAACAGTGTCTGCCTGGCAAAGTTGCCATAATTTAAAGTAAATTTTTTTTAGTAGAATCTGATTTGCAACTGAAATTTTTGTACACATATTGCGTCTTTTAAGTAGTTTTTTTTTAACTATTAACAAAAACTAACTTTATCATCTTGCTCGTGCATTTGTGGATGCACAATGGGTCAAATTTAAAACGATTTTCAAACGGGAATTACGATTGTTTTTTAAAATTGTACTTGGAAACACATCTTTAATTGTCATTTATATGTAAGCTCTGCGTCAATAATGTAAATTTATCTGCCGAAGGTGCTAACTTTGCGTTTGCTAAAGCGAGGACAACTGGCTAATGGTGCAGTAGAAAATGCGACATTAACCTGTCGAAACATTTTGCTAATGTTTACTACGCATTTGCCCGATCCGTTCTAAAAATTTGCCGATTTTCCGAAAAGTAACACTGTGCATTATCTAAACAAAACATTTTTGGCGTTTACTTACTGATAATTTTCATGCCTCCCATGACAGGATAGTTTTGCTGCTTGTTACCCTCCGCAAACGAGGTAGTCCTGGGCCGACCACTCATTTCTTTGTCCTAGAAGTACGGATTGGCTCTGCTCCTGATCCCGCTGCTGTCTGTTCCGTATTTTCTAATTTTGCGATCCACAACTGTAAGTCACTCTTCGTACCGTACACTTTTCAATAACAAGCCGATTCGATGACGATTTTTTCTGTTCGCCTAAGATATGATTTTATCAATTCTTCCAAATCCCTTGCTTTTTTCTCTTTCTTTTTTACACTGCCTTTCGAAGGAAGGAAATTACTCAACTCATTTGCCCCGTGCCACAATCACTATTTTCTGCGGCCTGCCGATAGCCAGATCGGAAGGAAGCTGCAAAATTCACATACGTCGATTATTCAACCTATTTTTTCTTTAATCGGCAAATGATTTTCACCAATTTCCAATTTTCAGATCTCTATTTTGGCCTCAAAATTATCATTCACAGCTCACATTGATTGCACACTATCACTGTCATTGAATAAAACCACTCACGGGAACATCAAAAATCATGAATGTGAGTGTTTATTGAAACTATACGTACATTGGTACACTTTGGGCGATCGCTGCGATTCCTACCAACACACAGTTAACACACACGTATAAACGAAAAGAAACAGGCAACGTGAAAAAATGAGAATATATAGAAATGGAAAACTTTTCTTTCTTCGCCGTTTCGCTGTCGAATTATTGGAAAATCGAATTTTCTTTTGGACCCAAAACGCGGGGAAAGTCGTCCCCGGGCTGCACTAACTGGACATTGTCGATAGAGAAAAAATGGAATTGCTACACTGAATTATCGCACCCGCGCACGTAGATATAGGGCCTGTCTCACCCGACCATGGTCAAACTCTACTTTTTGATGAAGGCGAAAACTGACTGCTTAGTTTGCACTATACACTTCGTTCTGGTGGTTCAGCTGCAGCTGAAAAAGGGTTGTCAGGAAAAAGAAAAACTAGACGATGTTGGTTCGGTTTGCTCGCAGTTTTTGCCGTAGTACTAGTGAATTCGGCATGACAGTTATACCGAGTAGTGTTGGCAGAATGATTTCCATTCGGGAATAGAAAATTATCTCATTAACTTTTTTGTCAGATTTTCAACTTTTCTCTACATCTTTATGAAGGGTAACAGCTATGTTGACTAGTGTAAATTATAATTTTCAGTTGAAAACGTTCAAATCAATCTTTAAAAATAAAGAATTAACTAATATTTTATCACAGGCAAATTCAGTATACAGCTACAAATAATAGGTACACAATTTTGATCAATGTAATATTTGAAATCTCTATCAAAACCATTTTTTTTTGTTTTGAAAAATTAATCGTTTAATTTTGAGGTATAAATACACAACAATCGTCAAAAAACTATTTACGTTTATATGGTAATTATGTTTAAACGACTTCAGACGATCTTGGCAATTATAACATAAAATTTGTCAAACATTTGCCAACACTGCCTAATGCGTTAACACCCTGCGTTTTGTTCTCTTCGTAGGTTTCTGCTAGCAATCTGCGTAATAAATGATTATTTGTAAGACCCGAGCAGAGCAGGTACTTTTTAACACACATAGACTGTCCTTAGTAACCAGGTTGTGTCGAACAATCCACCGCAGTTTGAGTTCCAACAATTCGCAGCTTCTAATGTTCCTGTTCATATTAAAACCCACTAGACGTTTGTTCGATAAATCAACGACTCGTAATCCACTATTCAAATTTAATCGCCCTGAATTTCTTCGAATGAAAATGTAGATTTCAGAATCTTTATCAGACAATTTCCGGACAATCATTACAGCCCACGAACGAATCCTGTTTCCTTAATCTAGCACTGTCTGACAGCTGGGTAAAATCGTACATCGCACTGCAAGGGATAGCGCTGTCATTCGTGAAAAAGGAAAACGTCACTTGCTGCTGCACCATTAATCCGAAATACACTTTAGGGAAGTCCGCTCAGCTGGACACCCAATTCCCGTACATAATTTGCTGTCCACCAAACCAGCTAAAAAGGAAATTCCCATTCCGAGTCGAGCGAGACACAGTTTTTTCACACAGCAAATCTTCCTCGTCGAATAAATTTTCTTCTAGGTCGACGGGCTGGACTGGCAGGTTTTGCACCTTCTTCATTAATCCACTTTTTCATCACTGACTGACTGACTGACTGACCCGTTGTTGCAATGCACATCCGATTTCAGAACCGTTGGATTTTCCTGTCAAATTGAATAAAGTTCCTCGCAGAGCACCAAACGAAACCCCGTGTAGCATGATTTAGAGGAGAACACAAGAAAAATGACATACACTGTACACCACAACCGCGCCGATCTCGACCAACTTTTTCCTCGTCGTCAAGTTGCTCTTGCTGAAGCACTACTTTTGCCTGGCCTCTTCACTTCCAACCAGCAGCAACCAGCAGCAGCACAGTTCGAAACTCCTGAATGAACATCAAATTTGATTGCTGGTTCACCAACATTCGAGAGGTAGTTTCGAAAATCTAGTAGTGATCCTAAAAACGATTCAATTCCGACTGTTTTACGCACACTTTCAGACAAGAGCAGGCAGGAGTGCGACAAGCACGCGGTTCTATCGTTGCTAGTGCGAGCGAGAATGCAAGCAATATCTCGAGAGGTAAGATACACACATGCGCAAACCATTGTGTAGTAGTATGCGTACAAGTAAACCGTTCATCAGGCGAGAGTGAATTTTGTCCGTAATGAACGTTTTCGAAAAATTTATTTTGGGATGCCGCGAGTTAATTCATGACTGACAGTGACAGCTCTGTCATTCCGGTTGTCACTGTCATAATTTTTTGTAACTTGAAAAAGATATTGCTTTTATTATTTTTATGATTATTTCTTTTCTACGAGGGGTCTGATGTTCAAAAAGTTTCGGTAAACAAACATTTGATATGTAGATGGCATGCAACGCATGAAAGTATCCACCTTTTCGCGCGCTTAATAGGCGAATTCGAGCAAAACTAAGAGCAACCGTTCGCTACCTGGTTGTGATTATTGGAACTACAAAAAAAGTGCAATTCCCAAAATGCTTGCTGGCACCTATATGGAACTCGACTTTAAATGTAATATTTTATTGAATTACCAACAGTGGGAATGATGAAAATGGATAATAAAGGTAAGAAAAAGCATTACCTTTCATTTGATATATATTGTTTCTGTTTCGGGAGATTATTAGAGCTTCGCAAGTGTATTTATGTTTACGAACTGATAGGTTATATGTTTGGTTCTTGGCGCAGATGATGCTAATCACGAAAATAAATCCGTTAGCATTTGAAAACACATTGGCAAACAGTGCAGACTGAAAATAATTGGTGATTCTCTATCCCGGATATGTAAACTTTTCAGCTGACTCTATGTACTTTTGTTTCATGCGGTACAAATCAAACATTAACATTTTTCTGCCACAAAGTTAATTAATTCGAATATTTTCATTTACCTTAACGTAGATAAACAAATTTCTTCCAATATTTCGCTATCTAAAATCCTGACAATTGAAAGGATTAATCAAAAACTGCATTTTATTTCAGCTTTTTTCAAAAATGTATGGAGTTTGACAGCGATTTTACTTTTCATCACTTTTTTTATGCAGCGCCTCTAAGCGGGCGATAGCTTATCAAAAACGCCTATGGCGGCTAGTGGGTACAGTTTTCGACAATGTTTATTTGCTTTTGGGAACTCCGCTCACGTATGCCTGAAAGTTCTACAACAACAATTAAGGCTGGAAATATCAACTTGACGTGAATAAAGTTGCCAAAGGCATACAAACGTTTTCCGTAAGTTATACCCACTAGCCGCCATTGCGCACGCGAAAAGGTCGATATAATGGAAATTTTTCAAAATTAGCTTGCAAAATGGACCGAAAGGGTTAACCTTCCGTTACTCGCGCCAACTTTTGTACCACGGATACTCGCGATTTGTATTTTGTAAAACACTCTTTATCTCGAAATATCTCGGAATCCTGGCTATATAGAATGTTACTGTTTTCAGCAAGGTAATCAGTAAGTCAAGACCTTTTGTTGGATATAGTTTCAAAAGTTTGTCACCAGGCGGCGCTTAAATTCGCTGTTAATGATACATCTTACGATTTGGGCAATATACAGTTGCTTGCATTTGTAAAGAACGCTATCATCGTTCCTAAATGATGTAGCATTATACTGACTAGACTTTTTTTTCTAGTAGTCATTAAGCTTTCTAAGTTGATTTTGACATAAATCTTAGTACGATATCATTTCTGCTGTTTGAGCTTAAAAAGTAGGGATGATATGGTGTTTTGATTCGCTTGAGCAGGAATGTTTAGAAAGTTTTTTGCACAGTAATGACACATATACCGTTTCTGTTTTTGCTTAGGTCCAACCTAGGTTCGCTCTGGTTCCAATCGAACGGCTGTCAAAACGTTTGTTTTTTCACTCAAGTTGAACTTAGTTTCGCTCTGGGTTGCACTTTTTAGACGACGGGTTCGCACTGAGTTTTTTCACAGTTTGAACCTCGCAATAACTACACAACCACGCAATACACTGACAACCCGAAAACGTTTGTTTAGGCTCGCGAAAATGTTTGTTTATTCAGTGGTCGGTTGGAAAACCCAGGTTAAAAAACAAAAACGCTAATAGTGAGAAAATTTGGAACTTCCGTTCATTAGCCAGAGATTTTTGATCCACTAAAACATTTTCTGCAAATGAAATACTTCTCAAATAAATGTAACACAGTCAGAAAACTGATCGTTACAATTGTTCCGTGAAGTAACTAAATTGTCAACTTTAGCACAGCTGCAGATTGCAGATCACCAACTGATGCTGAATAACTTTGCTGCGTACAGAAACGAGAGTAATTTTCAGTAGGAGCAAATTGTACACCTTACACACCGCTTGTTCAGTTTCTGCGCTTTCGATTTATTTTGATTTATTTTTTATAAACAATTCAACTATTAATGTATTGAATAATAATGTCATTTTGTTCATAACAAGGTAATCGAAGAATACATGTTAGTTTGACCACGTTTGACATCGATCTGTAACTTTAAAACAAAATAACATCCAAAAATCTACAAGTGTTGTACAAAATACCTGACCCTTAGAACCTTATCCAACAACCCCTAGCCCTACTTCCACGTGCTATCAGCCGGGATACGAGCAACCTTAGTGGAAACCGGGTAACCAACCCCGGAGGAAGCTAAAGTCGTACACCAACCGGGCAGGAGACACAGTGTTATCTCGACACTATAGGATGGCAACCCCATCCCGAGTATCGGTAGCGGATACCTATATTGTGGAACTTTGCTACTAGGACTGCCTGCGAAAGAAGAGCCCGATGAACCATGCCAGCAACCCGAAGTGCCCCGTTCATACGAATGCGTTAGTGTATGTGTTACCTCGATAATGTGCCGCACAAGTATCAATCCCAGGTAACCGCTAAGCACTGAATTAAGCTTGAAAGCTGCTCTATATTTGAAAGTTACATGCTGCCAGATATAATTCAGCATTGTCAAAGCATAGCAGCTTTAAAATGGCATTCTCAATGCTGAATTAAAATTTACTTGAAGCACTATGAAAAGCTGATTAGATGCTCTAAGCAAGCTTTATTGCCGTTACCGGCATCAAAAGAGATTTTGAACACTGCTCACACTTGCAGGAAATCTCCTTGCGAACGTAAGTGTGATAACAGAAAAAATGCTTCCCTCTCTTTTTGTCTTACGCAAAATCCTGCATCGCCGATTGAATAAACATCAACACGAATCTATAGGGCATACGGATATTATGCAAGAAATATTTCTATACATGTATGCCATCACATAAAAAGAAAATAAAAGGTAGGTAATTCTCCCAAAGCGCAACTTATGGAAGAAATGTGAAAAACAAAATCTTTCCCTCCATTCCGCTTTGATAAGCAAATCAAACATCCGAGTTAAGAATTTCGGTAATTTAAGTAGAGCTTTTGGCAGCTGACTCGCAACTACCGTTTACAGATCAACTGGTAAAGGCGTTACCCTACTCCTCCACTCCAAGCCACGCAATCGACAGATTGGCTGGCGGTTCAATTCTAGCCGAAAAAGAAAATAACAAAAAAGCGATCTTGAAACGTCAACAAAGTACGCCATATAAGCATAACAGAGAGGGAAGATAAAAAAAGGATGTACAATATATTTTTCGCATTTTTTTATGTTTGACGTTTTACCGTTACGCAACAGGTGTTACGTTTTATGACATTTGTAAATCTCCAAGCACTAATGTAGCCGGATATTTCGCCAAAACCGGCTTTCTAACAGCTTTTTATAGGCATATTGAACTATGCTGCACGATATGGTGTGCACCATAGGCTAATAAAAAGCTAGATTTCTGCTTTTTTAAGTGCTCACTGGTTACTTGGGATGTATGCTGATGCCGATGCGCATGGGAACCTTTGAGCGCTGCTCAACATTAATCGAAGAACTATACTGCCCATAAATGCATAACAGTTCAATCTGACTTTTCACCACTTTTGAGATAAACCTGGGAATCATCTTTAAATTAACTGTTCTTTCAATATTTCAAACAAAAAAGTTATGTTTGTTCCCAAGATGTTGAAAAAAATATCAAACTATGTCAGTCCTATATTACAAATAAACGAATAACAATCACAGTAGTAAACATATATCAATAAGCATCTGTTTTTGGGAAATGCTTGGATCGATTCGCCTGTAGCAACTTGTAACCTTCGGTTACATATTTTTTATAAAATTAGCTCTGTCAATTTAACATGCTTTTTTCAATCTGCTCATAATTCCCAATCCAAATTTCCTAAGTCCATCTCTGAGCAAGCTGTCGACTGTGTGATTGATAGCGCTCCAAACCTTCGGGTGGAGCGGTCACTCACACGGGAAAGCTTTTTCGGTCATATCTAAAACAACCTGAGTAAGCTGTCTACTGAGTGGGTGATAACCGTCCAAATCTCTCGCTTTGCGAGGGGCGGACGGGTCACTCACTCAGGAAAGCTTTCTCTGGCATAGTACAACAGGTTTGAGTTAGCAGTCAACGAGCTGAGCGATATCCCTCCAAGACTGTCGCATCGCGACCGGAACGGACGGATCGCTCGCTTCGGAAAGCTTTCTCAATTATCTGCCAGAGAAACGTTGATGCGATCGACTGGGTGAGTTATATCCCTCCACGTCTGGCGTCTCTCGTCTGGGACGGAGGGTTAACTCTCTCGAGAAGGCCTTTTCAAATACAACCAGAAGATTCCTCTGTAAGTGGGATAGCCCTCCACGTCCCCGATAGATGGAGGGGTCCTCCCTACAGGGTTGCCCACAGATACCATGAGAAACACAACCAAGGTATTCAGAGCCATAGGGTATTATACAGTAAATAATGGTTGCCAGGACAAAAGATTGTTAAAAATTGAAAAACTTTTAAAGATTCAACCTTTAACTGGCCGAACTTATAAAAGGGCTCAGGCTCGATAAACATATCATCACGATTTTACAGTTTTAGTAACTCATGATATCTATGATACAATCATTGTAAAACTTCTTACTGTGATAGCTAACTTTTCACAATATTGTGAGTTTCAATCGTGTATTCAAAACACTCGTACTGAATTCAGTGACTAAATCTTCTAAAAAAAGTTTTCCACGCGCAATGAACTTTTCTTCAAGAAATTATTCATGACATGCAATTATCGAGATAAATTTTGAAAATGTATGAAGTGTGTTGTGCTGCACATGAATACTATAGAAAAATCCCCTCTAGTAAGGTGTTTGAGAAAGCTAAGGTGAAATACTAGAAAAGCGCTATTTGTACAGGTCGGGCCACTTGAGTAACCGTGGTTGGGCCACCATAATTTTAAGCGCAGAAGCGCAATAATCGCTACAGAATGTCAGTCACGTAAAATGTGATTAAATAAAGCAAAATTAATACGATAAAAACCTGGATTTTTGTTGTTTGTTTCGTTGTAGTTGTACACTTCGGAAAAGGCGATTGTAGCAATATTGATTTTACAAGATCGCCATAATTTCGCAAAAATGCAATTAAAAATAGGGTATTTGTAGCTAAATGAGCCGTTGTTCACGGAATTCATTCTTTTCATGTCTCTATATAGAATTTCAATACGTATGTCTTAGATTTACTGCGTTGGCCCAAGCTGTACAATATGGCCCGACTATGACAACATTTTTTTGTCTTCACGTAAATGCCTATACCTTTTTTATTTTTCAAGCAATCAGTTCAAAACTTTCCGGAAATATACCTTATTCTTAAACCTTTGTAATGATGTATTTAGATTTCCGAAATTCCTTTTGAAACGAAAGTTATGGGCGAATTCCAAAACGTGGCCCAACCACGACGACACTCCCCTATATATATATATCTATTTGATTATTGTCGGTGAGATAAAAACGAAGATTTTGTCGTGCGTTGTGTAAAATTAAAAGGACTAAACTAGGTAATTGTCAAGTGGCTAAAAAAAAAGAGTGTATTGTGGAAAGTAAAAAGTCTATTGTAAAATCTATTGTATATTTCAGTGTTAAGGTATAAAAACACAGAAAGAGCTAAAAGCGAACAATTTACAAACACGTAACGCAGAAACAAACGTGGATAAAAAGAATTATAAAAATAATAGTGCCGATATACAAGGAAGAAAAAGGTAAAAATAGTTTTAAGCAAATTATAAAAGGTGCAAAAGTAAACTAATGCTGGTGTAGGAAAAACTAAGGCTGGTGTGTGAAAAAGGCTAATATCCCTCGAAAAGGTCCTCGAGGGACCTCATTGCGGGACGAGAACAATACCCCGTACCATCAAGCTACGGTGACCGTGGCCACTTTGACCACATTAGCATCAAAATTGCCGTGTGTGGCAAAACCGTCGTCGTCGTTGAGAGGAGAAGGTCGTTCCACCAGCTTTAGAGAAGCAAGTAGCCTAGATTTAAGTCAAAATTGTCGGGAAAGGGCAAATAAACCGATAAGTTGTTTACACAATCCAGAGTTTTACCAACAGCGTCACCGTCCTCTAATTTTATCTTCACCTTGATTGTAAATTTCGTTTGCTAGCTCGAAAGGAGTTTCAGTCCTGGTCGTTTATTTTTCTCCTGAAGTGTGACCTGAATATAAAATCGATCATTTTGTTTCGGGCAGCATTATTCATCGTGATATTATCCTAATTGTTGGTTTATTTCCATCGGTTTCTGTTGGCGACGGAAACACTGATTGAATTGAGGAATAGCCGTGACGCACAACCGTTTCTATCCGTTTTAGCACCATTACCCTTCCCTTCCCTTCCCGCTGAGCAGTTTGGAGGGCTACAAACTACCAAACGGAAGATTTTATGGCCTAGAAGAACACTATTGAGCAGAATTTGGATCGAATGTACAATTTCGAAGTTACAGTGGGAACAAGTTCCGGAATATATGGGACTTGAACATAGAAGCACCTTGAATCACAACAAACCCATCATGTGACACCTATAAATACACGGGAATGCGGAAACGGGTGATTGGGTGGTGGCCAATCAATCCTCGAATGTGCAGGTTGAGAATCAAGGGCCGATTCTTCAATATAAGCATCATCAACGTGCACAGCCCCACCTCAGTAGGACCGATGACGACAAGGATGAGTTCTACGCGCAGTTGGAGAGTCATCGGGGATTTCAACGCTCAGGTCGGCCAGGAGGAGGAATACAAACCGGTGATTGGAAGGTTCAGTGCACACCCACGGACCAATGAAATGGGCCTAAGACTTATCGACTTTGCCACCTCCAAGAATATGGCCGTACGTAGTACCTTTTTCCAGCACAGAATCCATCATAAGTACACCTGGAGGTCACCAAATCAGACAGAATCACAGATCGACCACGTTCTGATCGACAGTCGGTACTTCTCAGACATTATCGACATCAGATCTTATCGAAGCGCTAACGTTGACTCGGACCACTACCTAGTGATGGTTAAAATGCGCCCAAGACTCTCCGTTGTGAACAACATTCGGTACCGACGCCAGCCTCGGTTAGATATCGCGCGGCTGAAGCAGCCAGAGGTCGCCGCAACCTACGCGCATTCACTCGAAGCTGCACTGCCGGAAGAGGACGAGCTGGACGAAGCCCCTCTCGAGGACTGTTGGAACACTATCAAAACAGCCATCAGCAGTGTAGCGGAGAGCTCCATCGGGCATGTGGCCCGGAATCAGCGGAACGATTGGTTTGACGATGAATGTAGGAGGGTGATGGATGAGGAGAACGCTGCGCGGGCGGCCAAGATGCGCAGTGCCACACGACAGAACGTGGAAAGACACAAACAGAAGAAGATGCAGCGAAACGAAATCTTTCGGGAGAAAAAGCGCACCCTGGAAGAGCAAGAATATGCTGAGTTGGAGCAGCTGCATCGTTCTCAGGAAACGCGAAAGTTCTACCAGAAACTGAACGTATCCCGCAAAGGCTTTGTGCCGCGAGCCGAAATGTGTCGGGATAAGACTGGCAGTATTCTGACGGACGATCGTGAGGTGACCGATAGGTGGAAGCAGCACTTCGACGAACACCTGAATGGTGCCCAGGCGGAGAGCCATGGCGACGGGGAAAGCGATTTCGACGGTGCAACAAACGGGGAAGAGGTGCCAGCCCCAACGATAGGCGAAGTTAAGCAGGCCATCATACAGCTAAAGAACAACAAGTCAGCTGGAAAAGATGGCATCGGAGCGAAGCTTATTAAAATGGGACCAGAAAAGCTGGCCGTTTGTCTACACCGACTAATTATTAGAATTTGGGATACGGAACAGCCACCGGAGGAGTGGAAAGATGGGGTTATCTGCCCGATCTATGAAAAGGGCGACAAGTTGGACTGTGAGAACTATCGAGCGATCACCGTTCTCAATGCCGCCTATAAAGTGCTGTCCCAAATCATTTTCCGCCGTCTATCACCAATTGCGAATAGATTTGGTGGAACTTATCAAGCCGGCTTCGTCGAAGGTCGGTCTACAACGGATCAAATATTTACACTGCGGCAAATCCTCCTGTAATCCTCCAAATACAGAGTTCCCACGCATCATTTATTCGTTGATTTCAAAGCCGCATATGATACCATCGACCGGAAAGAGCTATGGAAAATCATGGACGAGAACAGCTTCCCCAGGAAGCTCATCAAACTGATTAAATCTACGATGGATGGTACACAGTGCTGTGTTCGGATTTCGGGTGGATTGTCAAGTTCATTCGAATAACACAGAGGGCTTCGTCAAGGTGATGGTCTTTCATGCCTGCTGTTCAACATAACGCTACAAGGTGTTATGAACCGAGCGGATATCAACACGCGGGGCACGATATTCAACAAATCTAGTCAATTCGGCTGCTTTGCCGATGACATGGATATTATCGGCAAAACATCTGTGGCGGTCGTTGCACAGTACACCAGACTAAAGCGCGAAGCAGAAAAGATTGGGTTAAAGGTAAATACGTCTAAAACAAAGTACATGCTGGCTAGCGGAACCGAGGCCGAACGACACCGCTTGGGCAATAGTATATTGATCGACGGCGATGAGTTTGAGGTAGTCGATGAATTTGTCTACCTTGGCTCACTGGTAACGGCGGACAATGATGCCAGCCGTGAGATTCGGAGGCGTATTATAAGCGGAAGTCGTGCTTACTATGGGCTCCACAAGCAATTGCCGTCGAGCAGACTAAGTCCCCGTACAAAGTGCACCCTGTACAAGACGCTTATTAGACCGGTTGTTCTCTACGGGCATGAAACATGGACAATGCTCGAGGAGGACCTGCGAGTGCTCGGAGTTTTCGAACGACGAGTACTAAGAACGATCTTCGGCGGCGTACAGGAAAACGGAGTATGGAGGCGGAGGATGAACCATGAGCTCGCACAGCTCTACGGCGAACCCAGTATCCAGAAGGTGGCTAAAGCTGGACGGATACGATGGGCAGGGCATGTTGCAAGAATGCCGGACAACTACCCTGTAAAGATGGTGTTCGCCTCAAATCCGGTAGGAACAAGACGACCAGGAGCGCAGCGAGCTAACCATCTTGACCAGGTGGAGCGAGATCTGGCGGAGAATACTCGGTGTCCGAGGAATTGGAGCGCGGTAGCCCTCAACCGAGTTACATGGAGAAACTTTGTTCAACAGGTTTTGTCTATTACATTACTGTCTATTACGATAATTATCTATTTTACATGTGCCACAAGCCGTGCCATATTGGAAATAACAACACAAATTCATTGTTACTTCTGCAAGTTCAAAATAGAAACAAAGCTCAAAGTTGTTATATGTTAGCCCGAGAGTTTAGCATCGTGGCACTGCAGGAGATCTGTCGCAAAGGCGAGAAGGTGTGAAGGATCCGTGGCGGCAAAGCCCAATTTTTCCAGAGCGGTGGAGTGGCCAACGAGTTAGGAACGGGCTTCGTAGTGTTGGGCAAAATGCAGGATCGCGTAACGGACTGGAAAGCGATCAATCAAATGATGTGCGTGTTGACGATAAAAGGACGTTTCTTCAACTACACCATCATAAACGTGCATTATCCACACAAAAGTAGACCCGACGACGAGAAGGAAGCGTTCTATGCGCAGATCGTCATCGGGGACATGAACGCCCAAGTCGGTAGAGATACAATGTATAGACCGGTGATCGGGCCCCATAGTCTGCACACAGACACGAACGAACACGAACAAAATTATCCACAAAGCCACTTGGAGATCACCCGACCAACGAACTTCGAACCGAGCGAATGCCGCAACCGTGGTACTAGGTGAGGAAACCTCGAGTGCATGAAATGATTGGTTTGACGGGGAATGCCAACAAGCTATAGAGAGGAAAAAGAGAGCTTGGAAAAACTATCTAAGCATATCCGAAAGAGAAAATTTGGCCAAGTTACGACGAGCGCGGAATGATTTTACCACGAGCCTGAGGAGGAAAAAATGCCAGAAGGAGTAGCGAGATCGTGAGGAGCTTGAACAACTATTCCGGACTAATGACACGCGCAAGTTTTATGAGAAAGTGTGCCAAACTCGTAAGGGCTACACACCAAACCTGACAGTGACATGTGTAGAGGCGAGGCAAGGGATCTAATCACAAACGAGCTCGAGCTCGAGGTGGTTGACAGGTGGAAGCGCTATTTCGATGAGCACCTCAACGGCGATATTGCAGAAGGAGACGCAACAGAAGTTAACCTCGGAGTGCCTACAAACGACAATAGCGTAAAGGATATCGATCTCGAAGAGATCCGGCGAGAAATAGGTCAGCAAAAGAATAATAGTGCAGCCGGAAAAGACTAACTCCAGGCAGAACTCTACCAAAATGGCCAAGAACCGCTAGCAACGGCACTTCACTGGATAATTTAAGGATTTGGGAGAAGGAGTAACTACCGGAGGAGTAGATGGAAGGTGTAGTCTATCCCATGTACAAAAAGGGCGACCGGCTAGATTGCTGTACCGCGGCATTATGCTTACAAGGTGCTCCCCCAGATTTTGTTGCGTCGTCTATCCCTAATAGCGAGAGAATTCATAGGGCAGTATCAGGCCGGCTTTATGGGGGCCCGTGCAACTACGGATCAAATTTTTACTCTCCGACAAATCCTCCAGTAATGTCGAGAGTACAACGTACCCATGAATCATATTTTCGTGGATTTCAGGGCAGCATACGATACAGTTGAACGCGAACAGCTATGGCAGATAATGCACGAGTACGGTTTTCCGGACAAACTGACGCGGCTGATCAAAGCTATCCTGGAGCGAGTGATGTGTTACTTGCGCGTTTCGGGGACACTCTTAAGTCTTTGCGAATCGCGCAGAGGGTTGCTGCAAGGGGATGGACTGTCCTGTATGCTATTCAATATCGCTATTGAAGGTGTGATCCAGTGAGCGGGCATCGAAATGAGAGGAACGATCTTCAGCAAGAGTAGCCAACTTCTAGCCTTCGCAGATGACCTCGACATCTATCGATGCTAGAAACCTTGGAATGGCGGAGGCAATCTACGCCAGGCTAAAATCGGAGGCTAGGAGGATAGGTATACAAATCAATGTGCCGAAAACCAAATATATGGTAGGAAGAGGCTCCTGTTCTGCGGTTTCGCTTTCGAATTCGCAGAGTTGGCAAGTATTGTTGTCCAGCCTACCAATCGTGTAATCTCCCTAGGCAGGGCTTGGAAATATTGAGCGTCTTTCACGATTGTTTTAAATTTTTAAATAATTTCTTTCACACTCTAAACATTAACGGATAATTCACCTTCAGTTTACTCTTGGTATATTTTTGCCCAATGTTAATTGCCACATAGTTCTTGTTTTGTTTTTTTTCTTCGTTCATTTCAATCAATCGATTTTGGTAAAATTTCTGCTTTGATGTTTGCCATTTTGTAAAACCATTATCTGTTCAACGTCAATCTGCCCCTAATAATTAACTTTAAATTAGTTTTTCACCTTCTGGCTTGCTTCTTTTTTTTATTCAATCAAATATGTACTCTACTATCAAACTTATTCTGTACGTAAAAGAACTGCCTTAAAATGTCCATTATGATACAACATAGAGTGTTAGAGTAAGTGAGGGGGATCTATAACTTAGCAACTAGCAACCAATGGCTGGCCCGGTGGCCAGCGGGTAGTATGTAAATCTAGTTTCTGCTCTTCGAACTTAACCGAACGAGTGGGGTAGGTACCTGCCAGTCACTTGTAAAGCTACTTAAACCATTTGTTGAAAATACACTTAGCGCTTAGCTAGAGGATACTGCGACGATGGTTGGATCTTACATTAGCACGGGTGGTCCCCAAAGGGGATAGGGGGGAGAGGGGGGGTTACAAATCAAAACATTGTGAAATGTAATTTGCGATGCGGCCTAGAGTGACAAGTTTAATTTTAGAACTTTCGTTACGATTATGTTTTTGTTTTTGCTGGATGCTTCGGTTAGTATTAGTGTATAGGTTCCAAACATTGTCCAAACTTACGGGTTGCGCCTAGTGCTCTGACTGCTCTATTTACTGTTGGCTATTAAAATGGCTTTATCGTTTCGGTTTCCTTTTATTTATTTATTTAGTTTTTTGTAAGGTGCAGTGCGGTGCTTCATTTGTTAGAGAAGCTAGATGTTGTTGTAGTTTTTTGTTCTTCGCAGGAAATAAAATTACTTGTTAAACCACTGGGAAGGTTTGGACGTGTTCAACATAGAATGACGATTCTGGAATCTGACATGGATTGTTTCGCCGGTAATTATGCAAATGGTATTGGTTAAACAATTCATCTATTCTACTTACACTTGTATTTCCACGTTCATACTGTATAAGTGTATATATTAATTTTGTGTCTAATATATAATCATAGTAATATTTATTTAATATACTTAGTGTTTTTTTCATTTTGTTTATTTTACTCTCTTCTGTTTGTTTTAAATAATAAGGTACTGATACATTATTCAGTGTAGCAATAACAATAGGTGTGGTTGGTTTTGCGCATCTTGTTGTGTAAGTTTTGCTTGTTTTTTTGCCATTTATTTTAACTAATCTTGTCACGTTCTGTTGCGGAGGAAATCAAACAGAAGATTCCTTCTACATAGCATCACTCTGCGAATAACTGTTTTTTTTCCTTCATATAATGCATGTGCTGCTGCTGCTGTATAGTTTTTAATCAATATAATTTACTTTGTTTATTAAATGCAGAAAAATTCGAATTGCTCGAATTGGTTCTAATATTTAACCAAAAATGGTTCTTTCATTATCAGCAAAGAGTTTCAATGGCTCCCGAAATTTTATCAAAGACGCATGGCATTTGCACTGAGTGCAAAAAATTCAAGCAGAAAAACATCGAATGTACCGATGGTAAAAAATTTAGCTTTTTAAT
Organism: Sabethes cyaneus; assembly: GCF_943734655.1. NCBI lineage: Eukaryota > Metazoa > Arthropoda > Insecta > Diptera > Culicidae > Sabethes > Sabethes cyaneus. The sequence continues at coordinate 47,493,417 of NC_071355.1, forward strand.
CCCAATTTGGCTTATGATTTATTGTTTGATCATCTGTTTTTTTTTTTAATTTGCGCCACCAAAATATGCAATCATAGCATCGTTTCGGGACTCATCCCATCAAATGTATACTCAAAATAGAGAGAAACAAAAAATGGAAACATCTGACCATCAATAAGCTGTATTTTTTGATTAATAATGATGATCCTTGTTTAGTATGTTCTCCACTGACTTGCTGCTAACAATAAATACACGTTCGAAAGATTTAATCGTAGATTTTTTTTATCTTAATTACTGTCCATTTAGAATAGATTTTGATTCTGCTTCGAACTTCATTTGTCTTATCGTTACAAAAAAGGATAAAAAAGGATAGAGAAATATATACAAATAATATTATTAACCGTTAAAAACAACAAAACGAAAATATAAAGATAATAACTGGATGTACAAAATGATCGTACGTGAGGCAAAAGATTTTCTAAATGTATAATACAAGAGTATAAATTAATAGCAAATAAAAGAAAAAGTACGTGTATCATTCATACTTGGAACTGACTGAAATTTCGAAAACGACTCACTGGGAGTGTTTGTATGTATGCTAGTAGCTATAGTTAGGTGGCCGACATGCATCAAGTTCATGCACCTCTGGACTAGATCTCAAAACGTATTATAATGCGAAAAGTCGGTTACCGAAATAGTAAATTGTCAGGCTAATCAGCTCAGCCTGGCTGGGTACAAACAAACAGACTCCGGTCAGTCGGTCGGTCGGCCGATCGACGACGGTCTGCTACTAGCGCCATACGGACACCACGCGGTCACTGTGAGCGGTTCGAAGGGGTCGAAGTGTCGGATTCATCTGCGGATATGTGATTTGATTGTTGCTGATGTAGTTCCACTGTCGCTGCCTTTGGAGCTGCTATCCGGCTGCAGCGGTTGGGAAAGTTGCTCGGCGGTAGGCTTGGGTGGAACCCGTCGCTCTACCACCAACCGCCGACACTAGGAGGGTGTTTTGAGGAGACGCTTCAGCCGGAACTCGTATACACGCTGACAGTACATGACCAGCTCGGGCGCCACCACCGGAGGCGGCAGGCGGGGATTCTCGCGCCGCAGCAGTGGCACTATCGAGGGGTGCTCCTCGATGTTCTCTTCGAAGCCCTTCAGCTGGCGACGAAATCTGCAATGAAAAGAAAAGCCGAGTTTTCATGATAAATCGAGCTAAGAGATATACAAGGCCTGGCTAAAAGTAAATTTGGACACAAAGAACAATCTATAATTCGGGACCAGAGTGTCGCAGAAAAACCATAAATGACTGGAATGCAGAATTTTTATTCAGCTTTAAGTTTCATAGTATTACATTATTGGATTTCTCTGGTTCTGATAAAACCTGGAAGTTTTCTCTTAATAGAACTTATACTCTACACAGTTGGAGATGCAATCTTGCACGTTGATGTCAATCTTGCACATTGAACGAATTTCTTTAGCATTTCTGACTGTCCTCCCGCTTCACCGAAGCCGTTGTTTGACAATTGCCCAAAGTTTTTCAATGGGTCGAAGCTCCGGACAATTTGGGTTCATCTCTTTTGGCACGAAACCGACATCATTAGCTGCATACCACTTTAGCACCACTTTACAGCAGTGATAGCTAGCTAAATCAGGCCAGAATATAAACGCTAACCTTATGCCGTTTCTTCAAGGATTTTTCCATGTATAAACTTAATGTTATTGTTGAGGGAGTAATGAAAGGCTCAGTCTTAAGCCCACAGCTATGTACATTGTACATATTATTACTTGTCAGATCATGGCCTTCTTTGCGAACTACTTGGCACATTGCCGCGCCCAGTTGCACTGTAAAAGTTTTGACCGAGAAATTGCTTGAAAACCATTTTCACATGGATTTTGTCGTCCATAAAAAAACATCCGTTGAATATCGTCAAAATTTTCTCGTACAAACGTCTAGCACGCTTCTTGGCTACCAAATTCTCCAGTACCACTACCAAGTTCCGATTCGGAAGTTGGTACTGGAACTGGTACTACAAGCTACAAGACCTTATAGCCTTCTCAAGCAAGGATATTCCGCGTGATTTGATAGTTGGCATCGTACCTTCTTAGGATCAGCGGGGTGGCGTGGGTGTCAAACTACATACATTGTACATGTCCCACTCATTGGTTTTGGTACTTTTGGTTCTGGTGCCTACTTAAAGGTTGATTCATTTTAAAACAAATGAAATTAGTTAGACAGCAGTTAAACACAGCGTCTTAGCTATAATTCAACTAATATTAGCTGTTATTTTCGGTAAGCTGGCTGGTTCCAAATTGCCGCCATCCATGGATGTTTAGTCCGCAAAATTTTGACAATTTCACACCCTTGCTTAGGATGGAGAGGCCAGGATTGCAGTTAACGCACCTCAATATCTTTCCCCTCAGCTTTCGATCCCTAGTTCCGGTTTTCTTAAAGTTCTCGGCCGCCTTTCCACACCTGTGTTCTCCTTATAACCTTTTAGAACATTACACATTGTTGATTTTTTCATTTTAAGCACTTTCGTCAGCTTTGATCCAGACCAGTTTGGATTTTCGAAGTGTTTTTCACGTTACTAGATTTTTATTTTTTACTAGACGAAGTTACAAGATTTTTTTACGTCATTCGAATTCCATTCTGTACTGCTCCGCTACGTGGTGCAATATTTTAACGAAACTTGCACCAGTTGTTCGTCATAAGCATGTGAACAAAGTCAAATGGTTCCAGTTCCTACCACGAGGGGCGTGCCGGTGACGCACGACGGGCGTCCAAATTTACTTTTAGCTAGGTTTTATTGACCTGTTCGAGAGAATCTTATGCGCTGACGGTGGTGGTCTTTAGAACTAGCCGAACGGTGAGAAAGTTGACAGTTTGCTTGAATGTAAGAAAATTGAGTACTTTATTTTTGGTACATACTTTGTCAGTGGTTTGTTTAGAGTATATACGAGAAAATAATGTTTTTGTATATTTGTGCGACAAAAGAGAGGTTATATTTCACGGTAAATTATAAAAATCCACGTGCTCAAGCGGTAAAAAGCTTGTTTTTTTTGTAAACTTAACATAAACCAGGCTATTGCAAGCAAGATACTGGATATCCAAAGAGAACATTCATATTTTCATGCAATGCCGGAGCAACGTGGTCCGCCAGGACTGACAGCTGTTCGAATCTCTAGAACTTTGACTTGAACCATTACAAAACAAGCATAAAGATTTTGCAAAGTAGAAAAACGTTCCTATAATATGCAAAAAGCGATTTAGGATCACTGCTGTGTTCGATTAGTTAAGTCGCCACACCAACTTTTACAGTATTCTTCAAATTTATGCTCTTTCAATTCACTATTTTAAAAGTCAGACCAGGACTGACAGCTGTTCGAATCTCGAACAGGAACAACGTGGTTCGAACAGGACTGACAGCTGTTCGAATCTCTAGAACTTTGACTTGAACCATTACAAAACAAGCATAAAGATTTTGCAAAGTAGAAAAACGTTCCTATAATATGCAAAAAGCGATTTAGGATCACTGCTGTGTTCGATTAGTTAAGTCGCCACACCAACTTTTACAGTATTCTTCAAATTTATGCTCTTTCAATTCACTATTTTAAAAGTGTTTTTAAAACACCTTGCAAAACAGCAAATTTCTTACAAAACCTGATAAAAATTTAGTAAAGTTTTCTATCGAAAACTAGTTAAAAATTAAATTTACTGAAATTTTTTTATGAAATATACCGCATTTGACGTTCGTTTTCATTTTTATCACCATCGCAGCAGGGAGCGCCACGGCGGCAGTTTTTACTCAAAAAGGTCAATTCCATAAGTATATTATTTTAACGTAGAACTACATTTTTGGTTTCTATATTCTAAGTAGACCAATTCGCAAACCGTCGTTTCCCGAATTCATTCCAGTGTAAAGCACTCAGGGTGTGTGAACCAGGGCTTCTATAGCCCCTCTTACGGCAAGTTCGAACCATGTTCTTTTTATCCTCTGCTGATACGTACCGCGCTTTCAGTCCATCGTTAATTTGTGGACCGTTGGAAGATCGCGCACTTCTTGATTCGTACCTGTCTGAATCAGTACCTGGAAATCAACGACCACTTGCTTCACTTCCATCGGTGTTGCAGTTGCAGGATATTCAACCAGATATCGAAAACACGAGTCAATGGCAATTTCGGAAGCTCTCAACCGTCCCGCCATAATCGAGCTGCTGCAGCCAGTGTACAACTGTCGTCCCGGTCCTGCGTGTGGGTGTGTAAACAGAGCTTCCGGAACTCACTTGTGGTTAGTATATATCTTGTCCTAACCTGTGCTTTGCTGATGCGTTTCGCGTTTTCAGGCCAACGATAACCCTCATGCAACTGGAAGATAAGCTTCTATTTCAGGAAGTAAAGCGTCATATCTCCTGTGACCAGCATGTATTTTTTCCAGGACGGTCTGCATCCAGAACATGGAAAACGGCACTCAAATAGATACTTTTTACACAGACCTGAAGGCGGCCTTTGACCGTGTGGACCATGATTTGCTTCTGGCCAAAGTAAAACGGATGGGTGCGGTACCGACCTTTGTAGACTGGCTGAGGTCATATCTAGTTAACCGGCGTCTTTCTGTGAGACTGGGCAGCGCACGTTCGAATCAATTTTCTAATCGATCTGGTGTTCCGCAAGGTAGCAATCTTGGCCCTTTGCTGTTTTCACTATTCTTCAATGAGCGCATACGTGTTACCTCGAGGATGCAGACTTCCCAAGCAGCACACATTTGGCACTTTTAGTTGCAGCAACTCATTTATGACTAAAATTGGTCGCAAATCAGTTGCCACAATTGGTTTGTAACAACTGTGCTACTAGGGTTTTGTATGCGGATGATTTGAAGATCTCCTCTGTGTAAAGTCTAATGAAGATTGTCGCGAGCTTCAAAGGCTTCTCAACAACTTCGTCGACTGGTGCAAAACGAACGAGCTCCTCATCAGTGTGCGTAAATGCTCGGTCATCTCTTTCAACCGCAAAAAAACAACCGATTCAATGGAGCTACACTATTGATGGCGAGTCACTGGATAGAGTCTCAGTTATCAAAGACCTTGGCGTACACCTGGATGAGAAGCTCTCGTTCTGTGAGCATTACTCGTATATAATAGCGAAGGCCAATAAAAACTTAGGATTTATCTTTCGAGTCACCAAGGAATTTCGGGATTCATATTGCCTGCGCGCTCTTTACTACTCCCTTGTGCGATCCGTAATTGAATACGCAGCTGTAGTGTGGAGCCCTTATACAGGTATATGGTCGTCCAGATTGGAAGCCATCCAGCGTAGATTCGTTCGATACGCGCTTAAATATCTTCCATGGAGAAACACATACGATCTGCCTCCGTATCAAGACCGCTGTCGTTTGTTGCATATGGACACTTTGGAAAGACGACGGAAAATTGAAAGAGTTCTCTTCATTAGAAAGGTTTTAGTCGGCGAATTAGATTGCCCAGCGATCCTGGCTCAAATCGACATCAGTGCCATCCCAAGTTTTTTTTCGAAATAGAGAGTTTCTTCGACTGGACTTTAGACGCATCGAATATGGCCAGAATGAACCCATTCGTGTTATGTGTTGTTTGTCCAACAGTGTATACAATTATTTTGACTTCCATGTTTCACGTAGTAAATTCAAAGAACAACTGCTGCTCTTAAGAGCCTTTAATTAAGTTAGTTAGTAGCGTTTTCATTCATGTAGACAACAGCGTCAGATGAATTATTGAACAATATAAATATAATTTTTCTATTCCTCCATCAACGGAACGCATCCGAAAGAAAGATTGAACCCACCCGGCAAAGTGGTGCATCTCAGTTTCGTCAATCCTAGAACTGGTTCCTGCCATCAGAGCCGTTCCCTTCCGGTGCTCGGTACCGGTGATGAGGGTTTACAACATGCTTTCTCAGGCACGTACCGTCGTGATGGCTCACGTTTGCTTCCTGAAGTTTTTTCCGTCCATGGCAATGGTCTCTGAAGCAATATCCTTCGTCGTCAAGCCTTTGATCCTATCGCTTTTTCATGCTGCTATCTGCCGGGTACCTCAAATTTAGAGTTGAATAATGGAGCGGTTGCAACTAGCAATGTGGAAGATAACCACCCCAAGCGCTTTTACTACCAAAACGTGCGAGGGTTACGGACAAAGGAAGATACATTCTTTCTAGTTGCAAGTGAGGTTTGATGAATGTTCGGCGACTATTCGGTAGTATACGTAAATAAGTCTAAAACAAAGTACATGCTGGCCAGCGGAGCCGAGGCCGACCGACACCGCTTGGCCAGTAGTAGAATGATTGACGACAATGAGTTTGAGGTAGTTGACGAATTTGTCGTCTACCTTGGCTCACCACAGATAGCAACGGTCAGTGATACCAGCCGTGAGATTCGGAGGCGTATTATCAGCGGAAGTCGTGCTTACTATGAGCTTCACAAGCAATTGCTGTCGAGCAGACCCCGTACAAAGTGCATCCTGTACAAGACGCTTATTAGACCGGTTGTTCTCTACGGGCATGAAACATGGACAATGCTCGAGGAGGACCTGCTCGGAGTTTTCGAAAGACGAGTACTAAGGGCAATCTTCGATGGCGTACAGGAGAACGGAGTATGGAGGCGGAGGATGAATCATGAGTTCGCACAGCTCTTTGGCGAAGCCAGTATTCAAAAGGTGGCAAAAGCTAGACAGATACGATCGATAGGGTATGTTGCAAGAATGCCGAATATCTACTCTGTAAAGATGGTATTTGCCTCGAATCCGGTAGGACCAAGACGACCACGAGCGCAACGAAAAAGATGGTTAGATCAGTTGGAGCGAGATCTGGTGGAGAGTACTCGGTGTCTGAGAAATTGGAGAGCGGTAGCTCACAACCGAGTTAACAGGAGAAACCATGTTCAACAGGCTTTGTCTTAGGATGGCAAGTCATCTAAGTAGTAAGTAACTGTTCAGCAATGGCTTTGCTGTCCATTGCGTCGATCTTAACCCTTCGAACAGTATAAAACACGTAACGGGGGTGTTCTGATTGCTGTTTCAACTCGCTGGAACAGCTAAAGCCATCCAACACCTGTTTTCGATGCTATTGAGCAGCTATGGTTCAGAATCGTTACGCCTCGTCGAGCTGTGAGTGCGGGTGTCATCTATTTACCCCCGGACCTTTGTAATGACATTAGCAGCATTCATGAGCACGTACACTCTATCGGTGCTCCCATCTCCGACTTGGAACTCAGGGATTATGGTCTGCAGTTTGAGAAATATAATCAGCCGCAGGTTCGGTAGTGTAAGTCAAATGACGGGACATTTTACGTCGACTCCCTAAAGGCTTTATCTACCGCCAGACACCAGATAGGTATCAGAAAAAGCTAGTTCCGTGCTAAACACACTCATAAAGTGTTTAGCTAGTAAATCACATTTACTGCTGGTTGATGCAAGTCAATGGTATAGTCTACAGAAAAACATTTGGTCTTGTCTAACGAACACCCGTCTGCACCGTTTCAGAAGCAAAGCCGATTATTTTTGAAGATCCTTTTGGGAATGACGCTACACCAGACCTTCGATAAGTTGATTATGACGAGGTCAGATCCACTATCTCTCGCGTTGACTGGCAGTGCAAGAATTCAAAGCGATTTTGGTATTTTATCAAAGTTACAGCTTACAAAACAGTTATAGTTACAACAGTTACAAGCAGTTAAAGCTTTCATATGCTGCGGGTTCAGACGACATTCCAGTGTCCATTCTTATGTTGTGTTCGAAGGTGGTATTTGCTCCACTTACGTAATTATTTAACAGGTCACCGCATGAGAGCAAATTTCCTGAATTGTGGAAATCCTCATTTATGTTCCCTGTTCACAAGGAAGGCGACAAAAGAGATATTCGAAATTACAGAAGCATCACCTCTTTTTGTTACTGTTCAAAAGTTTTTGAGATCATTATCAATGAGGCGCTTTTCTGCTCATTATAAAAATTACATTTCAACTGCTCAGCAAGGATTCTATTCTAAGCGGTCCGGTGCGACAAATTTGACCGAATTTACATCATTATGCGTTCATACTGGTCTCAATCTATACTGATCTCAAGGCAGCATTTGATCGAGTGGATCACGAAATTCTGTTAAGCAAACAAGAAAAACTTGGAGTCAACAGATCCTCAATCGGCTGGTTCAGATTCTATTTGATAAACCGATCGCATTGCGTTAAGATAGGAGCTTCTTACTCTGAAGTGTTAACTAATGTTTCGCGCGTCCCTCAGGGGAGTAATCTTAGACGGCTTTTGTTTTCGCTATTTATCAACTTTCGGTTGTAGTGCCTTCTGTTTGCCGCTGTACTGCGATTAATATAGTTATATTTGAGTAGATATTGAGGCTTAAGCTTAAGGTGTCCGGCTTTACCGCCTTTCTCCTATTACTTAATGGCTGGTATCGATCGACTGAATCCCATGCTGCTTTAAAATCGGTGAATATATGATGCGTGGCATACTGTATTCGTTCCGTTTCTGTAGAATCTGCCGGATGATAAAAATTTGGTCCGCAGAGGCGCGATCTATCATGATCCGCGTTTGGTAGTTGCCTACAAACCCTTGAGCTATCGGTGACGGCCTGCTTGGAGAATACTTTGTAGCCGTATTGCAGCAATCAACTGATCCCGTTTTAAGATAAAAAAAATCAGCTCAATCCATCCACTCCCCCCATATTTTTAAAATTACCCACTGTAGTCCCACTGCTAGCGTTTCTCTGCTATGTTTGTAGTGTTCTGAAGTCGGTTTTTGCTCCTTTCCAGCAATCAAATTTTTTGTTTAATCTCTTAAAGTTCTGGTGCTACACTACTGTCTTCTATGAGCTTCCTTCTGCAACATTGTCATTGACGTAACGAAGAACTTCAATGCGTCGATTTGTCGCTTACAAGTAGCGATGAATATGAATCTCGCACCTTATTTTCAATTAAGCATAAGACTACGAAATTTTTGATTTAAGGCGGAACCGAAAGTGGCTAACGTTATTGTGTTAGTGCGACAAACACTGTACTGTACATCTCATGTGTTCGTTAAAAACCTAAACGTTTATTTGAATATTGCATTAGTATTGGTAATATATGTCAAATAGCGAAGCTTGCAAACATAAACAGCTGATCCGCAGCCAACCGCACTGACTACAAACATCCCGAAAAAGGGTTTGTTTTCTTTATCAAGGCATTCCGATTCAATCAAAATTAACAGCAGCAACTGAATAATGCGTAGGATCACTAGGATGTTTAATTAATCCGCTTGCATCGGATTGCGTTTTTGATTCCTGCGTTTGCGTTTTGTTTGTTTATTTCACTCTAAGCTCATCGATGCGGCGAAAGATGAAAGCTCTTTAAAAGCTCATTGATGTGACGAAAGTTTGATACTGTGTTGCTGCTTTTTCCGAAATCGCTAGTTCAACGAAAGATGTGCGTAACCAAATATCTATTAACTAATTCCAAATTATACATTGCTCGCTTTTATGAACACGTAATCATCGATATGTTCAGTTAAATTTATTTTCCATTAGCAATTATGTTTTGCTGAGCGTTTATTGATATACAGCAGATCGATAAATTGAATTACAAGTTTTAGGACATTATAACAGCGCTGGAAGCACTGATTACGTGGCGAAAGCGTGCTCTGTCAATACAGATGCATTTTTAAGGCGCAAAACACTACATGCTTCGAATGGTAGCCATTTATCCAGCCATCTTTGAGCCACTTTCGGTTTCCCCTTAATACACAAACTTGCTTCTTGACATCAAGGTCTTTGTTTGCTTTTCCCTACTTCAGTCGCAACCATTCTAAACTGAGAAAAACGAAATGGCAGTGCACTGTCACTGGTACTGTCACACTACAAGGTAATTGAGTCTACCTTGACAAGTGAGTCAAAGTCGTTGGTTCCAATGTTAGTAGAATCAGGCCATTCATTGTTAAGTGACTTTAGTATGGATTTATTTTCAGGCCCTCCACAGTCATCTTTCCAACTAAATTCCGGATTTGACCAACAATGAAACATCGTACCAGGGCAGGTTATAAGAGTGGTACTTGCTCGAGGTGCGAATGAAGCCTCTTGCCCAAGGGCAAATTATAACTAGGTTATAAATACTCCACACTTCCTGTGCGTTGAAAATTAGCAGAAAAGCATAGAAAGAAAAAGGATGAAAACACCGACTCTTAAGCATGGATAATAAGCAGTTCGATCGCTCTGTAGCGGTACTGCAAAAGGAACGAATACAACATCTGGACGATAACACAATAGATCAAAATACTAGTCGTAGTGATAATGTCCATACAGAAAAAAACTGCCATTACTTATGCAAATCGAATAAACAATCAGAAGTTCAAATTCCGTAGCAATATATTTCCTATGACGTATAGACCATTAGTGTTTTAATGTTTTATTGGAATTTGTATATGGCTTTTTAAAGTGACTGATGAAAATTTGCAGGCTTATTGCTTACGATTTGCGTTTTATGCTTAATTGCTTACGATTAAAGCAAATAATCTCTTTTATTAGAGATTCGAAAATACCAATGATGAAAGGTAAAACTGTGCTCACCTGCAATACTCGCTGAACGTTAACACGTAGCATTTATCTTCGATGCACGCTACGCTGTTGTGATCTTTGTGACGCGATGCGAAAACCTCATCCGGTCCATCGGTTGGTTGTCGTCCCTGCTCTGTGTGCTCGGGACGATAGTACCACAGCAGGGACATCATCATTTCACCTAAAAATAAAAAGAATAGCATATTAACGCTGCTGTCGATTGAACTAGCGTGCTCCGGCAGAAAGTTACCATCTTCTGGGTTCTCCCATAGGTATGCCACTTTCGCTACGTAAGGTAGCTCAGCTCGCTTGCTGCCAGCCCGAAGCAATACGCAGTCTCTCGGTCTGATGATGTCTCCTTCCGAATGCCGCATCGCAGGATAGCAAGTTCTCAGAACTGGCAGATCATCACTCTGAAAATATAAAATAATTTTCAACATTCGTACAAAACCGTGATATCTAGCTCCAATATATCTTACATTTAAAAACACCTTCCCTTGGAACGGTTGACCCTCCCAGGTCCACCCGTTACTCCAGCGTGGCACACTGTTACACTTTCTCGGTACAATGAGCTCCTCTATTTCGGTCGTCAAACGATACACACGATGACGCTTCTTGGTGCTGAACTTTCTCGACTTGGACTTCGATCTCGACCGTGCGTTACGTTTCAACACCGAAGTACCCTTTTTGGCGAATCGTTTGGCCAACATAATCTCCTCGTCTTCGTCATCATCATCCACCGGCCCCAGATTGCCGTCGTCGCCACTAGCCGAAAGTTCCGGCACAGTCGCTTGTGCGGGTTGTTCTAATGGTTCTTCCTCTGCGATTGGATTCTTATTTTCAACACCACTACTGTTGTTGTTATTGTGCCTGTTGATCATCGTATTCGTGTCGACGCTCATCATATCATCGTCCACCAGTACCGTAGCGGCATCGTCAAAGTCCATTTCACGGTCGTCTACGCTCGGGATCGGCTCGATCGCATTTATTTCTGAAACATTCAAATTTGCAGGCTCCAGTTCTACCGCGTGCGGAAGCGGCGTTGAGGTAGCTCTCTCCATTTCAATTTGTTTTTGCGCTTTGGATTTCTTTTTGCTACACTGCTTGTGTTCCTTTTTGGGTTTCTTTTCCTTCGGTTCCGAAGGTTTTGGTTGGTGTGGGTGTTTAACTTTCAGTGCTTTATTTGTGTCTCCAGCAGCGGGGTTGGGTGAATCGTTTTTCGCAGGAGGAGCCTGTTTGTTGTCCGACTCAACCTGTTCCGACTTTTTCGATCTGCATTTGGCTTTTCGTTTGTCGAAATCAACGTCTAGGTTGTCAACTTTTTTCGCCTTCTTCGATGAGTGCTTCTCATCGATGGTACCCTCCCTCTTTCCACGGTTCTGCTCTGACTGTGATCGACCTTTTTGTAGTTTAAGTTTCTTGATGAGACGCGAATTTGGTGTAACTTCGTGACATAGAATTTCCGGTTCAGAGAAGTATCCTTTGGCAACCAGATCGATCGTCAGATCGACGTTGGAAACGGGTCGCGGGCGTTCGGCCATTTCCTGTGCAGTTTCTGACAGTTTCGTACTATCAGCCTTTACCGGTGGAACTTCTGGTTCTTGTCGTGAATTGTCTGGAGTAGTAGTTTTGGGAGTATTCTCATAGTTATCTTTTGTTGGCGTCGAAGTTTCTGATGTTTTGGTTGTTGCTTGTTGGGATGTGGTTGGATTTCGCGGAATACACGATGGTCGTTTGAAGATCCTTCGCATTCGGTTCGGTTGTAGCATTGTGCTGGATAGTTTCTTCAGATGTTTTAACTGTTCGGCACCGAAAACACGACGAGTTCGCTTCAAAATTTTTCTAGGTTTCATTGGAAGTAGTTTTCTTCTGGGCTTCTTTTGTGTTACCTCCTCTTCCTCATCATCTTCCTCATCGTCATCGCTAAGTACGGTGATCGTACTTTCTTCGTCCAGATTTGTACGTTTGATCAGATTCTTATAGCTATTGGGTGGTGATTTTTTCGGCGTGGCCTTCTTACATGCAACCAGCAGAGGTCTTCGCTTCACCATAGATGCTGGGATATCAGGTAGGACACTATCGACTAATTGTACTTTTTCATTACTAATACTACTGTTGTTGTTATTATTATTGTTATTACTGCAACTATCACTACCTGTAGTCTTACTCGTTACCAGATTACCTTCCGCGGTTAAAATATCAGACAGGAGACATTTCTCGTCAAGCTTTTGATTCTGGACAAAACAGCGATTGGGTAGCAGAAGCTCTGTGACTAGTTCTTCCTTTTTAATCAACGCCTCGTCGAGAAGCAGATCCGGTGTCATGGCAGGACCGTTCTCCTCAAAGTGTTCTTTTTTGCAGGATACTACAGCGGGTAGTTCCTGCTTGACTTCGGTAATCTCTTGCTTTACCAGGGCGGTTGTTATCGGTATTAGTTTAGGAATGTTTTTGACCGACTTTGAGTCGGCATCAGGAGTAGGCGTCGAAGGTTCTTCCTTGACTTCGGTTAACAGCGGCCCGGTTGTCGGAGTATAGTTTTGCAGCGGATGCGTTGGCGGAGGTGCCGACGGACGATGCTGCTGGTGATAGTGATGATGGTGCAGGTGGTAGTTCTTACTATACAGATACAGGTCACTTTCGGGCTTAACTTTAGGTGTTCTATTTGGTTCCGCTATTGTTGTGATGCTGCTGCTGCTGGTCGTGTTAGTGGTGTTGGTGATGGCGGCACTACTACATGCGACGCTGGCCGTTACGGGCGTCACTACAGCTGGCGATGGAGATACGTGGCACATGGACGTTTCGACTTCGGCTGGGCACACAATGGGAGCGTGAATATCCGGCGGCAACGGTGAAGAAGACGTGGACGAACCGGAGGAGATCATGATGGGCTCGCAGACGGTTTTGTAGTTGCTGCTGCTGACGGTAGCAGTTTGGGCGGGAGCGGAATAGACCGCCGCCGAGGCGATATGATGGTTTTGGGTTGATACGGTGGCTACTGGGCCCTTACTGGCCTTGATACCAATAAGGGACCCAGCATTGACGTTTTTTGGACACGACTGCATCGGACAAGGACAATTGGTCGTGTAGTGTGCATCTGAAACGAGACGGCAAGCGGTTAGAAGAAGTTACGCTAGGCTTGGTGCAACAGGTGCGAAAGATTTATGATCATGATGATGGTACACAGAAAAACCACACAAATGTTTTAAACGTCAAAGTTTATCGATCAAAAGAATAAAAATCAATGTTTGTTGAATAAAATTGAGAACAGAAAATCAAATGTTATGACAAGATGTCAAAATTATCAGCGGGGACTGTAATGCTCAGGTTGGTCGACTTTGCCGCCTCCAAGAACATGGCCATACGTAGTACCTTCTTCCAGCATAACCTCTATCTTCGGTACACCTGGAGATCACCCAACCAGACAGAATGACAAATCGACCACGTTCTGATAGATGGTTGACACTTTTCAGACATTATCGACGTCAGAACCTATCCTGGCGCTAACATTGATTCGGATCACTACCTAGTGATGGTAAGGATAGGTCAAAAACTATCTGTTGTGAACAACATACGATACCGGCGGCCGCCACGGTATAATCTAGCGCGACTGAAGCAACCAGATGTCGCCGAAAACTACGTGTTATCTCTCGAAACGGCGCTACCGGAAGAGGGTGAGCTGGATGAAACCCCTCTTGAGGACTGTTGGAATGCTGTAAAAACAGCCATTAACAGCGTAGCGGAGAACGTCCTAAGTCGTGTGGCACTGAATCGACGTAACGAATGGTATGATGAGGAATGCCAGCAGATATTGGCTGAGAAGAACGCAGCGCGGGTACAAATGTTGCATAGAGCCACCCGTCAGAATGTGGGGTCAGAAGCCCGACTCTTCAAGGAGAAGAAGCGCCACCAAGAGGAGAAGGAGTGCGAAGAACTCGAACAGCTGTACCGCTTTCACGACATGTGGAAGTTCTATCAGAGACTCCACGGATCTCGCAAAGGCTTTGTGCCGCGGGCCGAAATGTGCAGAGATAAAGATGGATGTATCTTGACTGACGACCATGCGGTGATCGAAAGGTGGAAGCAGCACTACGATGAACACCTGAACAGCGTGCAGGCGGAAGACCATGATAGCGGCGGAGGAAGTGACCACATTGGAGTAGCAAGCAACGAAGATGTGCCACCCCCATCGATAAGGGAAGTTGAAGAAGCCATCCTGCGGCTGAAGAACAACAAAGCAGCGGGAAAGGATGGCATTGTAGCGGAACTTATCAAGTTGACCGGCTGTCTGCACCAACTGATTGTCAAGATTTGGGATACGGAACGACTACCGGGAGAGTGGATAGACGGGTTTATCTGCCCTATCTACAATAAAGGTGATAAGCTGGATTGTGAGAACTACCGAGCGATCAGTATCCTGAATGCCGCCTACAAAGTGCTGTCCCAAGTCATCTTCCATCGACTAACGGCAATAGCCAATCGATTTGTGGGAAGTTACCAGGCCGGCTTCCTGAAGAGTCGGTCTACAACGGATAAAATCTTCATCCTGCGGCAGATCCTCCAGAAGTGCCGCGAATTCCGAGTCCCCACGCACCACCTGTTCATCGATTCCAAAGCCGCATATGATAGCGTAAACCGACAAGAGCTATGAAAATTTTTGGACGAAAACGGCTTTCCGGGTAAGCTTACTAGACTTATCATGACTACGATGGATAGGATCCAGTGCTGTGTGAGAATCTCGGATGGATTGTCGGACCCATTCGAATCTCGCAGAGGACTTCGACAAGGAGATGGTTTTTCCTGCCTTCTATTCAACATTGCGCTTGAAGGTGTTATAAGACGAGCGTCGATCGAAATGCGGGGCACGATTTTTAATAAATCTAGTCAATTTATTTGCTTTGCTGACGACGTGGATGCTGTCGGCAAACCATTTGAGGTAGTGGAAGATCAGTACATCAGACTAAAACGCGAAGCAGAGAAGATTGGATTGAAGATAAATACGTCTAAAACGAAATATATGCTGGCGGGCGGGACCGAGCGCAACAGGGCCCGCTTGGGCAGTACCATGGTAATCGACGGGGATGAGTTCGAGGTAGTCGACGAGTTCGTATACCTTAGCTCACTGGCAACCGAGGACAACAATACCAGCCGTGAGATTAAAAGACGTATTATCAGCGGAAGTCGGGCCTACTACGGAATCCACAAACACTTACGGTCGAACAATCTGAACTCCCGTACAAAGTGCACACCGTACAAAACGCTAATTAGACCGGTTGTCCTCTACGGGCACCAAACGTGGACACTGCTAGAAGAGGACCTACGAGCACTCGGACTTTCCGAACGGCGGGTGCTGAGAACCATCTTTGGCGGAGTGCAAGAGAACGGTGTATGGAGGCGAAGAATGAACCACGAGCTCGCGCGTCTCTACGGCGAACCAAGTATTCAGAAAGTGCTTAAAGCTGGACGAATACGTTGGGCAGGACATGTTACTAGAATGCCGGACAACTATCCTGCAAAAATGGTTTTCGCATCGAATCCGGAAGGAATAAGATGAAGAGGGGCACAACGACTGAGCGAAGTGGCAAGACCAGGTGGAGCCGGATCTGACGAGCACTGGGTGCCCGCGGAACTGGAGACCTGCTGCCATGGACCGAAATAGATGGAGAAATTATACTGCGCAGGCCTTGTCGTAGGACGTTAGGCCAATTAAGTAAGTAAGTAAGTAAGTAGAGGTACAAATGTTCAAATAAAATGGAGAACGTGCCACCCGAGCCAAAAAATTCGGAAGTAAATAAGTAAGTAAGTAAGTAAGTAAGTAGGTAAGCAAGCTAGGATACAACAGGGCCATCGCAAGTCACGAGTACGTGACCCAGTAAACCACAAATCGTATAATAATGTGTGAAAATCATCTTAAATATCGCTAAACAAACTCGAAATCGTACATAAAGCTTAATAAAGCGCACCCTAGTTTACATTTATTCGTACAAAATGATAGAAACTGATTCACATACGATTTTCGTCACAGAATTATATAGCATTATGGAACTAATCATGTTGAGTCGGATTTCATCGTATACAAATACTTATGAATGTGAATTGTTTTCATATAATTTGCAGTACGTATATCGCCTCCAAAACAGACGCATATGCTGGTTTCGTGCATCGAATGCGATTTTTCTAGATATATAGATATATATCGGTACATACAGCACTCGTTCGCTAATTGCACGAATGATGCGATGCGATTAGCGAATTGCGTTTTTTAATTGCACGATGGTTGCCAATATTTATTGTAAAACGTGATGCGTTATCACTGTAAAGAACTCTTCACATGCTTTCACACGTACGCTAAATTTTGGGAAGAACATTTAAATTTTTACAAACGAACTAAAAGTTTAATGAATATGTGTTCAATTAGTCAAAGTTTAGCCAGATTTGCATGAATTTGTTTGTAATGTATCTATGTAATGCAGAGATAGAGAGTTTGCATTCGGCAACGCTGCATTTTTGTTTATAGCAACCACCTGGAAAACCACGTGTAGTTTGACAGATAACTGTTTTTTAGTTGCACGATCGTGCAACTAGCGGACGTGCAATTAAAAGACGGTGCGGTTAGAGGACGTGCAATTAGCGCACGAGTGCTGTATATCATATTTGTTACTTTGATATACGTACGAAAATGTTTGCTGGGGAGTGTCATACCTTTTATGACATCGATCGCTAAATGTGGCTTGGGTATTTCTTTTATTTGGGTTTTATACACTAGCCAGACAACTAAAGCAAAGCAAAGCCTAGGTGCTACATTCTGGTATCGAAGCTTGACCTTCTATTTTTATACGACAGACTTCGCTGTTAGTGTGCAGGACAATTGCAGGGCCAGTTGCTACGATCCTTTTGACTCTAACAGCCTCTCAGAGTCGGGATTCGAACATACGACGACTGGGTTATGAGACCAGCGTCATACCTCGAGGCCAGCTAGGAGGCTAACCGGACAACCAAGCCGTGTAAATCGGCAGGGACTTGGGATGAAAGTGATTTGGGAAGATGATATTTGAAACAGGGCCGTGCACTAATTACGTAAGGCATAATGGGGGGGGGGGGGGGGGTTTAGCGAAATCTTACAAAATCTTATTTGGGGGGGAGGGGGGGTTTAATCATTTCTTACGTAAGATTTTCACTCACGAAAATAATATGAAAAATTCATATTTTTAATAGCAACTCATGTTACTTGTTACAAAAATTTTAAATTGATGAATTTAGTTGTGAAGTGTTGAAATCCTTAGTGCTGCAAGGAAATGCGTAGCAACCTGCTGAGTATTTTAGCTTTGCCCACTCAGCAGTTGGCCTACTTGTTCCAGAGCCATCTGATGTCATCGGTTTATGTTATTATTCCAACATATTTTGTTGCAATTGCCTATCCCAATCCAGCAAGGCAGCGGCAAAATCCCTTATGATATCACGAGAATCATTTTTGTTTAAAAGTAGCTTATTCAACTGATGAATAGCTGTACCAATTGAACAAGTGCTTGATATGCTGCTATACAACAAAAATGTTTCTTGGGATGTATTGTTCTTCTGTTCCCAAAGATCATGCCTGCCGCATATGACCAGAGTGGGGTCAATATTTTGCTTCAAAGAAAACCGCGGATGGTCGTTACAGATCTGTACATTAGATGCAACGCTGTGTCAATTCCAACATAAGACTATGTTACATGTCATCTAGAAGAGGCAAAGAAGTTCTTTGTACGCTACTTGACGACGTGTTCAGACGATTTAGAGTGGATCAATGCGAATTAAGTGAACGCTAGTGAGTTTCTGAGCATACACCAACATTTATTGACAACCTTAATGCTGAAATACTGTTCGTGAGTGGGCCATTAAGGGATTTACAACAGATAATTGATATTGCGTGTTTTTTATGAATTTGTTTGAACTTTGGTTTTTATGAACTTGTTTGAACTTTATTGACTGTTTCAATATTTTTTCAATGTCTAACTTTTTAAATAAAACTTGAATTTTGATGTTTCAAAAAATTTTACTAAGATTTGTTATAGGATCTTATATAGGAGGGGGGGGGGGGGGGGGGGTTCAAAAATGAGGAAAAAGACCTTACGTAATTATTGCATGGCCCCAAGAAAGTTTTGGGAAAAGTGATTTGGGAAGAAAGCGATTTTGGAAGGAAGAGTTTTTGGAAGACAGACATTTCGGAAGAAAAAGATTTTGGAACAGATTTGAGAAGGCAGTGATTTTGGAAGACAGATTTTTTGGAAGAAAGAGATTTGAGAAATCAGAGATTTCGTAAGACAGAGAAAAAAGAGACTTTGGAAGACAGGGATTTTGGAAGAAAGAGATTTGGAAAGACTGTGATTTGCGAAAAAAACGATTTTGTAAGAAAAACATTTTGGAAGAAAGAGACTTTGGAAGACTGGGATTTTTGAAGACAGTGATTTTGGAAAACTGGGATTTTGCAAGAAAGAGATTTTGGAAAAAAGAGATTTGAAAAGACAAAAAGTTTTTAAGATAGAGAAGAAAGAGACATTGGAAGACTGAGATTTTGCAAGAAAGAGATTTGAAAAGACCCCCAAACTTGCAACAAGCTGTGGATGCAGCGTACACGCATCTTAAGAAGAAAACTACAAGGATAGCGCTTATCGTAAATTCTACCGAAACAAAACTTTAGAACTTCGGGGGTAATAGATGGAGATTCTTTTGAAGTGGTCCATGAATTTGTTTACCTTGGTATGTTAGTGACATGTGCACCCCTATTCTGTATTTCGAACGAATCTTTATTTCGTTCGACTTGTTTCGAACGAGATGTTTTGCCCATTTGATTTTGCTGGCGGAAATTTCGTTCGAAAAAACTTTCGTTCGAAATACCACTTCGTTCGAAATATAGAATAGCGGTGGTGATGACAACGATGTGAACGGTGGAGTAAAAAGGCGAATAGCAGCTGCCAACAGGGCCTTCTACGGATTACGTAGCCAACTGAAGTCCCGTAACCAGCATCTTCGTACAAAACTCGCGCTCTATAAGACGTTAATTCTCCCGATGGTACTCTACGGCCAAGAAGCGTGGAAGTTGAAAGAAAGCGACCGACAAACTTTTGGTATTTTTGAGCGTAAGATCTTGCGATCAATTCTTGACGGCATATTAGACGAAGGAATGTGGCGCAGGTGCATGAATCATGAAATATACCAAGTATACAAAGATGCGGTTATTGTGAAGCGAGTAAAACACGGCCGGCTATAATGGGCTGGCCACGTAGCAAGGATGCCGAATGAGAGACTAGCAAAAACAATATTTAGCAGAGAACCCGACAGAGACCAACGACTTCGAGGCAGACCCTGTACCCGTTGGATAAGCACTGTCGAGGTGAGTGCTAGAGCAGCGGGTCCTAGGCGCGACTCTGCGACTGGAGAGCGGCAGCCTAGAACCGAGAAACGTGAAGACGGCTCCTGAATTTGGCACGGAACCTTTGCAGGAGAAAAAGTCTTCGTTTCACTAGTTGGCACTAATGGCAAAAAGCTCAATTTTGAAGAGCACAAGACTTGAAAACGCCTGAACCGATTGGTGTTAAAATTTGCATGCAGGAATTGTTGGGGCCTGGGAAGATTCTTATGATAGTTTGAGACTCATTACCCCCCTGAAAAAGGAGGGGGGGTCCCCAAATGAAACACAAATTTCTGCATAGCTTGAGAACTAATCAAACAAATGGAGTCAAATTTAGCATGTGGACGTTTCTGAAGACTATACGCGCCCTTGCCGTGTTCGAGCGGAAAGTGCTGCGGACGATATTTGGCGGAGTACAAACTGAAAGCGGAGAGTGGCGGAGGCGTATGAATCACGAGCTACAGGCACTGCTTCGGGAGATTCCCATTGTACATCTAGCGAAAGTTGGCAGTCTACGGTGGGCCGAACACGTCGTAAGGATGCCGGACGACAGTGCGACGAAAATAATCCTATTCAACAGCCCCATCGGCACCAGGAACAGGGGAGCCCGATGAGCACGATGGCTCGACCAGGTCGAAAGCGATTTGCGGCTTCTGAGACGACTAGGAAATTAGCGACGGGTGGCCCAAGACCGAGTTGAATGGAGACAAATGCTTGAAACAGCACGAGCCACCCCGGCTCTATGCTGAAGAAGAAGACAAGAAAAGTTTATTTGGTGGTTCTAGACCCCTCTCCCCTCTGGAATATGATCGAAATCACACATTCGCAAACGAAAATGTTTTTTAAAAAAACTCATTCTGTAAAACAACAAGCAATAAGCACACAAGTTCTATTAAAATTTCATTCATTTAATTACAAGCGAAGCAACGCTCGGACGGGGTTCAGCTAGCTAAGATATAACAAATTTATGTGCTCTAATAGACAAAAATCCTAAATTTTTGCTGAAGATTAAACACTGTGACTTCTGAGCAATAGGGCGGAGTATCGTGATGCAAAATCAGCTTTAAAGTAAGCGCGCATATGGAATCCTAGGTGGCGTCTAAATAAATGAGCTCTGTTGTTTTACAATATTATTCCTTTCTTCGTAAATTCAATAGTATCCCGTGTTTTTTTGTCTTGGCAGGACCCACGAAAAGTGTAATTTTTATATGCAACATAGAAACCAGAAATAGAGGGTAAAGAAATTCAAATTTGACCTGCAATAGAGAAAATTTTTAGTCTATTCAGTGCTCATGACCGACACAAAAATATTATTGATTACCACTCTGACTTGTTAAATCAAAAATGTTTGTAAATAAATTTTTCATCATATTACATCTTAAGTGACTATCATATAAATATGCAGCCTGACAAAACATAGACCGAAAATTTGAATAAATGGTTACAAACTAAAAAATAGAAGAATCAAATGTCAAATCTCAATATACATAGTCTACAATATACCAAAATCTGCAACGAGGGCGACAATAACAGGCTCAGGAACCTGATTACGAACGGAAAACATGCAATTTGGTCACTCTCGAAAATAACTGATAACTCGCCACTCCGGAACACTTTAACGCTTCCGATGAACACGAACACGCGCACAGCTTAGGTGAGGTGAAAAAGGTGATTTCATACATTGGCTTACCCATATACGGTGGAGGCTGCAGGTTACGGGAGTAACACTGCCCACCGGGCCCCGGCCCGGGACTGCCGTACCCAGGGTACGGATACGGAGGCGGACCGGGATAGTGCTCCATGTGCTGGGGACCCTGCGGACCGGCAGGCACCAGCTGGGCACCGGCAGGCGGTGGCACCGGAGCACTCGTTGGAGGCGGGGGCTGCTCGTACATGTGTTCACCTGGACCGGGCGGTCCCGGGTAGTACCGCCGGCTGGGGTAATACTGGGCAAACTTTGGATAGAAATGCGCCGGCGGATACGCATGAGTATAGTACATCTCCGGCGGGTATTGGCTGTACGGCGGAGCCGCGTAATAATTCGGCGCCAAATGCGGTGGCGGTGGACAGTGCATCTGAACCGGACGGGGGTAGATGTTGGGTGGACCGGTCGGACCGTACCGGTAGGGTTGTGACCGACCGCTTAGGTCACCGCCTGTAATTGAGGGAAGTATTTTTATTAAAGCCGTTTTAGGATGCTGAAAGTTCATCAAATTACCTGTCAGTAGTACATCGCTATCGGTGCTATCCGCCGTCGATGACGACGGTGGCTGCTGTAGTGATTGAACTGGAGAGTCCGACTCAGGGGGTTGCTTGGTCACGGTGCTGCTGCTCGAGCTGTGCTGAGAGGTGGAACTCGGCGGACCCTGCGGTGGCTGTGGCAGCAGATGAGGAGATATCAACGGACCAGCCGGTTGATAATAGCCTGGAAAGAAGCGAAGAACGGAAAGATACACATCAGTCGAACGATAAGAACGTAATTTGACGCAAAGTACGTGCGAAACAATTTTTCACCATTGAAAGTTTCAAGTTTAAATGGGTTTTAAAGTATGAATGTTAGTATAAATTTCATGTTTGTGCAGAAAGAGCTACTGTAGCAACGGTAAACGGCAAACTATTTCTTCACCAGATACTAGACGGTAGAGAGGGTAGTAAAGAACCTAGAGAAAAGTGACGGTAAGCCATTTCCAGGGCATTTAATAATTCAACTTTGCCCTCTGTTCAACCATTCTAGCACTGTCGAGCAGGGGGAAAAGTGCACTCGTGCTTTCCATTTTCGCACAGAGTAAATTTGTCTTCATTTCATTCGCAGATTTTATTTGCTGCCTTCTGTTTGCTAAATACTACCGCAGTCTCACTGCCTGGAAGGGTTTATTTATAATTCCGGACTATATTTAACGTTTACAGCTGCCTTTTTCCGAAACGATAATACCCGGTGCGGAAGGCTTAAGTGGCTCCTCTGAAGTGATCCCTCAATCATCATCCCATTAACAAAAGATATAAACTCCCTTAACCAGCCGTATACAGCCGATAATTTTGACAGATGCCAATCCCATAACCCTATCCCACCGCACCAATCATCGCAACCATCGCATCGGCCGGATTTATTCACACCGCCCCAATCGGCGGAGCGTTAAATGATTTATGATCAATCAAGGGTTCATTTCCCTTCATCACCTTTCAGTCAATTTTTTCCTTCGCTTTCTCGTAAAACGGAGTGCCACATAAAGTAGCATCTTACGGACGCGTGTAACCTTTTCTTCTTTGATCTGCGCTACTGCGGATGCTGCCGGAGGGTGGAGTGCGCGGAAACAACCGCCACTGGGTCGCGCATGAGAACGATATTCCCTCGATTAGGTTTTGATACGATCTGATCAAATTATACACACATTCCGAAACAGGCAAACACACACACAAACTTCGGTCCTTACTGGGTACCTGAAAGAAGAGAAAAAAAACATCCGGTAGAAATCGAGGCCGTCAGAGGGCGGCGCGCCGGCCGTACGCTTTCGGCTTAACCATCATCGGAGCAGCGGCAGCGCAAGTTTGAATCTTTGCGCGGTGCGTACGCACCACCGATTAATGTTCTCGAGCATACCAACCATCCAGTTGGCATAATTGAAAAATTATCGCTACTACGTGCTGGTTCGTTTGTGCCATCGTCAAGCACTTCGCTTCATTTCAGAGCAGCATAGCTTTGATTTGTATGTACAGTACATAGAGAGCGCTAACCACGGCTGCCGCGGTTGCTTCCGGCACGGAATGGGATTAGCCGCTAATAATGATGCAAATTAGCTAATGTTCCTGTGCTTGATTTACTCTGTGCGTTGCTTGAAATCGGGGGCTACTACTGTGGGTGGGCTTGTGCGTTTAACTTGTGCTTGAGGATTTTATTAGCTCGTTTGTTTGCTGGTGTGTGTTTTTGTTTTTCATCAAAATAACAACACTTATTAGAGATTTAATGCAGAAAGTCCACCTCGTATTTCCGAAACGGAAACTTTTTATTCACAGTTTTATCAATTTAATCCGGTGAGGCAATTCGAGTTTTCTCTAACCATAGGTTTTTATACTATCGCTTTGCGTGTTAAACTGCTGTCAACATGTTTTTGACAGTAATTGAAAATAATCATACATCCAACCAATGAAAGTTATTTAATTGATTCCTAGGAAGTGGTTTATTCGTGATGATTTTGATAAAGATAGATGTTTCTCAAGGCAGTAACATAGGACTTCTTCTGTTTTTGTTGTCCTTCGACACTATTGCTTCGCTGCTTGGAGTTGGATGCAAGTTGATGTACAAGGTAAGTAGTAATAATTATCAGTATTTTTTGGACGTGTTTAGTTAAAAATGGGTTAATCACAGATGTGTCTGCGTATTTTTCATTTAGAGTGTATTCAAATGTCAACATAGCTTGCAAGTGTGTTACGAATTTTCATTCATTCAAGAGTGGTGGTAATCATAGATGCAAAAAGGGAACTTATGACAAGTGCAAGTCTGCTTTTAAAAATTTTCGTCCATGTAGTATTTTAAAGAAGCTGAAGCCACTCGGAATAAACGAAAGATTCATCTTTCGTACCATCAAGCGACAGACGAAACCGGTCGTAGACGCACTATAAAGACCCCGAAAGCCATCAAACGAGGATGAGAGCCAATTCGACGGAAACCAGATCAATCTGGAAGTAAGATGGCCAATGAACTGTGAATTTCGCAGTCAACCATGAAGAATATTTTGAAAGATGATCTTCGATTAATTCCATACAAAAAAAAAGGGTGTACGTTTTGACTGAAAAGCAGAAGTTCGAAAGATTTCGGCAGCTGCTCAATCTGATGAAAAAATGTTGCTGTTCATTAAACTTGGTATTAAAATCAACGCTAAATATTACATCGATAATGTTTTGAAAAACTACTTGCTACTTGCTATCGTCATCGTCAAAAAACACTACAAGAATGCACCATACTGCTTCCAACAAGATTCTGCACCGTCTCACCAGGTGAAAGCAACATAGGCTTGGCGAAGGACAATTTTTTGGCATTTATTTTTTCGAAAGCATGGCCTGCCTCTCCGCCTGATTTGAATACTTTAGACTTCTATGCATGGGGTTACAAGGACGATTTTTCAGAAGAATGTTTTGGCGAAACTATGATTACTTATCACAAAAATACCGGCCGATTCGATTGAAATGTCCGGGTTTGTCCGGAAATCGAACTTGATTTAAAATCAAAATTAAACTAGCCATGAAATTAGACTTGAAATTTGGTTAATTTGGGCTTGAAGTTTTACTTCGTATTGAACTGAAAAACGGCCGGATCAAGCAGCAAAATTTTAAAAAATTAGTCAATGATAGCAAACGATCAAGAATTTTCTAAGCTACATTTTAACATAATCAGATTACATAAATGTTGCAAACAGCCATTAGGACGTATGAATAGAAGAGTATGCTTTACTTCGTCCGTAAGGTTTGACCGGGAAAAGCAAAGCAAACTGTTTTATTCATACGGGTTATTGGATTTGAAATTGGACTTAAATTTGGAATGGAAGTTTTACTTGAAATTAGACATGAAATAGGACTTCAAACAGAATTTGAAGTTTTTATTTGAAATTGGACTTGAAATTTTATTTGAAATTGGAATTGAATTAGACTAGAAATTTGATTTGAAATTAAACTCGCAATTGAACATAAATATTGACATTAAAAAGTTTTGTAAAAGAGTTGTGTCTTGTCTATCAATATTCGTATTGTGGTGCTCTTTCGTTGGCCCAGAAGCTAGGAAAAGTGAAACTTCAAATTGAATTTAAAATTGGAATTGATTTTGCGCTTTAACTGAGAATTTCATTTAAATTAGACTTAAATTTAGACCATTTTAAGTTTGAAGTTTTACCTTAAACCGGACATGAAAACGAATTTAGAGAAGGAATTTTACTTGAAATTAGAAATGACATTTTTCGTCTGATGCTCTCACACGTTTTACCACTTTCTTGTTCCGTTTTTCCACGTTTTGTACCGTTTTTTTCCTTTCTTCTATACGGTTTTCATGGCTTGATTGCTTGGCTCTCACTTTCCTTCCGCTTTTCTTTTATCATTCGTTTTCCTTTTTTTCTGTCCCGTGGTTTCTGTTTTGTTGTTTTTGTCTTTGTTCTATTTTTTCTTTTTTGGTCCTGTTTTTCCTGATATTCTTTACTCCTTTTTTTATTTTCTCTCCGATTTTCCATTTTTTATCTCCTTCTACCATCATGAAAAAATGTCCAGTTTTCGTTTTATTTCTAACTCTTTATATCTGCTTTTCTTCTCGTTTTTCGTCTTCACTAGTTCCGTTTTTCCTCTTTCTGATGCCCTATTTTTCCGTTAACTTTGTCACGTTTATTAGTTTTTGGAGCCTCTTAGTCTGAAATTAAAGAAAAGAAGAAAACTTTTCCAAATTAAATTCTAATATTTTATATTTATTCTCGATTGGATACGTATTTCGCCTACGACTTGCAGGCTTCATCAGTGTCTGTTTTCGAAGTTCGAAAACAGACACCGATGAAGCCTACAAGTCGCAGGCGAAATACGTATCTGTCGAGAATAAATATAAATAGTAGAATTTAATTTGGACAAAGTATTCTTTTCTTTAATTTCACGTTTACTCTGTTTTTTATATCCTTTTTTCCCTTTCCTCTTTTGTCTACTTTTCCGTGTTTTTGTCCCATCTATCTCCTTTTATATACCGTTTGACCTCTTATTCCCGTTTTTCTCGTTGCCTCTATCGATTTTCTCTTTTGGTTGCTCTTGTTTTCGTGTTATCTTTCTTGTCTCGTTTTCCTTCATTTTCTCACTCGTTTTTCCTTTTTCTGTCCGCTGCTTCTCCTTTCTTTGTTTCTTTACTCTTATTTTCCTGTCCCGTTTTTCGTCCTGATTTTTGGTTCCTCTGTTCGATATTTCTTTTTTTTTTCGTCCGCTGTTCCTCG
The DNA here is from genome assembly GCF_943734655.1 of Sabethes cyaneus. Lineage (NCBI taxonomy): Eukaryota > Metazoa > Arthropoda > Insecta > Diptera > Culicidae > Sabethes > Sabethes cyaneus. The sequence goes on from NC_071355.1 coordinate 47,520,292, forward strand.
TGTTCAGGCCCGTTTTTACTCTTTTCCTGTTTCGTTTGACGACATTTTCTGTTCCGTATTGATTGTTCGGTTTTCGTCTTTATCCGCTATTAAATTCCTTTTCTGTCCCGTTTTCCGTTTTCATCTGTTCCGTTTCTCTTTTTATATTCTGCTTTTCCTCCTTTTCTGTCATGTTCTGTTTTTTTCGTCTTGTGTTCCTCTATTGTTCTCTATTTCTGTTCTTGTTTTTTCGTACAATACGGGGGGAGGTATTTTCTCCTCTTTTATGTCGTTTTTTCCCTTTATTGTCCAGTTTTTAGTCATTTTTTCTAGATTTAAGGTTTTTCACTGATCTGTCTTCTTTTCTCTTCAATTTTTTTTTCTGTCTGCGTTGTTCCATCTCCTCATTTTTTGCCTCGTTTTCCATCCTTTCACTCCCGTTTTCTGTTTTTCATTTTGTTTAGATTTTCAAGTTACGTTTTCCCGTCCATTCTGTCACGTTTTTTTTCATTTTTCTTTTTTCTGGATGCTGTTTTCTCCTTCTTTGTTCCCTTTCCCTTCTTTTCCTGCCCGTTTTTAACCCTTTTCCTGATTTTCGGTTCCTCTGTTCGGTTTCTTCTGACAGTTTTCCTTGAGTTCCGACATGTTCTTCCTCTTTTCCTGCTTCATTTTGTGACATTTTCTTTCCAATTTCGACTTTTTTGTTGTCCAGTTTTCGTTTTTTTCTGCTTTTATGTTTTTTTCTGTTTTGTCTTCCGTTTTCATTTTTTCTCCATTTTTTTGTCCCGATTTTCCTCTCTTGCAGTTCTCGTTTCTTCATTTTTCTAATATCGTATTTGCTCCTTTTTTGTCCCGTTTTTTTCCTTTTCTTTACACTCGTTTTTTCGATATATTAATGGTTTTCCTCTCATTTTTCCTTTTTTTTCTTCACCATTTTCTGTTCGTGTTTTTCCGTCTCCTCGGTTTTTGCGTCGTTTGCCATCTTTTCTCTCTCGTTTTCTTTTTCCTCTTATTTTTCTCTCTTGTTTTGTTTTGTCCAACCGCTCTTGTCCAGTTTTTGTTACGTTTTTCTTCGTGCTTTTCGCCGTTTTTTCTCTTTCTGTCATTTCAGTTTAGTTATTTGTCATTTTGCCTTTTTGCTTCTTTTGCTGGAGAGCAGGATACGAACTACGAACTCTAGATCCATTATACGGTAATCCGTATAAGAAGCAACAGTTCTACGTTGTTTGGTTCATTAGGTATGAATTTTTGAATTAGGGTTTATTTCTAATTCCCGTCGTAGTAAATAGAGCCATTCTAATTTACATCATTTGTTGGATGGATTTAATGAATACTCAAAAAGTTCTTGTGCTGATTTAACTCAAACACACTTACCTTCCGATCCGTGAACTTTGAAATCACTGAAAAGTGAATATAAAAGCATATTATTGAAATTACGCAACTGACTTTATTTCTTAAATTCGTCGTACCGTTTTACAATCCGTCCATCAAAATTTTTCATTGTCCGAACTAAAAATCATAACAATGTTTACGAAGCTAGCGCGCATGTATTTGTGTAGGACGGCGTGACAAATGTTATTCTGCACAATTTCAGCAGGTCAGGCAAGTTTTCCTGGCTGTAGAATGACCGAAATTAAAACGATTTGTCGACATTTTCTTCTTCGTCGCATGCAAAAGCGTTGGAAATTTGGCTGGTAGGACTTCTTTAATGATAAAAAGCATTTAAATAGATCTCAGCTCACTTTGATTGATCGTGTATGATAGACAACAAACTGAAATATTAGGGAATAACTAGTTTTGCATCGTGTGTCATAAAAATGCTGACATTTTCAATAATTTGTGTTGGATAGGACGGGAATAGATAATTACGACGAAGCAGCAACATACCCTAGGTAAATTTGGAGTAAAACGCGAGTTTTTCAGCCATAACCAGCGTTGCCAATATGTTTTCTCGAAAATCTGGCGATCAATTTGACCGATGGGGAATTTTTCGCGAAACGTCTTGCAATGTCTTTTGTTCAAGGCATTCGCAAAATTTAATTAAACGTTTGAAATTAGAAGTGATGATCTTTTCGCAAGTCGAAGAAACGGAAATCTGTCAAAAAACTGGAACACTGGATTTTTCCTAGTTTTTTAGATTCGTCTGGTGCGTAAACAATAATCTGACAAAATGCATATTTATTTGGCATAGTGGCATGTTTGGCCATAACTCAGAAACAACAAAAAATGTTGTCATGAAAATATTGTCCATTTCTAATTTTCCGCTCCTTTCCACTTCACGCCTCGCCCTACTCTAAGGGTACTATCCACTTTGCTCTATAATTTCTTTGGTCTACTGTGAAGAAAACAGTATGAGATTGTAGCTCATTCTCTGCGTAATAATAGTCCAATTGCTACGTACGAATTCATATCATGAAAAGCTATCCAAAAATGCATGATCTGGAAAATACAAAATCTGTTTTTGAATAAAACAAAAGTGTTGAATCGTTTTACTTTTTCTAGGCGAAAAAAAATTAATGCTAAATGGTTTAAAAATGCGCCAACTTTTAATAATTTGTCTTGCGTAATTTTTCCTTACCATCCATCTGAATATCCTCAGCTGAATCTGCTTCAGCGAATGAACAAAAAGCATTATACACATTACACACAAGCATAATGGCCTATTTTCCAACCGAAATGAACCAGCTCTCGGCGTGTAGAGCCACCATGTCAAATGAGGCCACAAAACCGTTGTCAACACATGAAAAAAAATTTCATCTGCGGATTTCCGCCTATTTTCCGTCATTCTTGCCGGCATCGTGGCTTGTTCAAGGATATTCGCAGGCACCAGCCTAAAATGCCTTCATCTTTTGCACCATTTTCCGTTGTTGCTAGTTGAATTAACGACGGTAATGTTGTCACCAAATGGATCCCATCAAAAAAGTAGCGCCATATGCTCGGTTCGTTTCGGTCCATCATAAATGCATGAAAAGATCTTCTCACTGACGAAGGCTGGTACACTGTACAGTACATATTTCGGTTACGACTTTAGCATGCATTTTATCACATGCAAACGACTCGTTATTGTAATCGTCGAATGAAGCTCTTAGAAAAATCCTACCGCATCCTTGCCAGCGGCATTGCAGTAACCGAAGTCATGCCCTAGATTCGCTTTCATAGCCGTGTTCTTCCGATTGCTCGACGGCCTCGCCGGTTTAAGGTTGGCTGGCACATTTCTGCAAACAAATCTGCTTACGCCGGTAAAGGTATGATGAAAATTGCACAACAGCATCTCCCCGGTCTGTGCTAAATCTTACACTTTAGATTAAATTTCATCATCCTTTCGCGTGTGGGTGCAACGGCTTTCTCGCTTCCGAAGGCGGTAAATCCGCCCAAAGTCAGGCGTTCCGGGAAGCCACACTCTACGCCCGGCCACCCACCGGCAGGCAAGAAGCGCGGCAAAACTGGCTCCGTTGACGGTTCGGCTAGAAGCCAACCGCACTTGTGTCGTTTGTAAGTATATACTCCGGCAGTTTGCGCCACATAGTGGCATCCTTTCCGCGTTGAATAGCGAAGGATTTCGTGTCCTGAATGTGGGTGTGTGCTGATATTTTTTGCATGACACATTGTGTCGTAAAATTGTCTTTTCCTCTTCCTTGGTTGGTCTGTGAATCCGTGTCATAAGCGTAGCCGAGCCGAGCCGAGCCGAGCTGTATTTAAGAGCAAAAAACTTATGGAAAATACCTTAAGCAAATACGTTTGCGTTCAGAAGGATACTCCCCCGGTGAACGACATCCATACGACAGCAACGGTCAGCCTAAGTAAATATACCCACATTGAGGTCCTGTTGCATAGTTACCCTCCCGACGAGCGAGCGGCCGTGTGGTGTAGCACATGAAAAGACCACTCGCCATTCGCACGGAAGACACATACTGCGGCGCCATTTGTGCCGTTGAGAGCACTGGAAATAAATACATCCTCCATAAACAGTCACAGTCCTCGTAGCGAGAGGAAAACCGGGTGAGTTAGGACGACCGCTTCGTCGGTGCTTATCCTTGCGGTGCTGAAAGTGTAACAAACACACACCGACTATTATGCATAATAGACGTTCGCAGCTAACGGAGCTGCTGATAGGATGATGTGAAGAAACTGGCACAAGTGCCCTCCGACCACAGTGCGGGGGGTGTGGGTGTAATCAGATGGAGACGCACTTTTTCTATATCCCCCCATCCATCGCTTTTCTCGCTAACGAGGGACGCTCTGTTCGGCGGCGTACCTATAGCAAAGCAAATGGCTCCCTTCGGGAAACTTGACTAAATGATGCCGTCTTGGCCATAAGCGCCTACATAAATTAGGATGCTCTTCCGGGTTTCCGCCGAAGGAAGATAGCAATTTCCGACGGTGATATAAATATTTTATCGCACTGACGCACGTCAGTGAGTGGTGTTTTTGGTATCGGTTCAATAGAATAGTGTTTTAAATGGGACAACATTATAAATACCGTATCAATTCTTTTAAGTATCAAACGGCTTTCATTGAACGATAAGAAATAATTGATTTCGAATTTCCATAAATGTACCCAAAACGATGCAGCAAATCCCACTTAATTTACTCACGATATGAAAAGTGAAACTGTCGAACCACCCCCGAACCGGTATCGCTCGCTAACTTTGTTCAACTTTTCACAATCTGTCACACCTTGATGGAGCGTGTCCCACTCGTTACGCTTCGTCCAAGCAGCGAGTAAACTGCTAAGTTGACAAGATTGTATGTAATTTATTTCCATCGTTCCATCCCCGGGGTAAGCTCTTTCAGTGCCACCCTGCACTCGAACACCGGAGAAAACTAAACTAAGCCAATATAAAACTTTGCTTCCTAACCGAGCAGCTTTGCAGCAGTTCGTCCGCCGTCGTCGTCGTGCCGACGCCATATGCTGCTGGTGCCGCTGCTGGTGGTGCTGAACTGCCGAGAGACTGGATAGATAAATTAATTAATTCACTGATTATGATCTCAATCTTCCCACCGTGATCAGAGGCTGCAGCAGCCGGCAGCCAAAAGTGAAGCAACAGCGAGTCATCCTAGAAAAGGCAGTCCGCCCCTAGCTAGGTGTAGCTTATCAAAGAGCAGATAAGTCAACCGGATGACTCTCGGTGGTAAAGGCTATAGGCAGATTGAAGATTATAATAACCTCACTTTTCCCGAGTAAAAGTTTGACGAAGCCAGAAGGGGCTTTGCTCTGCTCCTGCTCCTAGTGAAAAAGTAGTAAGGAAAAAAGGCGCAGAAGATATAGACAACCGATGCGATGTCGACGGTAGTGTGAAAACCCAAAGTTTAGTCAAGAAGTTTTGACAACTTTTTTTCTCTCCCCGGAATGGCTCATCGACGTTAGTCGCGAAAACGAGCCGCCGGCAGAATCTGATGCTGTGGAAGTTGGCCTGGCAAACTTGCAACAATTTATGGGTGACCATATAATTTAGCAGCAAATTGCAAAGCGCCAAATTTCGCTCGAGTAAAGTGGTACTCTTCGGACGGACGTGTGCAGCAGGGTCATTCCATCGCAAATCGTGAGTTGGATCTTTTTTTATGAACCGGCAAATTGGAAATGATGAAAGCAGTTGGAAACGAAGCGTCCCTATATTGTAATAATCGGATTAATTGTTGCCACTTAACGCAAATTCGAGTAAATCACTCGTAATTAGAATGGCGCGCCGTGCTCAACAACGGAATGAAACAATATGTCAACATAACAAACCGCAATCCTTTGGGATGAAACGAAAACCGCTGCCTCTGCTGCTTTCAGCCAACGCAAATCCCTAGTACGCAGGCACGTAATCGGCACGGGTGTATAATCATTCAATCCCGAAGTGGAAAATGAGCGCACACTTAAAGGAGGCGCAAGGAAGCTATCGATTCCATTAAACTTTATCTGACAGTACAACTATCTAACACATGCTTTATGAATATTGTTATCGTACCGCCTTTCGTTTATTTATTTTTCTGACAAGAGTAAACCAGAATAAAGGACATAGACCAAATGGAATACAAGCGCTATAAATAGCTAGACTCATCATTATATGTGGATAAAACACGACAACTTTTGCATTCTTTTTTTAGCAGCCAGCACTTGAGTTGGTTTGATGTTTGGTAAATGGTGCCCTCCGGTTTTGGGTTGTTTCGTGTTTGGGGAGTCCTCCGTTTTGCGTGCGTGACTACAACGCCACACGTGTGCTAATGTGCCACTGTTGACCTCGTTTCTACCAATGATCTTTGTCCAAATGAGGAAAAGATTCGTGCAAATTTAGATCTGAACTTGGAGGTATGGAGGAAAAGAATTGAAATTCTATTCAAGAAAAAATAACGAAAAATTAACTCAGTCTATTACTTAACTGTTTTCCTCATTTCTAATTTCTGTTTTTCTCATTTCTAATTTCTATTTCAAGTTTCGATAATCAAATGGAGACGCATCGTAGTTTGTTCCTAACTGTCAGGAAAAGAATATTAAAATATTCCCAAAAACAAAACACTAAGCATCTCGAAACATCAAAAATTATTTTTTTTAAATGTATCTCAAAACCATGACATATTCCTTATTTTCTGTAATTTTTGTTGTTATTCAATTCAAATCAATTTATTTTTCTTTGGTTTAGCAATATATTGTACAGTATCACACATATGTTTTCGAACAAAAACAGTCATATATTTTTGTAAAAAAAGATCTTATTTTAGAAGTTGTTTACCCATAGATACAGAATGCAACAAACAATCCCCTACACCGCCTACAAAGTACTTTCCCAGATCCTGTTACGCGGGTTGTCACCGATAGCACAAGGTTTCGTAGGGAATTATCAGGCGGGTTTCATGGGGGCTTGCGCAACTACGGACCAAATTTTTACTATCCGACAGATCTTGCAGAAATGTCAGGAGTACAACGTGCACACGCAACACATTTTTATTGATTTCAAAGCAGCATACGATACAGTCGATCGAGGCAAGCTATGGCAGATAATGCCTGTACACGGTTTTCCGGACAAACTGATGCGACTAATCAGAGCTACATTGGATCGAGTGACGTGTTTCGTACGCATCTCTGGGACACTCTCGAGTCCTTACGAGACGCGGCAAGGGTTGAGACAAGGTGACGGTTTATCCTGCATACTGTTTAACATCGCTCTTGAGGGGGTGATCCGACGAGCGGGCATCGAAACGAGAGGCACGATTTTTACCAAGGGTAGCCCACTTCTAGGCTTTGCAGATGACTTCGATATCATAGCCAGGAACTTTGCGATGGCGGAGGTAATCTACGCCAGACTGAAAGCGAGTCTAGCAGAATTGGGCTACAAATAAATGCGTCGAAGACCAAATACATGAAAGGAAGAGGCTCAAAGGAAACAAACGCGCGTCTCCCACGGACAGTAACCGTTGACGGTGACGAACTAGAAGTGGTAGAGGAATTCGTGTATTTGGGATCGCTGGTGACCGCGGACAACAACACTAGTAAGGAGCGCGCATCCAAGCGGGAAATCGGGCCTACTTTGCCCTTCGTAAAACGCTACGATCAGGAAGCATACGCCGCCGTACGAAGCTAACAATGTACAAAACCATTATTAGACCGGTAGTTCTTTATGGACTTGAAGCCGTGACGCTGGTTACGGAGGACATACGCGCTCTTGTCGTGTTTGAGCGGAAAGTGCTGCGGACGATATTTGGCGGAGTACAAACTGAAAGCGGAGAGTGGCAGAGGCGTATGAATCACGAGCTACAGACACTGCTTGGGGAGACTCCCATCGTACATCTAGCGAAAGTTAGCAGGCTACGGTGGGCCGGACGCGTCGTAAGGATGCCGGACGACAGTGCGATGAAAATAGTCATCTTCAACAACCCCACCGGCACCAGGAACAGGGGGGCCCAACGTGCACGATGGCTCGAACAGATCGAAAGCGATTTGCGACTTCTGAGACGACTAGGAAATTGGCGACGAGTGGCCCAAAACTGAGTTGAATAGAGACGAGTGCTTGAAACAGCACGAGCCACCCCGGCTCTATGCTGAAGAAGAAGAAGAAAAAGAAGAATCTTGTCGATAACTAATTTAAATTCATGCAAATTATGATATGTATAATCCTTGAGTTTCTGCTACATGTACCCCCATATACAAAAAAACCAGTGGGTTCGAATTAGGAGAACTTGGAGGCCATTCCTTTTTCGATATGAAATCCGTCAGATTGGTTTTGCACCACGTCTGTACAAGATTTGCAGAGTGGGCTGGAGCTCCATCATGCTAAAAGCTGTAATATTCTTCACCATATATTCCCCGTAACGTAAGGCATTAAATTTTGTTCTTAGACCATTTCTAGATAGCATTTTGCGTTAACTTTCACACCCTTGTCAATAAATACAAGAGGAACTTTCTATGAAATGCCTTCCCATACCATGACAGCTGATGAATTTTGGTATCTGAGAGCATTCCATTTGTGCTTTGGAACGTCCATGATCGAAACCGACCACAACCGAACATTTTGAGCATGATGCGGGGCTTGAGCAACAAACAACTTCTCATCAGAAAAGATCATTTCGGAAACACCATGCCGACGAGGCAGCAGTTTGCATCTTCCCGTCGTTTTTGTTTTGTTGTTTCCGTTAATTCATGGATGTTACCTTTTTTGAATGCTTTCATATCCAGATCCATTTTCAAAATTCGATGAAGAGATTCCCTGCTGATATTCAGCTTAACTGCTATTTTCGTGCGGACCGGTCGCAACTGCGACGAACTCGCTTTCGAACAACCTTTTCGACCTCAGCAGTTCTAGCGCTTCTATTTATTCCTTTTTTGCGGTTTTCAACAGATCCCGTCTCGACAAATCTTTTTACTTTATAGTATACAAATCCTCTCTTTATGCCGAGATGTTTGAGGTTACGAAAAATAGTGCCGCATGTTGCATCGTTTCGGAATTTATTTATTATCAACGACCGTAACTTAAAATGGGACGTGCACAACGAATGAGTCACAATACGAAAATAAGCATAAAATAATTTTTGTTCGAATATATATGTGTCATACTGTAGTTTATAGTGTTCATTAGTTAAGATGTAATAGGATTATCATGATCACTCTAACTCAGGAGTAGGAACTCGAAGCGGTAAATAAAAAAAACACAGCTCTATAATTTTTATAAAAGCGACTAGTATACAAAATCTGAGATTGATGAACGGCTGGGTAATGCGCAATTCAGACTCCATAGTGGTCCTTAGCCCCATATCCAGCAACTCCTACCACGGCATAACGCTGGTAGAAGCCGCTCTTACACATCCTGTTACGCCAGCTCTCACCGATAGTACAGAATTTCGTTAGGAATTACCAGGCGGGTGCAACTACGGACCAGATTTTTAACCTCCGACAGATCTTGGAAAACTATCGAGAGTACACGCATCACATCTTTATTGATTTCAAAGCAGCATACGATACAGTATTTTGTGCACATCTTCGGGACATTCTCAAGTCCCGGGTATGAAATGTGGGAGGCAAACAAGAAAGCGACCAACATAGCTCTTGCCGTCTCAAGCCCCTAACTAGCGCATCCACGCGGCCATACCCGGTAATGCTCTATTGAGTAGCTAAGCTAGGTGGTGCGATGCTGCGTGGTTCCCGGCTGCCTGATTTCAAAACTGCGATTTTGGGTAGACGGCTGAGCCACACGGCCAGGTAAGCCTAACATATTATTCTAATAATTTCTTTTGTTTTAGCTTATCAAGCACTTCCTACTGTACAGTGAAAACTTTGGCCGTTACAAGTTTAAATAATGCTCATGGATATCAGAATGAAGAATTTAATTAATTATTGGTTATTAGATGCACTGATGGAAACTCAAATGATGCAATTATAATTCATTTGACGGATTGCTGGTGAGATTGTTCTATTTTTGCCCATATATACCCCATTTCATAACCTCCCAGTTGGTCTTGAGGTATGACGTTGGCCTAATAAGCCAGTCGTCGTATTTTCGAACCTCGACTGGGAGAGGCTGTTAGTGTCAATAGGATCGTAAAATTTGCAAAAACAATCCTGCTAATGGGACGCATCGCAACGGATGAAATGTTGACCTTCTGACGGGTGCTCGACAAATTCTGAGAAGTAAACTTGCAGATCTTCCATCTATTTGCAAACTTCCAAGCAGCATACGATACAGCAAAACAAAAGTAGTTATAGCGGACTATGACTGAACCTGGACTGCCAAATCTATTGTTCTATCTACATAGAATTTGTTATTCGAGATGCCGAGATGGCGTAGGGTGTTGCTGTTGTGGTGGCGATAGATGAAGGCACATTCGCTGTTGTCAACGATTTTCTTTACCTTGATGCACCAGTGACATGTTACAATAATGTCAGCGGAAAAGAAAAGGGGCAGAAACTGCAAACGAGGGCTTTTACGGACTGCGTAGCCAGCTATAGTCCAGCAATTCGTACAAAACTTGCTATCAACAAGACGTTGATTCTTTCAGTGAAATTCATAATTTATTTGTATCGAGTGATGACCCAAATGAAAACAATTTGAAAAAACCCGATTTAATCCACCTAGTGGTGAAAGGAACCTTTGTTATACGGTCTTACTTGCTATTTGAGATAGAAATCGACACGGCTTCGGAACATAATTCATCTATTGGTTATCGTTACGCAGTGCGTTGGTTTACATAAAATTTTTGAAAATTGAATAAGTTTACAAAATTTGATCAAAATAAGAACACTTTTAAATTTTGATAGATCCTTTTTTCATGAAATTGCTGAGTAAGGATAAGTAAGTTATTATTAATCTGTTGTTATTAATCTGAGTAAGTGCAAATAAAAGTAAGTTGTAAGAGGAAATCTTATTCTTTAACATATACATTGTTTAGTAAAGGTCTAGTTTATAGGTTTTTGAACTATGCATAGTTTCCTGTAATGCTATTCCACAGAGAACAGACATCCATTCACGAACAAATTTTTTGGGAATTGTTGGATAAATTTTCAAATTAAAATCACCTAATATGCTAGCGTCACCACCACTATAGTTTCCCAACTAAATGATTCTTTTGATTTGCACACTGACAACCTTTGGCTCCTCTGGCGCTAGTTTATATGGACTATAAGCGTTATGCTAGCGCCAGAAGCTAGCTGTTGTGAGTTTAGTATAGAATTTTATGCGCCTTCAGCAACATCATCACTATAGTTCCCCAACTAATTTGACATAAGTTTTATCCAAGTGGGGACCTTTTGCTTGGATGTCTGTTCTCTGTGGCTATTCTATTTGAATCACATCAGTAGAGTTTTCTTGTATAATTTTCATCAATTTTTATTAACCTTCGGTTACTCACGCTGTTGTATTTGATACAACACATGTAGGTTTTCCAACGCCATATTGTTATAAAGTTACAAAACGTTGTTTAACTAACGTATATTCTTCAACAAACTTATTGTGCGCAAAATGTCATAATTATTCAATGCATTAATAATTTAAACTGTTGGGAAAATGTATGCAGCAAAACTATCAGCAAATGTAAAATGTTTAAAATGTATCCGTCTGCTGGTAGTCGAGTAATTCGGAGTCAAAATTGGGGCATTCTTTATAATCAAAGTTCTACAGTTCCTAAACAAGCAAACATACAGGTATACTATTTTCAGCAAAGTTGTGTATTTTTATTATTTGTACAATTTTGTAGTACATATAAAAGTTATACAACAATTACAAAAAGAGCAAAAATAGAAAAACTGATTTTACAAATTCATATACAATAAATAAGATTTTCTATTTTCGCTGCAGAGATAGAAGGTTACAGTCTTCAACAAAATTTCTTGTAATAATATGTTCTATAACTTTGCAGAACACATCAATGTGTTATATTGACACTGAAGAAAAATAAATTTTTTATTTCACTTTTAGGGGGATTAGTCAAAATTTAAATTCTACCAGACGATAGAGCTTTCAATTTCAAGAAACTCTTACAATGGTTTAATAAACTTAAAACTAAGTTTTCCCAGTCAAAACTCCCTCGCACACGTTTTCTTTGGTTTGGGACTATTTTGCGCGCGAGTAACTGTATTACAAAAGTTGGCGCGAGTGTTCGAGGGTTAATATCTTTTGACCAGTAAAACCAATTCTTATGAAATTTTGCATATATATTCGTAGTGTGAAAACCTCTCGTTTGATATTAAAATAATTGAAATTAGGTAAATTTTCTTCTTAAAATCATTCTAAATTATTGTTAATTTTGGTGTGGTGTATACGGTTGCTCATAACTTTCAAATTAAACGTCCAATCAAAAAATCATTCAATAGTGATCTATTAGGATATATTATCTTTCAAATGAGACTAATAGCGCATAAATCGGCTTGGCCATCTCTAAGAAACAGGCGATAATTATTACCTTGTCAAAACAGGTTTTTTAAGGCTAACTTCTAAACTACTTGTTTGTTTTCAATAAAAAAATCCTGAACAATTTAGCTTTAATAAGGGCTTTCATTTGATACTAAGATCGTTGAAATCGGTCATGTAGTTCCGGAGAAACCCGTGTCACGTATTTTTCACATTTTTGCTTATAACTTTTAAACGAAACGTCGTATCACGAAACAACTCAATAGTGATCTACTAGACAATAATACCTTTCAAACAAAAGTAATAGCGAACGATTCGGTTCAGCCATCTCTGAGAAACAGGCGATAGAAAAAATCATTACATACATACACACACACACACATACACACAGACACACACACACACACACACACACACACACACACACACACACACACACACACACACACACACACACACACACACACACACACACACACACACACACACACACACACACACACACACACACACACACACACACACACACACACACACACACACACACACACACACACACACACACACACACACACACACACACACACACACACACACACACACACACACACACACACACACAGACATTGCTCAAATCGTCGAACCCTATCGATTGGTATATGTGACTTGGCCCTCCGGGCCTCGGATCAATTTCGTGTTTCTCGACCAATTTTTAAACCTTTGTTATAGTATAACAAAGATAAAAATGCTTCATGTATAAAGTAGGATCTTCTTACAATCAAATGAATATCACGTTCAGTGATAAAAAAAATGAAGCATAATTTATCAGGTGATTCAGAATATGATGTTACAATTTTTTGGTTATCAAACTGGTCCTGGAAGACTGATTCGCATCTGTAGTTTTAAAATTCTATTGTTTTCAAGCAATTACTTCAACGTACATCAATACGCTACATTCGGCAGGTTACAGCCCAATTCGAGCCCGCCATCAATGGGATAATATTTGTCAATCATTTTCTTTATACCTCTTTAACTAGCGTCTGCCATCCAGCCAGCTAACCGAGCCAAGTGGTGGCTGCGGGCGGTAATCGCGGAAATACCCAACCGAGTGGCAAGGAAATTATTATTATCCTTCATGAGTGCCATTTTTCCCCATTCGACACAGGCACAGACGAAGGCAATTGAAACTTGTTGAATTTATATTCATATCCATTGGATTCTTCCGAGACAATGCTGAAAAGGTTGTATACAACATACGCATCCTTTTGCTAGTTAGGTTGGTGTTGTTTTCGTTACCCCTTTTGCCCGGAAAGTTCGTTTGATAGGGATGCCACTCGGAGCGAGACACAATTTGTTGCTTTTTATGGCACGTATTTGTGGGTGGAAATGATGTCACTATATTGGCGACGTATAAGACACCATATGGAAGATTGGTATGTCACACATATGTATATATGCGAAAGGAAGGCAACTACTGATTTAGACAAACTAGTTACTTTTGCGGTTGGTTAGTGAAGGGATACGGAAGGATGCGAACGGAACGGTTTTATGATCTCCATAACCGATTTTCATGAGCATCAGTAGTGTTCATGCTGAGAATGGCTGGATGTGGTCTAGTGAATGTGGTGGAAAAAGTTTTACGATTGTACGTAGGTTTCTGGGCGAGCAGGATGAGATTCTGTCAGCTATTATCGTCATTGAGATCGTCATGCTCGTCGGCCGACTGTTGCAGAACTGCGGAAAGATTACAAGGCATAAAGTTCAATGGTTCGAATGGTCGTGCTGTAATTCGTTCGCAAAACCAACTATTCCAATTTAGTCGGTTTAGTTCGAATAGAGTAAATTTGCATATGAAACAGAAGGTGATAATAGTAGCAGTTGGAGAAGTTCACCTAATACCGGTAGCCATTTTTACTAATCCTTCGTAAGCAGAAACAAAGTCATATTAACGACCAATTTGAATAGTGAGAACCGTAATCAAATAATCAAGTGCTAGCAATCTGCTTGCTTACATAATCGGCAAGCTGATGTTGGTTGGCCTCTCACTTCTTTCTGCAGGCTAATAGTAGTAGCTAGACACAGATCGAAAATGTCTAAATATTTTCAGCTTGTGTATGGTGCGTCAGTTGGAGGTTCAGTGAGTGACAAGTTACCGAAAAAAAATTAATCTTGACATCATCATCTTAGGTTAGTAGCGCTTGCTTTTTTTCGTACAGTGCCTTCCCTCTCGATTTGGTTCCAATCAGCGTGACTTGGCTAAATGGTTACGGTCGCCTTTTTGCCAAGCCACCAGCGTTTCTCCAGACGATAGCAGGCTAATGTCGACACACAAGACAAGGCAGACTCCGCATCGGGCAACCAGCGCACCCGACGCGACGACATCGTTGCGTAATAAATTTTGATCCGTGTTAAAAGCCTTGAGCGAAATGTACAACATAATGTTGCGCTGGTAAGACCGGCCCAGAGAGGCAAGTCATGCCACCAACTCCAGCGCCTGGCGGCAAAGGCGCCCAATGGCAAATAAAAAAAGCCTTTCCCAACTTCACAGCCCACGGTCGAGCATAAACAGAGGAACCCGAAGTCGAGCTTGGACATCTCGAGACCGATGGCGATGGTGATGTAGATGAGAATAAGTAAAGCCGCCGCCGTCGCAGCAGCGATAAGATTCATGGCGCGATGCTGGGATGACGTCCTCATCGTCGTTGTCGTCGTCGTCGTCGAGCCTGGCTGTTGCGTTTTATGTCGCACCACACAAATATCGAGCGGCTCACTTCGGGTTTGATTTAATCATTATCCGGTCATAATCATTTTCGTAATCTTTCGCAGGCTGCCTCGTGGTATGTAGCGCGGTGAAAGTGGTTTGCGTTCGGTATGGCTTGAATGTGTTCCAGGGTGCTTTTTGAGATTCGGCAGTTCGTTGTATTGAGCAATGGTGATATATTGCTAGTGGTTTGATATGAAATTGCGGATTACTTCTGATAAGCGAATTACAACAGATTTCTTTAGGTTGCTTTATGTTTGGTAATGCATTTGCTTCCGCATGTGTTTAAAATTAAACTCATCCGAATCCACAGGAAGGAGTTGTTAGTGGAAAGGAATTGATCTGGGTGCACCGAAGTAGGTGGTGCGATCCAGTACATAAATGTCAACGTTGTATAACTAGAAACAAAAAGAAACCATTTAAATATCAGACATTAGAAACTAAAAGAATCATCCATTGTTACCAGTATGCGATAACACGAACGAAGGTTACGAACATAGTAGATTTTCTAAATCTCTAAACAACAGCACCATTCTTCCTAAGCGGGGAGGTGTGCCATTTCATTACCCTAGAATACTTATTTAAATAAAAGATCATTTCCTATCGTAGATCCTTTTTCAAGACAACATGATGATGACGAATAATGAAATAACGCCGAAAATAGACGACAAAAAGGCAGCGAAAAGACGACGGAAAATGACAAGATGACAAAAAGTCGAATAGATGATGCAAAAAAGATGACTGGGAGAAGCTGTAAGTGTCAATAGGATCGTCCTGTACTCTAACAGCTGGATGAAAAGTTTGTTGTATAAAAAACAGAACATTAAGTTTCGAAAACGGAATGTAGCACCTAGGCATTACTTTTGTATATATATATATTTTCTGTTTTATTTAGGCCATTGCAAATTATTTTTAAAGTTTTTGTCCCTCCGCCCTTCAAAATTGGCTCTAAAAGTCGGAGGAAAAAAATTTGTTACACTTGAGTAAAAATTTTTTGTATAAAATCAATTATCTGTGGGTTTTACAGCCTAAAGAACTCGAAAAAAAAGAGTGTTAACGCTTCTAGCACGAAGCAAAAATTCCAAAAAATCGTAATTTGCATACTTAAAAAAAATCTTTGTTTTTTCTTTCACCCCCCCCCCCCCCGTTCAGTTGTCTAGCATCTGAAGGACAAAAACTTCCTTATTTCTTTTCGAGACCATTTTTCATTTTCATGTTAGTTATGATTTTTTTAATGATAATTATAATAGACCTCCCAGTTGGCTTCGAGGTATGACGCTGGCCTAATAAGCCAGTCGTCGTATGTTCGAATCTCGACTGGGAGAGGCTCTTAGAGTCAATAGGATCGTAGCAACTGACACTGCAATTGTCTTGCACTCTAACAGCTGGCTGCGAAGTCTGTCGTATAAATAAACAGAAGGTCAAGTTTCGATAACGGAATGTAGCACCTAGGCTTTGCTTTGCTTTGCTTTAATTATAATAGACCGTTGTATTTTTATTAAAAGATGTAGCTTTTCGGTCTCGGGTTTCTTACAAAAACTTTATTTTACGTTTTCGGCTGACGTTTAAACACTTGACTAAGAAAACATTTGTCAACGTTTTGCTCCGATGATGAAGCCATAGAGTTCGAAACGTCAGACGAAAACGTAAAATAAAGTTTTCGTAAGAAACCCGAGACCGAAAAGCCACATCTTTTAATATTTGTTTTTAAATTTTTGGATCCTATTTGATTTATTTTTTTCAATTATTGCGTTATTTTTGTGTTACTTCTGGTATAATGATGTGTCATTTTTAGCTTATCTTTATGTTATTTTTACATCATTTTCCGTTTTTATGTCTTTTTTGTACTTCGAGATCCTTTTTATGTCTGTTTATTTTTTAGTTGTTTCATTTTGTAACATTTTTAAATCGTTTTCTGTTATTTTTCTATTATTTTTGTATCAATTCTGCACTATTTGTTATTTTTGTGTAATGTTTTTGCTTTCGTCTTCTTTTTGTTTTCATTTTTATATTTCTTTATTACATTAATTTTGTATTGTATTTTGTATAATTTTGAGCAAGTTTTGTCTCATTTTCTGTTATTTTTTGTGTCTTCCAAGGCCAGTTTTTTATAATTTTTATTTCGGTGTCAATTTTATTTTTGTGCATTTTTGTGATTATTAGGCCATTACAAATATTGTATAAAGTTTTTGTCCTTCCGCTTTTGGATAACTGAAGGGGGAGGGGGGAGTGAGGTCAAAAACAATGAAGAAAGCCGATTTTAAAAAGGAGGGCGGTGGGGGGAGCGGGGTGACAAACACTATAAAAATTATTTGCAATGGCTTATTATTCCATTTTTCGGTTTCATTATTGTTTAAATTTTAAATTATTTCTTGTTATATTGTCTGACGCTCTGATACTATATTTGGCCTGTTATGTTGGGATTATTTAGGGCTTTTTTTTATCAAATATGTGATATTAATTTCTTAAACGTCAGTTTTAAGCCTTATTTGTGTTCTTTTTAATTATGGCGTTGTTTCTGTAGTAGTTTTCATTATCATTTTATGTATTTTTGGTATCACTTATGTGTTTTCTTTGAGTTACTCTTCTGTTATTTTTGTTGTTTCCGTTTACTTCCGCATGTGTTCAAAATTGTACTCATTCTAATCTCAAGAATAAATGAAAGTTAGTCTATCGTTAATTGCTGATGAGGTGAATTCAGAATGATCCGAAAGTTCGGCAAGTATCATAGCGACTGTTGCAGGACCCAGCTAAAGATCCCAACCAACCTGAATTTTCGGTCGCCGCAATGGATCCAATCTACACTCACGAGCTGTATACTAAGAAACTTAAGCGAACATTGCAGATAATTTGCATTAGTAAAGACATTGTACAAGTTAAGCAACCGAAATGCACAACTGTTAAATTTGTATAACTGGAACCAAAGAAAACAGTTAAATATTAGACAAACAAAAGCAAAGCAAAACCTTGGTGCTACATTCCGTTACCGAAACTTGACCTTCTATTTTTATACGATAGACTTCGCAGCCAGCTGTTAGAGTGCAGGACAATTGCAAGGCCAGTTGCTACGATCCTATTGACTCTAACAGCCTCTCCCAGTCGAGAGTCGAACATACGACGACGAGCTTATTAGGCCAGCGTCATACCTCGGAGCAAACTGGGAGGGCTAATATTAGCCAGTAACTAATATTAAAAGAATTATACAATCTATTGTTACAATTATGAGGTGAACATAATAAATTTCAACACCAGAATAACTGCACCATTCTTCTTCAGGGGGAGGTGTGGCATTTCATTCCCAAGATCATTTCCCATCGTAACTCCTGTTTTCTCTTTTCTAGTATTCCAAATTACATCATATGGTGTGCTGTAATAATCTTTTACATTTTCTCGCTGTGAATTATACTTATCAGATCAGATTTTCAAGAATAAACGAAAGCTAATCTCTCGTGAGTCAATTCGGAAAGAACTGATAGTCGAATACTTCTCACTTTAGTCTCTTAGACAGCCTATCATTTTTATACCTTTAATATTGAATATTTCAAATTATTTCAAGCCATCCAATTATATTTCACCCTATTTACTTCATTCGCTGTCATAAATATCTATGATCGAAAACATCACTTAGTATATCATCTAACTATGTTTGTATATCATGGATGTTACGGAAACTCGGGAATTCAAAACGCTGACCAACGACTGGAATAACTTTGCATTAGGCAGTAAACTACCCTAAATAAACATTTATATCCGCTGCTATTGGCATAAATGCACAAATGACAAGCTCTAACCTTAACCGGCGGCGGAGAATTAGTCCCGAACAAATCAGCGCTCGTATTCCCTCTGCGAGCACGAATTCCAAACAAACCCCGCGGTTATGTCTCTTCGCTTTATCAATATCTCATTTGAATTTTCCCTGTGCGGTGGTGCTTTCATAAATATATTGCCATTTAGTCCGGTTCGCAATAGTGTTGCCGCTTGACCATTAGGTTGTTCCGTGTTTCCAAAGCTGTCAGAGTTTCGCTCGAGCGATGTAGGTACAGAATAGACCTCAGCTCCGTTCCCCCCCGCCTCCGGCCGAACCCCAAACGCAGTGCTCTGCCCGACGAAGACCACCGTTTTGTTGGCTCGTGCACGCTTTCTGGTGTGAATGAATCTGATATGCACTTTCGAGAATCATAAATTTCATTTTCACCCAGTACATAGCGTGCAATATGATCTGCTGCTGCTGCTGCCGTTCGGTCGCCCCGGAGCATAAACGAGCTTTCGTAGAACGTTCCGCTCCGGTGTGTCAAGCGATGGCGATGGTTACAGTGGAAAAGTGCTCCCACGTGCAGGGGGTTGCATAGTTGCAGTGCAGCTTCTGGCCTGGCAAGGGATGGCCCGGTAGATTTGGCCACTTGCTCTGAAACAGAGATGTTCACTCGACGGGGTGGTCAGCTGCACAGCAGCGTCATGCACGGTCGGTGCCCGGGACAACTTACCCCCAGGGAAATAAAATAGTACGAGTGCCCGGTCTCGTACATGTACAATGTGCATGTAGCCACCGCGAACAGGTTGTACCGATTGTGCCACCGATACGAGTTGGAGGCGTAGAGACAGCGAGAAAGAGATGCAACCCGGTGATAGCCATAAACGATGATTTGCTGAAGGCATCTGGCCACCACACTTGCCCAGCTGCTACCGGATGGGGTTGCGATGGGGCAAACGGTGTGAATTGGCACTGGAATCGGATACTGCGAATTAACCACACAGAGGCGGACCCGAGCAACGGATCCAGTGCTCGGTAATGGCAGCAGTTTGAGCTGCTTACCTATCGCCTGCAGCTTGACTTGTTGTTACACATCGCTGCATTCTGATGGAAACCATCGTATGGATCTCTCTGTTAAACTGTTCCGCTGCTTTTCCGTTCTATTTTAGGACTCTTTAAAAAAAAGCTAAACATTAAAAGAAAAAAAACTCAACCGTTCACCTATTTAGGTGAGCTACAAAAATCGATACCACATTCTCTGTCGCTTTGCGGGTTTGTGGATCGATTTTCTTCCACATCGTACTTTACCCGAAAAAACGCAGCCTCCTAACCGCACCGATACAGCCCAAATTGAATGAGGCCATCCATTCAAAAGCTGAAATCTGTTTTCCAACTGTACAACCACACCCCACTGCTGCAGCCGGCTCAACATGATGCACATGATGTAGTAGGCAGCCGGCGGAAAAGAGTAAAGACTTTCCGGGTTGACTTCAAACGTACGGCGGGCGGAGAGTTTTAGGCACTAGGGAAGCAGAAAAAAACGAAACATACGTCGAGAATCGTTTGAAGCGATCCTGTGACGCTTCACTCTTACCACGCCGCATCGCAGGCAGTAGAGAATTCGAGGAAACGGCAGAAGCCATCCGTAAGCGATTATCGATGGAACTGCGGAAAAATATATGCAATGCTGGGATATGGCTTCAGAAAGAAATTCCGAAGAAAATGTGTGGAAATTCACTCGGAAAACCTTTTAAAATTATTTTCTCGTTGAATATTTCAAATTGCTATGCGTTTATAGAAAATGGAAAATGAAGTAAACAGTAAATTTCACATAATAGTGGAACAAAAACTGCTTTATTCTCAAAATTTGCAAGAGATCCACGTAAAAAGCGGCCTAATGGTTCTGGAAATCTAGATATTCCAAGCACAAACTTCAAAACAACATACCGGTTGTGGTTTTTTGTATAGTTCTTATCACAGTTTCTCGAGTCAGTAGTACTTCTATGCCGAAGCATTTATCTGACCTTCTGTCAGCTGACATCGAATGGTTACTTACTCATGACAGCAACCACGGAATCGGTGATCTTGCGAGTACAGATCGATCCAGTATATGGCGACTCTGATTTCAACCTCTATTTGATTGTAAAAAGTTATTTTACTGTCAACGTCATGAAAGGCAGTCAATGTTAACCTTCCCAAGTAACATGTTTAGTTTTATAACACTCTTCTAATAGTATTTATAACCAATTTTAGCCGTAAAACCATCATTAGAGCGTAATAAAATCACAGAAATTCGCCTGTTGTGGATTCAAATACAAGAATATTGGTTCTATAAGCAACGCATTCTGTACGCATATTCTGCTGAATTCTTCCACACGATACTTATAAGAGGAACCCCAGAGAATCTGAAGCGAGAGATGCGCTTATGTGGCAGGCCGCTCCACGACGGAACAGATGTTTATCCTGCGCCAGCTATTTGACAAGTTTCGGGAGTTCAACTTGTAAGCCCATAATATGATGGCTGACTTTAAGGCAGCGTTCGATTCAGTCAAACGAAATGAGCTGTGACGGATAATCGCAGAATATAGTTTTTCGGCGAAACGAGTTAAGTTGATTCGTGCGACGCTATATGTTAAAATCATGTTTTAAAATGGACATTTCGTGACGTTTGATGAACGCATTCCCAGATAACACAAAATCGTAATAGAAAGTTCACATTATATCGTTTTCATGTCAATTTCACATTGGAATTGTATAATGATTAGAGTATGTCAAACCGAAGTGAACAATAAATTGTTTTGCAGTCGTACGTGGCTTCATATACAATTCATGACTGTGAATTATAAAGCAGTATACACGATTGCAATATTTGATTACAGGGATACCTCGATATAAGACAATTTATAATTTCAAAAAGTTGTCTTATATCGAAATTGTCTTATATCGAAACATGATTTTTTCACAAAAATTTGGCATTGGCAGTCACCAATTTTGTTCTGTGTTGTGTGTTTATGTTTTTGAACTATTTAATATTGTTTGAGCTATTAGTTGTTTACAATTTTTAGGATTATTTTGAAATAATGAACAAATTTATGGCGCCGCTTTTGGAATGGAAAATGTGCTCTGGTGTCGTTACCATCTATGTCAAAGGGATTTGTCTTATATCGAGGTAAAAATTGTCTTATATCGAATTGTCTTATATCGAGGTTGTTTTATAACGAGGTTGTCTTATATCGAGGTATCCCTGTATATCTTAATCATATATTCAGGAGTATTTAGTTGCATGTTATAAGAACTACACAAAATAGAATTACAAATAGTTGTCAAAATTTTCGCATGTATATCGCCTCCACTTTGGTACATATATGTTCTTATATGGAGTGAAATAAAACTTTTTCGTTCAGATATGATTTCGTATATCTCAATTGCAATCGAGATATACAAACCAAATGGTTTACTGGGTTCTTTGACCTGCTATTCAACATTACCTTGAAAGGTGCAATATGAAGTGAAAAGCTAAAGAAATTTGTGTAACGATAGTCTTTTCAATAGACTTGGGAAATAAAAAATAGCATCGTTAGGGCGCGACAACATGCAGGGGAAAGAGCAGAAAATTAGATAACGGGAGGGTTAATGAAGCAAAATATGCTAGGTTCTTAGCTCGTTCCTTTTCACCAACGAGTTGTCCACGAGTTGAAGCAAGCTGTAATGGAAGCCAATTATAACCGGATTTGAACACGACTTTTCTCCCAGAAAACCAGTTTCTAAAAGTTTTCAAACATTTTCCAAACATTGAAATAATTCATCTTATAGCATATGTTTGTCTGTATTGATAATAATCAAAAAGCAATTTTGTCGTTTTGCTGCTTTCCAATGTCGCTTCCAATGCCGTCCGAACATGTTTTGTCTTGTCTGCTCACTTATTCCTTATTACTGCGACTGTCATGGCACGAGAGCGGATTCATAGTAGCCAGTTCGTATACGCTTGAGTTGTGTGTGTTTGGGAAACCGGTAAAGCAAAATGAAAAACTCTAAAAAGAAAACTTCACATTAGGAACCAAAAAATATTTAAATAACCCTCCTTCCTGAATTGCAGCTACTTTCTAACGCGAAGGCACGAAAATATATTCACAGTAGCCAATCCCTTTGTGCATGTGTCGTCTGTTTATAGCAATGATGATGTAGTAAGGGAAAACACAATCAAACAGCAAGCTTTATAATAATTTTTCAATCAACGGTATCTAAGTCGGATAACTATTGGGGCACAGGGTTTTCCAAGTTGGCATATGTACTAATGGTCGTCCGTGTCTGTGAAAAACTATCACATCATGATTGGACAAATTCGACCTTCAGGATTTTTGTTAATATCTAGCGATTGGGAAACAATAGTTCCACCAAAGGCGCACAATTACTGAATCTTTTGTAAGTTGAATGGTATGCGAGCCATCAAGATCATTAAATGAAAGAAAAACTTTTCACGATTAATTTCATGCCAAAAATATAAAATAATCGCCCGACAGCTATTTTAGACTTCTAACAGCACCAAAAGAGTTTTCACGTGAAAACTGAAAAACATCAGTCACCTTTGAGTTCAAAATGGTCTCAAATATCGACTTTTGCACTTTTAAAACAGGTGAGGTTTCCACACTACTAGATCCTGACAATGAGCAATCCACCCGGATCATTGTCAGGATCTGGAAAGAAAAACAAATGCCGGAGGAACCGGTTGGATGGCCTTGTTTGTCCTATTTTCAAAAAATCGACTCGAGTGTAAAAACTATCATTATATTGCCCAATCCTGCCTAAAAGGTGTTTTCCCGTATCCTGTTCTGTAGACTGAGACTGTTAGTGGAGTCCTTCGTCGATGAGTACCAAGCGGATTTTCGTGAGGATCGCTCCACGGCGAATCAGATGTTTACTCTGCCTCAGAGCTACTAGACAAGCTCCGGGAGTCCAACTGGTAAACTTTATCATCTGTTTGTGGACTTTAAGGTGGCGTACGATTCAGTCAAACGAAACGAGCTGTTTGGCAGATAACGCTAGAACATGGTTTTCAGACGAAACTAATTACGCTGATTCATGCGAAGCTGGATGGGTCAAAATCATGCGTCAGAATAGTGGGTGAATAATCAGCCGCTTTCATGACGTTGGATGTACTGAAGCAAGGGGATGCACTCTCTAACCTGCTTTTCAATATTGCCTTGGAAGGTGCAATACGAAGAGCAAATGTTGAAAGAAATGGATTATCATAACGAAATCTAACATGGTTCTTGGTTTTGCGGATGACGTCGATATCATCGGAATCAACCGTAGAGCAGTGGAAAAGGCCTTTAGGCTCTTTAAACGGGAAGCAACGAGATTGAGACTTACCATTAATATC
This sequence comes from Sabethes cyaneus, assembly GCF_943734655.1. Taxonomy (NCBI): domain Eukaryota; kingdom Metazoa; phylum Arthropoda; class Insecta; order Diptera; family Culicidae; genus Sabethes; species Sabethes cyaneus. The sequence goes on from NC_071355.1 coordinate 47,544,483, forward strand.
GCCAAAACGCAGCAAATAATTCCATTGATAATGAAGCCTAGAAAAATTCAGTCCTGGATGAAATGGACGAAAAGTAAAGGCCCCAGATTTCTTCCCCGAGGGACACTTTTTAGTGAAAATTGATGATACGTTAGATTTCAGTTTAGGATTCTTCCTTAAGTCGTGTCCCAAGTAGCACACGTTGTCACAATTGAGTCGCAGCGGCTGATATGCGACAAATTTGAATGTAAAACTTCGGTTACAGTAACCTAAAATATAACAGTTGTGCAACCGAAATAGCGCAACTTATATAACTAAATATGGTTACATTAACAGTTACTCAATAACCAATATGTGACATGTGTAGTTACAAAATGGTTACTATTGAAGTTACACATAAACTGTAAATTGACTTTCAATTGGTGGCAAATTAGTTATCTTGAAACTTTTATTGCATAGCGAAAACAATGCAGCAGGTTTATTATATCAATCCATTGCTGTCAACGTCAAGCAGTAAATTTAACTGTTGAATATAGAAGAGTGTATCAATTTCGCTTGTTATTTCAACACAAATTTTAATGCAGTTTCAAATTTATGGTGAAATGCATGATTCTAGCTTTGAAAAATTCACGCGCTCTGATTTAATCTAGCTTTTCGTTACTAACTTCTTTGAAAAATTTATTTTTTGTAAAACAAATATGTACAAATATAAAAATTTAAATTTTAATTTTCTGATTTTTTAAATTTATTCTTAGCAATAATGAATTAGTTAAGCATTCATCTAGCAATCATTAAAAAACAAATTGTTTTCGCTATCACTTAGTAAAATTCATAGCCATTTTGCCTTTGGTTTTCTACTACACCATCGTCCTTGAAGTTTTGCATCGTTTTCGGCATATTGCATGATTTGATATGAAGCAGACATTGTTCATAGATATTGGGAAAAGGTGTTTTTAGTGATTGTTGTGAAAAGAAAGTGTTAAGTTAATATCAAAGAATAGTTTCAGTTTGAATAATACAGTTTACCAGCAGTGTTAATCATAGAAGGTTACATTTCAGTTACATTCTAGTTGCACGTAACCTTAGCCTTCGACCTGGTTACGCTATCGGTTACGGTAACCAATATTAAATCTGTTGTGGTCACTTATTTCTTATGTCGTCATTTCTAAGTTACACTGTAACCTATTTTCATTGCCGGTTTCGTTTCGATGTAACTTGATCGTTTTGACGTTTGAGAATAATCAATATTTGTTTACTTAATACCAATGTCTGTGCGGAGAGGATTCCAAGTACAATAAATTAAGTAAATAAACGCATTTACAAGAGCATTTTGCAACCCGTGTACTAATTGTTTATCTTTACCATTAGTAAAATTCTTGATATCTAGTTTTTGCTTAATCCGTTGTGTTTACAAGGAACAGTGAACAAGTTGTTGCGAAAATGTTACTAGCTGACTTTTTTTGACTTCGTAACTGCTCGTAACGGAAAATTAACTGTTTTGCGACCAGCAAGTTGATGACAGTTTGGAAAAAGGTTTCATTTGTGTCACTTGATAACTATTTGGTAACTTGTAACTGAAAGGTGACTGTTTTGCGACGACCAAGTTGGTCATTTGGTAACTACCTGGTAACTTTTTGAGATTTTTGTCACTAGAAAACTAAAAAGTAACTATTTTTAATTTTATGTAACCTAACTCATTACAAGTATCCTAAATGTAACTGCTGTGCAACCTTTAGTATTTTTTTATTTTTATGATTAGTTACAAGTGCTACTTGGGGTGGAGTCAGTATGATGATGATGATGATGATGATGATGATGATGATGATGATGGTCCCACCTCATACCCCTACAACGGTTTGAGCAGGACGGTTTATCTACTTAAGATATTTATAATATAACAATGTAGCCAGGTGGTAAAAGCAAATAACGAGCTGGCTTCTAATACAGACATATCAAACTTTCAAACGAATATCAAAATTTCAGTAACTGTCCAAGGCTCGTCCAAAACGTTTCCAACCCGAAAATTATCTGGACTTGATTAGGAATTGAACCTAATATTTAGGAGCACAAGCTGGTCAGAGTTGGTTCTAGATAACGATCTAGAACTACGAGGGAGATCCTGCAGAACTTTGGTGCTCGATATACCACTCCGCAACAAAGCGATGGTATACGAGTTCCAAAGTCCACAAGCAAACCCAAGCCTGTCCAGCTTCCGCTCCAAACCCTTTGTTCAGGACTTTAACCTGATCATTCAATTTCCAGATTGTGTATGTCTGTTCTCGCGCGCGTGGCTCAAACATGTGTAGCCTTCTCTAAACTTTTTTAATTAATAATAATAACAATTTCAAATCCATCATCATCAGTGAACATGATAACTTACTATATCCACTAAATATACAAAAAATAAATAAATATACAATCTTCTTAAAAAATACAAAAAAATCGAATTGTGACTATAAAGTAGATTTTATGTGTGAAATACAAAGCCTTTTGAATTCCGCCATTGTTGCTGCACGTTTTATTTGTCTAGACATCGAATTGAAATAGTTCATTTCTTTGTACAACAGAGAGTTCTGTGATCTTCCAAACAAAAAATTTGGTGTTCTTGCATCATTCGCGTTTCTAGTGTTGTACGAATGCAAACCACTTCCTCTTTCAATTCGATCACACAAATATCGAGGCAGCATCCCATTAAGAATTTTATATAGAAACACCATTGTCAAAAAATAAACTCTTTGCTTCACAGAAAGCCATTGCAATGCGTCCAGCATAATATATGAGGAAGTGTATCTATTACATCTTAAAATCAATCGCATAACTTTATTTTGCAAGCGCTGCAACTTCAATATTTGTGTATCGTTTGCGAGGAACAGGATGGATGAACAAAAATCTATATGTGGTGAAATGATTGACTTATATAAAAGAATTTTACTACTAATCGTCAATTCATTTCTTAAACGGCACAAGACACCGTACTTTTTCGCCATTTTTTTGATGACATTGTCAATGTGAGGCTTAAAGGTTAACTTGTCATCAATGATTACTCCAAGATACTTTATTTCGTTTACGAGATCAATTGCCTCACCATCAATTTCAACATTTACGTTTGGTCTGGAGTTGGCCGAAATAATCAAATATTTTGTCTTGCTAATGTTGAGTTTAAGTTGTTTAAATTTTAGCCAATTCGATAGATAATGTAAATCTTGGTTTAAATGTGGTACAATTTCATTAGGATCCTTAGCCGCAATGAATAGAACAGTGTCGTCAGCAAATAAATTCATGTCACAGAACCGTAAAACTCGTTTCATGTCATTTATATACATGATAAACAAAAGAGGCCCTAATACACTTCCTTGCGGTACACCCAGTGTGTTAGCAAGGGAATCAGAATCCAAATTTTCAAAGCGAGTCTTCTGAGTTCTACCACATAAATAGCTTTCAAACCATTTATATGCTATCCCTGCAATACCAAATCGCTTCAAAGTTTGTAACAATATGGGCCTAGAAATTGTTTCGAAAGCGCGTTTTAGATCCAAAAATACAGCAAGAATAGTCTCTTTAGCTTCGATTTTTTCTTTCCATTTTGCTAGTACCAGATTTAATGCAGTTTCACAAGAGTGTCCCTCTCGGTAGCCTGATTGCTCTGGAATCAGCAAATGATTACACTTTAAGTAATTTATTAGCTGGCCTTTAACAATAAGTTCTAGAATTTTCTCTAATGTATGCAATATGTTAATAGGACGGTACTCTTCGGCTTTATCCGTCCCATTAACTTTGGGAATAGGAATCACAATTGATTCTTTCCAAACCTTAGGCACGTGCCCTGTTTGCAACGATTCATTAACAAGGTCCAGCAAGTCGCGTCCAATAACATAATGGTAAAGTATTGTAGTTTTGCAGGAATCGAATGTCGACTTCCAAAAATATGCACTCAGTTTCCGCATACATACCTTAAATGACGAAAAAATATTGCCCTAAGTGTGTTCATGAAAAAAAAGTTTGCGGTTTCGAACAATAATATTTTTATTGCCGTAGGACTACGTCTTACCGCAGGTGGCCAAAAACTTACTTGCGCCGCACGGATAACTCTTGGCGGGTTTTGTAAACATAAGAAGGTTGCAATTGTTGATTAATAACATTTAGTCAATTTCTAACGCATTTACATTCAACTTTTTCATACTAAAAAAGGGTCTCGATTTTGGCACGGTTTCGATTTTGGCAACATAGGCGACACGCATTTGTTGCCAAATTCGAAATCCAACTGTATCGTATTTCAGTTTACCTCGAATGTGAGATTCATTTTTTCGTTCTGTGTATGCTTAAGTCAAGATTTTTTTCGACGAATATTCCAATTCAAATTATTTTTGTTTAGTATGCACATCAATCGAGTTTTCTGAAACAATCAACGAATGCAAATAAGTTCAAGTTACATGCCCAATTTCAAATTTGTTTCAGGTCCGTATCAAATCTACATATAGCAAACATAGGTACAAAATAACTTCTTTATAGGTTGTGAATTGAATTAAAACAAAATTCGCACTCTTCGTGTGTGATGATCTCTAAAAACGAGAAGCAGAATTCTGAAACTATCACTATTAAATAAATTAATATGCGAGGTGTGATGCTTTCCGTTAGGTATCGATGGGAAATTGACAATTGCACACAGTGTTGCCAATTGGTTTTACCACAAATTCAATGGACAATTTGTTTCGAAATTCTGAACTGAAAATTTAATAGTTTTTTCGATCCACATAAAAAGTGTAAACAAGGAAGTCCAGACCTATTTTGAAGGTTGGCATCACATTGGTTTGTTTAGATTGCGCGAACGCTATTTCACACATGAAAACATTGATACCGGTTTGTCGGTGAGTTTAATTTTAATTCACTATGTGTATGCTCTCTCTTTCTCTCTTTGCCACCTGGAAACAAAGTTTCAGTCAACGCCACCGCCACGGCTATCGGACGATCATAATATTGCATATTCAGTGATTGTTTCTGTGGCATGTGGTATGAATTTTGATTTGCAGCTGCGTGCTGTTTGTCGGATTGATTTTCGCCCTCCCCCGGTTATGCGTTCATTAATGACCAGCTTTGATAATAATTAAAGCTTCAAGATGGGTCACATGGGGTAATTAAAATTGGTAATTGAAATTTGGTTATCGCATTCAGAGCTTAGTGTTTTCTCATTTGTAAACCAAAAAAAAAAAGTCATAATCGTGCTGTTCCAAGTGAGTACAAAAAGTACCGCCAGTTTCGCATCCTTTCTTTTCTGTACATATACCTACAGCAAGATAACGCGGAAGAGCCATTTAAGCACACTTATCTTCCCGACGAGGACGTAATTTCTTGTCCAACCTGCTCCCGCGTAAAATTAGTCTCCTCGTATTTTTTTTTCTTGCAGCACACGACGACGAATGGCGCACAGCGCAGCGATGAGTGCCCATCCGATATAGTGGAAGAAAAACTTGTCATTAGCAGACGTGTGGCGTTGAAGCTTTGCCACCTGAAGGCAGTTATGGGAGCCTCGCTGTTGGTGAAAAAAGGCAGCCACCCAAACCGCACCGAGCTGGCAAGTATCTTCGGTTTGCGTACACCCTGGCGACCAGGGTGACCAGTATGAGTGGTACTGGGAAGTAGGCCTAGTTTTACTCTGTTAATTTGGGCTCCTGGTCAGTTGGTTACCCTGTCAAAACATGAACGCAAATGTAAATGGCTGTGCATAATTGCCGGAAGATAAAAAGGACAGAATTTAGACGACTCTCTTCATGCACATCCTCGCACTGGTTCGGTGCTACCAACTGGGATGAGCTTTTGTTGCAAAGCTAGAGAAAACTGTGGAAACTAGTTTCCAGAATGATAAGTGACAGTTTTAAGAGAAAAGGGGTGGGCCTATTTTGATTGGACTTTCACTGGTAGCAGAGGCTTTGCGTATTTCTGAGAAATAATATCTGAGTGAGTGTAGATGTTATTAAAGACATTTCTTTTTACTTCCTTTAAGATTGAATGTAAACTCAGAATTAATATTCAGAAATTAATTCAGAATTAAATTCAGAACCTGACAGTACTGCTATGTAGAATATGTTTTATGGTGAAACTTCCAGACCACCGAGGATGCTTCTGGAAGAATCCTTCCCAAACAAAGGTGAGAAAAGAAAACCCAAATGTAGCTCGGCGAAAAGAAATGGGGCTCAAAATAATTTATCTCTTTCGGCGAGCGGGGCTTACTTTGGGTGCCTAAGGCACGCGATTAAGGATTTCCATTTCCACTTTGGTTCACGCGGCCTCGTTTTCCGTTTCCTATCCATTTATCGTATCGGTTTTTCTCTCTTTCTCGATGGCGGCAGCGAAATGATAATTGAATTCCAATGAGTTGAAAATGTGCTTTTCGCTTTCACGCTTCTTGTGGTTACTACGTACTACGGGCTGCGGGCGGTCGACCAACCAATCGACCGACCGACCGGCCGACGTGATGAATCTCTGTTCGATTGATGAAGGGTTTACCAAGTGAATTAAAAGGATTGATTTTTGCATCTTTACTGGGTGTAATACCTTCTTTCGATGCGATGAAGTGAATCAATGCCGTCCGACCGCAGACGATGGGCGGTGGCTTTGATAGACTGGGCAGAGGAAAAAACCTCTTTCTAGCATTCTGGGGTCGGTTTAGTGGCAATTCTTTTGCTGGATTGACCCTTTTCAATAGAGAATTGTTGAATGACTTATTTAGTTATAAAAAGTGAGTTAATTGATCTATTAAAGGCGGTTATAAAATACTCACGGCAGCTGTATTTTGCAAATGGATTCAAATTATGAATTGTACCTGGAATGAAAAAGAAAAAAGTACCTACGTTAGAAGGATAGATCAATAAGACGTATAATCTTCGAGAAAATAAATGATTATTCGAGGCTTCTTTTATTTGTTTCAAATATTGAAATTTAAATTAAACTAAGCATTAAAACACGGGCGGCATTATTATTTATTTTTCATATTAAGACTACTGTGATGGAAGCTTAAGATGATCACAGTATCTAGGCTTTTTGTGAATGAGACTAATGTCAGTTTATTGCGTTAGCAAAAAAAAAATCTAGACCAAGAAAAAAAGTAAGAAACAGAAAAAGGAATACAATTAAAAACAATAAGAATAAAAATGAGAAGAAAAAACCTAGGAGCAAAAACTAAAAACTAAGAAAAAAGACGACTAAGACGAAAAACAATAAAAGAAAAAAAAGTCAGATGGAAGAAAAACTGAAAAGAAAATACCGATAAATAAAAAACCTAAGAAAAAATAAAACTTAGAATGAAAAAAAATAAACAAAAAAAACCTGGAGGTTAATCTCCGTCTTGCTGAAAGCTGAATCGACGGAACCAGGTCGCTATTTTTCGTTAATGAACTGACTGAAATTTCGGTAGCTAGAATTATTGTCTGTGCTTGTGAAATAAGGTGATCATACTGAAAGTGTATGAGAAAATTAGATCTTGAAACTTTTCGTTGATTTTCGCTATTTAACACCGCCTTGTCCAAATTACTTGAAATAATTGTGAGCGATGCTTTAATTCGTAGTACTAAGCATTACATTTCCTCTAACCAACATGGATTTGTAGCTGGCCGCTCTGTGACGACGAACCTACTTGACTTTACTTCCAATTGCATTACTGAAAAGGAGCGCAAAGTGCAAGTAAACGTGATATATACTGATTTAAAAGCTGCCTTCGATCGCATCAATCATCGCATATTGCTTGATGAAATATGACGACTAGGTGTTTCGCAACAGTTTGTTACATGGCTACGCTCGTATTTGTGTGACAGAGTTTTATAAGTGACACTTGGCTCGAAGGTATCGTCCCTGTTTACGAATCAATCTGGTGTCCCACAAGGCAGTACCTTAGGACCACTTTTATTAATTCTATTCTTTAACGACGCTGCCTCTGCCCTTGAAAGAGGATGTAGACTGCTTAATGCTGATAATTTTGAAATCTACTGGACGATTTGTTGCATCGAGAATTGTTATCGCCTTCAACTTCTCTTGGACACATTTGTAAATTGGTGCAAAGTGAATAATGTGACTATCAGCGTTTCTAAATGCGAGATTATGACATTTCACCGAATCAAATCGCCTATAGTTTTCGATTACAAAATTGACGACCAGATAAAAAGGGTTGAGCATGTGAGTGACCTTGGTGTAATTCTCGATCCGAAACTAACTTTCGATTGCCACCGTACAACGAAGATCTCAAAAGCGACTCGCCAGTTGGGATTTATTGCAAAAATTGGACGAGATTTTGCGCCTTAGTTCGTCCCCTTCTCGAAAATGCGTGCCTAATTTAGACTCCGCATTAACTCTATTGGAACCTTCGAATTGAACGAGTGCAGAGGAGGCTCATAAGATTGGCGCTGCGTAGTTTGCCTTGGCGTAGTTGACCCGGAAAATCTGCCTCCGTGTCCGGATCGTTGTCGCTTGCTTGGTCTAGATACCTTAGAACATCGTCGGAACATCCAACAAGCTTTGTTTGTAGCAAAACTGTTACACGGCGAGATTGACTCGCCGCAATTACTATTGCTGGTGAATTTTCGCGCAGTACAAAGGACTCTGCGACCATCCTCACTGCTGACCAACCGCTTTCACCGTACTGAATTTGGCCGCAATGAACCGATTGCATCGTGTACTAGAACGTTTAGTCGTGTTGAACAATATTTCGAATTTGGTGAACTTTTGCATGATTACAAGCTCTAGCTTATTATAGCGTAGTTCATTAAGACTGACAAATCAGATAAATTGTAAAATAATGAAAAATAAAGAAAATGAAAATAAAGCAAGCTTTTCAGAACTGGAAGAGTTATTAGTGCTCAAAACTTTTCATTCTTTCGTGACGCTTGGAAATTTTGGAATGACATTCTGCCGTAAAACGTAGATCAAAATTTTAGAAAAAAAATAAACTAAGAGAAAAACAAAATAGAAAAAATCTGAGACGAATTGAGGAGACTCTAAAAAAGTACTGAAGGAAAAAGTAAAAAGTACTGAAAAGAAGTAACCTGGAAAAAACTGATAGCAAAAAAATGAAAAGAAGAATAACAGAAAAAACAGTAGAAGAGCTGAGAAAAACAAAGGAAAAAACTATGAAGAAAAATACTGTAAAGAAAAAATACTTTTTGTTCACATTGAACAATTTTCTTCGGCTGTTACCCACTTAGAAAAAATTAGAAGTAAAAATTTTGGGAAGAAAAAATTATGAGAATAAAAGCTTAGAAGAAAAAAAACTCAGAACAATAAAATGGGGTAAAATATAACTGAATGGAATAATGAAACTGAGAAATAAATTGATGAAAAAATGAGAAGAAAAAATAAGAAGAAAAAGAACATGAGAACAAAAAGTGAAGTGAAGAAAAACCTCCTAAAACAAAAAAATGAGAAGAAAAAAAAAAACTGAAGAAAAACGAAATTAAGAAGAGGAAATATTTTTTCCTTAGCTTAGCTTAGTTAGATAGATGACGAGGTAGAGAATATACGTGTTAATGTAAGTGGGTAACAGCCGAAGAAAATTGTTCAATGTCTACTGTATAAATTATCTTTAATTATCTTAAATTAACATATAACATTTATATATGTTTTAGGCGTAGTCAATGACCGAAGAATAGTAGATCGAAACTTCCGCGAAAAACACAATATTGGTCTCTATTTCACCGAAAAAATCAAGAAACTCAAATTATAAGAAGAGGAAAAACTGAAGATCAAAATAAAAAAAAACACCAGAATGAGAATGAGAGAATAAAATAAGAAAGAAAAGCTCAAAGAATAAATAAAATTGAGAAGAAACAAATCGGAGAACGAACAGAAGAAACGAAACTTAGAAGAAAAAATACTTAGAAGAAAAAAAACTGAGAAGAAAAAATTCAGAGAAAAAAATTAGGTAATAGATTCAGGAGTGAAAGAACTTTGTAAAAATTCTCAGAAGAGAAAAAAACTGAGGACAAAAGTATGAATGTATGGGCCTAGGAAGACGAACGAGGGGCTTACGTAGGACTACGAATCCAGATTCAGTTCAACAAAGCTTGGCATTTTGTCAACGTTTGTCGCGCAAATTTTTAATTTACTGTATTCTAATAAATGCTCTGAAACATTCCCATAAATTTGGTACAAGAAGACAAGTTTAAACTTTTTAAATTCCCTGCTCTGTAAACCAGTTTTATCCATTTCTTAGAGTTTGTAGTCCTACTAATAGTTCATCATCAGGCCACTTCTTTCTGGTGATTGGCGACGATATCGCATTCGAAAGTTTTCATGTGACTAGTATACTGTGTAGCACTAGTCAACTTTAGGTAACTGGCTTGAAACGAATGTTAACTGGTTTAAGGATCTTGCTCAAAATATAAAATAATTGTCATTGGACGCACAACTTACGGTAGAACAGTAAAATAAATAAATAAATAAATATGGGTTATCATTTACCATTGGTTCATATTCGTTGATATACAGCACCATTTATTAGGACAAGTTGATTTTAAACATAATTGCCTTTTGACTAACATTCGAACAACGAGCTAAAATTTTGACAGTTAAAATATCATCAATTAGCTAACGTCCTCTGCAAATTAATAGTTCTTTTTTGACACTTTGTTTATCAGTCATTACACACTTGACAGTAATATAATCGCATGTATGTAAACAATTACATGCAACTAAATAAAGAAGAAAACTTTTCCAATAAAATTCTACTATTTATATTTATTCGCGACAGACACGTATTGCGCCTGTGACTTGTAGCCTATTTTTGGATCAGACAGTTGCTAATTCTTCCTCACTTTGAAGATTGCTACATCACGTCTCATGCATGAATATTCCGTCAACCCCTTTTTCATATAACACAAAAAAGCAAATCCTTGGGCTTAAACGTCTTTCTAACACTTGACCCTTCTTTATCGACAGACTTCGCAGCCGGCTGTTAGAGTACAAGACAATTACCGGGCTAGTGCAACAATCTCACGGGGCTAGATATAAGACATCAGTTTTGAATAAATTCTTGCACCATGTAGATACAATCGGGCGAAAGATAGGGTTGGTTGCTCACTTTTTTATAACTGTTCACTTTCAGGACATCAAATTGGACAAACGCTACAATTCTTTAATACGATCAACGGAATCAGGAGCCGGACCGTGCCAACTCTTGTTATGTGCAACGACAAGGAGGGGAACCTGATTACCGAAAGATCGGAGGTGGCTAGGCATTGGAAACAATATTTCGATGCATTGTTGAATGGTGAACAAGATGGAACGGTCAACAGAAACAGGATAACGATTGACGATGATGGACAAGCTGTGGATCTACCAACTTTGGACGAGGTTAGGAAAGCAGCGAGAGAACTGAAAAACGGTAAAGCAGCTGGAAAGGACGGCATCCCCGCCGAACTTTTGAAAGTCGGGAGCAAACGGCTGTATTGTGCAATCCATCAGGTCTAAAGGTATGGACTGAGGAGGAATTACCTGCGGACTGGTTGGAAGGTCTCATATGTCTCATATGCCCAATTTACAAAAAGGGCCATCGACTCGAATGTAGCAATTATCGAGGTATTACTCTAATCAATCTTGCATACAAAATTCTCTCTCGCATCCTGTTGCTCAGACTGAGACCGTTGCAGGAAACCTTTGTTGGTGAATACCAGTGCGGTTTTCGAGAGGGACGCTCCACGATGGACCAAATGTTCACCTTGCGACAGATCCTCGATAAATTCCAGGAATTCAACTTGCAGACTCATCATTTGTTTATAGACTTCAAGGCGGCGTACGATTCAGTTAAACGAAGCGAGCTGTGGCAGATTATGCTTGAATATGGTTTTCCAACAAAACTGATTTGGCTGATACATGCCTTGATGATTCAACATCAAGCGTCAGGAAAGCGGGTGAGACATCGGACTCGTTTGTGACGTTAGATGATTTGCAGCAATGTGACGGACTATCGAACTTGCTGTTCAACATTGCATTGGTAGGTGCTATTCGAAGGGCTGGCGTGCAGAGAAGCGGTACAATCATCACGAAATCTCATATGCTCCTAGGGTTTGCGGACGACATGGATATCATCGGTGTTAATCGTAGAGCTGTGGAAGAAGCATACACGCATCTCAAGGAGGAAGCTGCGAGGATAGGGCTTATCATACATTCTACCAAAACAAAGTATACGGTGGCTGGTAGAGAGCGTGGTAGCCCTTCGGGTGTTGGAACTGCGGTGGTGATAGATGGAGATACTTTTGAAGTGGTCGACGAATTTATTTACCTTGGTACGTTAGTGACATGTGACATCGGCGTGAGCCGTGAAGTGAAAAGGCGGATAGCGGCTGCCAACAGGGCCTTCTACGGATTACGTAGCCAGCTGAGGTTCCGTAGCCTACAACTCCGTACAAAACTCGCGCTCTATAAGACGCTAATTCTCCCGGTGGTACTCTACGGCCACGAAGCGTGGACGTTGAAAGAGAGCGACCGACGAGCTCTTGGCGTTTTCGAGCGTAAGATCCTGCGATCAATTCTTGGCGGCATATTAGACGAAGGAGTGCGGCGCAGCCGCATGAATCATGAATTATACCAACTGTACAAAGATGCGGATATTGTGAAGGGACTAAAATACGGCAGGCTACAATGGGCTGGCTATGTAGCAAGGATGCCGGATGAGAGACCAGCGAAAACAATATTTAGCAGAGAACCCGACAGAGGCCGACGACTTCGAGGCAGACCCCGTACCCGTTGGATGAGCGTTGTTGACGAGGATGCTAGAACAGCGGGTGTTAGGGGCGACTGGAGAGTGACAGCCCAAGACCGAGTAATGTGGAGACGGCTCCTGAATTCGGTATGGATTCGGCATGGAAAAAGTAAGTAAGTAAGTTCTACAATTGATGAAGGGACGGTAGGGGGAAAGTAATGAAGAATTTTTGAATGGAGGGGAAAGAGCGGGGGGGGGGGGGGGGTGGTATTGGTAGCTACGCTTAACAAGTTGTCGTTGTGACTCCTACCTTTTGTCCAATGCTGGAAGGTGCATGGGTCGAACCAAGCTATAATCTGAGATTATAGCCGGATTTAAACCCACAACACCCGCCAGGGCATGTGGGTCGCTGGTAATAAGGCTATCGATATGATAATAAAAAAAACTGAGAAAACCGCATAAACAAAAGAACTGCGAGGAATAACGACTTAATCATATAAAAACTAACAAAACACGAGACGCGATTATTATAAAATTCAGCTTAGTTTTATTCCAAATTTGAAAGCTTAACATCAATTTTTCCATGCCTCATCTATATTTGAATTTGATTTAATATGAGATTGTTATCTCGTCTATCTGTCGTATCTGTATCTGAGCGTATATTTTATTACAGTTTTACTAAACGTTAGTATAATTTTATTTCAGTTCGGTCCTATCTTTTATTAAATTGTCTCATTTTTGTTTCAACTGCCTGTTGTTTATTTTGTCTCACCATTTAATCTCAGTTTGGTCTTTGTGTATTGGAAACATCCTTATAAAAAGCCCAAAAATATAGAAGTAAGAAAAAAACGCAACAAATCACATTCCTTTTGACGCTTATTTACATTCGATACTCATAAAACAATCACTTTGACAAGCACAAGTTTTATTCTGCCAAGTGCTCAAGTATGATGCTATTTAACACTTGAAGAACTTTAAATCCACTGTTCAGCTTGCCGGATCTAGCAGCTTCATTGTCCGCAGTCAGTTAGCTAGCTTTCACAGCTGCTCTGACAGTGCAGCATTATTGTGCCCTGTATGCGTAACACTCCTGGTGCTCCTGTACAGTACCTACATTGTACAATGTGCGCCCGAGCTGAGCTCCCAAGCCAGTCACGCGGTGAGTGTCGAGAAGATTAACTATCAGATTAAGCAAATTAATCGAACGATTCATTTATTGCAGCAGTAGGTAGGTACCGGGATAGGAATTCAATCGAGTCTAATTGAAATTCAGTCCCCGCACACATGGGCACGGTTGACGACGAATGTCCGAGAGTGGGCGTTCGGATGGAACGGCGGCGGCCGAGACGGACGACAGGAGGGCAAACACTTTATGACTCTATTCCTGGAAACGGTCTCAAGTGGTCTCAAGGATCAATGATTGCACACAGTGACTGCCCCAGCAACGCAGTCAGTCCGCCATCGAGCCACTGCACTCCGTTGCTTGCAATACACTACCGCCTAGGTGGCGGCAAGATTGTCGTCGGGAATAGTTTACCCGATTGTTAGCATCTTGCCATATGTAGAGGTCAGGTGTTTTCAATTAAACATACAGACGTAAATGCAGCGTCGTTTCGACTTGTACGGTGTTGCCGCACCGGACAGGTTGTCGATTCGATACCCTTTGAAATCATTTGTGGGTAATTACTTCTTCAAGCTTTACTGGTGATTTTGTTTACACAATGCTTTTGGAATGTGGAAGCGATTGGGACTTTGCAGGAACTGTTTCGGTATTACTCGTCAAAACTGCCCATTGTCTAGTGTCCATATATCGACGCCAAGTTGTACAAAGACATAACTTAAACCACTCGTTAGCTGCTGGCATGCATATGAATGTAATTAGGAATGCAGTATTATTCCAGACACAGAAGTTGGCAGATTTGCTTCTACACGAAGCTTTACAATAAAAATAACTATAAAAAGAGCAATTATTAACCACAGCGCTGCTGTACAGGATATTAATTAGTGATTTCCACTTAAAAAGCTTCCCGAGGATCTACCAATTATGTTAGTTTGCACGCAATGCGGTTCTTTCTGGTTCGGAACTTGGACAGGACAGGACAGGACAGGTGGGCGCCAATATGGCAATTGATGATCCCTTCTTAAATGAAAAAAAGTGTATGCTATTCATTCTGGCTGGTTGCTGCAACCCCCCTCTTCACAGTAGTTGAGGTTGTTGATGTAATGCTGTTGAACCTTGTGCGGTGGCGCAACACATGTCTGACATTCGATACAATTTATTATACCCTTGAGAAGGAGAAGCCGATACCGATGGCATATGGTCAGGTTGTGGCAGCAAAAAAATGGAGCCGAAGGTTCACTTGTGCCCCATGTTTTCTGCGAATTGTCTGGGGATGCCGGTCGTTTACAAAAGATTCACAAGTTTTTTTGTGTGACTCCAGAATGCTTACAATTACTTCAAACATAAGTATTGTAGTGTAAGTTCGTGGCTCGTTTCACAACAACGTGAACGTGTTTTTTTTCGTTGGGCATTAGTACACTCGGTGACTCCTCTGATGGGGCACAAAGTACGTGCCAGGAGCACGGCAACGACAATGACCACATTTAGCGCTTAAAAACATGCTAATTTACATATACACAGCAATGCTGCGCCGCTACGAGCAAGATTCGCTGTCTGGTGGGTACTTGTGGTAGGGCCAGGGTTGATTTTCTCCCCGGTCCGTCCGTCGCGTCGGTGCTGGTGTGGTTTTCATGAATATGCAACTACGTAACGGCTGGATGTTGAGATGGGTTGTAGTGTTTTTGTTTCTTTTTGTCGTGCTTTTTTTCCTCGGCCGCACAGCAGCTCTGAAAAGTTGATACCGAATAATTCGGTTTTATCAACAAAGCCCCCGTATTGTGGCGTTTCGTTTCGGCGAAAATAAATGTTTATTTGCTTCCAACGGGACTATAACGTGTAACATTCCGTCACCATCGAAATTTCTCTCCGCGTGATGAACACACAAACCGGTAGGTACTTGTTTTGATAAGCGAAAAAAACCAACCAGATTGAGATATTCACAATAATCTGAAACTGATTGAGTGAAGAGCATAACAGCTTGTAATGTCGTAAGCAGGGCTGTCATTCGCTCACACTATGCGCCCAATGCTCCAATATTATGCCTTGTCGCACAGAGCGATTCGGCAACACACCTCTACAGCTAATATGCACACAGCGTACGAGCGAAAGCGGAGTGGGAGCGAATGACAGCACTCGGCGAAAATCGCCCAGTGAGTGATCATCCAAACAGCACTTGGTGCTGCCCTTTGCCACACTCCGTGCGGAATTAACGCAAAAAAATTGTTTTGTATTTACAAATTTTCTGCCCTATTAAAAGTGAAAATACACGCTGCACTGAACAACTAATATGGTCTATGTTAA
The DNA here is from genome assembly GCF_943734655.1 of Sabethes cyaneus. Classification (NCBI taxonomy): domain Eukaryota; kingdom Metazoa; phylum Arthropoda; class Insecta; order Diptera; family Culicidae; genus Sabethes; species Sabethes cyaneus. The sequence continues at coordinate 47,560,565 of NC_071355.1, forward strand.
GTTAGTACGGATCAGGCGACGCAACAGTAAAAATGTTTTTTTTTCAATCACACCACTTTAACTGATCCAGCGCAGGGTGTACAATCCAGCCGCGCAGAGTGCGGCTCTTGGTGTGGTAAAGCACGCAGCAAATTTATCACTCTGCGTTTGCGACTGCCTTTTCTTGGAGCGCGTAAAACACGAAAGAGCGTGTTTAGCAAAAGAGACACTGAAGGGAATTTGTGGGTGAACGCACACCGCATGGCGAGTGTTGTGTTGTTTAAGAATGTGTGTCTTTTGATCTACGCTGCGGTTTATGCCACCTCTGGTCGTAAGTAAGCAGAACAGGAAGGTCGATTTACAAGTATGCAGGCATAGCGGAATATGTATGACATTTTTATTGAAGCCAATTCTTTTACCAAATATTTATTCGTAATTTTTTAACTTTCAGTTAATATATTGACCTTCATGTTTTCAATTTTGACTCCGATTTTGGTTTTACTTTCAATGCTGATACAGTCTAATTTTTCTATTTCATGTTCAATTCAAAGTTCAATTTAGAGTCCAAGTTCATGTCCAATTTTAGATCTAACTTCAAATTCAAGTTCTAATGCAAGTTTAAATTCAAACCCCTGTTTTAATTAAGCCCTAGTCAAGTCGAATTTTATGTTCAATTTCAAGGTTAATTTGAAGCCCGTTGAGCCCATGCTCCACGATCTCTATAATATTTTTAAATGTAAAAATATCACGTGATGTAACTCGGTAGTTTTCGTTAGCATAGATCCGCCATCCTACTTGATTATCTGTATTTGATTTTTGAACACCAAAATATGCGTTTGAAAGGTCGGTCCCCCAACTTTTTTATTGCTTGGGCACGCCAGTCAAAATTGACAAATACCTACAGTATTTTTAAGCATATATTTTCAAAAAAGAGTAAAAACCGCCAGAAAAGAGTTGCCGATTAAAACAAAACACCATGCGCGTCCATTCTACTATTAAAAATTATGCTCAACACAGCAATGTTTACACTTTTAACTCATTCAATCAAATTTTAAATCAAATATTAAGATTGGATCCAAACTATTTAAGGACACTTACTCCCGACTTTCTTTGTTGATCTTTCATCATTCGCTTTTCGTCTCTGTTTTTCCGTCCTTCATCATTCGCTTTTCGTCGTTCGGTTTTTTCGTCTTTTTTGAAAGTGTCTCTGTCGCCTTGTGTATCGTTTTTTTAACATCTAGCCTACTGGCACCATTATCTCGTCTTTTTATCTCTTTTCAGCGATTTGTTGTCATTTTTATTGTCTATCGGCGTTGTGGGTTGCTGTTGAGGCTCTTGGTCATTTGCAGGGAATCAAAATATCATTGTTCATACGCAGAAATAAACAAAAACGAAGAGCGATAGCGACCCAGTTATTCTCTGTCTATAAAACAAACATAGCTATCGGAATGTATCATGATAATAAAATAATAGGACAAATGAATGTCCCTTCACACCAGTGAGAATGATAGCTTTCGGCGAGAATATATTTCGACACACACTCGCTCTCACAAGCGTTTGTTGTTAGTGATGCAGCTATACAATATAATATGTGTTTGTCGCAAGTCGGCTGGACAAAAACAAAACTTAATCAGCAACTTGAACAAAAGAGACAAACTGCTAAAACCTTGAGAAAATGACTAGCTTGCTTTGATCCAAAGTCCGGCGTGCAATGTAATCTTGGTAACTACCAAACACTACCGCACAGTGGGACCATTCTGGAAAAAGGCGGTCAAGTCTGGCGTTTGCAAGCTTAGGTGTCTTTGGAGAAGTTTCATGAAAAAGTATTCTGCATCTAATGACATTTTAATATAATTAGAGATTAAGGGGATAACAAATTTGTAAAAATTATTTTTTTATAGGAACTAGATAGCATGGTCATATGTTCGGCAAAGTTGTAGATCTTTGAATTTCTTTAAACTTTGCCGAAGATACTAAGTATCAGCATCACATGGTTTGCAAAATATAATTGACTTTCTGTCGCGACCCCCTTAAAATCAGTTTTTTGAACTTTTTGTACACAAAACCTCATCTAACAGGTTCGACATGTTCTACAAACTTTTTGATACTATCAAAATACGTAACTTTCTACCGTTTGTACAAGTATTTTTTCCGTAAATAGGCACCTACTGGCAGCTAGAGTTAGCAACGCTTGAACCGCTATAGAATATTGTACAAGCATGCCAAAAATGGGTCTGGTCGGGCATATTGAGTTTTGCTTTAATCATTTTGGTTATTTCAATTAAGAATTTACATATGAGTTTATCGGATTTAATTGAAAATATAATTGCACCGTCTGTTTTTGTTTTTTGGTCATTTTTTCATTGCATTTTTGTCGTTTGTTCTTAATCTGTTTTTAGCATTTTTATTGCTTTTTTTTCTCGGCGGTTTTTGCTGTGTTTATTGTTTGGTTTGTTACTATATTGGAGTCTTTTCTTTGTTATTTTGTTATTTTTTGTACGGTTTTGAATCATCTTTCTATCGTCTCTTTTCCACGTTTTATTATATTGTATTTTCGTCACTTTTTTGTCATTTTATCTTCGTCTTATTTGTTGCCGCGGCTACAAAAATGTTGTCTTTCGTCGTTCTTACATCACCTTTTCTTAGATGCTTTGACACCTTTTTGATACTTTTCAAACGTCTTTTTATCGTGTGTTTTGCTGTTTTTGCTATTTTGGCTGCATTTGGTTTGCCTTCTTATCGTATTTTAATGTTTTGACGTTTTTTCGTGGATTTAGCCGTCTCTTTATTGTCTTTTCTTCATATTCTGGTAATACGAGTAATACGAGCGTAGGTAATTAATGCAATTAGAAAAAGGATTTAAGCTACCTGATTATAATGAACAACCTTATTCGCTTGACAGTAGTAAAGGATTTTGAAGCTTTGATGTAATAAACCTGAAATCATATTAGAAATTGTCAAAATGAGCGATGAAATAGAAACGAAAATATGTTACCTTTTCCTCATATCTACTTTAATCTGAAAGATATCAGTATTACTACTAATGCAAAAGCCTGAAAGTGAAGACGATGAAAAGTTCTATCTATTGACAATCTGTGAAGAATGCAAGTACGTATTGATTGCATGGCAGCATTAACGTAGATCTTCCTAATTCACTACTCATTAGAGTCTCTTTAATAAGGAGACTATTTGTAACTGCAAGATTTTTTTTAGTAATTTTCATAAAGTTTATCAAAATCCATTAATATTTGTTTCGTAGATCCTTGAAAAAAATACCTAAACCTGTAGAACTATCGATAAATCCGTAGATTCCAAACCAGATCCAAACCACTGTTTTCCACTGGCACGTAATCAGGCTGAAAAAACCACACAATTATGATCACGTTTACTCATTCTAGCAACTAAACAGCTGTGAATATGATGTCATAGAACATTCTACTTCTTTTCATCACGGAAGAACACAAAAATTCCCCTCTGATATGAAAATATAAATTAATTTTCATTTACTAGCAATATGCAGCATTTTGCTTTTAATTTCCGCATATGGTGCTTTATTTACACTACTACCAAGATGTGATGCAGTTGCGCTTGAAACTCTTCTTTCGTGTTGACATAGCTACACTCAAAATATTTTGCACATAACTAATAGTAAATTTCCATACGAAATTCCATATGATTATTATGTGTCGCATATCAATACAATCTTCAAAGAAATACGCATATGAATAGTAAGTGCAATTATACTCACAAAAATTATACGCATATGAACAATATATGCAAATTTTACGCGTGCATATAAATGATAACTGTTTGGCACATAAAGATCATTTACTGGACACATTGCAAAAATCTATATGTGGGACACATAGAAACTATATGAAATATTTTCTCAGTGTAGTATTTGAGTGACAACCACATGCTTCTGGTGGTAATGTATATACACGATTCAATGATACATTAGCGCCAGCAGCAAGCTGTTGTCACTGTAAAACTAGTTATCTTCAATGAGCCGGTATCTAGGCAATACCGACACGTTATCCATCGGTCTCTCTTTTGATTTGTTTTTGAAAAGCATATAATCCCTGTGCAGGCTATTTCGGCTGGTTGGATTTAAAAAACACAGACACCACTATAGAAAATGGGCCCAATTTAGCAGCAGTGACTTCTATCAACTGGTGGTATAAAAATCTTGTCTCGAATGAATATAGTATCAACGTAATTCCTGAATATTGTTAAGGCTATCGCTTAATGGGCTGAAAATACCCTCCCGTACCCTACTTTTAAACCACGCATTCTGTTTTTGAACATAATGTGAACATATTATGTGCCTACGGAAGTGTGAGAATTCGTGGAAAACTGTAATATTTTGGAACAAAAATTTCTATAACTTCTTTCAGGCAATCGACAGCAACTACCTAATAGCTTCAAAAAAAAAAAATGCATAATTTTACGCCCAAAAACTTATCCTAAAACAGTTTCTCAATTAGTTTTCAAATAAAAATGTTTAGAGCAAAAATAGTGATTGTTTAGGACCCACCCTGACACAATCTAGAAAAATCGTTATACAGGGATACCTCGATATAAGACAATTTATAATTACAAAAAGTTGTCTTATATCGAAATTGTTTTATATCGAAACATGATTTTTTTCAATGATTTTTGCATTAGCACTCGCCAATTTTGCTCTGTGTTGTGTGTTTACGTTTTTTGTACTATTTATTATTGTTTGAGCTATTAGTTTTTCACAATTTTTAGCATTATATAACAATAATAATGAACATCTTTATAGCGCCGCTTTTGGATTGGAAAATTGGGTCAAGTGTCGTTCCCAACTATACCAAAGGAATTTGTGTTATATCGAGGTAAAAATTGTCTTATATCGAGGTTGTTTTATAACGAGGTTGTCTTATATCGAGGTATGCCTGTATAGCGATACACAGACGAGATACAATTTTTGATTCTTCAGCAAAGTTTCTGCAAAATAAATTATCTACAACTTTATAGTAGGAAATATTGCTCTATATAACAAGAATAAAATGTTAAAATTTGTGACTAGTGACTAATTATACCAAAAGATAGGTCTCTTTTTGTAAACAAAATCTTCCGAATACATGAAATCTGTAGAGCAAATAGTTTTCGAGATGTTGATTTTTGTCTTGAATTTTTGCTTTTTCGACCATAGTGCCCTGGTAGTATTCTTTTATCTGTCAGCCCATAGAGATGACTGCTGAACTGCTGACAGTGGTTGGCTTTCTCAGTTTTTTACTCTTCAAAATAATTCATTCATGAATTGCAGCGCTGAATGATTGCTCGATTTTCTTCCTCTTGACTGATATTTCAGGTCTCAAAGTTTAGTTTTTTAAACAGCCTGCTTTTAAAAATCAACCAAAACCTGGCTGAAGGGAATTATTTAAAACTTTGGAGCAATGTTTACCTTTATTGTAATTTCATTTGCCGTTCCGGAAAAATACAGCAGCTCAAGATGCAAATAATTAACCTGATTATCTGGAGATATAGTGTTTCTACAGTAATACCTATCAACAACTATGTGAAGGACTCATTCAAAAGCCAGCTTAGAAGCTTTGTCTGTATGGAATGCAGCTTTTTTGTTACTATCATATGCGTTTGGATTATGCAGGACAAGTAAACTCATTTAGTATTTATAGTCTACTCGTTAAGTGATAGTATATATAAAATTACAGAGTACTTTTCGTTTACTTTTTCATGTGTCTGCAGACGTGGACGGGTCGAGTCTCGAGTGGGAGTTTGTTTTCTAAGCTACTTCTGTAGAGTAGAAAAATCAATCGGTTTATTGGCGACTAAGCATGATTTTTGGTTGGTGAATTTAATCTATTTTCAGAAAGGAAAATAAGGGGCTATAATGTCGTCCGTCGTCCTTCATGTTCCCTGTATTCAAAAAAGGTGACAAGCGGAATGTCGAACAATACCGGGGAATTACTTCTCTATGCGCTTGTTCGAAAATCCTAGAGGCAATTGTTTACAACCATCTTTGGTTTCAGGTTAAAAATTACATTTCTACCTCGCAGCATGGATTTTTTCCTGGAAGATCAGTTTCGATTAATTTGCTGAAGTTTACTTCTCTATGCTTGCGTACAATGGACCAGCGTGATCAGGTAGATACCATTTATACTGATTTAAAAGCCGCGTTCGATCGCGTCGGCCATGGAATTTTATTGGCTAAGCTTGATAAGCTGAGTATCTCAGCTGACCTAACTGCGTGGCTTGATTCTTATTTACGAGACCGCAGAATGGCTGTCAAATTGGGAGCCTCTCTATCATGTTGGTTTCGAAACAATTCTGGAGTATCTCAAGGTAGCACTCTAGGACCTCTATTGTTCTCTTTGTTCATCAACGACGTATCCCGATTATTGCTCCCTGGCACGGCGGCATCATTTGTGGCATCATGCAGATGACGCCAAAATCTACGCGGTTATTCTTAATACAGATTATTGTATGAGGCTTCAATGATTGACGTTCACGTTGATATATGATTACTACATTGATGATCAAATACTGTAACGTAGTGATAGGGTTACTGATCTCGGAGTTGTGTTAGACAACATTATGACATGATCATCAACAAAGCGAATCGACAACTGGGAATGATGTTGAAGATTGGTAAAGAGTTTCATGAGCCCGGTACTTTACGCTCTTTGTACTGCTCGCTGGTACGCTCGATTGTAGAAACCAGCTGCGAAGTCTGGGATCCCCAGTTTGACAGTTGGTCTCTTCGCATCGAAAAGATACAAAAACGTTTCATTCGAAAAATATGCCAAATGTTACCATGGAGAAATCCTAATAATCTGCCATCATATGAGAATCTGTGCTTGCTGATTGGCATAACTCCGCTTAAAGAACGGCGGAAAGATATTGTCGCTAAAACGGCACAAAAGATTTTAGTGGGAATATACGACAGTCTCGCTATACTATCACTGTCCACTGCGTCCTCAACGACATCAACAACTACTACGTGTAGGATTTCACCGCACTAACTATGGCCTGCATGATCCAGTTCGAAACTTGGCTAATGTACACAACCGTCGTAGATTTACATTTGACTTTTAAATTTTGGATCAATGCTTTTATTTATACGTAATTTGTAATGATTGTTAAGTATTTATGTACGTATAGTCGTTAAGCTGTTGTTATGTAAACTAATGAAAAAATGCTGGGTTTTTATGCCATTTTGAGGATGTGTCTCTGGTGCAAATCAAGCTGGCTTTTCCCAGTCACTAATCGCTTGTCATATTTCATTAAGACTCTGAGTCTGATGGAATTAATAAACAAAATAAATAAATAAATAAATAACCTTGGCCTTGCACCTTGTGGTTAATGCCAAAAGTTTATGCCCGAGAATCCTGAGTACCACTTAACCTTTATTAGTAATGATACTCCCAACGTTTACAGTTAGGTATATATAAATATAAGAACGGATGGTACGGTTGTCCCCGTTTCTTCTTCCCCTGTAGATTCGAAAAAGTATCATTGATCAAATAATGTTTATTCTTGATACATTTTAAAGAATCATGTCTGCGGCAAATGTTGCTCACTGGCCTGGCCCAATGAGGTTGAGGTATGGAAGAAGAAGATATTTGATGGTATTAGTAGCGAAAAATCAGAAAACCAAAACGACGTCAAACTACACAAACAAACCTCATCGGACAATGGGGTTTATTTTGGCAGTTTGACGTCACGCTTGACCGTGACTGGTCGGTTTACGATCCAACCCACACCATGATGAAATTTCTTCATTGCACTAACACCAATATGGCAACATCGCCACACCTGTATATACCACATTGGACCTGGCCGATTTAATATTTATTTTGTAACGGGTGGCAACTAAAATTTTGGAATTTTTTCGAGGCCCCTATACTCAACAGCAAACGAGCTCAGAGAGAAATGAGAGTATGTATGTGTCAGCTGTTAGCTCTTTCTTTCTTCTTTTTGCCTGTATTTTTTTGTTTTGTTTATGCTTGCCTAGTTATGCTTAAAACGGCGTCGAAACAAGAAGCATTTCGGGAGCGCGTTGTACAGTTCTACGAACTGCCACAGAAATATCGGCAAAACGTATATGGTACAACATTTATAAAGCGAATATGTTGCGGCCTCGACTGTTTACCATATCCTAAGATGCTCAACCACTACTCGGAAGCAAAAACCAACCAAAATTATGTACGCAGAAGTACATCGTTCTCTTTCTTGTGCCTTCGACAACAAGCCCTCTGGTTTGGCTATTAATTGAGATGTGCACCAGACGAATGTTTGAAGAAAATTTTGATCCTGTTTCTACAAAAACATCATTCAGATGGACAATACGTGCTTTGGCCGGATAGAACATCATCGCATTACGGCAAAAAAACACAATCATTCCTGAATACCTATTCGATCCCATTTGTACCTAAATACCACGACACTACAAAGCTGTCTCAGTGGGCCCAATCGAATATTTCGTCGGGATTTTGAGTCCTTTGGCGTACAAAAATAACTGGAGAGCCACAAATTGCACACAGTTGATTGGCAAAATCATGAGAAGCATTCGCAAAGTTGACATGACGGCCGTACAACGCTCCTGTTCCGACATCAAACGAAAGCTTCGCCGAACAGCCGATTACGGACCGTTTTCAAATGAACACTAATTTTTTTTAACAATGGACAACGTATCCTTAATTTGGGTAAATCAGATCTTCTTCATGTATTTTTGTCTTTTTTTGACAGCTTGAAAAAAAAAATCCAAATGTTTAGTTGTCACCCGTTATATTCATATATTTGAAAAATAATATTATACATAGTAAATAAGTACAGACAAGATGTGCATTTGAGATTAGTTCTAACAAACACCAGGAACAAATTGGCTGAATATACATTAGATTGATTGATCGTGTGCCAAATGTAATTAGAGTTTCATGATTTCGGTGACCTCTGTAGCTGTAGATTTTAGCAAGGCATAATGAAGGACGAACAAAAGCTCAACTTTCCCTAAGTCTATCTAGTTATTCAGGGGGCTCTGTAGCCGCAAGGTTATCGAGTCTGCTCTGACAAGCGAGAGGTCGTGGGTTCGAAACTTAGTAGAATCAAGCCATTCGATGTCAAATGACTTTAGCATAAGTTTATTTTCAGGCCCCTCATTTACCCTTCCTTCATGCTGAGTTGTATATTACCCACTGAAGCCTCTTGACAGTGCTAAAGGCCCTCCTATAGTTAAGTGTACTGGTCAGAGGAACGTAATGAGTTCTCGCCTAGGACGGCTGTAATATGGGATAAGACTGGCAGCGAGGATCGAATGGGTAAGGAGAGCAAGCTTTGAAAAAAGGGTAAACCCCACACACAAGCACGCGTAAAATTTAATAAGCCTATCGCCTACTCAATATCGATTAGCAAAAAGAAATGCAGTGCGGGTCATACAGCAAACACCCGTGCGAAATCACAATAGGGAAAATGGAAAAAAGTCTATCGAACGCAACAAAATTTACAAACGAAAAAACATATCAAAAAACAAATTTTTATTGAATGATTCTTGTTCAGAACGAAATTACCATATATTAGAAAAAGCAAATCATTTATACCCGAGGCTAAAATTTTAGCCCAAGAAGCGCCTATTATGACTTGGTGTATAAAGCGCCGTATTTGGTTAATATTGATGGAGGTGCATGGTGATTAAAAATTTGTATAATTTAACTTCCTTAAATTCCAATCATTGTAATTTGTAACTTGTTGGTACTGAAAATCGAATCCAAGATTCCCGTTCAACAGCATCCACTCGCCGTTGTCACTACCGTGTACTTGCATTGCATGCATTACGTATTCTCCTATGGCTCCTCCGGTAGGTAGTCACTATTCTGCTCTGCCCTTTCGGACCGGTTCACCTGACGATGGGTATGGATACAGCCTGAAACTGATCGGAACGGAGAGAAACTCGAGAAGGTCGGTCGCACATTATGCCCCTGCCGTTTTTATCCCCGTGTCGATTCGATACCGATCCTGCCGAATGGTGCCGCGTAGTGTTACTTTATATGTTGACGAATATGTATCTCAGCCGAAGGGCGAACCCTGATGGCTGGCTAGCTGCAGACATGATATGCATATATGGGATGCTGCCCCTGTTGTTGTCTGTTGTTGTTGTTGCTGTTGCATACAAATAAGAACAGTGTACGAACAACGAATGGGCGCGCAAAACAAAGCGAAAAACGAGGTGCATTATGTTTTGACACCGAAAACTTATCGCGCATCAGTTTGTAGTTTACCGTATCCCTGCAGCATCCACCTCAACCGGAGATTCTCACTTGATTTGTATGCATTTCAGCGTTGCTGCAAGGTCTGAACCCTGAGTGCACTCGACAGGCACACAAACATACACACATATACAAATGGTGGGAAAGTGATTTGTTTCCTCGACTCGCTCCGGTTTTGGCTATAAGGTTAAAGGATTATGCGCACAGTCTGCTAGGCAACCATGACGTTGCTGCTGCTGCTGCAGCTTCTGGCGAAGGAAGGAACGACGCGATGGTGGCTGCTAATAGTGATTTTGCACAAGTAAATGCGCGATCCGTCTCTTTACTCTCGACGGTTGCCCTGGGACCTCACCGACTGCAACCAAACCACAGCGGCGCAACAACGGCAGCACTGTTGATATGGGATGGGAAAATTTATGCTAATGGGCCACGAATTGTGAATTAGTGTGAAAAGATCGTGAAAATATCTGCCTGACGTGACAACCGAAGCAACAGCGCAGCAACGGGAGGGCAACCATCTGGCATCGAGATTTCTCCCAGTGGGCTCTCGGCTGCAGTGCAGGTCAAAACAATAAATATTCGCAGTGTCTCCGGCGGGCACTGTGCTGAAGTAAACTTCAGCAAGTTATAATACCTACTTTCATTTTTTTTTGTTCGACACAACGAGACAACTGTTTTACTGGAGAAGGAGCAAAAAAATAAAAAAAAAGCATTCGTAATTGGCTTCTACCAAGCGAATGGAAACGAATTTGTACGTTTTAGTTTGGCGAATCTAAGCATTACAAGAAACAAGTTTGCAATTAGTCGATAGAGAAACTGTTACTCCGGAAACTAATCATCAACGGTAAACACTTCGCTCCAGCAATCCCATCGAAAGTCGCAATAACATTTTTGCTCTCCTGTGGTAGGTTTAACGTAAACCACGATTATGGTCAACAGGTTTCCAATAATCTATGTATATATGTACCCTACCACACCGCTAACCAATTAACGGTTGTCCATCCACTGCCGTTCGACCGGCTCTGTGGAAGCCAGCGTAAATAGCCGCGCATTACCGAACACGTTCCTCTGCTTAGTGCCAACTAATACCCGCCGCACCGCAATCAGGCATTCGCGAAACGCTAAATCCAGCTTCACCATGTAATAACATAATTACGATGCTAATTCATAGCGCGTTCAGATTTATGCTGCGCACTCATTCGCGCCCGTTGTCGTCGTCGTCGTCGCCGTCGCTCGAGCTTGGGCGAGAAAACTTTCATCGCTCTGAGCAGCGTAGGTTCCACTCGGTCCAGGAACACAGTCAGTTTAGTTTAGCCAGCCTTTGCAAGCCAATAACTGGCAAAAGAAGTAAAAACTGTGCTCTGAAAATGGTTACCAGCTGGAAGCAGCGCCAAACGACGACGGCGGGACTTCAACTAAACGTGCACATTTCACTTATTTTAACGACACCCAAACGATTGCCGCTTTCGACCGGACGGACCCGTTAGGCTTTGCCACGACACCGACCAGAACAGAAAAGCTGTTTGGGCCGAGTCGAGCCTAAGTTCCGTTGTTTTAGCTCTATCAGTTTGAAGTTTGTCAAAAACGATATTACCTTGCCTGAAGGGAGGCGAAACAAATTGGGTTACCTTCGACGTACAGGGGACTGCAAAAACGATGAACTGGAAAACTCTTCTCATATGTTGGTGTACAAATAACCGTTCAGTTTGATTGATTGGGAAAGGTAGTAGTCAGACAATTTTATATCGGTTCGACTTTAATGTCTGACACTAGAATAATAAAAAAATTTATTACAGTTGCGAGTGCCATGACATGAAGGTCAAATTCTTTGCCAAGAATTTTGTATTAACGTTTCTGCTATTCAGTCTACATTGAACGTTGCTTATGGTTAAATCATTTTCGGTAAGTAATAAACCTAAAACAGTAAAGTAACTATTGATTATTGGCAACATAAACTTCTTCACTGTTAGTTCTGGTCGTGGCTCATGGACTCAAAGCTGTCCTGCTCTTTGTGCAGTTGATGGACAATGGACTTTTTAGGAAAACAATATTTAACAATTATAGGGCTACCAACTTTTCTAGAATACTCTAGTATTCTCTAGACACTGTTTATTTTTCAAAATTTATCACTCATGAAACAATGTTTGTTGAACAATTTTGAAAATGTAAAATAGATTTCTCAGTGATACAGAAAAAATATTAAAATAATTTTCCAGACTGTGAGGTAAATTGCCAATTGTTGTACAGCTAAGCACTCGTCTAGAGCAATTTGACGATTTTGAACAAATGAAATCAGATTTTTTTGGCAAAACCGCTTACTACGCCGATGGACCAATATAAAATTAGTCCGTAGCCATATGTGTGGAATTACTTACAAAAACCGTTTTTGCGTTTTTTTTTTGCATAGCAACTCTGCACCCAATTATTGCACACCAAAATAATCTTCAAGTCTTAATATTGCACACTTCACGCCCAATTGTTGCACAGCTTTTGTTTTGACTTTTCCTTATTATTACAATTGTCAAGTTGTTTTACTTGTGAACAAAACCACTTACAAAAACTTAAGGATTACCTTAAAATCCATTATGGACCTTAAAACCACACAACAAACGGTGAAAAACGAGAAAAATCGCGATACAGAGAACTACGGTTCCCACCGTTTGCGTTGATAAACAAAAAGTAGGGTTACGGACCCTCTTCATCATACGTAAACACGATCCAGACTTTATTGTGAGTTTTTATAGGAATTAATCCACAAGTACGCAAGTTTTTTTACACCAGATAAATCTGACACATCGTGCCTGCACATGTATACCCATTTAGCCTGAAAGAATATTTCGGAACTTACATTTCTCAGTGGAACAATTTTTCATGCTTCAGCGGAAGTTCGTCATACGACAATTCACTTCGTCATAAGCAAGATTTCTTTCGTTTATCATAGACAGATAGCAATTATTTACAAAAATCTATGCACGTATTCTTTGAACCGTGTCCAAGAGCTACCCAGCTACTATAAATAAAGTGGAAATAATTTGAATCACAGCTCAAAATTTCAAGTAGTTACTTTTCGTCATACAGTTTCGCTTCGTCATACTCAAAACTGGTAGAAAAACCAAGAGGACTCCTATTATTTGAACAAATATTGAAAAATAGTAATTTTCTAACATAATCTTTTTCTCGATAGTGAAGAAACAATCTATTAATATCAATACCAGGTTGGTTTGACTGTAATTCGCCTCGAAATTGGTTATAATACTGTTTTCTTGTCGATATGTCTGGAAAGTAGACGAAGACTCGTCGTAGACGAAACCATCCAGCACCCTCCTAACACCGCAGAGAATTGAACTGTCAAATGCGCGTTGCAGAAACAGAAGTGAAGAAGTGTCGTTCGCTGTTCGAATTATTGAACTTATTAATTTATCGACAATTTGTGTTATAAAGACCCAATTTTATTTACGTATTCAGTATAGTAAGTTTCTATCAATGCTGCGAAATCCATAGAACATGTTCATTTGCATCAAACATTCGGTGAAAGTTTATTTTGTAAATCAATTTTCTTAATAATTTAGACAAGACAATCGTTTGGTGAAAGCGAAATTGGAACACATATAAGAAAATTTATTATTACGCTTAAAAATCACGTTGATTGAAAGAAAAAATCGTAACATACGATGGATATTGAAGTTGTATAGCCAATGTTGTTGTCAAATTACATTTAACACAATGAACCATCGCGAGAAAAGATACAAACACTACGACGTGTGCAATAATTGGGTGGTGTACAATAATTGGCAAATTATCCTACTTATACTCCTACTTTAGAATACAAATAAATTTGCCGACATTTTTATAAAGAGAACTGCTTGTTTCGAACTTTATGTAGTAAGTTGGAGACTTCAAAATAATGAATTTAAAAGGAGATGTGCTGTCTTCCTCAATCTGCGGAATCTATTAATAATAAATAATAAATGACACATAAGTGAACACAGGATTGGCATAATGCAAAAGCATAAAAACATGACTCAAAACTTCTTGCAGAAACGGAGCCACTACTGACACGAGGTGTCCAAATATTGGAACTTTTGCGTTTAATTGGTTGACAATGAGTAAAACATATGAATTACACTTTTAATACCGCAAAATAGTGGACCCCTCGTTCGCCAAGGAGCCTAACAGGTTCAAAAAAAGTTGAATTTTGAGCAAACCTTGAGACCTATATCATGCGATATATCATAAATTTGCCATGCAACAACTAACCAATGACCCGGTTTTGTAAAAAAAAAGAACAGAGCTTTCAAATGGAGTAAAAATTTTTTGGCGGTCATCTTGGATTTGGTCGCCATATTGGATTTTATCAAAAATCGCCGTTTTCACCATGAGCCCCCCAGCCGATTTTCATTTCAAGACCACCATTGGAGCCATTGCACACCTAATTTTATGAATGTTTCTTGTAGCATTTTTTTCAGCATTCCAATGGTGGTCTTAAAATGAAAATCGGCTTGGGGGTCATGGTAAAAACAACGATTTTTTTTTATAAAATCCAATATGGCGACCAGATCCAAGATGGCCCATTTGAAAACCCTGTTCTTCTTCTTTACAAAACCGGGCCATTTGTTAGTTGTTTCATGGCAAATTTATGATATATCACATGATATAGATCTCAAGGTTTACTCAAAATTCAACTTTTTTTGAACCGGTTAGGCCCCTTGGCGAACGAGGGGTCCACTAATTCGAAGTTTCAAAAGTGTAATTCTTATTTTGTAACTATTTTCAACCAATTAAGCGCAAAAGTTCCAATATTTGAAGACCTCGTGTCAGTAGTGGCCCCGTTTCAGCGAGAATTACTCAATACTTAAATAATACGAATAAGACAGTAAATAATACAAAAAATACTACAAAAATAACGTAAAAACGAAACAAAACCATGTGTAAAGATACAAAAAGAACCCCAAATAGGCAGAAAAATAATTAAAAAAACTGACACAGAAATGAAAAATGATACAAAAATGGTTCAAAAAATTACAGAAAACTAATACAAAAATTATGTCAATAAATAGCACAATTTTATTATTTCGTTAATAGTACAAAAATGACATCTAAATAGTACTGAAAAAGTCGAAAAGAGACGCGGAAATGAGAAATAATACAAAAATGACCTAGAAAAAACCAAAAATAACAGAAACAATAACGAAAAATGATACGAAACTAGGACAAAACGGTATATGAATAGCAAAAGACAGCAAAAACGAAACAAAGAAACGTTGGAACAGCACAATAATATGGACACTGCAATGAAAAACAATACAAAAATGGTACAAAAAATACAGGAATGACTGCAAATGTACCCATCTTCTATACCTATAAAAAAGGATTTCTGTCTGTCTGTCCCTATGTTCCTTTTAGAATCGAAAACTACTGAACCGATCGGCGTGAAAATTTGCTTGTAGGGGTTTTTGGGGCTACGGAAGGTTCTCTCGATGGCAAAAGTCCCCTCCCCCCACTAAGAGGGGGGGGGGCTCCCATACAAATCTATGCCTATAAAAATGGATTTCTGTCTGTCTGCCCGAATGTTCCTTATAGAATCGAAAACTACTGAACCGATCGGCGTGAAAATTTGCATATAGGGGTTTTAGGGGCCAGGGAAGGTTCTTATGATGGTTAGAGACCCCTCCTCTCACTAAGAGGGGGGCTCCTATACAAACGAAATACAAATTTCCTCATAACTCTAGAACTAACCAAGCAAATGGAACCAAATTTAGCATGTGGGTGTTTTTGTAGGCAAGAATATTTATTATGGTGAATTAGGACCCCTCCCCACTTTAGGAGGGGGGGCTCCTATACAAATGAAAAACAAATTTCCTCATAACTCGAGAAATAATCAAGCAAATGGTACTAAATTTGACATGTAAGTGGTTTTGGAGGCAACATTTTTTTCTATGGTGAATTGAGACCCCTCTCCTCTTTAGAAAGCGAGTTATGACCCATCTTCCCTTTAAGAGGGTGGGCTTCCATACAAATGAAAATGCCCTCTTATCTCGAGAACTAATCAAGCAAATAGAACCAAATTTGGCATGTGGGAATTTTAGATGGCAGAAATTTTTTCTATGGTGAATTACGACCCCTTCCCTTTTTAAGAGGGGGCTCCCATACAAATGAAATACAAATTTCCTTATAATTTGAGTACTAATCAAGCAAATGGAACCAAATTTGGCAAGTGGGAGATTTTTGAGTCTTGAATTTATTTTATGATAGTTAGAGACCTCTCACCCCTGTGGTAGGGGGATATGGACTCTCATACAAATAAAACAGAAATTTTTGCGAAACTCCAAAACTAATCGAACTCGAGAAGTTCGAGACGCTTCCATAAAACATTAGTCAATAACGAGACCACAAAAAAAACTACATCATTCAGGACGAGACGTGAAGCAATGTGAAAGTAACAGAAAATGAATAAAAATAATGCAGTAATGATACAAAATGATGCAGGAACAATACAAAAATAAGGCAATAATGGAACTACAAAAGACATAAAATTATGTGCCTTCTTGTAAAAAAATGTCACAAAAATAAAAACAGGATTCAAAAATGGCATCATACAATTGAAAACTTACAGAAAAATTATTCAAAAACGATACAAGTATTATACAAATTACATACAAAACAAAATTAACACAGTCTATACCTATGAAAATGAATTTTTGTTATTTTAACCCTTATAAAAAACTACTGAATCGATCGTCGTGAAAATTTGTATGCAGGGGTTTTTGAGGCCATGGAATCTTATTATGGTTCGAGACCATCCCATACAAATGATGCAGAAATTTCTTCATAACTCGAGAACTAACCAAGCAAATGGAACCAAATTTGCCAAGTGAGGGTTTTACGAGGCAGGATTTTTTTCTATGGTAAATTGGGTCCCACCTTAAGAGAGCACTATGGGCCAGAAATTAAAATTTCGGGACAAATATATTTGCGGTTAAACGGCGTGTCTTAGCTCAATGTGGTCTTCGGCAACTTTTTGAATGAAAAAATGATGCATCTTTTGAAGGGGTCGTCCAATATTTACGAGTTACTTTAACAACAATTTAAGTAATAACTTTTTGAGTAAATCTTTTTTCACCTTTTTGGTTTCAAAATATTAAATACAAACCAATTTTAAGTATTTTTTCTGAAGATACCAAACTTCTATCTTTTACCCATTTACAGCAATAGACCTTTGTTTATAAACGACCCCTCAAATCACATTTCTTCTTGTAACATGTTCATTTCAACAGACAGCTCAATGTGATGTTCTATAAAATATTTTGCACATAAAAGAGGAATATTTTTGCTGAAGACTGTTTTGCTTTTTCTGCATTAATTAATAAGATATAACTGTTTTTAGGCTAAAAACCGTTTGATGAAAAATGTGTATTTTTTCAAGGGTGGTGTCTTCGGAGAAGTAAAATAATAAAATATAGCGCATCTTTCTGCACTATTAGGGTGACCATGAATTCATCTATTAGGGTGATACAAACTTTTGTTTTCTTAATTAATTTAAAAAAAAAGTTTTTTTCTCCAAAAGTTTCAGAAAATACTAAAATAAGCAACTTTGCTGAATTAAGTTACTATCTATCTCTTACCGGTTACGAAATATAATGATGTGTTAAAAAAGAGCGCTTAAAACTCAATTGCACTCAATAACTTTGCACACGATTATTTTATTGCTTTCAAGTGTTCTACAAAGTTATTTAGTATGTTAAAATACATATTTTCTGTGAAGACTGTTTGACGCTAGAACGCATATTTATTAAGTTATAAAATGTATGAAAAAAAAATCCGCACTATTCCCAGGTATTCCCAGCCATGATATTCTCAGGTATTCTCTGAAATACACATTTGGGCAAATAGCTTTAATAATTCCCTACAAATTGGTATGCAAACTAATTGCAGATACTTGCAGATGGCTAAGATATTCGGATTTTTCATCAGACGGTTTTTAACGTAAAACCAGTTATATCTTATTAATTAATGCATATAAAGCAAAGCAGTCTTCAGCAAAAATATTCCTCTTTTATGTGCAAAATATTTTCTAGAACAACACATTGAGCTGTCTGTTGAAATAAACATGTTACAAGAAGAAATGTGATTTGAGGGGTCGTTTATAAACAAAGGTCTATTGCTGAAAATGGGTAAAAGGTAGAAGTTTCATATCTTCAGAAAAATTACTTGAAATCGGTTTATCTTTAATATTTTGGAACCAAAAAGGTAAAAAAAAGTTTACTCAAAAAGTTATTACTTAAATTGTTGTTTAAGTAACGCTTAAATATTGGACGACCCCTTCAAAATATGCATCAATTTTTTATTCAAAAAATTGCCGAAGACCACCTTGAGCTGAGACATGCTGTTTAACCGCAAATATTTTTGTCCCGAAATTTTAATTTCTGGCCCATAGTGGAGAGGAGGGCTCCCATACAAATAAAATACAAATTTCCTCATTGTAAATTATTCTTAAAGTTTTTGTCGTCACTCTTTGAAAATGGCTTGAAAAATCGGGAGGCAAAAACATAATTTGTGGAGTCAAATTTTTTTTGGCCATTGAAATTTGTTCAACCAAAAAAATAATTTAGAAATAGAAAATTTAATAAATTTACTCTTATTATTGTTTGAACAAATGATTTCAGCACATTTTAAACTATTGTGGAGTAACATTCTTGTGATCCTCCGACAGAGTTATATTGTTGTTCTAATTTCAACCTTCACTCAATAAATAAACCGCTTGGTTGTGAATAATGCTGGATTGCTGGCGTTGGACAATTTTTATCCCCGTTAAAGAAATGTGTTGTAACAGCTGATGAAAATACAGGTTACGTTCGCAATTTTGCCATAGTTTTATAGCAATGCAAACTGTTCAATTTAATTCGTTGCTTTCTGGTAGGCAGTTTTCAGTGTTTTCTAGAGTCATCATTGCACGCGGGAATCCCACGACGATGATGTGTTGCCTCATAAAGTACCAGTCAGTGTACGTGACACAACCCGAGACACAATCACTAAAGTGAATGCAGTTTCTCCCCTTTCAGTCGAGCTGAAACACTGGTTTATGGAGCGTTGCATGTTTACCCCGTATAGACCCACTACACTTTCGTACTGTACGGCACACAGAGAGGCCGATCTTATAGGCCTAGGTGCATGGGGCCACTCTCGAGTGTCGTCGTGAAAAACATAAACTGAAAAGCTGGCTTTTCGGACTGCTGCAACCGCAGCCTGCACGGCGGCGGCACGACGCGGTGTGATCGCTCTGCTCGTTCGCAGAGTTTTGTGAGTGTATACGAATCAGGAGAAATCAGGTTATGCAAAGAGGTCAATTACAAACGGACCGAACGAAATCGACTCCAGTTGGTTGTTCGAGTAGGTCCTGGTATGGAACGGGAAATGTTGCAGTAAAATCTCAACAAAAGGTGCAGTAAGTTAAAAGTTAAATAAACATTGAACTGCCTTTAAACTTTTTGTTTTTCAAAGCGTTTACATCGCCTATAGACAGAATGATTATTCTCTCGAACGAACCATATTATCTCAACTCAACAGTAAAATGATCATCAAATCGTTTTATGGCGCTACTCACGGTGCACCGGAATGAATTAAGTAAGTTGTCAGCACAACTGGCATACCTGCAATAAAAGAGAGAAAAGGAAAAAAAACAGTTAATAAAAGAGGCGTCTTACATTTACATTTACGATCAATGATGTTATGATGTTTTTTTTCGGGAATTGGCGGTGAAAAGCCACACCATCGCCAGCGGTGAACCAAACGAAAAGTTTTTGTTCCTTTCTTGATAAGAAACAGCGCAAATAAATTGCAGTATTGAATCGCAACTCGTGCGTAGCAGAGAACTGCATCAATCCAGCGCTGTCATTCGCAATAATGGTTTAACCGATTCCTTATGGAAAGTGGACATTGAACGGATCCTTTCAATCAAACGTAATAAAGCAGAAAGCTGAAATCAGCAATCCGGCAAGTCCTTTGTTCGCAACTGTGCCAAAAGGAACGAGGCTGCCAGAAGATGGTGCTGCAAATCAACTTACCGAAGTTTTTACAACTTATTTCTTCATTTCGATCTGACTCTCGGTATAGCTTACAACTAATCGAACTTATCTCAATTGCTGGCTCGGTATCGGCAACGGCATGATACTGCGGGCGGGGAAAGATTTCTTCCGACGCCCACATCGTTACTATAGAGAGCACTACTATATCAATAGAAATGGAGGGAGAAAGAGATAACGACGACGGTGAAGAAGAAAAAAAGGCTAGAACTGGTGGCAATCACTCACTAGCGTGCCTAGGCTGGTGACACGGAGGCTCGTGTCCCACGTTCTGTTTATGCCTGCGCTGCAGTGACTAGCTTTATATAAAGAATTTTACAGGTGAATCTAAAATACAGGACAAAATTTTGGAAATTTTCATAAAGAGAAGAGCCTGTTTTGACCTTGATAAAACCAGTTGGAGACGAAATACATATCGGTCAAATTACAGAAAAAATGCAAAAATTGACGCAGAAATGAAAAATGATACCGAAAGAATCCAAAAAAAGCTTCGAAAGGTACAAAAATAATAGAATAATTTCACCGTATACAAAAGCAAAGCCTAGCTTTCGTAACTTGACCTTTTTTCGTTGTATACGACAGTTTTCGCAGCGAACTGTCTGGCTGTTCGAGTACAGGACAATTGCGGGCCTAGTATCACGGTCTTATTGACTCTTACAGCCACAGTTACGAAAATGCGACGATTGGCTTGTAAGACCAGTGCCAGTATCGTACCGCTAGGCCAACTGAGAGTTAGGTGATTTTGTAGTTTTGTGTTAACAATGTTGAAGTTTTTTTGGGAGTTTTCCCAAGTAGCTATTCAAGTTTTATTACGTTCCTCTAGTGGTTTTCTTGACCAAATTCATAAAACCGCTAATAAAACTTTGAGCTTCACTCTTCAGAAGGTTTTTATAGCGTCTTGAAGAGTTAAACCATAAGCTCTAGTAGGTTTATTACACACTGCTGGAAGCAGTAATAAAACCAATTATGCTTTTCGTTGCTTGACGGCAACCGCCATAATCTAATAAAGCAATAAAGCTTTTCGCTTTGTACAACAAATCTATAAAACACAAAGCTTGCTTCGAAAAAAGTTAAATGGTAAATCTGAAAGCATATATAACAAGTTTTCAGCAGTTTCCGTACTTGCGCGGCATATGCGCATTAAATTTTATTGTGAATATTGGAAAGATAAATGCCTTAAATTCACGCGCCATCAACATTTTGCAATTTTTGAAAAACAGTTGCTTAAACAAAACAAATATATTCAATTAGTAAATGTTAATTTCTAGCAAAATTTTAGTTGCATTTATATATAACCAGGCGGCTTTAGAATTGTTAATTGGGTTGGTTGCTCGGGATGACGTCTTTCTGTTGTACCCAGGTAACCAATAAGTATTTCCAATGCAATTTAAATGCAAGCCAATATGCATTTAAGTTGCCTTAAACGCCAGGGATGCTAATAAACGATTGATTTACTGCTTATACTAATGCTTATTGGTTACCTGGGTAGTCTTTTTCGGTTTTTCTCTTCACCGTTTTACCCTTTTTCATCGTCTCTTCAATGACTTTTCTTTTATAATTCCTTTTCTTCTTTATAAATTTTTTGACGTTTTTCGGCGTCTTTACCTCGTATTTTTGCTGGTCTTTCGCTGCCTCTTCGTCGTCTTTTTGTCAGCTATTTGCTGTCTTCTAATTGTTCTTCCATCATTTTTAGTCACCGTTTTGTTGTCTTTTCATCGTCTTTTTCCCATCTTTTTATCGTATGTTCGTCATTTGTTTGTCCTTTTGACGTCTACTTTTGACAATTGTTGTCAAATTTTGACGTAGGACTACGTCTTACGGTAAGTTTTGAGATAGGGTGTCATTCCAAAAAATCGAAAAATGCGAGCGTCACGAAAAATGAAAGGTTTTGAGCGCTAATAGCTCAGCGGTTTTCCGATCGATTTTCAATATTCTTACACCAATCGTTCGGAAAATCTTCTAAGAATTGACTCAAATGAAGAAAAGTATGGATTTTTCATGTTGAACTATTGAAAAATTGAAAATAATGAACCTATGTTTTACCAGAATTCTCGCTTTGTGATTGGTTGGAAGATTCTTTACGATGATCTAAACCTATACCAATTTGATATCTGTGCTTGGGAAGTAAGCCAAAACAAGTGACAAAGTTTCCTCATTCCAACCAGATTTCTTAACACCGCGGGTAAACCTAGACCATTTTGATGTCCTTGCTTGGGAAGTACGCCAGAGAGAGTAACAAAGCCCCCTCGTGCCAACAGATTTCTTACGAACGCGATTAAACCTAGTCCAATTTGATGTCTGTGTTAGGGAAGTGTGCCAGAAAAAATGACACAAGATCGTTGTCCCAACAGATCGCAAATTCTTTACTGCGAGACGATTAAACCTCGGCAAATTTGATATCTGTGTTGGAAAAATGTGCTACAGCTGTAGTGTTCGGTTATAATACGACTCTGTATGAATACGCATGCTTGCTGTTTCCTTAGAAGTGTAGTGAAAAGATGTGCTGTTGATTAAATAGGATTGAATTGGCAAAATCCCTTCAACGTGGGGAACCATGAGTAATAAAAACAATCTTTAATTTCAGTAAGGTAGCAGGAAAGCAATAGTTTGTGTTCTTGATTTTGTTAAATTGTTTTCAAATGTACAATCTTTTGAGAATTGAGCGTATGCAATGTTACTACTTTGATAAATGTTACATACAACGCATATAGCATGTATACATGAAGAGTCGAATGATTACAAGCATGAATACATGCTACTATCACTACAAAGAAGCTTACGTAGTCCTGCGTCACCTATATATGCGGTCGTGTCTTGTACACAACCCCTCTGATTTTGACGTAGGACTACGTCTTTGTTTACTATACTGGGACTGGGTAGCACTTTGTGAAAATGAAAATAGAAGTATAACGTTGGAATGAAAGATTTCAAATGCTAATAACTACTAAACTACTAAACGAAACTTTACAATTTATATGTCGTTGGATAGATAAAATGACCAGCAATTTATAGGGAGGTCAGAGAACAATCTTAAGGAGGGCGTAAGAGGGGGGGCTCCTATCAAATAAAATTCAAATTTCTTCATAACTCTAGAACTAATCAAGCAAATGGAACCAAATTTGGAATGTAGGAGTTTCAAAAGACAAGAGTTTTTTTATGGTGAATTCAGACCCCTCCCCTCTTTAGGATGGGGGGCTCTCATACAAATAATATACAAATTTCCTCATAAATCGAGAACTAATCAAGCAAAAGGAACCAAAATTGGCATGTGGGGGTTTTTGGAGGCATGAATTTATTTTGAATTTATTTATTTTATGATGGTTTGAGATCCCTCACCCCTATAGGAGGATAAGGACTCTCATGCAAATAAAACAGAAATTAGTCATTCATTATCATTTCAACCTTTATGCTGCACACAAGTGATTTTTAAAAGAAATCTCTATGTCTCAATGGTTGCTGGCGTTGTACTTATGAACCCACGTCCACGTATTTCAAAGCCACCATTGCATTCAACGAAGAATTGAATCTGAATTTTGCGCTCTTCTCTTTTAAACATTCACTTAAACAATGGCACTCACAGATTCTTATAAACATACATATGCCAGAAATGCAGTTTGCATTCTTTCTCTTTGATCTGATGATCTGATTTAGTCCTACGTCACCCTTTCGTACAACCCTTAGGGCTGTATGCCTTGTAGTTTTTTCGACTGTTTTTGTAATTTTTGCCGTTTTTTATTACCATTTGGGTGCCCTATCATTATTTTCTCTTTGTCTTTTGTCATCGTTTTGACATTTTTTGTTGTTTGTATGACACTTTTTGCCTTTTTTACGTCGTCGTCTGTTGTCGAAAATGTTGTTTTTTTTTGCTGTTTTCTCGTCTTTCTGTGGCATTTTTGTCGTCTTTTCGTCGACTCTTTTGCATCTCTTGCCAGTTTTTTGACGTTTTTGACGTTCTTTGTCGTCTGTTTGTTTTTGTCTTTATGCCCAGCTAGCACCAACTCGTATATCAATGTACGAAAACTATCGTAAATATCTCCTAACAAACTCCAAATCGTAACTAAAGCTGGATACAGTGGGGTCAAGTTGATTTTCTGTCGTATATAATGATAATGACTGATATACATGTATATCTGTACGTAATGCTGATTTTTATCTTTTGAAAATGCTAGCTGGGTGGTCTTTATGGTATCTTTTTGTCATATTTTCATGCTACTCTCAATATATTTTTTTTGTATTTCATCGTCTTTTGGTCATCTTTTTATCATAGTTTATTGTTTACAAATTATACAAAACTGTTTCTCTTATAATAGAAAATTGTACAACATTTTACAAGAAACATTCAGCAAAAATGAATAAAAATAACAAAAAAAAAATAAATATACAAAAGAGGCACCACAAAATACCACACAAATATAACTAAAATGTCACAAAAAACCCGATAGGGCACAGAAATAACAAGAAAATTGATGAAAAAATGGAAAACGGTACCGAAATAATACAAAACAAACATAACAAAATATATGAAAAAATGAAAAATTTACACTGAAAAAATTAAAAATTTGAAATTGAATCAAAAGAGATGAAAATTACTCCAAATGTTATAAAAAATAATAGAATAACGCAATAACAAAATAAAAAAACAAATTAATACAAAAATGACAAAGACATTTTAAAATATTGACAAAAAAGAATTTGAATTGTAATCTTGTAATTAAAATGACATGACCTTTTTGCCATCTCTTCATCGTATTCGTCGTTGTATGACGCCTTTTTGTATCACTTTTGTGCCATTTTTACGTCAACCTCTTGTCGAAAATGTTGTCTTTTTACTGTTTTTTGTTCGTCTTTCTGTCGCATTTTCGTTATTTCATCATTCTTTTTGTATATTTTGTCGCCTTTAAATAGCGCAAAACGTCTGTTGTGTCTTTTTATGTCGTTTTTTGTTTTTGGTTCTTTTATGGCATCTTTTTGTCGTCTTTTCATGTTGTTTCCATTCTATTATTGCCATATTTCATTTAATGTTGGCCAACTTTTCATCGTATTTCATTATTTACAAATTATGCAAAACTGATTCAAAATTATACAAGAAATAGAAAATTATATAAGAATTAGACCTGCAAAAAAGAATGAAAATAACTTTAAAAAACTGAAGAAATCTGCATAAAAAGGCATTATAAAGTACAACAAAAATGAAATTAAAATCACATAAAAAAACCCTTTACGCACAGAAATAATAAGGAAACAGAATCAGAAATATAAACAAACACATATAAAAAAAATATAAAGAAGTGACAAATAAATAAAAGATAAATTTAAAAATTAATCAAAATAGGTAAAAATTGCTCCAAATGATACAAGAAATTAGAAATAATAAAAACGCAATAACAAAATAAATTACAAACAAATTAATAAATTATAAATAAATTACAAAAAAAGAACTAAAAAATATCAAAGAAAATTGACACAAAAATGATACTAAAGTTGTAATTTCTTGGTCAAAATGACACAGAAACGGTTCTATAATAATGCATGACATCGAAAAGATACAAATTTTTTTCAAAATTCAAGACTTAAGACTTTGCAATATCGAAGACTTCTACTAAAAATTGAATTTTAACCTTCAATTGGTCAACCGAAAGCTCAATGAACCGGGCACAGCACACTGGTGTGGTCCACAACCTTTTTTGGTGCGCATTAGTTTTGAGCGGGAAAACTTGGTTTTAGGTTTAAGGAAGCTTTGGAAGAGTTTCTTAAAATTAAAAGTTCTATCGTTTGGCGGAATTCAAATTTTGATTAATCGCCCTAAAAGTGCAACAAAGGATTTATTTTTCTTCAGTTTCAATATAACATTTTGATGTGTTCTACAAAGTTTTACAGCATATTATTACAAGAAATTTTGCTGAAGACAGTAACCTTCTATCTCTTCAGCAAATATAGAAAAATCCTATTTCTTTTGAATGAAAAATAGTTAAAATCAGTTTTTCAATTCAAGCTGTTTTTGTAGTTGTATGACTTTTTTATGTTTTACAAAGTTGTATAAATAGTAAAAATACACAACATTGTCGAATATAGTATACCTCTATCTTTGTTTGCTTAGGAACTATAGAACTTTTACTATAAAAATACCCTAATTTCGACCCCGAATCAATCGCAAGCAGGCATCATTTTATTCAAAAACTCTGCCCAGAGAATCAGAAAACTTTCAAGCAGGCTGAAAAGTTTTATAAATCATGTTTAAAAGCACAAAAGTTAAACAGAATTTATTGGATCGGGGGTAGACAAAATCGGGAGCTGACAAATTCGGAACATTACTGTATAATACTAAAACTTGCTTTTGATTAACATGATTTAAAACTGGCACAAAAAAATTACAAAGATGGCGGACAAACATCACCAAAAAGGTATAAAAATATATACAAGCGACAAGAAATCTAGAGCAAAATATGAAAAGTAACGGAAAGTAAAAATTCCTTACCGTAAACGCACGTAATTTCGATCAACTTCTAATTCCGACCATTCAACTAAAGTAAGTAGTCGATATTTGGAAGATTGAATTAAAAATCACAGACAATGAGCATGCTTTGATCGTGAGTTTTCTTGCTGGCTAGGATTTTTGATTCAATTTTTTAAAAATCGAGCACTTTGCTTGAGTGATCGGAATTAGGTGCGTTCACGGTAGTTAAAATTAAACTCAGTAGAAGTAACTCACCAGTGATCACAAAAATCGACAGCTCTGTATGAAGTCGAATATAAAACGTACTTAGCGCATACAGTTTTACGCCTGGTAGTATTCGTTTATCTGTCAGCCCATGAACATGACTACTGAGCTACTGATAGCATTTATCTTTCTCAGTTTTCTACCCTTTAATGCCATTCATTCATGAATTACACTGCTGAATGATTGCTGGTCTGGCTTGTCAGTCAATTTTCTTGCTCTTGACTGATATTTTTGGTCTCAAAGTTTAGTTTTTTTTAAATCAACTAAAACCTGGTTGAAGGAAATTAAATAAAACTTCATTTCGTCTGTTTTAGAAACAGCCACGAATGAGCAGTATATTGTATCAATTCAGGCGTATTGCATAAATTGTATATGAAATTTATAAGCACTGCATAGATATCATAACGGTTTGGAAAACAAAATTTAAAAAATACTTGGGAGTATGTATGAGTGCAGTGAAATTAAACCCAATGCATTGCGTATTTCAAAAATTTGGTGCCCCACCATCTAGCAAGGTCTGGGCACGCTAGTGGCGGGCAATTCAGTGTTCGCCAGCGAAGAGACGATGATCATCTTCATCATTCTTTACCAATTTCGTCGGAATGGTGGGTGTAGGTATGAACGGTGCGACCAACAATGCCTGAATGAATGAACAGTCGTCGGCGGCACAAACGGTCGTCGGACGGCGGAAGCGATCGCGGGAAGGAGAATTCCGCAGATTCACTATTTTCACCTGATTCCATTCGGCCGCTGCGCTAGTATAGCAGTAGACTGGAGTGGAGTAGGTGGAAAGTTGATGCCGTGGTGGTGTAAGGAATTTTATCTATTATGAAACCGGGCGGCAGCCTTTGTGGGTTGATAGCGGTTGAAAAAAAGAGGGGGATTTATAAATTAATAATTCCCAGTTGTTTCGCCTGGAAAGGTCACCGATACTGTTTCAAACGGACCTGGTAAATCCAGTAAAAACTATTGTTGGTTTATTTATTTCTTGAAGTGCGATAGTTTCAACTAGGCTCGTTTAACCTAGGTGGTTTTGAAAGTAATTTGACTTGAACGTTGGATGTAAGTTTTATCAAATTTCCCAATCCACAGGAGCCTGCGCGACTAACGACGGTGACGGCGACGACGACGACGACGGTAGCTCTTTCCGGCAGCAGAATAACAATTTTATTATGCTCTCGTTACGGCGGCCAACAGCATCCAACATAATTCCCCGGCGAGCCGTCTTCGCGAGTCCTGCCAATTTCAAGTCGAACCCCGAACAACACATTCCACCTGTCAGTTTATTTATGTTTAGGCAGCCAGCAAGTGAATCCGTCTGGTAGAGCGAACTGCCGAGCCCCCTGAGGGCGTAAAAACCATGCTCCGTTCTGCAGCAGCAGCAGCAACAGCAAGCAAGTTCCGGGCGGCGATGCCGCGCCGAGATTCGAATTGCGATTTATTTTTTCCGCTGCACGATTTATTTCGCTGATTTCACATCAACATCAGTCGCTGCGGTACTGTTTAGCTCCGTGAGTGTATCTCTCTCTCTGTCTGTATTCTTCCTTGTTTTTCCCTCTTCCATTTAGATGCGGTGGATGTGCCGCACAGAATCTAATCGTCCAACTCCGCGTTCAAATGCCCCTGCTTATGGCATGGCGCAGTTCGACGAATGATTCGATTTAATCGCAATTCTGTAAGTACTTGCTTACGTTTGTTGTCGTAAGTTTATGGTTTAAAAGGGGATACTGTGAGGTGCGCTGGATTCCAAGAATCATTCCACCAACTTATTCCAATTGAGTTGAACAGTCCGTTCCATGTCTCCCGTAGCACAGAAAGACTTCTCTGGGAAAACCAGCGATTCCCAGATTCCCCGAACGGCCTGTTTCTGGGAGATGTGTATGTTAACACCTGGTTCGCCCGTAAAGGAAAATTCACTGTCAGTGTCAGCTAACTTGCAGCGCCGTCGCCGTCGTCGCAGCCGACGAACCAAGAAGAATGAGTCATGATTGATTTATTTGGCAATTTCGCTTTGATTTACGGTGACGGTGCAGTAACGCGGAGCATCTGCAGGCAATCGGTGCGGAAAATTACAGGCCTTCGGGCGGAAAATAGTACACGCGGTCCTGCGGAGACTGATCCGGAAGGAAGTTGATTGACATAGCTAAGATTGGATAGACCTCTAGTGTAGGCGTAGAGCGGAACAAAATTCCGGGATTTTTGACAGGTGGGAAAGATGTTGTGTTGAGCTTTTAAGAGCCTGCGGTCTGTTGCGCTGGTTGTTGACTTATGTCTCGTTCATCGGAATTTCAATCAGGTAGTGTTGCTTTATTTTTGTCAGATTTCCTCCAGGGCTCATTTATCACATAGTACGTCAATCCTGGCTTCTCTATGATTAAATAAAACACTTCAATTTTCTAAATCGGCTTCGTTCCGGGTTGAAATTAACCTGAAGACAACATAGCGGATGACTTCTCACTTTTTTGCTTCACTTCGCTCATTAACAGAACAACATCGTGTTGTTTCACACGATTTTTACGATCGGTATATAACCGTTCCCGGAGAGCTTAACGATCTGATCGAATTACTTGATTATTTTTCACCTTGATGTTGATGTAACTTTTCCTTCATTCTTACTGTTCTTACTGATAGGTACCTCCGACGTTCCACCCAGTGCGGCTTGATTGATTTTCTTTGTCTCACTTCCACAGGAAGCGCATCCCCGCATGTAAGAGTTCAACTCTTCTCAATTTGCCCTCCAGCTCAAGCGGGCAACGACGACGACGACAACAACAACCAATAATGGTGGGAAGTTTTTCTGTTTTCCTTTCCGCAATCTCACCTACTTACTATATACTGTAAGTACCTGTGCTAGCAAACTTATACGGAAAAGAATACTTTGTTGCTAGTGCCGATTGGCTATACGCTCTTGCTCGTCATTCGCTATTGCTTGGTGGGAAATCTAGCCAGACGGCGATGCCACACAGGAAGATGGATGTCAGAGCCACCCGTCGAAACGGGGAGATCATTTGCCGCAAGTATTGATATTGGAATGCTTCGTACTGTGGATTATTTTCATCTTTTTATAAATGTTTTTAAATTAGACTAAAAGTTACGACCACGTAATAGTTATGGCTAGGTTGCTGCATACTATTAGTACATTATTTTAACCTTTAACAGATAATATTGTAAAGTTTCTTTTAGAAATTTATTTCTGTGCTATCAGTTTTGCCCCGTGGCATGGTCAAGGAAGAGGAAGTTGGGCTACTTCTACATTGTTTTATATTTCTGAATTATAATATTATAAAATATATTTGTCCGATTTATACACTTGAGCCTTGTGAGTATTGGCAGTATTCCTGTGCCAGAAACGTTAGAAATAGATAAGCAGCATTTTTTTTTAATAATAGCAATTTGCGACGCAAATTACCCGCAGAGAAAACTAGAGTTTAACAAATCACATTCTCGCCATCGATAAAATTCTAAGCAAAACTTTGAGCACACAACAGATGTCTACTACAGATAGCGTATTAGCAATCAGGCGGCATACCCGGACCATCCTTGCCTGCAGATATAAAGTACCCCATAGTGATCCCATTGTGGTCCTTAGCTTCTTATCTTGCAAGGTTGCAACTCCTACCGGTACCTACTGGTAGAATCAGCCGAAATACAAGCAATCTTAGCAGAGAATGTAATGTGGAATAGCCTTGTCAGCCTTGAACGTCTGTTCCCATGTCAGGGGCAGCTCTTGATGGCTTCCTCAACCAAGTGTGCGGTTGTACTCCAGGTTAGGAGCGGCTCACGACAGCGTTGAATCCAGAACAGGCGGCTGAAACAGGAAATGTGTTGTCATGAAATTGCACCTAAGATGGTAGCACCATGACGAGACTCGGTAGTGTTAGTCGCAAAGGCGAGAAGGTGTAGAGGATCTGTTGCGGCAAGGCCCAATTTACCATAGCGGTGGAGCGACCAACGAGCTGGGAACGGGCTTCGTAGTGATAGGCAGAATGCAGGATCGCGTGATGGACTGGAAAGCGTTCAATGATATGATGTGTGTGTTGGGGATAAAAGGCCATTTCTTCAACTACACCATTATGAACGTACACTGCTCATACGAAGATAAACCCGACAACAAGAAGGAAGCATTCTATGCGCAGCTGGAGGCAACGTACGACAGCTGTTCGCCATGGGACATCAAGAATGTCATTAGGGACATGAACGCCCAGATCGGCAGAGAAGCGACGAATAAGACCGATGACCGGGCTCCATAACCTGCACACTGACACGAACAAAACCAGCTAGCGATGCTTCAATTTTGCAGCTTCTCCAGGCCTGGTGCTCAGAAGCACTTTCTTTCCCCGCAAAGATATTCACAAAGCCACTTGAAAATCACTCGACTAACGAACATTGAACAAAATCGACTATTTTCTCATCGATGACCGGTTTTTATACGCAGCCTACACAGTGCGGATATCGACTCGGACCATTACCTAGTAGCAGTACATGTGCGCTCATAACTATCGACGGTATGTACCTCGCGACAAAGCTACCCTTCTTAGTTAGACATCCAGCAACTAGACAACCCGTGGGTTGCCAAGAACTACGAGCGATGAAGCTCTACCTTCCTCTGTGGAGCTTGAAGCTTGAAAGGTGGATGGAGCAGGCCCAGCTAGCATTTTCATACGGTATATTGAGGTTACAAATGAGAATCACGTACCGAAATCGTATTCTACGCACAAAACCCGCTTATCCGTACCATTTTGGAGGCGATATACGCACTGAGGGATAATTATAAGCGATATACTTATATACGTATATCTATACGATAAAATCCGATAAAGCGCGACTAGCTCCATACAGCTATACAACTTTTTGTTGAAAATCGTATGTTTGTCAGCTACTATCATTATCGATAGAATATCAACTTGTGCGCGCTTTATTATACTTTATTTACGATTCCGATTTTGTTAAAAGATATTTACGATAATTTTCGTACAATGATATACGAGTTGATGCTGGCTGAGGGATGCGTTCGGCAGTCAATGAGGCAGCAACCACTGGTGCTGGTAAAGAAACCTCGAGTGCACGAAATGACTGGTTGATGGGGTACAAGCGATGTAGAGGAAAAAAAGAATTTGGAAAAACTATCTAGGTATTGCCACGAGGAAGAATTTGGCCACCTATAGATGAGCGTGGAATAAGTTGATGACAATCCTCGAGAGGGAAAAGCACCAGAAGTCCGATATGTGTAGGGACGAGGTAGGAAACTTGGTCACAAACGAGGTGCGAGGTGACCGATAGGTGGAAGCAGTTCTTTGACGGGCATCTCAACGGTTATATATCAGAAGGACACGTAACAGAAATTAACCTGGAAGTGCCTTCAAGCGATAACAGCGTCCCGGCCTCCGATCTTGAAGAGATTCGGCGAGAAATCGGTCAGTTCAAGCCGGAAACGACCGTCTCCCGGCAGAATTTTTCAAAAATGACAAAGAATCATTAGTAATGGAACTTCACTGGATAATTTCAAGGATTTGAGAGAAGAAGAAACTACCGATGGAGTGGATGGAAGGTGCGATTTGTCCCATCTATAAAAAGGGCTGTCGTCTATTCCCTGTCCACGTCCCCAATGTGCCCACGTATCATATTTTCGTGGTTTTCAGGACAGCATACGATACAGTCGAGTGCGAACAGCTATGGCAGATAATGCACGAGAGCGGTTTCTCGGGCAAACTAGCGCGGTTGATCTAAGCTACCCTGGAGCGAGTGATATGCTACGTGCGTGTTTTGAGGGCCCTCTAGTTTTTTTTTTAATCGCGCAGAGGGTTGCGGCAAGGAGAGGAACTGTCCTGTATGTTTAACTGTGATTTAACTTCGCTATTGACGGTGTGATTCGGCGAGCGGGTATCGAAACGAAACGAAAAATCTTCGACAAAAGTATCTAACTCCTAGTCTCCACAGACGACCTCGACATCATTACTAGAAATCTTGAACCGGTAAAGGCATGGTGATTATGAGGATGAGGCAAATCAATACGTCGAAAACTAAATATATGGTAGGAAAAGGCTCCAGAGAAAGCAACTTTTGCCTCCCACGGACAGTGACTATTGACGACGATGAACTGGAAGTGATTGATGAGTTCGTATATTTGGGATCTCTGGTCACTGCCGACAACAATACGAGTAAGGAGATTCAACAACGCATTCAAGCGGAAAGTCGAACCTACTTTTCCCTCCGCAAGGCGTTTCAATTAGAGTGCGTACACCGCCGCACAAAGCTGCGATGTACAAAACGCTAATCAGATCGGTAGTCTTCTACGGAATTGAGACAGTAACTTTGCTCACGGAAGACATACGTGCACTTGTCGTATTTGAACGAAAGGTATTGCGGACTTTTCTTGGTGGAATACAAACGGATAGCGGTGAGTGGCGTAGGCCGTTGAACCTCGTGTTGCAGACACTTCTTGGAGAGATTCCCATTGTACATCTGAGGGAAGTTGGGAGCGTACAATGCGCTGGCCACGTGGGTCGTAAGGATGCCGGACGACGGTTGATTCCGTTTGACCACACATCGGTGTATGGGCTCCATATAACAGCTGACGTTTCCAGTTCATAGCGCACAAGGCAAATGTACAATGCTCGCATTCAATATATCTTCGGCAACTCTTATAATAAATCACAAAGTTCAGTTCGCCTGTGCAACGATATGAGGGTAATGATTTCTAAAGGACATTTGCGTGTCCAAAAGTATTCCAAGATCTTCTACTAACTGTTGAGTTGCTCTTTAGATAGAGTAATGAATAGGAGTTTTTAACGTTCAAAGAGATCACAGAGCACTTAGACACAATCAAGATCAGCAGGTTTCGGGAGCATCAAGTCATTCAAAAGCTGCTGCAGTTTGATTCGGCCTGATGGTGTAACATATTAAAAATTATTAAAGTATAATGAAAATAGTTATGGCCCCAGGTTACTCCCTTGAGTTACGCCCCAATAGTTTATGAAGGATTACGATTCATGACTTCCGATTTGCCCATTATGAATCGATTTTGATGGTTTAGATTTATTATTTATTTATTTATTTATTTTTTTTAATGGGGCTTTCAACCAGCGGTTGGTTCGCCCCAATTGATGGTTTAGATACCGATCGATTCATAATATATAATAGATGTAGAAATGATGTGATTTTTATTATAATTTTATTTTTTAATCACGAATGAGTGAAAATTAACAAAAGGTTTCATGGTCAAGTATCCCCGTACATGTTCTTTTTGATCACTTTGCTTCACGAGCAGAAACGACAATTAAACACAGCATCTGGCTACTGTGATTTCGGTAACTTTATTTTTACAAAACAAATTGTGACTTTCTGATCCGAAAATAGGTTTTGAGCGTTTAATTTGTTGTACAATTAGTTGCATGCAATTGTATAATTAGTTGCAGGCAATTGTTTTCATGATTTCGATTGTATTGCTGTCAAATGTGAAATGACTGATAAACATAAAGAAATATTAATATGCAGAGGACGTTAACTAATTGGTGATATTTTAACTATCATAATTCTAACTCGTTGTTTGTATGTTAGTTGAAAGGCAATAATATTTCAAATCAACGTAGGTATCACAATAAATAATGCTATATAAGGAAATTGACTATTGTGAACTAGTGATAAATGATAACCCAGATTATTTTATTCCGTTTAACCGTAAGTTGTGCGTCCAATGACATGTTTTATGTTTTGAGAAAGATCCTTAAGGGGATTCCGTAACCGCAAGGGTTCCAATCTTAGTAGAATCAAGCCATTCGATGTCAAGTGACTTTAGCATGGGTTTATTCTCAGGCCCCTCATTTACCCTTCCTTCATGCTGAATTCTACATATTTACCCACTAAAGCCTCTTGACAGTGCAAAAGTCCCTCCTATAGTTAAGTGTACTGGTCAGAGGAACGAATGAGTCCTCGCCAGGGACGGCTATGATATGGGATAGTACTGGCAGCGAGGAATAAGTGGGTAAAGTAGATCAAGCTTTGAAGGAAGGGTAAACCCCAATACACACAAGCTTAGCTAAAATTTAATAAGCATATCGCTCATTCAATAGCGATTATAGCAAAAAGAATTGCTGTGCAGGTCATACAGCAAACACCCGGGCGATATCACAAGAGATCAATATACTGGTCGCAGTGATGAGTCCACGGAGTCCACACAGGAAAACAAAGATCCTTAAACCAGTTAACATTCGTTTCAAGCCAGTTACCTAAAAGAAATGCGATATCATCGCCAATCACCAGAATAAATGTGATTATGGCCTGATGAAACTCTTACTGGAACTACACACTTTAAGAAACGGATAAAACTGATATACAGAGAACGGGCATTTAGGACATTTAAACTTATCTTCTTGATATCAAATTTATAGGAATATTTCAGAGCATTTATTACAATACAGCAAATTGAAAATTTGCGTGACAAACATTTGCAAAATGTCATGCCTTGTCTAATTGAACCTAAAATTATTTCAGCGAATTGAACCTGCATTCGTAGTCCTACGTGAGCCTCTCGTTTGTACCCCTAGGCACAGACCTATACACTTTTTTCTCATCATAAACTGACGAAATCGACGCCCCTGATGTGATATCTTCACAAGACGACGCAACATGCCATACAGCGCATATTACAATGTAATTATTACATGGAGAATTCGAAGCTGTTGTAACTGTCAGACATGGACAACATAAATAAACTACAAAGATTTTACAACTTAATGCAATTTTGCATAAAGTCATTGAAAATTGGGCCAGCAAAGTCCAAAAGTGGGTTGTTTAAAATAAGTAAATAAAAAACGGCATAAATTATAGCGTTAATTATTAAAATTATAGCATCAAATTTGGAAATTCAGAAAATTATTTGCTTTGGTAAAAAGAATATAATAAAATCGGAACTGGATTTAAAAATTCATCATGATACGATGTATTCGTCACGAGTCACGACAACTGTTAAAACTGCTTCACCCAAATTAAATTCTGTCAGTTCGCAGTACCTACAATTGTTTCTTTTAGTCAGAAATTTTTTGGCAGTGATCCAAAAGAAGGATACCTAAATGTGCACACCAGCGGATAAACTCTGATTTCAATTCAACCGTTCAACATATACCTATATAACTACAGACATAGTGTTTAGATTCGCAGTGCGCAAAATGAACACAACTCTGGCGATATTTTTTTTTTTGCTCTCGCTCTTGTTTTGTTTCAGCATCGTCGGTCGGTGAGCTGAAGCTGTCTCAACCGCGTGCAAATAACATACCACTTGTTTATGTTATTTAGCTCCGCCGCTACTGCGCCGCAGGGAAGTTTTTAATTTGTGCCGCGCGGTGGAAGATTCACTAGGCTGCCAGGCACGTTTCGACGACGATGGCGGTGTATTTCACGGAGACTGTCGGGACGACGATGATGTCGGTGGGTAATTGTCGGTTGCGGATTTCCGTGGAATCAAGTGTGGTCAAACGGTGTCGCTCATGACAGCACCGATAGATGGAGATGGTTGCCTAACAATGCGATCCTGTGTGTTAAACGAAAGTTTACGGGAGGCTTCGATTAACTGTCAAAAGCAGGAAAAAGAAACCTTTGATTCGCAAATAATCACAATAATCACAACATGTCTGAGGATTTGAGAGGTTGCTCCTCGAGAAGCGAAGTTACCCCCGTCGGACGATTGTTTATGAAACAGCTAACCGAATAAACATCTGTATCTGGTCAGAGATTGAAGGAATGATTTGCGGTGGGACATGCTAGTGAGTACGTGTGCTTTATTTAGACCTGAACATTTTAATTGTTGCAGCCGGTTGAGACTGATGTCATGATGGAATTGCATCATGCAATCTGTAACTGACGACGAATGATGAAATGAAGTTTCCTGATCAAGTGCGTATCAGATTTTTAACTTGATGATTACTCTCAAGTGTTTTTCGAAAGGATATTTTTAGCTACAGACTATCATTAAGAATAAATTCTAAGGGAGACGCACAGCAGGTTGAGTTAGGCCTATTTACATTAAACCAGGGAAATACATCTCCATTCACGTCACGCAAGACACAGCGAAAGTAAACTAGGTATACAATTCAATTATTATTATTTTATAATAATTTTGCAAATTGCGATAGGGCATCGCCCGAACCGAGCTTCTTCATTCACTGCCACTAAAAGTCGTCGGTCGGTGTGTCAAACGAAATTTTGCCTTATTGAAAAGTGTGGACAATGCAGAAAACTTCCCGCTTTCGAGCTAGCTGTCTGGAGCTTGGCTGGAGGGCACAAGAACTGTAGTCAAAACTTGCCACAGATTCCGAAGGCGACCGAAACTTTAGCTGTTAAAACGATCCTTGCCGGCGTTGCGAGAATCGAGAAACGCCAGAGTACGCCAAGAACTTGTTCCCCTCACGGGCGGGCGGGCGGTCGGTGGTGTGGCGCTGCCGTAGTTCCACCGTGAGAGTCAAGCTCTTTTGTGTGAGTGTGTGTGCTGGCGTGGCGGAGGGGAACTTTTTGCGAAACTTTTCTCTGGCACTTTCCGCTCGTTCGTTCGTCCGTCGTCGGCGGACGGGGAGGAAAATTTGCGGCAATGCCAGAACTAGTTAGCACAGGAAAACTTACCGTTGTGGACCTCAAGTGGGTGCAGAGGTGATCTGCTACTGTCTCGAAGTTTTCCCGTAGGAAACCTAACTCGGTTGGTGCACCTGTAAGTGGCTAAAAGTTTTCCCGAACGGAGTGTCCCGGCGAGAGTGATTCACCGGAGAGTCCCACAAGCAAACGCGACACAACACTAGGACAAATTTGGTGTGACACTTGTCGAAATCAAATTAGCACTGACTGGAACTTGGGAAGCGCTTTGTTTATGGCAATTGAAGTGGGAAGAAGCGACCGAGCGAATCACTTGCGTTTGCGAATGAAATAAAATGACAGCGATCTGTTCGAGTTCGCGACTCGGTTTGGACTGACTGAGTGGTGGTGGCGGTGTATTATGTGTACTCAAGTGATTTCCAAAGAGTATTCACGTAATATACTAACGCTATGGCTGGCGCGCTATCAGCTCTAGTCGGTCCACGACAAAGGCTGCGCGACTTTGACAATGACGGCGTCAACCAAACCACCGCATCGGTCGTCCATCGTCGTCGTCATCGTCGTCATTCAACACCGCCGAACGCATGAGTCAACAGAAGCCAGCGACGTTGCCGTGCTTCGGTCGGCCCGGCCGGTTCGGTTCGAATCGAATCGCATTCGGCGAGGAACTCTTCTGGCTCTGGCTCTTGCCTCTTGGTGATTCATCGAAATCGGTTTTCGATCTGGATGCTTCTGGAGTGGGCACAAAATGTGCTGATGATGATAATTAGCGGGGTAAATGTTTTGGTTACGCTCTGATAGGGAAAAATATTAGGACAATAATTTCGACTGAGGGTTACCATCTGCCAGTGGGTTTTAAATTCCGAAGAAATTTTTGAGCACGAAGTTTGCTGACATTTTGTTTATAAAACCTAAAGTGAAATCGTCGTTGCAAATGTCGATATATTGGGAAATAGCGTGTGGATAATTGTGATTCATCATTGAAAATGGTACATGGTAGAAAAAGTACGATTAAAAATAGTCGTGCTTAGGGGCCATCCATATACCACGTGGACAGCTTAGAGGGGGGTGGGGGTATGAAAATGTCCACGCTTGTCCACGGAAGGGGGGAGGGGGTATGGAAAATGTCCACGTGGACAAGTTTTTTTTTCTACAAAAAATAGAAATTAAAAACATTGTCCATTGATCAGTGATTGTTTTTGAGCTTAAATAAAATTTTATCTTCTGAGGCATATGTTGACCGAAACAAATGAACCGAGCATTACGAGAGCACATATCTGGCATAAATCTTGTTGAAAAGATTAAACCTGCGTTAGTACACGTAGATCTTGACTGCCTAGCCTCGCTGAATCCACGAATATTGCACCGCTTGCACCTAATGTGGATTGCATTTTGCCTCAAAATCAAATGCAGCTCGCCACTAAAAGCGCATCCATGAGCAACGTATTTCCAAAAGGATGCTTTCAGAAAATTTTACGAATCACATCGTGCCGGAAAGATCTTGTGTTGTGTTAAAGTAGACGGCCAAGCTGAGGTGCTCTGGTTAGACAAAGATACTCTGGACAAAGAAGAATCGTCAAGCGAAAGTTAAGCTGAAACGGACTTTCGCAGTAATAACAATTTGCAGTAGAACAAGAATTAAGATCCAAACACCTTGCATGCGGATTTTAAGACGCTGGGGAAAATTGATGGAAAAACTCAAATTTCCGCAACGACTAAAAATACGTATGCATTGTGTCGGTGCCTTTAGACCGGAGCTTCCTTTCACATAAGCTTTTTCAATAAATATTGCATAAATGAAGTTGAAAACAAAATTTACAAAAATGTAAAAATGTCCACGTGGACAAACTGGGGAGGGGGTGGGGGTTGAGCAAATGTCCACGCTTGTCCACGGAGGGGGACGGGGGGGTTGAAAATTGGTATTTTTCTGTCCACGTGGTATCTGGATGACCCCTTACGTGGCTCGGTTATATTTATTTACGTCGTATCACACAATGATTATTTTGTTTTAAGCTGGGTATGTGTTCGCATGAACCAGGAATTAATTATTATCGATTCTTTGTGATGTGCAGAAATTCAGAAGCGACAGTAATTTCGGAGAATTAGCCCCGCCATGAGGGCAGTTTCTCCACAAACAAAACCTGCTGCAACTTCCGTCGCCGGTTCTCTATATCTAGGCAAAGTAAAAGACAGTGATTGGGATACGGAGATAAATTATCTGTGCCAATCGCATAAACATCTTCTGCACTCGTTCGATTCGAAGGCCCTTTAAAGCTCACTACGGATCGAAATTAGGAACGCAAGGCAGTGGCTATTAAATGCCGGTTTCTATCATCAAAATCATTCACATAGTCAATCCTTTTCAATACTTTGCCGTTAATTAAACAATCGAATAAGAAAGGCGGTTTCCTTTATTTTATTTTTATTTCACTTTCATTTTACTTTTACTATGCTTTCACTTCGCTTTTACTATGCTTTCACTTTACTTTTATTTTACTTTTCCTTCACTTTAAATTTAGTTTAAATTTAGTTTACTTTACTGTTACTTTAATTTTACATTACTTTTAATTTACTTTAACTTTACTTTAACTTTACTTTTACATTATTTTCACTCACTTTCACTTTACTTTTACGTTACTATTACTTTACTTTTACTTTACTTTTACTTTACTTTACTTTTACTTTACTTTACTTTACTTTTACTTTACTTTTACTTTACTTTTACTTTACTTTTACTTTACTTTTACTTTACTTTTACTTTA
This sequence comes from Sabethes cyaneus, assembly GCF_943734655.1. Classification (NCBI taxonomy): domain Eukaryota; kingdom Metazoa; phylum Arthropoda; class Insecta; order Diptera; family Culicidae; genus Sabethes; species Sabethes cyaneus. The sequence continues at coordinate 47,600,934 of NC_071355.1, forward strand.
CTTTTACTTTACTTTTACTTTACTTTTACTTTACTTTTACTTTACTTTTACTTTACTTTTACTTTACTTTTACTTTACTTTTACTTTACTTTTACTTTACTTTTACTTTACTTTTACTTTACTTTTACTTTACTTTTACTTTACTTTTACTTTACTTTTACTTTACTTTTACTTTACTTTTACTTTACTTTTACTTTACTTTTACTTTACTTTTACTTTACTTTTACTTTACTTTTACTTTACTTTTACTTTACTTTTACTTTACTTTTACTTTACTTTTACTTTACTTTTACTTTACTTTTACTTTACTTTTACTTTACTTTACTTTTACTTTACTTTTACTTTACTTTTACTTTACTTTTACTTTACTTTTACTTTACTTTTACTTTACTTTTACTTTACTTTTACTTTACTTTTACTGTACTTTTACTTTACTTTTACTTTACTTTTACTTTACTTTTACTTTACTTTTACTTTACTTTTACTTTACCTTTACTTTACTTTTACTTTACTTTTACTTTACTTTTACTTTACTTTTACTTTACTTTTACTTTACTTTTACTTTACTTTTACTTTACTTTTACTTTACTTATACTTTACTTTTACTTTACTTATACTTTACTTTTACTTTACTTTTACTTTACTTTTACTTTACTTTTACTTTACTTTTACTTTACTTTTACTTTACTTTTACTTTACTTTTACTTTACTTTTACTTTACTTTTACTTTACTTTTACTTTACTTTTACTTCACTTTTACTTTACTTTTACTTTACTTTTACTTTACTTTTACTTTACTTTTACTTTACTTTTACTTTACTTTTACTTTACTTTTACTTTACTTTTACTTTACTTTTACTTTACTTTTACTTTACTTTTACTTTACTTTTACTTTACTTTTACTTTACTTTTACTTTACTTTTACTTTACTTTTACTTTACTTTTACTTTACTTTTACTTTACTTTTACTTTACTTTTACTTTACTTTTACTTTACTTTTACTTTACTTTTACTTTACTTTTACTTTACTTTTACTTTACTTTTACTTTACTTTTACTTTACTTTTACTTTACTTTTACTTTACTTTTACTTTACTTTTACTTTACTTTTACTTTACTTTTACTTTACTTTTACTTTACTTTTACTTTACTTTTACTTTACTTTTACTTTACTTTTACTTTACTTTTACTTTACTTTTACTTTACTTTTACTTTACTTTTACTTTACTTTTACTTTACTTTTACTTTACTTTTACTTTACTTTTACTTTACTTTTACTTTACTTTTACTTTACTTTTACTTTACTTTTACTTTACCTTTACTAAACCAAAGTACTAAAATAACGCAATCATTAAATGTAATGGAAATGCATGGTATTTTGATTTTGCCTGCAATGAAACCAGTGCTCGGAAAAATTGACAGCCCTGCATGAAAGCGAATATAAGACGCATACGATTTTACCCTTGGAAGTATTCTTTTATTTGTCAGTCCATGGACTTGACTACTGAACTGCTGACAGTGTTGGTCTCTCTCAGTTTTCTACCATTAGAACAATTCATTGCAATGCTGCACGATTGTTCGACTAACCTGTCAGTCAATTTGCACTTGGCTGATATTTCGGAGTAATTTTGACATTGATTGTAATTTCGTATGCCATTGACGGTAGTTTAAAATGAATCAATGATTCACTTTTGATTTCATTCGCTGTCATTGTCAAGAATAAATGAATGTAGAGAACAATACGAAAATGAACGCAAGTGACTGACGCACTCGAATCGTTGTTTTCAGGTTGGTAATGCTGAGTTCATTTCATCTATACTAGAAACAGTAAAGAATGAGCAGTATATTGCATCATTTCAGGCGTATTGCATAAATTGGTTATAAGATTCCTAAGGACTGGAAATGGATATTTAGAAATACCCGTTTTCTTGCCGGAAACATCCGTTTTGTACAAGCCAGTATTTCTTGTAAATAGTCTGTGACAGATTTAATGTTGTCTTTGGTAAAGTTGCAGATAAAAGTCAGACCTTTTTCAAAATTACAAAAAAACAACAACTCAATCCACCTAGCGATGAAAGGAACCTTTGTTATACCATCATTATATGTCATTTGATATAGAAATCGACAGATTGTCGGAACTAAATTCAACTGTTTGTTAACGTCGTGTTAGTTGTCATCCATATGTAGCCAAGCGATAAACAGTTTTCAGGGAAAATGTGTATTTTAACATACTGAACAATTTTGTAGAACGTTAGATAGTAATAAAAAAATCCTGTGCAAAGTAATTCAGCAGAATGGGCTTTAAACAAATAGTTATATTCCACAATTAGTAAGAGAGAGATAGTTACTATATTCTTGCTGCAGTTGTTTATTTTAGTATATTCTACAACGTTTGTGAAGACACAAAATTTTTAGGTGCAAGTATCAGGTGGATTCACGGTTACCCTAATTGTATAAAAAAGCTCTATGTTTTATTAATAATCTGCTCTTAAGAAACACTCCTTGAAAAACTACACATTTTTTACGTTATAGTAAATCATCGCGTTTTTCATGTTTGGTCCTACGGTGCATCCTATTTGATTCATATCTGTAAAGTTTTCTTAAATAATTTCATCAAATTTTTATCGAATAACTTTTTACCAAATCAAATTTTTTTGAAGTAGGGTATGTTGCTGCTTTCGTCGTAATTACCTATTCCCGTCGTATTCAACGCAAATTATGTAAAATATCAGCATTTTTATGACACACAATGCAAAACTAGTTATTCCCTAATATTTTAGTTTGCTGTCGCGATCAATCAAAGTGAGCTGAGATCTATTTAAATGCTTTTCATCATTAAAGAAGTCCTACCAGCCAAATTTCCTACGTTTTTTCGTGCGACGAAGGAGAAAATGTCGATTAATCGTTTTAATTTCCGTCATTCATAAAAGAAAATAACTCACGCAAGGCATTGTCGTTATTCTACAGCCAGGAAAGCTTGCCTGAATTGCAATAATATGCTTTAATAATCGCTTTTCAGCGATTTCAAAGGACATGGATCGGAAGGCATGTCAGTGTGTTTCAGTCAAATCAGCACAAGAACTTTTGAAGTATTTATTAAATCCATCCAACAAATGATGAAAATTAGAATGGCTTTACTTACTACGACGGGAATTAGAAATAAACCCTACTTTTAAAGAACAATTCTTATCAAATTTAGCAGATGTATTCAGAGCGTTAACGTCTTTCGTTCGATATTAAAATAATCGAAGAATGCATAGAAACCTGATTATGTGGGTAAAAGTTTTTTTTATTGTTTACTAGCTGACCCGACAAACTTCGTATTGCCACAAATTAACCTGTGTTGTACATAAATCATGAATCTCGGATAATCTTTGTCACTTCTCGAGTTTTGCAAGCCCCCCAGTGGGCGGCGCTTCCGACGGCGGGTCACCGGCATAACTCGCGACCGGCTCGTCCTGAATGACCTAGTGTTACTATAGATAGTTTTTGTGGTCTTGTTATTGATTAATGTTTTATGGAAGAGTCTCGAATTTCTCGAGTTGGATTAGTTTCTGTTTTATTTGTATGAGAGTCCATATCCCCCTACCACAGGGGTGAGAGGTCTCTAACTATCATAAAATAAATTCAAGACTCAAAAATCTCCTACATGCTAAATTTGGTTCCATTTGCTTGATTAGTACTCAAATTATAAGGAAATTTGTATTTCATTTGTATGGGAGCCCACCCTCTTAAAAGGGAAAGGGGTCGTAATACACCACAGAAAAAAAATTCTGCCATCTAAAACTCTCACATGCCAAATTTGGTTTCATTTGCTTGATTAGTTCTAAAGTTATGACCAAATTTGTATTTCGTTTGAATGGGAGCCCCCCCCTCCTAAAAAGGTAAGAAGTCCTAATTCATCATGGGAAAAATGGTTGCCTCCAAAAACACCCACATGCCAAATATGGTTCCATTTGCTTGATTAGTTCTCGAATTATGAGGAAATTTGTATTTCATTTGTGTAGAAGCCCCCCTATTGAAGTGTGGAAGGATCCTAATTCACCGTAGAAAATATTTTTGCCTCCAAAAACCTTCAAATGCCGAATTTGGTTCTATTTGCTTGATTAGTTCTCGAGTTATGGGGAAATTTGTATTTCATTTGTATTGGAGCCCCCCCTCCTAATGCGGGAAGAGGTCCTAATTCATCACAGAAAAAATTCTTGCCTCCAAAAACACCTACACGCCAAATTTGGTTCCATTTGCTGGATTAGTTCTCGAGTTATGAGGAAATTTGTATTTCGTTTGTATAGCACCCCCCCTCCTAAAGTGGGGAGGGGTCCCAATTCATCATTGAAAAAAAAATTGTCTCCAAAAACACACACATGCCAAATTTGGTTCAATTCGCTTGATTAGTTCTCGAGTTATGAGGAAATTTGTATTTCATTTGTACAGGAGCCCCTCCTCTTAAAGTGGGGAGGGGTCCTAATTCACCATAGAAAATTTTCTTGCTCTCGAAAACCTTCACATGCCAAATTTGGTTGCATTTGCTTGATTAGTTCTCGAGTTATGAGGAAATTTGTATGGAAGTCCCCCCTCTTAAAGGGGAGAGGAGTTATAATTCCTCTTATAAAGAGGGGAGGGGTCTCAATTCACCATAGAATAAATTCTTGTCACCAAAAAAAACACCCACATGCCAAATGTTGTTCTATTTGCTTGATTAGTTCTCGAGTTAGGAGGAAATTTGTATTTCATTTGTACAGGAGCCCCCCCTCTTAGAGTGGGGAGGGGTCCTAATTCACCGTAGAAAATTTTCTTGCCCTCGAAAACCTTCACATGCCAAATTTGGTTCCATTTGCTGGATTAGCTCTCGAGTTATAAGGAAATTTGTATTTCGTTTGTATAGGAGCCCCCCCTCCTCTTAAAGTGGGGAGGGGTCCCAATTCATCATGGAAAAAAATTTTGTCTTTAAAAACACACACATGCCAAATTTGGTTCCATTTGCTTGATTAGTTCTCGAGTTATGAGGAAATTGGTATTTCATTTGTACAGGAGCCCCCCCTCTTAAAGTGAGGAGGGGTCCTAATTCAACATAGAAAATTTTCTTGCCCTCGAAAACCTTCACATGCCAAATTTGGTTCCATTTGCTTGATTAGTTCTCGAGTTATGAGGAAATTTGTATGGAAACCCCCCCTCTTAAAGGGGAGAGGAGTTATAATTCCCCTTATAAAGAGGGGAGGGGTCTCAAATTACCCTAGAATAAATTCTTGTCACCGAAAACACCCACATGCCAAATTTGGTTCTATTTGTTTGATTAGTTCTCGAGTTATGCAGAAATTTGTGTTTCATTTGTATGGGAGCCCCCCCTCTTAGTGGAGGGAGGGGTCTCTAACCATCACTAAAACCTTTCCTGGCCCCAAAAACCTCTACATGCAAATTTTCACGCCGATTGGTTCAGTAGTTTTTGATTCTATAAGGAACACAGGACAGACAGACAGACAGACAGACAGAAATCCTTCTTTATAGGTATAACTTCTTTATAGATGAGGCTATAACGTTTGACCAAATAACCCCTTGAAAAAGCTTATTTTCGAGCAGACTTTTTGAACTGCTTGATTGCTTAAATAAAACTAATAAAACACTTCCAAAAATTTTGTGGTAGCAACACATTTAATTTGATACTAAAATTGTTGAAATTGGCTGAGCGGTTCGCGGAGGTAATAATACCTTTCACACGTGAGTAATGTCGCACGAATCGGTTTAGCAATCTCCGAGAAACAGACGATTCAAGTTAAGCGTCACACACACACACACACACACACACACACACACACACACACACACACACACACACACACACACACACACACACACACACACACACACACACACACACACACACACACACACAATTTTCAGCTCGGATGTATTAGAACTAAAAATATGTAGAGGAAATATTTCGAAACAAATGAAGTTACAACCAAAATAAATCCTTTTTTGCACTGAAATTTCTTTTGTGTGAGATACTTTTTGTACACAAACTCTAGTTGCGAACCATTTGAGTTATTTTTGCGTAATATTGGTATCACTTTTGTATTAGAGTTGTATTGTGGATATCATTTTTGTGTCCTATTTGAAAAATACTTTTGAAATTTCAATCATTTTTATGTCATTTCTGTATCTTTTTGTACCATTTTTCCCTCATTTTATTCATATCATGTTTAAGTCGCGCTTGTTGTTGTTTTGTATATTTTTTGTATTATTTTCGTATCAGTTTTGTTTCATTTTAGTGTCACTTATTTTTGTATCCTTATTGTACAATTTTTCTGTCATTTCCATAAATGTTCTATTGCTATTGTATCCTTTCGTTATTGGCAGTACTTTGATAATATTTTTACATTACTTTTTTATCGTCTTTGCGTTATTTTTGTGCACTATTGTGCCATTTTGGATTTTTATACACAGTTATTTTTGTATTATCTTTGTATTATTTTGTATTTTTTCTGTTATTTTGTTACAAGTTTTGTATCAGATTTGCATTTTTATATCATTATATGTTCGAAAAAAGAAAAAGAGATGATACGGTGAACATGGTAGCTTGTGTATCATTTGTGTCTAGTTTAAAAGTAGCTTTATTGTGTGAAAACAAGTGCTATTAGTGATCTGTTGCAGTGATCTGACGGCAATTTTAGTGATATTAACAGATAAGTAAAAGTTTCTTTGCATACTTTTGATTTATTCTGTTTATCAACGGTTTAATTCTAAACCAGCGCCGTACATAGTGCCTATGAAAGTAGACGCTACGGCCGGCGGCTGCTTGAAATTTCATTGTTGTGTTTTTTTCATTGTTCACTGCCTTGAGTGTCTGCCGTTGCTGCTGGACGAGTCCAGCCGGCGTGCGTGTGTATGCAAGTCGGGATGGATTGTGCAGCATGTGGTAATGTAATTCGGGCCAGCGACGATCCAGTTGTTTGCGTAGGTAAATGCAAATCTGTATTTTGCAGAGTTTGTACGCCCCTAACAAAAATTGCTGCGAAAATCGTAAATGATAATGAAAATGTTGTCTTTAAGTGTGCATCATGTTTATCAGCCCAAGATAACGGTGGCAAAAATGACGCTGTCTGTAGTGAGCTGACTGAGATGATAGGTAAATTATCATCTGTCTCTCAGTCGCTTGCACACAGCCAAAGCGAAATTGAAAGCCAGATAAATAGTGCAATTTCTAATGGTATCGATAGTATTTTGAAATCTATCAGTGAATCTCTTCGTGAGAGTATGGTAAACATTGAAGCCAGTGTTGCCAAAAAGCTGGATGATTTCAAAAAAACTATTATTGATAACATGAGTCGGGATATTAGTGTAGCCGCAATGAGTAGGAAAAGAACGCGAAATGAGCGAACGGTTCACTCTGAATCGGACTCAAATCCCAGTAAGAAAATTTTAATTATTCGTGATAAGCCGATTATTGACAATTATAGATCTGATGATGAGGTTTTTTCTAGTAATAATAAAACTTACGCGAGTGTGTTAGCGAGTTCATCCGGGAATACGGTAAATAAAGTCCAGCAAAAAGAGAAGCGTAAGGCTCGACCAGTCATTGTAATTAAACCGGTTGAGTCTTCTCAATCTAATGAAGATACTAGATCTTTTTTAAAAAGAACATTAGATCCAAAAAAACACAAAATTAGTAACTTTAGAAACGGGAAAAATGGTTCGATTATTGCTGAGTGTGCAATAGGGGATGACATTGAAGTCGTGAAAAATGACATTCAAAGCAATCTGGGTGAACAATTTAACGCTGTTATTCCTACAATTGCTAAACCGAAAGTTAAAATTGTAGGAATGAGTGATCAGTATTCCCCCGATGTTTTCGTTGACTTGCTTAAGAGTCAAAACGAGAACATCGGCATTAATGAAGTAAAAATAATTGCGCAATATGAAAATCCACGCTTCAAATATAACAAATATAATGTAGTAATTGAAGTTGACAAAGACACTTATAAAAGTTTGTACGGTGGTTTGTGCCGCTTAAAAAATGAATTGACAATTAGTAGTAAAATTCTTTTATATAAGTCAATCATTTCACCGCATATAGATTTTTGTTCATCCATCTTGTTCCTTGCAAACGAAACACAAATATTGAAGTTGCAGCGCTTACAAAATAAAGTTATGCGATTAATTTTAAGATGTAATAGATACACTTCCTCACATATTATGCTGGACGCATTGCAATGGCTTTCTGTGAAGCAAAGAGTTTATTTTTTGACAATGGTGTTTCTTTATAAAATTCTTAATGGAATGCTGCCTCGATATTTGTGTGATCGAATTGAAAGGGGAAGTGATTTGCATACGTACAACACTAGAAACGCGGAAGATGCGAGAACACCAAATTTTTTGTTTGGAAGATCACAGAACTCTCTGTTGTACAAAGGAATTAACTTTTTTAATTCGATGCCGCGACAAATAAAACGTGCAGCAACAATGGCAGAATTCAAAAGGCTATGTATTTTACACATTAAAGCTACTTTATAGACGTAATTTGATTTATTTTTTGTATTGATTCAAGAAGATTGTATATTTTTTTAATTTTTGTATATTTTTTGGATATATTAAGTTATCATGTTCACTGATGATGATGGATTTAAAATTGTTATTATTATTAATTTAAAAAGTATAGAGAAGACTACACATGTTTGAGCCACGCGCGCGAGAACAGACATAGATAATCTTGAAATTGAATGATCAGGTTAAAGTCCTGAACAAAGGGTTCGGAGCAGCAGCTGGACAGTCTTGGGTTCGCTTGTGGACTTTGGAACTCGTATACCATCGCTCACGGCGGTACCGAGTACCAAAAGACTGCAGGATCTCCCTCGTAGTTCTAGATCGTTATCTAGAACCAATTCTGACCAGCTGTAGCTCAAAATATTAGGTTCGATTCCTAATCAAGTCCAGATAATTTTCGGGTTGGAAACGTTTTGGACTAGCCTTGGACATTTTTTGAAATTTTGATATTCACTTGAAAGTTTGATATGTCTGTATTAGAAGCCAGTTCGCTATTTGTTTTTATCACCTGGCTACATTGTTATATCATAAATATCTTAATTAGATAAATCGTCCCGCTCAAACCGTTGTAGGGGTATGAGGTGGGACCATCATCATCATCATCGAAAAAAAGAGTGATATTTTCATTATGTTTGTATAACATGCATACTCTATTCTGTCACTTTTGTATATTGTTTGTGTTATTATTGTAGGTATCTTTTATTGTAATTTTCTTTTTTACTTGTCTATCGTTTTCAAGTCACTAGTTGTGTCATTTTATGTGATCGCTGTATGGGTTTCGTGTTATATTTAATTAATTTTTATCCTTTTTATATTAATTTTGAGTAATTTTTGTATCATTTTTATATAATACTATTTCCAAGAACCATTGATTAGTTTTTACCTTTGTTATACTATATAACAAAGGTTTAGAAATTGGTCGAAAAACACGAAATTGATCCAAGGCCCGGAGGGCCGAGTCACATGTACCAATCGATAGGGTTCGACGAACTGGGCAATGTCTGTGTGTGTGTGTGTATGTATGTGTGTATGTGTGTATGTGTGTTCGCTCCGAATTTTCTATCGCCTGTTACTCGGAGATGGCTGAACCGATTCGACCGCTATTACTTTTGTTTGAAAGCTATTATTGCCTAGTATATCACTATTAAATGGTGAAAACTACGTGATACGGTTTTCTCCGGAACCACGCAACCAATTTTAACGATATTAGTACCAAACGAAGGCTCTTACTATTACTAAACATTTTGCTAAGTTTTATTGAAAATGGATAAGCAGTTTAAAAGTTAGCCTTGAAAAACTTGTTTTGACTAGGTACAAATGAACGCCTGTTTCTCAGAGATGACCAAACCGATTTACACGCTATTAGTTTCATTTGGCAGGTAATATAGCCGGATAGATCACTATTGAATGGTTTTCTGATTGGACGTTTAATTTGAAAGTTATGAGCAATCGAATACACCACATCAAAATTAACAATAATTTATAATGATTTTAACTAAGACAATTTACCTAATTTCAATTATTTTAATATCAAACGAGAGGTTTTCACATTACGAATATATATGCAAAATTACATAAGAATTGGTTTTACCGGTCAAAAGATATTAACCCTCGAATACTCGCGCCAACTTTTATAACACGGTTACTTGCGCGAACAATAGCCCAAAACCAAAGAAAACGTGCGCACTAGAGTTTTGACTAGGAAAACTTGGTTTTATGTTTATCGAACCTTTGGAAGAGTTTCTTAAAATTGAAAGCTCTATCGTCTGGTAGAATTTGAATTTTGATTAATTCCCCTAAAAGTGAAATAAAAAAATTATTTTCCTTCAGTTTCAATACAACACATTGATGTGTTTTGCAAACTTTTAGAGCATATTATTACAAGAAATTTTGCTGAAAACAGTAACCTTCTATCTCTTCAGTGAAGGTAGAAAAATCTTATTTATTGTATATGAATTTGTAAAATCAGTTTTTCTATTCTAACTCTTCTTGTAATTGTTGTATGACTTTTTCATCTATTACAAAGTTGTACAAATAATAAAAATACACAACTTTGCTGAATTTAGTATACCTCTATGTTTGCTTGTTTGTTGGCTGGTAAACGGCTAGATAATGCGGAATATAGACCCCATAGTGGTCGTTAGCCTCTTATCCAGCAACTCCGATCCCGACCTCCTCGTGGTACCAGCCGGAATACGAGCAACCTTAGCGGAGATCGGGTAACCAACCCCGGTGGAAACTAAGGTCGTATACTAACCGGGAAGGAGGTAGTGAGTCTCGGCACTATAAGATGGCAGCCCCATCACGAGACTCGGTTGTGTTGCCCCAGTACGGCTACACACCTAAACAACACAAACTAACAACATTCAAGCATATTCGGAGCGGAATATTCGGCATCGACCTAGGCGACGAAATAAGGACGACGAATGGAGACTCGGGACTTGGAACTGCAGATCGCTAAATTTCGCAGGTTGCGAGCGGGTGCTGATTGAACAGCTGGAACCCCGCAAACTCGGCATCGTAGCTCTGCAGGAAATCTGTCGCAAAGGAGAGAAGGTATGGAAGATACGTGGCGGAAAGGCCCAGTTTTACCAGAGCGGTGGCGCTACCAACGAACTGGGAACGGGCTTTGTAGTGCTGGGCGGAATGCAGGATCGCGTGATAGATTGGAAGGCGATCAACGAGAGAATGTGTGTATTGAGGATAAAGGGCCGTTTCTTCAATTATAGCATCATTAACGTGCACTGCCCGCACGAAGGTAGACCCGACGATGAGAAAGAAGCGTTCTACGCGAGGCTGGAGGCTACGTACGACAGCTGCTCGTCACGGGACATCAAGATCGTCATCGGGGATATGAACGCCCAGGTCGGTAGGGAAGAAATGTATAGACCGGTGATAGGACCCCATAGCCTGCACACCGACACAAACGATAACGGCCAACGATGTATAAACTTCGCAGCTTCCCGAGGCCTGGTGATCCGAAGTACCTTTTTCCCGCGCAAGGATATCCACAAAGCCACCTGGAGATCACCTGACCAACGTACAATGAACCAAATTGACCACGTTCTCATAGAGGGCCGGTTCTTCTCTAACATCACGAACGTACGCTCCCGTCGGGGTGCGGATATTGATTCTGACCATTACCTAGTAGCAGTACATGTGCGCTCAAAGCTGTCCACCGTATACCGGACACGTCAAAGCCGCCCTCCTCGGCTGAACATCAGGCAGCTAGATAACCCACAAGCTGCCGAGAACTACGCGCGAGTACTGAATGAGGCACTGCCTTCTTCCGAGGAGTTAGGTGCTTCAAACCTCGAAGACGGTTGGGGCAGAATACGCTCGGCCATCGGAGAGGCCGCAACCGCGGCACTAGGTATTGAGCCTCGGAGTACACAAAATGATTGGTTTGATGGGGAATGCCAACAAGCGGTGGAGGAGAAAAAAAACGCTTGGAAAAATTATCTAAGTATTGCCACTAGAGAGAACCTGGCCAAGTACCGACGAGCTAGGAACCAGTTGACCACGATCCTGAGGAGAAAAAAGCGCCAAAAGGAGGACAGAGATCGTGAAGAATTAGAACAACTATTCCGAGCTAATGACACGCGCAAGTTTTATGAGAAGGTGAACCAAACTCGGAAGGGCTACACACCGAAACCTGACATGTGTAGGGACGAGGGAGGGAATCTAATTACAAACGAGCGCGAGGTGGTCGACAGGTGGAAGCAGTTCTTCGATGAACACCTCAATGGCGAAGTCGCAGAAGGAGGCGGAACGGAAATTAACCTAGGAGCGCCCATGGAAGATAGTGATGTCCTAGCACCTGATCTCCAAGAAGTCAAACGAGAAATCAGGTTGCTGAAGACCAATAAAGCCGCTGGGAAGGACCGCCTACCGGCAGAGCTTTATAAACATGGCGGGGAAACGCTAGCAAAGGCTCTACACTGGGTTATTTCGAGGATTTGGGAGGAGGAAAAGCTACCGGAGGAATGGATGGAAGGAGTGGTTTGTCCCATCTACAAAAAGGGTGATCGGCTAGACTGCTGCAACTATCGTGGTATTACGTTGGTAAACGCCGCCTACAAGGTACTCTCCCAGATCCTGTTACGCCGGCTGTCACCGATAGCACAAGGTTTCGTAGGGAATTATCAGGCGGGTTTCATGGGGGCTCGCGCAACTACGGACCAAATGTTTACTATCCGACAGATCTTGCAGAAATGTCGGGAGTACAACGTGCCCACGCATCACATCTTTATCGATTTCAAAGCAGCATACGATACAGTCGATCGAGACAAGCTATGGCAGATAATGCACGAATACGGTTTTCCGGACAAACTGACGCGACTGATCAGAGCTACATTGGATCGAGTGATGTGTTTCGTACGCATCTCTGGGACACTCTCGAGTCCCTTCGAGACGCGACGAGGGTTGAGACAAGGTGACGGTCTATCCTGCTTGCTGTTCAACATCGCTCTTGAGGGGGTGATCCGACGAGCGGGCATTGAAACGAGAGGCACGATTTTTACCAAGAGTAGCCAACTTCTAGGCTTTGCAGATGACTTCGATATCATAGCCAGGAACTTTGCGACGGCGGAGGCAATCTACGCCAGACTGAAAGCGGAGTCTAGGAGAATTGGGCTAAAAATAAATGCGTCGAAGACCAAATACATGAAAGGAAGAGGCTCAAAGGAAACAAATGCGCGCCTCCCACGGACGGTAACCGTTGACGGCGACGAACTAGAAGTGGTAGAAGAGTTCGTGTATTTGGGATCGCTGGTGACCGCGGACAACAACACTAGTAAGGAGATCCAGCGGCGCATCCAAGCGGGAAATCGGGCCTACTTTGCCCTTCGTAAAACGCTACGATCAGGAAGCATACGCCGCCGCACGAAGCTAACAATGTACAAAACCATTATTAGACCGGTAGTTCTTTATGGACTTGAAGCCGTGACGCTGCTTACGGAGGACATACGCGCCCTTGCCGTGTTTGAGCGGAAAGTGCTGCGGACGATATTTGGCGGAGTACAAACTGAAAGCGGAGAGTGGCGGAGGCGTATGAATCACGAGCTACAGGCACTGCTTGGGGAGATTCCCATCGTACATCTAGCGAAAGTTAGCAGGCTACGGTGGGCCGGACACGTCGTAAGGATGCCGGACGACAGTGCGACGAAAACGGTCCTCTTCAACAACCCCACCGGCACCAGGAACAGGGGGGCCCAACGTGCACGATGGCTCGACCAGGTCGAAAGCGATTTGCGACTTCTGAGACGACTAGGAAATTGGCGACGAGTGGCCCAAGACCGAGTTGAATGGAGACGAGTGCTTGAAACAGCACGAGCCACCCCGGCTCTATGCTGCTGAAGAAGAAGATGTTTGCTTGTTTAGGAACTGTAGAACTTTAATTGTAAAAAATAACCTGATTTTGACCCCGAATTACTCGATTACCAACAGACGGATACATCTTAAACATTTTACATTTGCTGGTAGTTTTGCTGCATACAGACACCATTTTTCCATATGAAGAAACGAGAGAAAATTCCAGTTGGGGTCAATTGCGGTACACCTCACATGCTACTTGCTTCGTTTCTGTGATGTCGGTTTATGCTAATCTTGTTTCCTAACAATTTATAGTATTAATGCATTGAATAATTCTGACATTTTGCTCATAACAAGTTTACTGAAGAATATACGTTAGTATATACGTAATATACGATTTGTAACTTTATAACAATATGGCATTCAAAAACCTCCACATGTTGTACAAAATACAACAGCGTGAGTAACCGAAAGTTAATAAAAATTGTTGAAATTTATTCAAGAAAACTTTATTGTTGTGAATCAAATAGAATGGCATAACAGGAAATTATGCATAGTTCAAAAACTTATAAACTATAAACGCAATGCACATGTTAAAGAATAATATTTCATCTTACAACTTACTTTTACTAGGACTTACCCTCATTAGTAACAACTTACTCAGCAACTTCATGAGAAAAGGAACTATCAAAATTTATAAGTGCTTCTATTTGGTTCAAATTTTGTAAACTTATTCAATTTCCAAAAATTTCATGTAAGCCAAACGTGTCGATTCCTATCACAAATAGCAAGTAAGATCGTATAACAAAGGTTCCTTTCACCACTAGGTGGATTAAATCAGGTTTTTGTACAACCTTACTGATTCAGTCAATCACGGAGTGAAACTACGGGCAGTCTGCCCAAGCTAAGTAAGCTAAGCTAGCTATTTGAATAATGTTCTTAGCATTTATGATATTTTTATCATTGTTGCTTTATATTTGCTTGTGTAATTTTTTTCCATTTTTTCTTTTGTGTTAGTTTCTTGACATTTTCGTGTCATTTTTGTATCATTTTTGGGAAATTTTTGTATCATTTTTGGAAGATTTTTATAACATTATTGGGAGATTGGGATAACATTTACACGAAAAAAAGCAAAAATGATACCAAATTTTTACAATTTGTCGTGTAAATTTTATATCAGTTTCGTGTCTTATGTGAATATTATTTTTATCCTTTGTATGTAATTTTTGTATTGCATTTCTATCGTTTTCTATCATTTTTTTTTGTCAATTTTGTAGAGTATTCGTGTCATTTTTGTTGCAGTTTTCCATACTTTTTGCATAGTTTTAGTATCATTTTTATGCCGTTTCGGATGCGTTTTGGTATTTTTTTGCAAGATTTACCCGTTTGTGGTACTTTTTTGTTTTGTTATTTTCTGTTCAAAAATATAGTATAATATATTTATCATTTTTGCAAAAAATGTGGATCGTTTCGTATTAATTTTCTGCCATTTTTATATTCTTTTTCGTCATTTTTGTATCTATTTTGTTGTAGTTCTTCAATAATTTTTCCAGTTATAACATATTATTTTTGTGTAATTTTTATATTGTTTTTGTAGCGTTTGTACGTAATTAATCCATTGTTGTTGGTGGTGATGTGTTATTTTTGTGTGTTATTTTTATTATTTTCATGATATTTTTTACGAGGCAAGTTCGTGAACTCGTGAGCAGCTGCAGCAACTGCCCGTGAGGGCTAGCGGAACACTGGGATACAGATACTTGCGACACTTTTCCTTTTCTTCTTTAACTTACGCCCTCGATTCTACACGCGGGTGAGAGTGCGAGCCCTCGCGAGTGCTCGCTATCAGCTGCTCGGGTTGCAATGACGAGCGAAAATGACGATCGTGGCTGTTAGTTAAATACCCACTCGCAAAAACTCGTCCGCAAAATAAAAGCGAGAGTCCGAAAGGGACGCTTAGCCGGCGTGTTCGTCAGAACGAGCACGTGTGTGTGTGAGTAAATTAGACCACACGAGTGTACGCTTCGCAACACTGAGTGAAGATCCAATGATTTATGTTATCACTATTTTAATACAGAGCGTAATTCAAAATGGCCTGTTTATCTTTTGAAACATCTGAAAATTTTACCCAACAAATTGACACAATTAATTTTTGCATCATTTTTGGCTAATGTCAACCAGTTTTTGTGCCGTTTTAAAATTCCTATCATGCTTTTTCATAGTTTTTTTGTTTTGTCAATTATTGTATCAACTTTTTGTTACATATTTCTTGTATCATTCTTTGTTATTTTGGTATTACTATTGAATTAACTTTCTGTAATTTTCGTATCATTTTTCTATACTTTAAGTATGTTTTTTAATATCGGTATTTGCATTTGTTTTGTATTATATTTTTGTTGCATTGTTTAATGTTCGTTTTATTAGCTTAACAGAATCCGAAATAAATTGAGAAAATGTTAGGTAGAGGACATGGCAATGATTATGCCAAATGGCGTTATGCCAAATAGCATTATGCCGAAACTTTATACCAAGTGGGTGCCCCCCTTAACACAGAGGACTGGTAAAAAGGAATCTCTATAACTTTATTATTATATTAGGCTTGTGACACTTGTTTAGAACATTTTGGTTCCAATCCGGTTATAATTGGCTCCCATTATAGTTTGGTTTAATCCGCGGATCTTATAATTTGGTCAAAAGGTTCTAAAAATTTATTTTTACCAAACATATCCGTCTAGTCCTGTGTTGACTAAGCGAGTATAATTAATTACCAAATACCAGAATTGTAACTTTCAACTTGCTCATACAGTGTAAGGAGAAAGCTCAATTTGAGTCACGTTCCCTGCTGCAGGCATAAGTGCCAAATAGTTGATTTATTTGCGGCTTTCCCATTGCCTGGTTCACCGTCGTAACTACCAGCACCACCACCACCCCTCGGAAATACAGGTCGATAGTGGGCTTTGTTCTACAACCCGCCCGGCCGGGCCGCGGCGCTAGGCATTATTCCGGGAACAATGCCACCGAAACGAAGGCCTTTTCGAAAATAATAATTTTTCCCTGACGGGTGTAATGTCTTCAACCATAGCACTAGCGACGTGGAACCAGCCGAGCCGAGCAGTCGAGATTTATCATCGGACGGCGCGGTGTAATTAGAAAATCGAACTGCGGAGAACAACTTTTTCGGGAGGCAGCCTACCAATACGGTCGATTTAGAACAAAAGGCTAGGCTTTCTAGAGTTGCGTTGTTAGATTTTGAATAGGCTCCGGTTGGTTTTTGTAAACTATGCCGTTTGCAGTTGTTCCACCCGAAAGTTCCCAGCATCCTGCGGGAGGGAAGCTGTCTGCGTGAAAGAAAGTTGCACCGTAGCTCTAGGAACAGGAACAAATGATGGCGAATGAATTGAATTGAGGTTAAAAATAGAATCGAACTTCTTCAATGGTGCAAGCAATTGTAGTAATTACGAAAGTTTTCCATTCTCTGGTATGTGTGTGTGTGAGTGTGTGGTACGTCTCCAGATGGAGCTACGTCTAGCTTTGACTGAATATGGAGAAGGGCAAGAGTAATCGTCTGCAAGAATCGGATTTCTGTGTGAACTACCTACTGTACACACTTATATGTGCAGCATCATGTTCACTGCAACGTTGTGAAAATGCAATTTCCAATTCATTTATCCGGGAAATGGTGGTGAAAAATGCAGAATGTTTCTAGTGCTTTTCCTATTTCCCGCAGCGGCAACGAATGGGTTTTTAGAATGGTGAGAATAACGAAGTGCAGTGCTTCCCGGATCTCGGGATGTTAGGATGCATTTTCTTCATATCGTATTCATTTACCTAACCGGTAGCAACTTTGTTAGTTAGTGCCTAGTACATAGATATTTGTTTTGCAATCTTCCCATAACTTACCTCTTAGCAGATGGGCGGCAAGGAACATGTCTCTGAAGTGAGCCGGAAGCAGATTCAGTGCCGTCAGCGAGTCAACACTTCCTACGGATTCGGCGATCGGTGCGGCATTGGTGGCTAGAGTGCCTAGTTTTGACAGCTGGGCCACTGCTGAACTGGTAACCGCAGTGTTGCCAGTTGTCGGAGCGATCACGTTGCTAGTGGTTACCTGCTGGAGCTGATGCAGCTGCAGTTGTACCTGATGGTGCGCACATTTGCTTTTACTTTCACCTTTTATGATGCTGCTGGTGCTGCTGCTGGTGCCGTTGCAGTCAGCTTCGGTCGATTCGTTAAGCGTTTTCCTTCCCACGAGGGTCGGCGGCTGTTGGCGGTTAACATCCTCACACCAGTTGCATTGTTTCATGGCAAAAGGTGACACAGCCGGGGTGGTTGGGTGGAATGGGCGATTGACTGTTTCTTTTTTTTTTGCGTGGGTGGTGTATCTAAAGCACTCTTTGCCGGAGCTGATTGTACATACAGTGAGAGGAAGATGCACTTTTAGAAAGTGATTGGTGGTAATTTGATTACCGAGCAGGATTTTTGCTTACTAGGGATTGTAGAAAACTTGGTTTTCAACAGTCATGTAAAGGTGCTGCCATTTCTTTTTTGAGCACGATATTAACGATTCTGTATATAAAACTATTATCATTTAAAGAGTAATAAAAAGGTTAATCATAGCTTTGAAAACTCTATCACAATCGGTTGCCACAATCGGGTTATTTGTCACACTTGTTTGCCGTTCCTGTGTGCAGGACATCAGACTTATCCGGCGGCTATTTCTGTTCGGGAGAAAAAGAAAAAAAGTGAAGGAGGAAAAACGCTTAATCTATGAAGGCACTTTTCCGGCATTTCGAAACGCTCTGAAGTGGTTCAATTGACTGAGTCCCGTCTTTGCGGCTGTTTTCGTAGGCTCGGAGCTCGGAGTAGAGTAGAAGACGAAAGTACATAAAACGAACGAACTGCTGGCTGCTGTGTCACTTGTTTTGACATCAAGTCGGAGCTTTTATCTCCTCACGAAGCGGCAGTATTTACGGGAAGCCTGAAGCCTGCCTGCCTGCCTGCCCAGAGTAGTGCCAGGGAAATGACTCACCCCGATAAGAGGCTGCTAGGGTAATCGGGGACGACTTCACTGTCGAATGAAAGTACACTTTACTGCCCTCACGAACCAGCCCAGCTGATGGAGAAGCTTTTATCACCGCACCACCGCACCCGGCTGGAAGTGATTTTGGTGATATTTTTGTATTTTTTAAGTGACGCTGGATACGTGAGCCTCGGAGTGTAGACAAGTCTGGAGACCGTGACGTGGTGAAACGTTATCTGCTGACGTCTGATTGCTAAAGGGAAAATCCCACAACAGTCGTGACATTCAAATAATAGATTTTCTTTTCAATAGGAGAATCGTTTTGCTAATTGTATTGATATAATGTAGCTTTAGTTTGACATCATTTTTAATGCATATGCCCAAGTGTTTTCGATTCTGTTTACTAAATTATTTTTGTGCCAGTTCTATATTTCGTTGGAGTAACCCCAGAACGAATTATTTTTGCAACA
The DNA here is from genome assembly GCF_943734655.1 of Sabethes cyaneus. Lineage (NCBI taxonomy): Eukaryota > Metazoa > Arthropoda > Insecta > Diptera > Culicidae > Sabethes > Sabethes cyaneus. The sequence continues at coordinate 47,620,271 of NC_071355.1, forward strand.
TATTTCTGTTATTTTTTCTTAATGTTCCATCCATTCCAGCAGCGTAAAAGAACTCAGTTCACCCCACTCCAGGCACGTCAGTACTCGCCACAACATAAACCCCACCAATGCAATGGTCATGACTCGTGTTTCACGTATCATCTTCGATTTAGTCTGATTTAATCAACGCCCTGTCCTCATTTTTCTACTCAATCAAAGTTAAGTAGTTTGTAGCAAAACGTTTGCAAAACACGACCACGACCAGCATCGGTCGGTGACAAAATACATTTCCGATTCCGATCACGACCAACCAAATGCCCCCAACAAAATGCGATGCGAACCTTTTCCTGTCGCTGCTGCTGGCTGAGCTGACCTTTTGCACTTCATCAGCATCAGCGGCTTATCGATTTTCGGAAAAGCGGTTTCAGATTTAAGTAAAAGGTCGTCTCCCAACGCCAACGGCGGCGGCAAGCGTGCCATGGTGAAGAGCGATTGAATTATCCCAAAATGCGGTGACATCGATCAGTTCCATTTAACCCCGTTGAAATGAAGCGGACGAAGGAGGGGGGAGGCCAATGGGAATCCGAATCGAGTTGAAAGGTGAATTTAGAACGCCTTCAGAAAATATGTTTCCATTGTCGTCGAATCACAAAAGCGAGGCGCGATTTCACGGATCAGTTACGGGTAACCGTTTATGACGCCGCAAACAACGGGTCCGAATCCTGAGGAATGTTGCGAATGATTGAGATTATATTGTGCTAGATTGGATAAGGATATGATACCCCAAGTAACTAACAATGCAGGAATCATATTCGATTATAAAACGTAAACGGATTTATTTTCATCTGTTTGTTTTCGTTTAAATTAATGTTATGATCCATTTATGTATGCAAACAAAAGCACTCGCACAACCGATTGAAGGGCCAATAAATCAATCACCGTAAACGTCCAATTACGGATTCGTTCTAGGAGTTGCTGCTGCTGCTGGCACTGAAGGCATGCACGTACGCGTCAATCGCTGTCGCCGTTTTGCTGTCACTGTCATACCATCATCTATCGCCGGCGCGGCGCACCGTACTTTCCAACCGTGCTCCGCCGAGGGGCGAAGTGTATTTATTTCCGACGCGAGAGTGCCGGGTATAATCTGAGCATTTTTCACGCCACAGTCATCATCGCGTAAACACCGCGTGCTAGTCGTCAATTCGAAGCATTCAAAACACACCGCTAGAAGCGATCCCGAAAAAAAAGAAAAGCAAAACAACCGCGTGATGAACCTCGCAAACGGCGGCGCGCGGTAGCCTGTAAATCTTTTCTAATCCCGGTGGAGTATTTTTTTCTGCTCCTCGTTCCGCGGTTGATGGATGTTGTACCTTTCGTAGAAACAGTTCTCGATGGCAATAATCTACACCGCGTTCAGAAGTTTTCTACAATTGCAGTACTTCTAACCACCCACTCTTGCGCACACACCCGTTCTGCGGCATGCGTCCGACTAAGTGAGTGAGCGAGAAAAACGACCGAGAAAACGACGACGACCGCTGCTGCTGCGGGGGAGTTCTAAACTGTGCTTTTCCTTGAACAAATTAACGCATCATTTAACTTCCGCAGCAGCGTAAATGTTTACTCCGCGCCTGTTTACGTGGGACAATTAGAGCTGAAGGTTCTTTTTTATGGCGCACTTTATAAGCGCTTCTCCACAATGTCAGGGAACTCGGTTTGTTTGTGAACTCCGAGAAAGGGCGTAGTTGCTTATGACTTAGCTTTGAGAATGTGAGGGAGAGCCATCGAACACTTTTCTGACGACGGAATTGTGAATTAGTGATCGTAATTTTTCTCCTTTGAGCTTCTGCCAACAGCTGCGTTCTACAATGATTTGTTTTTGTTTATACGCCAGTGTTAAAAAGTTATGGTTCATATGAATTATTCCTATTTTTCTTGTTCCGTTCCGTTCGATCATGTTTTGTTCAGATTGCTGAGCTGCAGGAGTCGTCTACACTTGGTAACTGGGAAGTTGAGACATTTTTAAGAAAATGACTCCAACGCAGATTTCATCCAAATTTTCAAAAACAAGATGAAACTATTTATTTTTTTACCAAGCGTCCGTTTTTTTTGTTTCGATTATAGTCACTTTAACAGGTTATGTCATTTGTGACTTCTACGGGGTTGGGATTTGAACCCGGGTCCGCGGCATGAGAGGCGTGAATGCTAACCACTACGCCGAGAATGACCCCCCACCCCAAGCGCCCGTTTGTCTGCTGCTACACTGACAAATAGCAAATTGATGTCTGTGTTGGTAAAACATCTAGTTTTCTTAACAAACATTCTGACACTGACAAAAACAAGATATTGCACGGCATTTGACAATTGTCGACCAACATTTGAAAGGGGCGGATAAGCCAGCTGTCAAACAGAACGAGTGAGAGTTCATTTTCCTATGCTACTCCAGCAAAAAATAACTCTCGCTCGGTCTGTTTGACAGTTGGCTTATCCGCCCCTTTCAAATGTTGGTCGACAATTGTTCAATTGAGCGCACTAAAATCCACAGTTTTATTTATTGAAAGCGCTAGCGCTGGAAACCAAACTATTGTTCGTGATATTATAAACTAACAATTTGTGGCCGAGCATAGTCATGGTGGAAAATCATAGACTCGTGGCTCGTTGATGGTTTATTACAGCTAGAATTTGCCACTCTCTCTCTCTCTCTCTCTCTCTCTCTCTCTCTCTCTCTCTCTCTCTCTCTCTCTCTTTCTCTCTCTCTCTCTTAACCCCTTTGTCTTTACTAATCTCGTTCCTGACGCCAGTTGTATCTCATATTATAGCCATCCCTTGCGAGGATTATTTGTGTTCCTCTGACCGATAATTTTCATACATTGATGTATGAATGCTATGTATGTTAAGGCTAGCTGCGTTTTGCACTGTCAAGTGACTTTGTCGGGGTAATATAGAATTCACCACGAAAGAAGGGTTCTGAGGGGCCTGAGAAGGGCCCTGAACGGCCTGATTTTACTAAAGTTCGAAACCATGGCCAATTACGTGTCAAAGCAGACTGGGTAACCTTGCGACTACCCCTAATCTTATATATAAAAATGGATTTCTGTCGGGATGTCGGCGTGAAAATTTGCATGTAGAGGTTTATGGGGCCAGGGAAGGTTCTTATGATGGTTAGAGACCCCTCCCTCCACTAAGAGGGGGGGCTCCCATACCAATGAAACACCAATTTCTGCATAATACGCGAACTAATCAAGCAAATGGAACAAAATTTGGCAAGTGGGTGTTTTTGGTGACAAGAGTTTTTTCTATGGTAAATTGAGACCCCTCCCCTCTTTAGAAAGGGAATTATGACTCCACTCCACTTTAAGAGGGGGGGCTTCCATACAAATGAATATGGCATGTGGGCGCTTTCGGAGACAAGAATTGTTTTATGATGAATTAGGACCCCTTACCTTTTTAGGAAGGGGGGGGGCTCCCATACAAATGAAATACAAATTTCCTCATAACTCCAGAACTAATCAAGCAAATAGAACCAAATTTAGCATGTGGGTGTTTTTGCAGGCAAATTTTTTTTCTATGGTGAATTGAGACCCTCCCCTCTTTAGGAGGAGAGTTATGACCCCTCTCTCCTTTAAGAGGGGGGGCTTCCATACAAATAAAATACAAATTTCTTCTTAATTCGAGAACTAAGCAAACAAATGGAACCATATTTGGCATGTGAAGGTTTTTGGAGGCAAGAATTTTTTCTATGGTGAATTAGGACCCCTCCCCACTTTAGGAGGAGGGGCTCCTATACAAATGAAAAACAAATTTTTTCATAACTCGAGAACTTATCAATCAAATGGAACCAAATTTGGCATGTTGGTGTTTTTGGAGGCAAGAATTTTTTCTATGATGAATTAGGACCCCTCCCCACTTTAGGAGGAGGGGCTCCTATACAAATGAAAACCAACTTTTTCATAACTCGAGAACTAATCAATCAAATGGAACCAAATTTGGCATGTGAAGGTTTTAGGAGGCAAGAATTTTTTCTATGGTGAATTAGGACCCCTCCGCACTTTAGGAGGGGGGGCTCCCATACAAATGAAATACAAATTTCCTCATAACTTTAGAACTAATCAACCAAATGGAACCAAATTTGGCATGTGGGTGGTTTTGGAGGCAGGAATTTTTTTTATGATGGTTTTAGTCGCCTCACCCCTGTGGTAGGGGGATAAGGACTCTCATGCAAATAAAACAGAAATTTTCGCGTAACTTAAAAACTAATCAAACTCGAGAAATTTTAGACTTTTCCATAAAATATTAGTCGAAAACAAGATCACCAAAAACTATCAATTAGAGTTATTTATTTCCCTAGGTCTACTGACCTCTATTACTTTCTTTCAGTTGGGTCCGAACGAGCGACAGCGCGTAAGGAGAGAATAACCCCTGGGAAAAGGTACTTTCCACGAAAATATTTTCCGTGAAATGGTACATCCCGCGTAAGGTTTTTCGCGAAACTCTATATTCCGCGTTATGATCAACCGAGAAGTGGCGTTCCGCAAAACGGTATGCGGCCACGGGGTAAATCACTTCCTGCATAAATATTCAATATGTGATAAATATATTTACTATTTTAAATGTGTCCACCTCATAATAACAACTCTTGCCACATACTGTTATGGAACTTGACAGCTCAAGATCGTATTGAAAAAGGTGGAAACTTTCGAAAAATATTCATCAATACCGGCTCCCCCTTGTTACAACCCCCCCCCTTTTATTTTGGAGGTATGGTCCCCCCTATTAGTTCCCCTCCCCCCTTTGCCAACCTCCGTGATAATTCCCTGACGTCAAGGAACATGTGTGCCAAGTTTGAAAAAGAACGGTCAAGGCGTTGGGGAGTTATGCCCCCCTCCCCCTATTAAGGACTCTCTCCCCCTAACAGGGAACCTCCCTCCTTCGTTTTTGTTATCCTTCCAGTGCTGATTCCCTTATGCCAAGGAACATTTGTACCAAGTTTGATGACTAACCGTCCAGGCATTTCGGAGTTACGACTTCCCCCCTTTGTCAACCCCCCAGTGCTGATTCTCTTATATCAAGGAACATGTGTGCCAAGTTTGGTGAAGATCGGTCAATGCGTTCTAGAGTTATGGTGGAACATACAAATATACAAACATACTCATGCTCATTTATATATATATACTAGAAGACCCGGCAAACTTCGTGCTGCCACAAATTGGGCTAAATATACGATATGTAAACTTCAGATGAACTCCTGCTGCGTTTTAGAAAAAGGGATATTTTCTAGGTATAAGTCAAGTTTTGCCGTTGTCTAAGGAGTTCTACGTTTGGTTTATTAAACGCTGGGATTTCAGAGAATGTCTAAATTTAACAACTGTATTAAGTTATTAGTAAGAAATGCATATCGGTGTAAAAGTTGGTTTGCCAATCCCCGCAATATCAACAGTCGTGTTTGTGGTAGTTGCATTGAGTCTTGTTTTATAAACTCTGGATGGATGTTAATATATTTGTTGTAAAATTTGGTACGACGGCTAATATCGTCTGCTGCAACTTTGGAATTTCTCGATAATTTAAGGGCCAATTTTATATTCTGATATGTATTCAATATCAAGTCATCAGATTTTTTTTTGATTCATAAATCTATTGATAAGAATTACCCAAAGGAATTGCATTGCTGAATCTCGATAACTGTTATTCTCAATTCTCAAAACAAACTAAATTTTATTATTCCACAAAATCAATTGATCGCTGTATCGTTCCTTTGGTAATTCACGCACTAAAACAATTTAACATAAAAGCGTCATTTTATAAACCTTTTTACACTTCTAAAGAGTCTAATACGAAATGAAATCGACTGAAAGTTAAATACGATTGTTTTTTGTTTTGATTATAGTCACTTTAACCAGCTTGGGTCATTCGTGACTTCTGCGGGGTTGGGATTTAAACCCGGATCCTCGGCGTGAAAGGCGTGAATGCTAACCACTACGCCGGGACTGATCCCTTAAATACGATGTATAATAGTTGCTTCGTTCACTATTTTTTTTAAAAATTCTAAATCATATGCTCTTACTGTTGATTTATTAGCTTGATATTCAGTTAAACCGAATATGCTCATAATCCGTTAACATATGCAAAATGTATTCTTCATTTGACGATTGGGAAGTGGCAATTTAGTGAATTTAGTGCTTAAACCTTTTGTTAACCTGGGCTGGATCTTCTGGCTACGCATCGGATGTAAAAAGGAATAAAAATGATTCGTGTTTGTTTCATAAATTTGATAAATGAATGAACGAATGAATGAAATTAACGAATTTTATTGCTGACACTTTAGGCTTGAGTTTAGGTTGATTAATAAGTTGGACCTATTGATTGGTTATTTTCTGAAATTGTAAACCCCCAAAATGTTTAATAGCATTGTTAGATGTGGCGATTCCAATGAAGGTAACCACGTGTTTGTTTGAATACGACAACGGTGCTGCAAAAAATCGTACGATGATCATAGCAGCCAACGACATGGCGCATACAATGCGTTGCGGGTTTTATATGGAAAACTAATTTTTCGAGTTTTCCTATCTTCCGAGTAAATTTTCAACTTTTCTCGCCGTAAAAACATAGCGGTGGTGGAAACGAACACAATAAAGAAAAGACGGCTCAAATCAGACGCTCCGTTCTCAAGTGATGCGCGGTCGAACTTTTACACTTCCATTTTTATATATAAGAATATATAGATATGCCTATCAGTACATGTAACAACAAGAAAGTAAGTTGAACAAACAAAGCACTCAAGTCGCTTTTTACGCGAAGGATACGTTCCGCGTAAATAAAAACCGCGAAAATTCCGAAATTCGCGTAAAAAATGGCCTTAATTCTAACATTCGCGTAAAAACCGCGTAAACTCTAAACCTACGAATAAATCCCGTATTCCCGAAATTCCCGTAAATTCCGATAATCGCTTAAAAAAATAGTTACATTTCAAAATTTGCATAAAAAACCGCGTAAATTCCGAAATTCGCGTAGAAAAAACCGCCTAAGTTCCGAAATTGACGTAAAAATAGTCGCGTAAAAACCAAACCGCACTGAAAAACCGCCTAAAAACCTCAGTGTACACTCGTTGGGTAAATATGTGAGAAATGGCTGAATTGGAAGAACGTAACAAAACTTGAGGTTGGACTACGGAATATTGGACTGCTTGGTGGTGTAAATGGATAAATACGCTCAACCGGACATTGACAGTTACCCTACCTTCGCTTAGTTAATATTTTTGGCGTAATATCAGGATTTTTCTGTTCATCTAAATGTACATTTTTCACATTAAGCATTTACTCTTCTCGAAGAGAAGTAGAGGAGTTTGTACGCGTGTCGATAGACCACAAAACAATCAAAAATGATGCAAAGTTTGAACAAAGGTAACACAAAAATGATGCGAAATAAATGCAAACAAAATATTGAGAGCAAAAACAAAAGAGATACCAACATGTTACGAATACTATACAAAAATGGCAGATAAATGTTACAAAAAGGTGCAAATACAATACAAAAATGAAACAAAAATGGTCAAAATTGTTAAAATATTATTGAAATAGGACATGAAAATGACTTAAAAATGATACAAAATTAACACAAATGAAATAATGACATAAAATGGATACAGTAATGAGGCAAAAATAACAGAAAAGGGATGGAAATGATGGTACGAAAAAGTATAATCAATATATATAGAATGCCAGTGTCGCTGCAGTGCGTGTGGTAAACATCACACTTGTTCAGATAATGTATTTACAGTATATATGCATATGTGTGTGTGCCTGAGATTCATCAAAAAGGAATCTCATTGTCAAACTTTGACAACCAGTTTTAAATTTCAAATATGGCTGCCAAGTAATGTGATTGGAAACTTCACTTGCTGCAAATTTCTGAAAAAATCGGTGCAAAAGGGCGCAGTTATGGGATTCAATTCATTCGGACGAAAAGAAAAAGAACGTTTAAAAACATTTCACTGGCATGAAAACACAGCGATGAGCGCACTGATGACAACACCAACGAGCGCACAGATAAAGAACAGATAAATAACAATGAGCAACTTTGACAATGAAGTTCCCGATTCACAGACTTGATACAGATTGTTAGCATCATGTTTACCACAATGAGTCCCGTAGTAAAACAGCGACACTGGCATTCTATATATATTGATTCTACTTACGAAAATGATAGTAATATAGAACTTAAACAAAAGAGATGTATAATTGACACAAAACAGTGTGCAAAAAAGTACAAATATATTTTAAAAATGAAACATGATACAATAATCATAAAAAATGATATCAAAAAAATCATAAAATGATACAAAATCTACAAAATTGACACGTATCATACTACGAGTATCATAAAACTATTTACACTGCTGCGTCTATTAATTTAAGCTTTTTCGTAGAGCCCTTTAAGACATAGATCCTCTAGTTTGTTGGCAATTTTGAAAATCTAATCCAATGTAATCCAAGTCATTGAGCGGTTCGTGCAGTTTTCGTGCATTGAATTATATGGTGGAGAAAAACTATTTCGTTTCATAAAGATTAGTTCGAATTTCAAAGTACCTGGTATTTCCCCCTTTGCTATTTGTAGAAATTAATGTTTCAAATTTAAAATATGCAGTTTTTTTGTCACAGTAGTATGTATGAATGCGAATTGTTTTTTTTGTTATTAATTGAAAATAAAACTTGCATAGAAATAAGTATTATAGGATATTTTCAAAAGTTTTCATATTCTTCCTATCTCAGAAGTTTAAAAGCATCATATTGCTAACAATAATCGAAAACAGGAAGAACGGAAAACTATTTCCTTAACTCGCAATATTTATTTATTTTAAATTATTTTATATCATACATACGAAAATTTGCTCAAAAAAGGGTAGAAAAAAGACCACCTATGGGTGCTCCTTAGGTTTGTCTATAGAATTTGCTCTTGTATATAGAACAGTCGGTCTCTTATATAGGCAGAACGTGTCTGTATGGTACAAACCGTAACAGTTATAACGCAATACCCAGAATAACTCAATGCGTGGTACTGCGCGTGCGCCCAAAAACCGGTTATATCTATTTGAAGAAGTATGAGAAATTGCGATGAGCAAACAGCACCACCCAAGGGCATATTCGGTGGATTGCTTAATTTCAACAGCAGTCAAATGGGGCAGCAGTCAGGGAGTCAGATGGTTAATGTGTCGGTATTTTTCAATCGATGCCTACATACTAGCTCATTGAAGATAACTAGTTTTGCAGTGAAAACAGCTTTCTTCTGGCGCTAGTGTGCATTAAATCGTCCATATACACTAGCGCCAGAAGCAAATGGCCGTCACTCAAAAACTAACTATTTCAACATGCTAGAAGCGTTCCAGGCGCATCTGCTTCGCACATTTGTAGTAGTATAAATGACGCACGTCGGTTGGCTTAGGTTGAAATTAACAGCAAGATGCTGCAAACTGCTGGTGAATGAAAATTGATTTATACTTTTATATCAAAGGGGAAATTTTGTGTTCCTTCTTGATAAAAAGAAGTAGAATTGTTCTGTGATACTGTATTAACAGATGTTAAATTTCTAGAGTAAGTAAACGTGAACATAATTGTGTGTTTTCCAAACCATCGTCGAGAGCGGTTATAACCGATAGCATCTATTTTTTATTAATTTTACTTTTAAATTTATTATTTTATTTATTATTTTTGAATACATTTTTATGAAAATAGTTGTAACACATTAAAACCTATGAGTGCTAGATTCGATTAAGTATTGTTATTTAGCGGCAAAGTTTTTATTTGGGAAAGCGCAGCAAAAGGAAAGGAATGTAGACTGAGTTTAGTAGCATGCTGAAAATACCCTCCGGTACCCTATAAACAAATAATCTAACATAAAACTACCCAGCCAGCACCAACGTGTATATCGATGTACGCAAATTATCGTAAATATCTCTTAACAAATTCGGATTCGTAAATAAAGCGTAATAAAGCGCGCACAAGTTGATATTCTATCGTTTATAACGCTAGTAGCTGACAAATATACGATTTTCAGCACAAAGTTGTATAGCTGTATGTAGCTGGTAGCGCTTAATCGGATCTTATCGTATTGAAATACCTATATAAGTGTATCGCTCAAAATTATTACTCAGTTCGTATATCGCCTCCAAAATGGTACGAATAAGTGGATTTTGCGCGTCGAATACGATTTTGTTGGATACATATCGGTACGTAACTCTTATTTACAATCTAATTATACATATGAAAATGCTGACTGGGTATGTTTCAGTTGAATGGTTCCGTGAATAATTGGCTAGAAGTCAGAATGCCAGAGATGGGTATGAAATGGGGAAGGCAAATGAGGAAGCGTCCAACATAGCTCCACAGCCATCCCAAGCCCCTACCTAGCGCTTCCACGTGACCTTACCCGGTAATGCTCTATTGAGTAGCCAAGCTAGGAGGTGCGATGATGGGTGGTTCCCGGCCGTGTGATCTCAAAACTGCGGGTTTGGATGACGGCTGAGCCACATGACCTTGTTAGTAGGTAAGCTTAACATAAGTTATTTTAATTATTTGTTTCGTTTTAGCTCATGAAGCAAGCACCTCCTACTGTACAGTAAAAACTCGGGCCGCAGAAAGTTTAAATAATGCTCATGGATACCAGAAGAAATATTAAATTAATAATGGAAGCACTCATGTAAACTCAAATGATGCAACTCTATTCCATTCGAAGGACTGCTGGTGAGATTGTTCTATTTTTGTTCATATTTTCATATAATGTATATTCATATAACACATATTTATTACATTGCCATATACCATCATTATCGTAAAGGGGAAGAATCATCAGAGTATCGAATGAATTGAAGACTGGATGAGGGATGTGGTAACCAGCCCAAATCATATAAGGTCGGAGAGGATTTTGACATGCCTTTCCAGCACACAAATCATCACAAATATATAGAAACCGGAAGTCTATAAGCGACATTGCTTATAGATATACCCAACCCCTTTTGTTCCTTCACGAACAGCATTGATATGAAAGTTGCTAGGTAGATAAATTCGATTCTGCAGTAATTCTACTTGCATACAATGGGAAACTCTTGAGGTGATGATGGCTACCCCCATACATACATACATACAGAAGCCAGAATGCCAGAGACCTCCCGTGCATGATTTTTGCGAGGTGAGATATCCATCATTGTCTATCAGCATGAGTCGTGATCAACCACGACAAATTTTTGTATAAAAATGTCTGCCATGATTAACATTAAACGCATTCAGTACAACACGCAACGTTTAGCATCATCATTATGTCGAATTATGAAATAATTCCACGAAACGAACATCCTACCCGGTCTTGTTAATTTAACATTTTCATACGCGTACAATTTCGCCTAATTCAATTATTACACATCAAAGCCCGTACTTTGTCGTGAAAAGGCTGCGGCCGCCGCACCGCCGCTTTTTCAGTTCATCTTCTCCCATCTGCCGCCGGTATGGCACTTTTCCACATGGCAGAACCGAAAGGAGGACCGGCCGGGTCGGTCGGTCGGTCGTGCCACCGCGCCGCCGCCTTTCGTGCTCAAATTAATTCAATTCGGCTAATTAGCTCCGGTAGCAAAGTGGCCAATTTGTATCGGCGTTTAGCGTAACAAGCGATGATATCGGGTACTGGTCGATGACATTTACAATCTCTACTACTTTAACTAGATTTCTCATATTCAAGAAAACAATTCTAGCTGATGAGGTACTGTCGATTGTCGTCAATCGACAAGCTGAACGATCCTCCCAGTTCATCACTGAGAAAAAATCATCCCAATCTAAATTCAATAAAACCAGTTAGTCAGTGACAAACGCATCATTTAAAACTACGTCCATCGGGTTATCATCTCCCTTTGTTCGCACAGATTGTGGCAAATGAAGCCATCAAACTTTCCCTTGGCTACATTCCGATGAACACTGCCGTCGTGCTTTGGGAATTGCAGTCCGTTTGAAAAATGCACTGCTGCTGCTGCTGCAGGGCCAAGGAAGCTGAACAATGGCAATAAAACTTCATGACAAAAAGTAGTTTCCGTTAAGCTGGGCGGCACATCCCGGTGCAGTGCGGTGCCCCCGAGCGCACTAGGCAAAATACAGCGTTACATTACGACCGCAAATCGAAAATTTAATTTGCTCCCTTCCGAAAAAAAAACTATTTACATAAATTTCTCCAGCTTCAGGTCGCTGTTTCGCGTTCTATGCTATTCGTTACGCGGCGTAGCACACAAACTGCACATCAGCTTCATAAAACTAGCGCCGCCCTCCCCTTGCTGCATTCTGGCTGGCTCCCGACCGGCCGGAATCGCCGTACCGACCGGACGCCGGCGCAAAAAACAACACGATACAAAATTAATAAAACTTAGTTTTAAAACAACTACCACTTGCTGGCTGCTCACTGAGTATTTACCACCACTTCGCCCCCCGTTTCCAGTCCCAGTGTAAGTGGCGGCTCGCTTTAACAGCTTTCTTGCGGGTAGTCCAAAAACATTGCTGGAACAGAGAGAGAGGTGGAACGGCAGGTGGGTGATGGTTAACAGACTCCGGTGTTGGGGAGCGGCGAAGGGGCGCTCAACCACAACAAGTTGAAGTGGAAAACATTCGTTTCAATTTTCGAAAGGCGAAAGACATCGTAAAACCAGGCGAGGAGAAAGAGCCGGTGGCCACCACCACACTACCATACCGCCGCCGATCGGCGGCAGCAGTACTATGCTGGGAGGACCGAAACGAGATAGGTGCAGCAGCGCAACGGCAGCAGCAGCAGCAGCAGCATGAGGCGAAAGTTAACATTCGAAGTTTATTTTGCAACATAAATCATAATCGCTGCGCGTAAACCCAATCTCGAGCGACGACGACGATGACGACGGGGCATCAGTAAGGAAGCAATCGTGCAGGCAGGATCGTGTTACCACACAGCGCCAACCACACACCGACCGAGCGACCGACCGGTGCGGTGGTGGTGCGGTTGTAATGTGTACCGTTGTTGCCCGGTTGATCCAAGTTTACGGATCGGAATTTACAGCGGATGTGGAAATCTGGATTTGTAGAGTCGGATCTTGATTTTGGTTACGTATAGGGGCGATCTTTTGAATGTTCGGATTGAACACGAACATCCACGGCTCAGATTATCACTGAGCTGGGGTATAGGTTTTCTGATGCGCAGGAATTGATATTCAATAGGACTCCCATTGAATGCTCTAATGGCAAAGGCACACATTCACCGGCTTCAATGCGTTACCATTAGTCAGTATCTATAATTTCATTACTTAAATATTTAATGCAGATTTATACGGGCAGCAGTTCCGAAAGCCAGAAGTGGAAATTACACCGCGCATCCTTGTCAGCTGGATTGTATCGATTGGTTTTTATTTTCGGTCAGTCTGACATAGGTATGCCTATATCGAACCGTAAAAACACGGAGGACAGATGCAACTTTGCCATTGGTTCTGAATTAACACCACTAGCGTGCCCAGATCTGGTTAGAAGGTGGGGCATCAAATTGACTTTTTACATTTTGGTCAATATTTGTGTTATACATTTATAGGTATTTTTTGTATCATTATTGAGTCTGTCATTTTCGTACATTTCGTATTTTTGTACCATGCTTATTTTTGGGCAACTAATTTGCATTATATATTATATAATTTAAGCAATTTTTGAGTCATTTTTCTGTTATTATTTGTGTCTATTCGATGTTATGCAGAATTTTAGTACCATTTCCATGTTAATTTACTACCATTCATGTGTCGGATTTCTTACCATTTTTGTTCCTTTTTATTTTTTCATGTTTTATTATTGTAGGTATTATATCTTATATCATTTTGTGCCATTTTTATACCATTTGTCGTTTCTTATAGTTTTACCCTTGTTTATTATGTTCGTGGTTTGTTCGAGTTTTTTTTGTGGCTTAGTATTAGGGTTTGTTATTTTTGTATTACATATTTCTGTACCATTTTTCGGTGTCAGTTGTTGTTGTTGTTATTGGTTATTTAAAACTTTTTAAATGCAAGACGTTCATTCGAGTCCCATTCTGCGTCAGTTTTCTAGTTATTTCTGTGCCTTTTGGGGTTCATTTCTTGTTTTTTCCGATGCCTTAAAATAAAAACGGCTCATGGCGAAAGAGGTAATTTTCTAATAAAATATAACATGCCGAAAGATGGCGTTCGCTAAAATTCAACTTTTTTTTAACTGTCGGGCCCCTTGGCGAACGAGGGGTCCACTGTCGGGTCGAGGTATTAAAACTGTAATCCTCATTCTTTAACCCTTTTTTTCAACCAATAAAGTACAAAAGTTCGAATATTAGAAGACCTTGTGCCAGATGCCAGTTGTGGCCTCATTTTTAGTATTGTTTCGCGAATCATTTTGTACTATTTTCGCATGATTTTTGAGTTATTTTATTGTCATTGTTGTATATTTTGATGAAATGTTTGTAAAATTTTGTTTGTTTGTTTTTGCGGTTGTTTTTATGTTTAGTTTAGTTTTGTAATAGCGTTCTTATTGTATTATTACTTGTTTCATTTTGTGTCATTTTTGTACCATTTATGCATCATGTTCTCTTATTTTTGTATCATTTGGGGTCATTTTATTATCATTTCTGTTCCATTTTACATTCCTGTCATTTACTTTTTCGTTATTTTTGTATGTTTGTTCATTTGTGGGGCTCTTCTTGAGGCTGATTATGTTAGTTTGTTATATTTGTTGATTCTGTGCCTTTTTCAATTCATTTTGTGTCTTAATTTTTGTTTCATTATTGCTTTATTTGATTCTTTTTAATTGGAATTGTTTCTTGAATCTTTCTGTGCCATTTTTGCATGATTTTTGAGTCATTTTTCTGTCATTTTTGTATCCTTTCCGTGCCATGTTTGTAGAATTTTTCATTTTTTTAAAGGTTTTGTGGTTCAGTGCCTGTATACTTGGTTTTGTTTTATTATAACGTTATTATTGTATTATTTGATGCGGCATTTTGTGGCATTTCTGTACCGTTTATTTTCCATAGCCGCGTTAATTTTGTATTTTACCATTTTTGAATTATTTTTGCAGTTTAATATTATTTTTGCATTTTTTCGAGGCAATTTTTTTATTATTTTTCCTTTCTGTGTCACTTTAATGTGATTTTAGGGTTTGTTTATGTCCTTTATTTGACTATTACGTCATATTTGTGTTGCTTTTTGTATTGGCAAATGGCAACTATTTCTTAACCATTTTTGTTATTTTTATATTTTTCGTTCCATTTTAGTACAGTTGGATTTCGAATTTGGCAACAAATGCGTGTCTCCTATGTTGCCGAAATCGAAACCGTGCCAAAATCGAGATCCTTTTTTTATATAAAAAATTTGAATGTAAATGCGTTAGAAATTGAGTAAATATTATTAACCAACGATTGCAATCATTTTATGCTTTAAAAGTCCGCCAAGAGCTATCCGTCCGGTGCAAGTAAGTTTTTGGCAACTTGCGGTAAGACGTAGTCCTACGGCAATAAAAATATTATTGTTCGAAACATTCTATAACAGCAAACTTTTTTTCATGAACACACTGAGGGCATCATTTTTGCGTCATTTAAAGCATGTATGCGGAAACTGACTGATATTTAAGCATATTTTTGTAAGGGAAAAATTTTGTATTGCCAAAAACGGATACTTTTGTTGCCAAAATCGAGGCATGCCAAAATTGAACCATGCCAAATTCGAAATCCTACTGTATTACTTTTTAGTTCAGTGTCCTTTTTAAGCCTTTTAATACCATTTCATTTCTCTTGTCGTTTCGTTATTAAGCGATTTTTTATGTTTTCTTGCAACCTTTTGTATAATTTATGTATCATTTCTGTTATATTATTGGTGGAATTTTTCCCATTCGGCATGATTTCGGACTATTTTGATGCTATTTTCGTATCCTTTTGGTGCCATTTTTATAGAATTTCTATATGATTGGTTTTCGTTGCATTATTTTATTTATCAATTTTGTTATTTTTGTACTGTTTATTCATCATTTTCTATTATTTTTTGATCATTTTGCTGTCGTTTTAGTATCATTTTTAACCAGTTTATATTTCCATGTCAATTTTTTAGTTATTTTTGTGCTTTTTTGTTTTTTTTGTTTGACTGCATTATATCACTTTGTTTTATATTGTTCTTTTATCATTTTGTTCCATTGGTGTACAATTTTTAAGTCATTTTATATTGTTTTAACATATTTTTCAAGGCAATTTTTGCATCCTTTTAGCAGCATTTTTTCTACATTGCTTTTGTTTTACTCTTTGTGCTTTTTTGTGTTTATAATTTTTTCTCTAATCGTGTTATTTTTATATTATTTCTTGCTTATATTTTTGTATAGTTTTAATATTATTTTCCATGCATTTTTTTATCTTATATATAAAAATGGATTTCTGTCTGTCTGTCCGTATGTTCCTTATGGAATCGAAAACTACTGAACCGATCGGCGTGAATTGCATGTAGGGGTTTTCGGGGCCGGAGGTGGTTCTTATGATGGTTAGAGACCCCTCGCCCCACTAAGACGAGGGGGCTTTCTGCACGAGCATAACTCGAGAAGTAATCAAGCAACTGGAACCAAATTTGGCATGAGGGGGTCTTTGGATGCAAAAATTGTTGGGGCTATTTTTTCATCTTTTCTGTTCGTTTGTATTGTATTATTTTATGTATGGTTTTGTATCATTTGCCTATTGTTCATCTTTGATTTTCTCTTATATTTGCGTGTCGTTTTTTGTATCATTTTTGTACCATTTTACAATTCTCTGCCATTTTTTTTCAGTTTTCAGTTCAGTGCTTTTTGTATATTGTTTAGTTTTATTACAGTATTATTTTTGCATCGTTTCTCATATCAGTTTGTGCCAGTTGTGCATTATTTTTATATTTTTTCAAGGCCATTTTTGTATAATTTTTCATTTCTGGATCAGTTTTGTTTTGATTTTTTGCACCTTTTTGATTTGTATTTATTATCGTGTTAAATTTTTGTATTATTTTTTGCTCGTACCCTTTGAAATAATTTTACGATTATGTGTGTATGTTTTTGTGATTATTTTTTGTAGCATTTTGTATTATTTTTAAATGTGTTTTTCATTTCACAGTTGCGTCATACTTGCATAGATTTTATGTCTTTTCGGAATGTTTTTTTTTTGTCATTTTCGAATTTATTGTGCTATTTTTGTGTTATTTTTATGTTTGTGCCGTTTTTCGCCGTTTTATACTTTTTCATTTCTTTTGTTTGCGTTATTCGCGTTACATTTCTGTTTTCTTGCATCATATTGTATTACAGTAATCTTCCGATTTTGTCAGCTCCCGGTTTTGTCTACCCCCTATTTTATCAGCTTTTTATCCCGATTTTGTCAGCCTATAAATTTTGCTTAACTTTGTGCTTTTAAACATGATTTATAATTCTTTTCATCCTGCTTGAAACTATTCTGATTATCTGGAGAGAGTTTTTGAACAAAATGATGCCTTCTTGCGAGTTATTCGGGGTCAAAATAAGGGTATTTTTATAGTAAAAGTTCTATAGTTCCTAAACAAGCAAAGATAGAGGTATACTATATTCAACAATGTCGTGTATTTTTACTATTTGTACAACTCTGTAAAACCATAAAAGGTCAAACAACAACTACAAAAACAGCTAAAATAGAAAAACTGATTTTAAGGATTTTCATTAATGAGAAATAGGGTTTTTTCTATCTTTACTGAAGAGATAGAAGGTTATTGTCTTCAGGAAAATTTCTTGTAATAATATGCTATAAAACTTGCGGAACACATCAACTGAAACTGAAGAAAAATAATTTATTTATTGCACTTTTAGGGGGATTAATTAAACCTAAAACCAAGTTTTCCCGCTCAAAGCTAATGCGCACCAAAAAAGGTTCCGGACCAGTGTGCTGTGCCCGGTTCATTGAGCTTTCGGTTCACCAATTGAGTGTTAAAATTTAATTTTTAGTTGAAGTCTTCGATATTGCAAGGTCTTAAGTTTTGATTTTGATAAAATTTTCGAAAAATTCCCGATTTTGTCAGCCCAAAAGTCAATATGGGGCTAACAAAAACGGAACATTACTGTATTAAGGTATTATTCTCCAATTATTTTTCTGTAATTATATTAATTGTGTATTATTTTCGTGCTACTTTTTATTTCTGTGTCTCTTTTCATATTAGATATTTTACCTTTTTATGTTTTTTTTCAATTTTCTTTTTAAGTCGTCTTTTTGATATTATTCGTTGTATCATTTTTTACCAGATTTGCATAATTTTCCATGGTATTTGGTATTTTGTAGTTTTTCGAAGCTATTTTTGCATCATTTTTAATTTTTGCATCACTATGCTTGTGTTTTTCATACTTTTATTTTTATATAACTTTTATTTCATTTCATACTATTTTTTTATCTCGTTTGAACCATATTGCTATTATTTTAGTGCTTTTCTAGGTCTTTTCATTTTCTTCTAGGTATTATTACTCATTCATTCGTCAGTTTTATTTTATTGTGCCATTTTAGAGTGCAGCTTGAGTTGAGGAATATGCCACACTTGTTCTTAAATCCGTTTTTTATTCATTATTTTGACAGATACGTATTTCATCTTAAATTTGCTGTATCAAGTTCTAAACAGGCACTGCTCTCAAAGAAAATTTCAACATTTTTTCTGTATTCTAGAAAAAAAAAACTATCTCAAAAATGCTATGAACAGAGTAGAACTGTAATTTTATTAAACATAGAGCATCATCTGCAAATCATTGTGTACGACATCAAGCTTTAAACATAAGATGGGGCACGTGCCCCAATGTTCCTCAGCCTAGGGACGCCAGTGAGTTAACACTCGGCATCGCCAATTCACCAGGCGTGCTTGCTGGTGATTTCTGGCCTGTTCGGCAATATAGGAGGAATCATACCGAATCTATAGACTGGTCACGTAGACGAGCCAGTAGCGCCAAATAGTAGCTGAAGGAAGTCCGGTTGGAAAAAGAAATCCAACATAATCCTTTCATTATAACTCAATTTTTCCAGTTGCCCGGGAATTGGTCGAATCGTCGTCGGCGAAAGTAAATCGGTTATTTTTTCGATTTACATTCCGTGCAAAAGAATAAAAATGGTAGTATTTGAAAGGATGGCAGAGGCAAAAGTACGAGATCGTTGAAATGACAAAAAAGAAATAGTTTTCGAATTCAAACTGAATTTATTATGATAGCGTTTCAGTCTCCTGAACGGATACAATTACACTGTGAGTGAGACTGATTTCAAAAATATCCTGGTCAAAAAATTTATCAGAGCAAACCAGCAGCTAAGCAAAGTTTTGTGCATCCATGCAATAACTTTTCAATTGATCAGCATAAAATCGTCGAAAAATTCTTTGTCCGATGAGCAATTCCAATTTTTTCTCTTCTCGCATAGTAGCATCCGGTGAAAAACCGGAAACACCGGCCAGACGGCCGACGATGTGGCAATAATGTTGTCTTTGACACCGTTCCAAGAAAAATACTGACTTCGATTCCGGTGAGTTTCAGTAAGTTTTTCCACCGCCGCCCATCACGACCGGCGGACACCGACACGGGCAGAAATTATTGGGAAATTTATGTCGACAAAAGTATCTCGCCTAGCCGCCGTGTATGTGTGTGTGTGTAAGTATCTGCACGTTTAAGTAACTGTAAAAAGTTAGTCGCTGGGCGACGACGGCCAAAGTTGGCCATTTATTTTTGGCAACCATACCGCACAGTACACAGAATCATAAAGTTTGAAGACTGCAGTATTTGCGCTGTGCAGGCCCTGGCATGGCTCTCGAAAGGCACAGTGAATGCTGCCAAGTTTCCGAAAACGGCGCGACTGGACGCGAGACAGACAGAACTGCTGCGCTGCGGTGCAAGTTGCTGTTTAAATAGCAGTTATTTTCCGCATGCAAGAGTGCAATCACGGGAAAGACGACGACCGACGCGGGCACGTTCCGTCCGGACACGGCATTTATCGAATATCGATGCCACTTATCTCTCTCGCTTCGGAGAGGAGAATGCTCGCGCACATATTAAACGAGGGCTAATGAAGATTTATGCCGGCAGTTAGTTACTCAATAAGGGCGAACGAAGAGAACGCACCGGAGAAAGTGAGATTTTTATCGACCTCCTCGACTCGGACGCGGACCACAGTGAATGAGCGAGCAGCAGGCAATTGTTTTGCGAAAGTGCGTTCGGTATTCCGAGACTCGAAGTTGAACCGTTTTGGAAGAAATGCATTATTCATGGGACCATCATCAGCTACAGCTGAGTGCTAGGTTTTTATTTCCACTGCCCAGTTTTTGTCGTCAAAACAAAACCCTGTGCATGCTGTAGGTCCGATGTCCAACATCTAGCAGCAGCAGCAGCAGTCGGGCATTGATGGAAATCGATTTCGATTTGAATAATATTTGCATAAAGCGAGTGAGTGGAGCGCAACAAAATGGAAGAATCACGAATGTTACGCAAATGTGTGTAACGATCATGTCCACTAAAAAGGTTTAGTGTTTGTTTGCGCGATAGCAGTGCGGCGAACGAATGTTTACTAATTGGGCACTGTTGTGTAGAGCTGCTTCTTTTAATGGATATTTTAGGACAGATCGATCATTTTATGTTTCGTTTTTTTGCAATTGACTGTGAAGATTGTATGCAGGCTTCTTAAAGAAATCAGTTCTGATTTTCAAAATGTGCTTGACATTCCTGGTTGCATTCTTTACCTTTTTTAACTACGAGAATAAAATAGTCGAAAACGATCATTATCGGTTTTATGTGAATCCTACAAATAAATTCCAACGTGCTTTTTTACCGTCAAAACCTTGCTACACGTCGAAAAAGTCTTCGAGGACAATGAGGAGATGACGAACTTCTGCGTACAGCATGATGGCGTACCATGCTATACATTTCCCTTACCACAGTTGACAATTCTTGAAATTTTATTTTAGAGTACCTATTCTATGAAAAGAGGAGACCCAGATTTTTTTTAAATTACTGTTCGTGAAACCATAAACTATCCCCCTTTGATATTCTACGACAGTTCGATCTAACCCTGCACATGTCGGTACTAGAATCTCAAACCAAACCAGTCAAACTACCCGGTCATACAAAGGTTAAAATTCTTAGGGTTTTAGATATCTGTGGATTAGTATAGCTTACTCTTATAAAGTCTATCATTAAACAAAAATTACTCTTTCAACGCAAGCGGACTATTTTACATTTCAAAGTAAATTCTATAAACAAATCGCAGGAGCACCCATGAAACCCTACTTTTATAACAGAATTGTAGAGAAAACAAAGCATAGTTGTATCTTTCGTACGTAAAGAAATTGTACAGACATACAAATTACGTGTAATCTATCCATTCAAACCGGTTCCAATTTTGTGTGAAATGGAACGATCTACCTACTATTTGCTGGCAATAAATAAAATTCGCAGAGTTATATTAGCAGGAGATACAGAGCGCGATAGATCTCACGTAGGCAATAGTGTTGAAATTGTTCGAGATGGCAGGCGACTTGGATTAGATGAGCAAGGATCAAAGAGACATCGATTTTTTCATATTTTTCGGAAATTATAAGATTACTTAGACGCGTGGGGTTTGTTTTATAATTTTAATTAAAGAATAGAATACTTTTAGCAACGAAATAGATTGATCCCCCGGTGGTGGCAAATTACACTAGATTCCTGTTTCTATCGCACCGACTGAGTAGACAACGGTCTGTCTTCTAGGCGATTGAATTAGAGAGCAATGATACAAAAAAATAATTATCGTCGTCGAGGCAAGTGTGATGTGCATGGAATAAAAGCACTGGGAGAATAAAACAAACCTCGATATTGCACTACCTAATATAAGAGCGAGGCAGTAGTTTAATCAGTGGAACATTCGGGCACCAAACGAAAGAGCGTGGATGCGAGCACCACCTGTCATCGAACGACCCAATATACTTTTGGCTTAAGCTTCGAAATTTTGTGTTTCACCTAGTTTATCATTCCAGCACCTCTATGGTTTAAAGGTACATTAGTACCAGCGAGCCACATACCCTGGCGGGTGTTGTGGGTTCGAATTCGGTTATAATAGCTTGGTTCGACCCATGCACCTTCCAGCATTGCACAAAAGGTAGGAGTCACGACGACTACTTGTTAAGCGTAGCTACTAATAACCCCTTCCCTCAGGGGGGTTCCGTAGTCGCAAGGTTATCGAGTCTGCTTTGACAAGCGAGTGGTCGTGGGTTCGAATCTTAGTAGAATTAAGCCATTCGATGTCAAGTGACTTCAGCATGGGTTTATTCTCAGGCCCCTCCATTTACCCTTCCTTCATGCTGAATTCTATATTTACCCTCTGAAGCCTCTTGAGGGTGCAAATGTCCCTCCTATAGTTAAGTGTACTGGTCAGAGGAACGTAATGAGTCCTCGCCAGGGACGGCTATAATATGGGATAGTACTGGTAGCGAGGAGTAAAAGTGGGTAAAGTAGATCAAGCTTTGAAGGAAGGGTAAGCCCCAATACACACAAGCACGCATAAAATTTAATAAAAGCATATCGCTCATTCAATAGCGATTATAGCAAAAAGAAATGCAGTGCAGGTCATACAGCAAACACCCGGGCGATATCACAATAGATCAACTACACTGGTCGCAGTGATGAGTGCACACATGAAAAAACCCCTCCCCTCCCCCCTCCCTTACCTTTCCGCTCGTTCACTCCAAAATCTCATTACTTTCTTCTACCGTCCCTTCGTCAATTCTAAAAGAACTACCGTTTCGAAAAATATTAGGAAGAGGCGCCTAACATAGTTCTCGTCATCCCAAGTCCCTACCTAGCGCCTCCTCGTGGCCATACCTGAAAATACTCCAATTTGTATAATTGAGTAGCCAAGTTAGGAGGCGCGAGGTCGTGTGGATTTCAGTTCCTGAACTTACAACTGTAGTTTTAGGCAACCATTGAACCACAACACTTTATGTTCAAGTGTTATGCATTTGAATATACTAATACATTTGAAAATATTCTTGAGAATTCTTGATTTATCATTCATTCGTCGTTTGGTTCGCTTATCTTTTGTCTTTGATTGTTATTGTTTTTTTATATGTGTACTTTGTTGCCTATTGTTTTCGTCTTCTTATCGTCTCCTTGTTGTCTTTTTAACGTCTGTTAGTCGGTTTTCTTTCTTTTTCTTTTTTTCTGGCATCTTTATATCGTGTGTTTGTCTCGTTTCAGTAATTTGTTGTCATTGTTTATCGTCTTTTGTGGCGTTTTTAATGTGATGGCATCTTTTGGTCGTCATGTGTAGCTTTTAGCATTTTTTGACGCTATTTTGCGGTCTGTTTATTGTATCTTCATCGTATTTTTTGCGACTATTTACAGCCTTTTCGTCTTCTATTAGCTTTTATTGTTGCTTTTTTGAAGTTTTTTCTCGGCATCTTTTCATCGTATTTTAGTCATCTTTCGTCTTTATTTCAACGTCTTTTTGACTACTTGTCGTCACTTTTCGTTATCGTTTTGTCGTCTTTTCGTTATATTAATGTTGTCTTTTCGGCGTTTTTCCTCCGTCTTGTGTTCTATGCACTTTTCGTTCTTTAAAGTTCTGTATGCCATCTTTTATCGTCGTTTAACTGTTTTTCTTTAGACCAACCTCGTGTTTTTAGTATTGACCTTGAAATGCGGTCAGGCATATATATTAATATCTTTTGAAGCGGTGGTTCTATAATTTCAAAAAATATTTTTCTTTATTGCCTTTTCGTTATTTTTTTAACTTTTTTTGTTATCCTCTTTGCGTAACAAAAATGTAATCTTTTTGTTGCCATAACTCATCTTGTCATAACTTTTTCATCAATTTTGTTAGAACAACTAGTTTTCAAAAACTGCAAAAATTCGATGACGCGTTGATTTTATCCACCTATTATATTAATATCCACGATAACATTTAATGCGCATATGCCGTACAACTACGGAGACCGCAGAAAACTTTAACTGTTCTGCTCACCGGAGGTATTTTCAAGCTAACAAAGCTGGCCAAATGATTTAGTTTTGATCTGATGGCAGGTTTTTGTAGACATTTGTAGTTTTTTTACATTTCTTGTCGCAGTTTTTCCATCTAAAAACTGACGAAAAGATTATAAATAATTATAGAAAAGACGATGAAGATACAATAACTTTTTCGTCTTTTCTGTAAAAAAAAACGATGAAGATACTATAACTTCATCGTCTTTTCTGTAACCATTTATAATAGTTTTTATGTTTCTTTCAGCAGTTTTTGTTGCTGCTTTGAAGTTTTTCCGGCGTCTTTCGTCGTTCTTTTGTCGTTTTTTCGTCACCGTGATCTTTTCGGCTTGAAATGAAATACAAAGAAAACTATTCCAATTCCAATTCTACTATCTCTATTCATCAGAGTCTGTTTTCGAACTTCGAAAGTTGTAGGCGAAATGCGTATCGGTCGCGAATAAATATGGTTAGTAGAATTCAATTGGAATAGTTTTCTTTTTATTTAATTTCAGGTTTGGTATTCTACTAAGACGCTCCAAAAACTTCAATCTTTTCAGCACTTTTCCGTCGTCTTTTTGTTATCTGTTTGTGATATTTCCTTTGCACTTGTCGTTTTTTCATGGTCCGTTTGCCAACTTTTCGTTGTCTTTTGTTGTTGTTTAGCTGTTTTTTTTTGTCGTCTGTTCTTTGGTTTTTTGTCTTTTTTGCCGTTATGTTTGCTGTCAACATAACTAAAATGTTGTCTTTTTGTCGTTTTTACGTCGAATTTTCGCCATTTTTACTAACTTTTTTGTCAAATTTCCATTGCATTTTCATGGTTCTTGTGCCGTTTTTTCGTGTCTTGTTTTCGTATTTTACACTAATAAGGCCATTGCAAATCATTTTCAAAGTTTTTGTCTCCCCCCGTTGGAAATTGGCTTGAAAAATCGAGGGGCAAAAAAATAAATTGCAGGATATGAGTTAATTTTTTTATAAAATCAATTGTCTATGGGCTCTACAGCCTGAAAAACTCGAAAAATGAGTGTACAAGGTGAATAAACGAAGCACGAAGTAGAAATGGAAGTTCAAACAGTGGAATTTCCGAAACTCGGCCAAAAAAATTTTCTTTCGTTTTTGTCTTTTTGTTTGTAGATTTTTGCATGGAAAATAACAACGTATTTATTAAAAGCAAGAATAGATTTGGTTTTCACGTTTAAACTTTAAGTAAAAATACCTAAAATTCATATTTTTTTGGTCGATTAAAAAATTCTCTTTGTTTTTTTTTCGTCCCTCACCCACTTCAGTGGCCCAACACCGGAGGGACAAAAACTTTTTAAATATTTGTAATGGCCTAAACAAAATTTAATTTATATTACGAAACTAAACGTTTGATTTACGAACTCTTCTGTTGTTCTCTACCACTTAATAGAAACATAAAATCATTCCTGAATGTTTAGTACACATAAACAAGCGTATATTAGTACGAATCATTGTATTTGAAAAAATGCTATAAAAATCTAAACAACAAATATTTTCTGTTTAAAAAAAATTGAGCAAAATATCAAGTATTTTACCTGAAAAACTCCTAAAGTATTTTTTTTGGCACTAAAATCATCATAATCTGTTCAAAAACCATGAATTTCTTAAAAAAACTTAAAAAACAACTACACAAAAATTGGAAAAAAACAAGATGGGTTTTGAGACCATTCTAGCTTAGAAGGGCTAGGCTAAACGCCAAATAAAAAGAGGCAGCGCTAATTTTTTTCCAAAATCAAAACAAGTACACAAGTTTCAAGTATAATTCGAGTTTTTTTTTAAATTTTGGATTTGGATATAATAAATTTCAACTAGGATTTAGAAACTAGAACATAACATGAATTTTACAATGATTTGATGGGACCAATGAATTTGATGGGACTGTTCCACAAGGGAGCAACCTGGGTTAGTTACTATTTACACTCTACAAATGCGGGATGTTTTTTGTTTTCTACTATTAAAACAGGGTCAATCTAAAGATGAAAATTCTGTTTCTGTTTTGAAACTAGATTATCCGACTAGACGATTAATATATCCGTGGTCAGACGCAAACAAAAGTTATTCATCTTAGTTTGCATTTAATTGATGCGACTGGAGTTTCTTTTCAAAATCCAATCGAAATTCAACATAGAATTACTGAATTGAGAATTGTAACCTTAATAACAGACAAACAAGAGATTGGAAACCCACCAACTACAACTCACTTCACACTGTCACTTTACTTTTTAACTTTTCATGAAGAATTAACATTAGCTTATGGATATCAAAGGTCGTAGTGCTATGGTTGATCGAACTAACATCACAGCACATAAATTTAATCCAAGGGGACGAACGATCAAAAGTAACACTGTGCTAATGAAAATGTTTAACAAATGTTTTCCTAAAAAAACATTTAAGTTATGGCAATGCTTTGAAGGTGATTTCAGCCCCAGACGTCGCCGTTTCTCGTTCGATTCGGCAAATATTGGTTTGATCGTTTAGTGAAAATGTCACCCAATATGTTACGATGCGACGCGATGGCACGGCATTAATTGATTTTTTCGCAATGTATTCACCGACCGTGACATTTTTTGGCTGTTGTTGCTACGCAATCACAGGCTGGCAGGTTGCCTGTTGAAGGCCTGTTCGCATCGGCTGGCGATTCGACGAACGTTATGAGTAGATTACGCAGTGATTAGGGTGGATCAACCTTTGCTGTCGCGAACATCGGTCGCTCCTCTGCCAAATGGCACAAATGGACTCTGCGGGTTAAAAGCCAGGACATTGAATCACATTTGATGATCTTATTTATCATTTATTCAACAAGCTAGCCTTCCAACTAAAAATAACGACAACGAAGCTAATCCACCCTACAACGACGGTGATGCTTGCGCAAGCGACAAATTGCATTGACACCACTAGCCAGCGAGGTCTACACCAAGGATGTCGACGGTGCCGAAAAAAATAAAGATCGCGATAATTTATAGTCGCGCGAGATTTTTATTGTGCCGACCGCTCGCCGCTCGGTCGCCCCCCATCCCCGTTCGCAGTTGCCATCGTTTCGCCATACACACGATCCCGGAAATTTTCCAATCCCCAAATCGGGGTTGTCGGCGATGTGTGGCGATGGCCACGGTACGGTGTTTGCGCCGCCAACCGTGCCGTTATGCGCGTGCCCTCGACTGCCGGCCTGATCGTGAAGAAGGGAATCCCCCCCGCCCGACGCCGGTAGCGATGAATGAGCTTCAAAAATGTAAACTATCTGCGTGTTTCGCGAATACCAATGAATGCAAACACCCGCGGATAGAGAGAGATAGTGAGAAAAAAAAATTCGAGCGGTCGGCGTGAAGTGTGTCGAAAGCTGCGTACCGTCCCCGAAATTATATGGGTCATGTCTAGTCTAGTGCGAAAGTGCGAACACATTTGGTGAAGGCAGGATCGACTTTCGAGCCACCCATGTGTTAGGTTACGGTCGCTCAGCAGGTTAAAATTTCATTATTTGGAAAAAAATCGCATCAAAGTAATTTACTCATTCCAAGCAGTATTAAAAGAACATTAAACATTACTGCTGGAACGACTTATCCATAGTAAATAATCACAACGACGGATAAGTACTTGAGCGGAAGAGCTGCTTGAGTAATAATTAGAATTTATGACACGACTTAACATCCAGTTTAGTTCTCGAAAGCCCGAGCAAACAGTTGAAGTAGGTAGGTACTTTGAAGCAGCGAAACAAGTCCAAGTACTTCCGTCTTCAACAATGTCATATTTACATCATCATCATCATCAGTTGCAAAATTTCCACTTGGTCACTCACTGAGAGCTCCTCCGGAGTCCGGACCATCCATCTTGAACATTTATTTGCTCTTGTTTGCTGGGGACCAACGATCCGCACCCGGCGGCCTGCTGTTCCCGATAACTTGTGTCGACCCGCTCCATTTGCTGCTGCCGGCCACTCTCACTCTTAACCGGCAAACTGTCCAATTCCGCCGCTTGTTCCGCTTGCTCTAGATTTATGTCTATTTGCATTAATATTATTAAGTGTGACAGTTTTATTACATTAAATATCTTCTTTCCTCGGATCCAGCAGACAGACTCCGTTCCGTTTTCGTTCGTCGGCCGTCGTCCGTCGGTGTCATCGGCAAGTGTGTACGTAGCACAGTAATTTATGCCCAACTTGAAGGGCAGGTCGACCGGGTGCTGCTGCTGCTGACAGTCAGGCAGCTTCAAGAAAAAGCCCCTGGCAGGCACAATAAATTAGAAAATATGGCTGCACGTATAATTTTATCGTCCTTTCGCTTGGGCTCCTGGGGAGAGCCTGCATAGGTATATTGGCCAGCAGAGCGGAGGAAAAAATTGGAACTTCTGAAAGCTACCCTCCTTTGTAATACCGATGCATCGCGATACGACAACACAGCGGAGCGTAGGACTCTAAATAGGAGTTATTTCCTTTGGTCTACTTTGCCCCACCGAAAGACAGCAAGAGCTAGACTTTGCTGATGAAACTGGCCACTTCCTATTTTATGCGATTGTTTGCGCGACACCGAGACGCGACGCGGGGGCTGGCAGAGACCTGCTGCCAGTGAGTGGAAAACTTTTCGACTTACGCGATACATACATATTATTCTATGTGGCGGGGAATAGCCGGGGAAAGTTTTCTATTTTGTTACTCTCCGCAAATTGGCAGATGATTTGCTTTACGCCACGGCACTCGTAAACAGAGCAAAGTTACGGCTGTTTACGTTGATGATGGTGATGGAGCTATTAATTGATCGTTTGCTGGTTGGTATCGCCGGAAACTTTGCAAACGGTTTTGTGAGAGCAGCGCAAGTTGGTTGATACGCTGACCCGAACGAGTTGTCCATATTAATTGGGTTTGTCCTGAGGACCAACAAGGCGCGGCGCACGACGACGGGTACGGAAGGCGACCATTTTTTTGTTACGACCACGACACGCAGCAACTGGTGATTTAGTACCGTTTGATGCCAGTGTGGAGAATAGTGAGCGAGGTCGTTAAATCTGTTGCTGCAATAAGTCGGTGTGATTGTTCCGATTTAAAAATGCTACATAAACTTTGTACAATAAATGAGAGTATGTAGTTAGAACGAATAGAAACGTTACTGCTTAAGTTGGGCAGACGTAATTTCTATTTGTAATAAGTACAGCATCAGGAAAGCGTTTATTTAGAAATAATATTATTGGAACCAGTTAAGTCACATTAGGGGTTCCCCAAGGCTCTCACATGGGACTTATCTCTGCCTATAAAAGTGGATTTCTGTCTGTCTGCCCGTATGTTCCTTATAGAATCGAAAACTACTGAACCGATTGGCGTGAAAATTTGCATGTAGGGGGCTTTGGGGCCGGGGAAGGTTCTTATGATGGTTAGAGACCTCTCCCCTCACTAAGAGGGGGGCTCCCATACAAATGAAACACATATTTCTGCATAACTCGAGAACTAATCAAGCAAATGAAACAAAACTTGGCATGTGGGTGTTTTAGAAGACAAGATTTTTTTCTATGGTGCATTGAGACCCCTCCTGGTTGGTAAACGGCTGGATAATGCGCAATATAGACCCCATAGTGGTCGTTAGCCTCTTATCCAGCAACTCCGATCCCGACCTCCTCGTGGTACCAGCCGGAATACGAGCAACCTTAGCGGAGCTCGGGTAACCAACCCCGGTGGAAACTAAGGTCGTATACTAACCGGGAAGGAGGTATAGTGAGTCTCGGCACTATGAGATGGCAGCCTCATCGCGAGACTCGGTAGTGTTGCCCCAGTACGGCTACACACCTAAATTCAAAAACTAACAACATTCAAGCATATTCGGAGCGAAATATTCGGCATCGACCTAGGCGACGGAACAAGGACGACGAATGGAGACTCGGGACTTGGAACTGCAGATCGCTAAATTTCGCAGGTTGCGAGCGAGTGCTGATTGAACAGCTGGACCCCGCAAACTCGGCATCGTAGCTCTGCAGGAAATCTGTCGCAAATGAGAGAAGGTATGGAAGATCCGTGGCGGAAAGGCCCAGTTTTACCAGAGCGGTGGCGCTACCAACGAACTGGGAACGGGCTTTGTAGTGCTGGGCGGAATGCAGGATCGCGTGATAGATTGGAAGGTGATCAACGAGAAAATGTGTTTATTGAGGATAAACGCCGTTTCTTCAATTATAGCATCATTAACGAGCACTGCCCGCACGAAGGTAGACCCGCCGATGAGAAAGAAGCGTTCGAGAGGTTGGAGACTACGTAAGACAGCTGCTCGTCACGGGACATCAAGATCGTCATCGGGGATATGAACGCCCAGGTCGGTAGGGAAGAAATGTATAGACCGGTTGTAGGACCCCATAGCCTGCACACCGACACAAACGATAACGGCCAACGATGTATAAACTTCGCAGCTTCCCGAGGCCTGGTGATCCGAAGCACCTTTTTCCCGCGCAAGGATATCCACAAAGCCACTTGGAGATCACCTGACCAACGTACAATCAACCAAATTGACCACGTTCTCATAGAGGGCCGGTTTTTCTCTAACATCACGAACGTACGCTCCCGTTGGGGTGCGGATATTGATTCTGACCATTACCTAGTAGCAGTACATGTGCGCTCAAAGCTGTCCACCGTATACCGGACACGTCAAAGCCGCCCTCCGCGGCTGAACACCAGGCAGCTAGTTAACCCGCAAGCTGTCGAGAATACGCGCGAATACTGAATGAGGCACTGCCTTCTTCCAAGGAGTTAGGTGCTTCAAACCTCGAAGACGGCCCAGCTAGCACCAACTCGTATATCAATGTACGAAAATTATCGTAAATATCTGTTAACAGATTCGAAATCGTAACTAAAGCTTAATAAAGTGGGACCAAGTTGATTTTCTGTCGTATATAATGATAATAACTGGCATACATACGATTTTCAGCACAAAATCGTATAGCAGTACGGAGCGAGTCGCGCTTAATCGTATATTATCGTATATAAATAATTATACAGTCGTAACGCTTAAAATTATTCGTAATCACGTATATCGCCTCTAAAATAGTACGGATATGCCAAGTTTGTGCATCAAATACGATTTATTAGCATGTATGTCTGTACGTAATACTGATTTTTATCTTTTTTATACATATGAAAATGCTAGCTGGGGGGTGGGGCAGAATACGCTCGGCCATCGGAGAGGTCACTACCACGGCACTAGATATTGAGCCTCGGAGTACACAAAATGATTGGTTTGATGGGGAATGCCAACAAGCGGTGGAGGAGAAAAAAATGCTTGGAAAAATTATCTAAGTATTGCCACTAGAGAGAACCTGGCCAAATACCGACGAGCTAGGAACCAGTTGACCACGATCCTGAGGAGAAAAAAGCGCCAAAAGGAGGACAGAGATCGTGAAGAATTAGAGCAACTATTCCGAACTCATGACACGCGCAAGTTTTATGAGAAGGTGAACCAAATTTGGAAGGGCTACACACCGAAACCTGACACGTGAAGGGACGAGGGAGGGAATCTAATTACAAACGAGCGCGAGGTGGTCGACAGGTGGAAGCAGTTCTTCGATGAACACCTCAATGGCGAAGTCGCAGAAGGAGGCAGAGCGAAAATTAACCTAGGAGCGCCCATGGAAGATAGTAATGTCCTACCACCTGATCTCCAAGAAGTCAAACGAGAAATCAGGCTGCTGAAGACCAATAAAGCCGCTGGGAAGGACCGCCAACCGGCAAAGCTTCATAAACATGGCGTGAAATGCTAGCAAAGATTCTACACGGGGTATTTCGAGGATTTGGGAGGAGGAAAAGCTACCGGAAGAATGGATGGAAGGAGTGGTTTGTCCCATCTACAAAAAGGGTGATCGGCTAGACTGCTGCAACTATCGTGGTATTACGCTGGTAAACGCCGCCTACAAGGTACTCTCCCAGATCCTGTTACGCCGGCTGTCACCGATAGCACAAGGTTTCGTAGGGAATTATCAGGCGGGTTTCATGGGGGATCGCGCAACTACGGACCAAATGTTTACTATCCGACAGATCTTGCAGAAATGTCGGGAGTACAACGTGCCCACGCACCACATCTTTATCGATTTCAAAGCAGCATACGATACAGTCGATCGAGACAAGCTATGGCAGATAATGCACGAACACGGTTTTCCGGACAAACTGACGCGAATGATCAGAGCTACATTGAATCGAGTGATGTGTTTCGTACGCATTTCTGGGACACTCTAGACTCCCTTCGAGACGCGACGAGGGTTGAGACAAGGTGACGGTCTATCCTGCATGCTGTTCAACATCGCTCTTGAGGGGGTGACCCGACGAGCGGGCATCGAAACGAGAGGCACGATTTTTACCAAGAGTAGCCAACTTCTAGGCCTTGCAGATGACTTCGATATCATTGCCAGGAATTCTGCGACGGCGGAGGCAATCTACGCCGGACTGAAAGCGGAGGCTAGGAGAATTGGGCTAAAACTAAATGCGTCGAAGACCAAATACATGAAAGGAAGAGGCTCAAAGGAAACAAACGCGCGCCTCCCACGGACGGTAACCGTTGACGGCGACGAACTAGAAGTGGTAGAGGAGTTCGTGTATTTGGGATCGCTGGTGACCGCGGACAATAACACTAGTAAGGAGATCCAGCAGCGCATCCAAGCGGGAAATTGGGCCTACTTTGCTCTTCGTAAAACGCTACGATCAGAAAGCGTACGCCGCACGAAGCTAACAATGTACAAAACCCTTATTAGACCGGTAGTTCTTTATGGACTTGAAGCCGTGACGCTGCTCACGGAGGACATACGCGCCCTTGCCGTGCTCGAGCGGAAAGTGCTGCGGACGGTATTTGGCGGAGTACAAACTGAAAGCGGAGAGTAGCGAAGGCGTATGAATCACGAGCTACAGGCACTGCTTGGGGAGACTCCCATCGTACATCTAGCGAAAGTTAGCAGGCTGCGGTGGGTCGAACACGTCGTAAGGATGCCGGACGACAGTATTCCTCTTCAATAACCCCACCGGCACCAGGAACAGGGGGGCCCAACGTGCACGATGGCTCGACCAGGTCGAAGGCGATTTACGACTTCTGAGACGACTAGGAAATTGGCGACGATGAGTTGAATGGAGACGAGTGCTTGAAACAGCACGAGCCACCCCGGCTCTATATTGAAGAAGAAGAAGAAGAAGAAGAAGAGGCACTAGATAAGATAAAAATAGAAATACGACAAATAAGTCATTCCGGAATATCTGCTATCGGTGCTTTCGGGGCTCCAAATTGGTTGTTTTATTCCGTGAAGTGTCCAAGTACGTAGGAGGACCCCAATTTTGGATGTTAGGAACGTACTACTTCATGATACAGTTTGTTTACCATGCATTGGGTGCATGCAGAAAGGAAGACACTGTAGGGCAAAGTGGCGCAGAACGCACGCACCGCTTAAGCAAAATATCATTTTGTAGTAGATAGTTTTGATTCGCATTTACTTAAAAAGTGTAGAAAACAAATGTGGCTTAAATTGTGACAAAATGTTGCTAAAACGGGTATTTCCATGAATTTGAAGCGGCAGCCAAAAATATATGTAAATATCTGTGGACTTACGTTGGCTTGCGTGACGTCATGAATTGATCGAATAAGGTGTAAATTTATATGCTTAGTATGGTACAAAGGATTTTGCTGCATTGAAACATTGGCCACAAAAACGATGCGTAGTTGTAACGAATAAATTTTAATATAACAGTCTTCTAAATCGCCAGATCCCGACACAGGATGGAATCAGCCACGTTGACATTAATCGCTATCGCCAAATATAAACACATCACAACCAATAACTCACTCAACTGAAGCTCACAACTGATGACAACCTGCCATCGCATCATCATCGGGGGGCGGCGGTACCAATGAAACGGAAAAAGCCGAAAATAAGCATTCATCATCTGCCTCTCTGCACGGAGCCCAGATTATCTCCGATTATTCAAACGACCTCAATCACTCAAACGCCCCGATAATCGTCCATCCACGGTGTTAAATAGGCAACGCGGATGATGTACATCTCTTCCACCGAATGCACTACCCATCCATCCGTTCATCGCCGAACCTGTCTGCCTGCCTGCCTGACCATGTGCCCGCCTGCCCGTGCTGACTGACACCATTAGAGACGGTAGTAAATCCTAAACCTCGATGATCCGGACCTAACCTAGCCGGCACATTAGCGCTGGTTATTGGCCGGTCCATCGCCGCACAGTAACGCGCCTATTCTGTGGACCCGACGCAACTCTTCCTTAGAGGAAAATTAGATGCGATAGATCTTCACGGTCCGCTGGCGTATCTGAAGTGAGAACTTGCCGATGGGCTTCGCTAGGATATGTAGATTATCGCCGCCGCCGCCGTTGCTGCCAAGATGATCTAGCTAGACAGACAATGATGGTGATGCGGTGGTGGTGTGATGATGATGGTGATGATGTTTTATTTTCTTTTCTCGGCTCACCGCTACCGAATAAGTGTTTAGGTTAATTAAATCGAAGTGGTACGGGAAATTGAATCTAATGTGGGCATCCATCCGTACGCGGAAGATAGGGGCGGTAGTTTTTCGCAACTTTGCAAACTGTGAATGGGCTGTGCGCTGCGGCATGAGCCGGTGAGCTGGAAAGCGGAGTTGAACGCCTGCTCGAGGTTCGCGAACGGCGTGAAGGTCAAGCGCAACTTGATCAATCAGGAAGAGATTGGCGCGCGATGTGTTGATGTTGACGCTTCGGGTATTTAGTCATGGCTTTAAGCCGTCTGTCATTCGTGAGTGTTAATTTGATCGTTTGAATCTTTCGAACTAATCTTAACTTGACCTGCTAAACAACATGCTTCAGCTCATGTTTTACATGTCATCAAACAACTTGAAACAAATGTTTGCCCGACGCGTACGATGGGAAGACGAGCGCTCACCTCGAGGGACGCGGTTTTCGATATCTTTTGTTTTTTTTTTATTTTGGCAAGGCACATACGTAAACAGTGGAAGAGCTTTCACGCCAAACGGCTCGGTTAGACTTGGAGTTACGGCCCGATCGTATGGGTGGCCACCGTTTGTTCTTTAGCTGACCAACCAGGACCAGATAGCACGGCGCAGCGAACCGTTCGAAAGTCACTTCACGATGCTAAACGATTTCTCTTTTCTCGCCGTCAGTTCCCCTTTTATTCGGCTTTATGTGTTATTTATCACTGTTTTAGTTTGCTTTTGTTACTTTTCCCATTTTTTTTTCGTTCCCCATTGGAGCCAACTTCGGCGGTCTTTTTTATCGCCCCATTCTACTACGCCCCAAAGAGCTCTGCCTAGCCCATCCGATCCGATTGAAAGAAATATGTTATTTCGAATTAGTAGTCCGTGATATGATGATTGTTTTGTTTTATGGTTTTTATTTGATAACATGTTTGGTTTGTGTTACCACGCAGGAAAACATACACAAAGGCACTAACTTGTGCGCGACCAGCGACCATACCAGGCGAGGCCCCAGAGAGTCGATACCATTTATCGATGCTCGCGTTTGCTTGCTGCGCCCGGTGCAGGTCGTAAATGTGACGCAGTTTAACCGCATATCGGCGGCGACGACAACGACGACCATATTTCGAGTCCATATTCGAGGAATGATTTATGAACTCGTAGAGTGGATCGCTGTTTTGGCGCGGCTTTGTCGCAGCGGTCGATTCCGGCTTTGAAAAAGAAGCTTCGACCGAGCGAGCGAGACCCGGCAGGGTGATTTTCGGCTGAGCTCAGCAGCAACACGATAAATAAGCTGTGCACTGTAGCTAAATTGGAAGCTTTTAACAGATTTAACGATTTCCAGGAAATGAAGAATTTGGTTTCGCCAACATCGAACTCGTGATGAGGGTGTTTGTGTATTTGACAGAAGGTGAGCGACAACTTATCTCGTTCTGTTGCTGGTGATGTTTTTCCCTGTTTGTGTGTTCGAAGGAAGATTTCAATCTAGATATTTTCGTACAAGCACCTTGGAAAAAGAGTTTGACTAATGGAAATGATGGAAACAAAGTTGAATAATCTCGAAAGATTATTTTTTGTTGTTGAGCGAAGGTGATTTATTATTTTCAGATTACATTTAGCACGATTTAATGTCAGAGTTGTCAGATAATAATTGATCAAAGAGTCCTGCTTGTTTTTGATTCGCTGGCCGTGAGAAAAATATGAACAAATGTAGTTTTTATTTTAGTTTATGTTGAAGTTAAAATAATTTCTCAGCGCTGTGCCTGTAATCATTAAGTTTATTTGTTATTAAGCCTATTAAACTAGTTCAACTATATGGATTCCAGTATCTAAAACTGGGTTTCAAATAGAGAAGTTGCATGAAAATCACTAATAACTTTTCAGTTTGATTAAATATTCCATAATTTAAATGACCGTCACGAAAATATGAAAGATTTTGAACGCTAACAGCTCTGACTGAAGTTTTTGGAGCGTCTTAGTAGAATACGAAACCTAAAATTAAAAAGAAGAAAACTTATCCAATTTAATTCTACTATGTATATTTTATTCAAGACAGATACGTATTTCGTCTACGACTTGCAGGCTTTCACAGTGTCTGTTTTCGAACTAAATTAGCCAAAGCAATTTTACAGTTTTTATAGGAGATAGATCTCGTGCCCATATCTCCTATAAAAACTGTAAAATTGCTTTGGCTAATTTAGTTCGAAAACAGACACTGTGAAAGCCTGCAAGTCGTAGGCGAAATACGTATCTGTCGTGAATAAAATACACATAGTAGAATTAAATTGGATAAGTTTTCTTCTATTTAATTTTAGGCTAATAGCTCAGCCAAATATGACTGTATGTTGAAATTTTGGATACCGATCGATTCATAATAGCTGTATGTGGTTTTTATCATAACTTTCTCCTTCAATCCCTAAATAGCGAAAATTTCAAGATCAAAAGTCCCATTATCTTTTCTTTGGTGATCGTCTTGCTTCACAGGCAGAGACGACAGTTAAATAAACCATCTATTTACTGTGATTTTGATTTCTCTCCTTTTTTAAAAAAGTGATAGAGTCTCCTTGTCCAAACAGGACAAAAATTTTTTACGACGAAGAAGTGACAAGTCCCAATTAGTCGAAGTTATTTTACGTGGGACCATTAAACCAAATTGGTATAGGTTGTCGGTACTTGGGAAGTGCGCCTGTAAAAGTGCCAAAATATGCTTGTGCCAAAAGGCCGAAGATTATTTACGACGATTAAACCACCAGAACAACAGTAGTATTGTTGTTGACGTAGGACTACTTCTTTGTTTACTATACTGGGTAGCATTTTGTGAAAATGAAAATAAAAGTGTAACGTTTGAATGAAAGATTTCAAATGCTTATACCTTCTAAACTACTGAACGAAACATAACTATTAATATGTCGTTGGATAGATAAAATATCCAGCAATTATAGTAATATACGTATAATAATCCTTTATACGCTTAATGTAAATTTTAAAGGTTAAATTTAGATAACACGGAACGCAAGTGGACAGCACGGTTGGCTAGCGGGGGCATACTGCAGTGATAGTTGCCAGTATAAGCTTTTCGGTGCAGGATACAGTGAATCGATGCCGATAACCTGCATGCTTGTTGCCATCAGGGGTGTGAAATTGTCAAAATTTGGCGTAGTAAACATCCATGAATGGCGACAATTCTGAAGTAGCCTATATTTCGAAAATAACAGCTAGTAATAGTAAAATTAGAGCTAATCGGCAGTGTTTAATTGCTTTCTGATTAGTTTCATTTGTGTTGAGATGAATCAAACAGTAAGAAGGTACCAAAACCAATAAGTCGGACATGGACAATGTATGATAGTTTGACACCCACACCACCTCTCTGGTTGCCATTTCTGCCAAAAGGGAAATAGATCCGACTGGCACGTCATATTTGCCATGAACGTGCTTTGGATTTGATGTTATTTGTAACCAATGGCCACTAACGAATTAAATAAAGGTTAAATTAAATTTTTCGTAATCTGTGTAAAACATCAAATACATGCCACTTTTGTGGCGTTCCCCTTAAACTACTATGCTACAACGCTGTAAAATTACTTAAAATATTTTCTGCTGTTGCCAATACATCGAAGTTGAAATTTTCATCTTAAAAAAATCAATTTTATATTCTATAATTACTTGATGTTGAAGGCCACCAAGGCCGATTGATGAATGATATCCAAATTTAGCTTGAAACCACGGATGGTTCGATCACTTTGACTCAATTTTGATTCATTTAACAGTACCGTCTCAGCCGAGCAAAATTTGACAAAGTGATGTATGGGACATTTGTAGAACTAGTTATCACTTGCAATTTTGCTGAATAAAATTTTGCTGTATATTTTGTAGTTACGACGGTACAATGCTATTATCCCATTAGTAGCTAGGTGAACGTTCATTTAGTATTTCACTAATGAGTGTAAAATACTAAATGAAATAAACAATTGCAATTGGTTTTCAGCTCAAATACCAACATATACTCGTAGTTGTAACGTTAATTTGGAGAAGCATAACAGAGATATATCGATTTATTCTTGGGGGGGGGGGGGAGGGGGGGTGGTGCACATTATACACATTTCCCCTACGACGGAAATAGCTCAAAAAATACGATGGAAAGACGCCAAAACAGCGACAAAGAAAAAAAGGAAAAAAAAACAAAAAAATACGATAAAACAGCCATTTTAAAAGTGTGAAAAAGATGACAAAACACGCTAAATGAAGGTGAAGAGAAGACGAATATAGTAATGTTCCGATTTTCTCAGCCCCATGTTGTATTTTAGGCTGACAAAATGGGGAAACTGACAAAATAATTTTTATGTATTTATTTATTTTTCTTTAGCTTCAATATAACACATTGATGTGCCCTGCTAAATTTTATTACAATAAATTTAGCTGAAGACAGTAACCTTCTATCTCTTCAGCAAAGATAAGAAAATCCTATTTCTGAATTGTTAAAATCAGGTTTTCTATTTTAGCTGTTTTTATGGTTGTTGTATGACTTTTTCCTGTTTTACAAAGTTGTACAAATAGTAAAAATACACAACATTGCTGAATATAGTATACCACTATCTTTGCTTGTTTATGAATTGTAGAACTTTTACTAGAAAAATACCCTAACTTTGACTCCGAATTACTCGCAAAAAATGGCATCATTTTATTCAAAAACTCTCTCCAGGGAATAGTTGCATGCAGACTGAAAACTTTTATAAATCACTAGCTGACCCGACAAACTTCGTATTGCCACAAATTAACCTGTGTTGTACATAAATCATGAATCTCGGATGATCTTTGTCACAATCACGAGTTTTGCAAGCCCCCCAGTGGGCGGCGCTTCCGACGGCGGGTCACCGGCAACACTCGCGACCGTCTCGTCCTGAATGATCTAGTATTACTATAGATAGTTTTTGTGGTCTCGTTATTGAATAATATTTTATGGAGGAGTCTCGAGTTTCTCGAGTTCGATTAGTTTTTGAGTTTCGCAAAAATTTCTGTTTTATTTGTATGAGAGTCCATATCCCCCTACCACAGGGGTGAGAGGTCTCTGACTATCGTAAAATAAATTCAAGACTCCAAAATCTCCCACATGATAAATTTGGTTCCATTTGCTTGATTAGTTCTAGGGTTATGAGGAAATTTGTATTTCGTTTGTATGAGAGCCCCCTCTTAAAAAGGTAAGGGGTCCTAATTCATCATAGAAAAAATGGTTGCCTCCAAAAACACCCACATGCCAAATATAGTTCCATTTGCTTGATTAGTTCTCGAATTATGAGGAAATTTGTATTTTATTTGTGTAGAAGCACCCCCTCTTAAAGTTGGGAGGGGTCCTAATTCACCATAGAAAATATTATTGCCCTCGAAAACTTTCACATGCCAAATTTGGTTTCATTTGCTTGATTAGCTCTCGAGTTATGAGGAAATTTGTATTTCGTTTGTATAGGAGCCCCCCCCCCCCCTCTTAAAGTGGGGAGGGGTTCTAATTCACCATAGAAAATATTCATGCCCTAGAAAACTTTCACATGCCAAATTTGGTTCCATTTGCTTGATTAGTTCTTCAGTTATGAGGAAATTTGTATTTCATGTGTATAGGATCCCCCCTCGTAAAACGGGGAGGGGTCCCAGTTCATCATAGAAAAAATTTTTGTCTCCAAAAACAACCACATGCCAAATTTGGTTCCATTTGCTTAATTACTTCTCGAGTTATGAGGAAAATTGTGTTTCTTTGGTACAGGAGAGGGGGGGCTCTTAAAGTGGGGAGGGGTCCTAATTTACTATAGAAAATATTTTTGCCCTCGAAAACCTTCACATGCCAAATTTGGTTCCATTTGCTTGATTAGTTCTCGAGTTATGAGGAAATTTGTATGGAAGCCCCCCCTTTTAAAGAGGAGAGGAGTTGTAATTCCCCTTATAAAGAGGGGAGGGGTCTCAATTTAACATAGAATAAATTCTTGTCACCGAAAACACCCACATGCCAAATTTTGTTCTATTTGCTTGATTAGTTGTCGAGTTATGCAGAAATTTGTGTTTCATTTGTATGGGAGCCCCCCCTCTTAGTGGGGGGAGGGGTTTCTAACCATCACTAAAACCTTTCCTGGCCCCAAAGACCCTCTACATGCATATTTTCATGCCGATTGGTTCAGTAGTTTTCGATTCTATAAGGAACATACGGACAGACAGACAGACAGACAGACAGACAGACAGACAGACAGACAGACAGACAGACAGACAGACAGACAGACAGACAGACAGACAGACAGACAGACAGACAGACAGACAGACAGACAGACAGACAGACAGACAGACAGACAGACAGACAGACAGACAGACAGACAGACAGACAGACAGACAGACAGACAGACAGACAGACAGACAGACAGACAGACAGACAGACAGACAGACAGACAGACAGACAGACAGACAGACAGACAGACAGACAGACAGACAGACAGACAGACAGACAGACAGACAGACAGACAGACAGACAGACAGACAGACAGACAGACAGACAGACAGACAGACAGACAGACAGACAGACAGACAGACAGACAGACAGACAGACAGACAGACAGACAGACAGACAGACAGACAGACAGACAGACAGACAGACAGACAGACAGACAGACAGACAGACAGACAGACAGACAGACAGACAGACAGACAGAC
This sequence comes from Sabethes cyaneus, assembly GCF_943734655.1. Taxonomy (NCBI): domain Eukaryota; kingdom Metazoa; phylum Arthropoda; class Insecta; order Diptera; family Culicidae; genus Sabethes; species Sabethes cyaneus. The sequence continues at coordinate 47,661,358 of NC_071355.1, forward strand.
AGACAGACAGACAGACAGACAGACAGACAGACAGACAGACAGACAGACAGACAGACAGACAGACAGACAGACAGACAGACAGACAGACAGACAGACAGACAGACAGACAGACAGACAGACAGACAGACAGACAGACAGACAGACAGACAGACAGACAGACAGACAGACAGACAGACAGACAGACAGACAGACAGACAGACAGACAGACAGACAGACAGACAGACAGACAGACAGACAGACAGACAGACAGACAGACAGACAGACAGACAGACAGACAGACAGACAGACAGACAGACAGACAGACAGACAGACAGACAGACAGACAGACAGACAGACAGACAGACAGACAGACAGACAGACAGACAGACAGACAGACAGACAGACAGACAGACAGACAGACAGACAGACAGACAGACAGACAGACAGACAGACAGACAGACAGACAGACAGACAGACAGACAGACAGACAGACAGACAGACAGACAGACAGACAGACAGACAGACAGACAGACAGACAGACAGACAGACAGACAGACAGACAGACAGACAGACAGACAGACAGACAGACAGACAGACAGACAGACAGACAGACAGACAGACAGACAGACAGACAGACAGACAGACAGACAGACAGACAGACAGACAGACAGACAGACAGACAGACAGACAGACAGACAGACAGACAGACAGACAGACAGACAGACAGACAGACAGACAGACAGACAGACAGACAGACAGACAGACAGACAGACAGACAGACAGACAGACAGACAGACAGACAGACAGACAGACAGACAGACAGACAGACAGACAGACAGACAGACAGACAGACAGACAGACAGACAGACAGACAGACAGACAGACAGACAGACAGACAGACAGACAGACAGACAGACAGACAGACAGACAGACAGACAGACAGACAGACAGACAGACAGACAGACAGACAGACAGACAGACAGACAGACAGACAGACAGACAGACAGACAGACAGACAGACAGACAGACAGACAGACAGACAGACAGACAGACAGACAGACAGACAGACAGACAGACAGACAGACAGACAGACAGACAGACAGACAGACAGACAGACAGACAGACAGACAGACAGACAGACAGACAGACAGACAGACAGACAGACAGACAGACAGACAGACAGACAGACAGACAGACAGACAGACAGACAGACAGACAGACAGACAGACAGACAGACAGACAGACAGACAGACAGACAGACAGACAGACAGACAGACAGACAGACAGACAGACAGACAGACAGACAGACAGACAGACAGACAGACAGACAGACAGACAGACAGACAGACAGACAGACAGACAGACAGACAGACAGACAGACAGACAGACAGACAGACAGACAGACAGACAGACAGACAGACAGACAGACAGACAGACAGACAGACAGACAGACAGACAGACAGACAGACAGACAGACAGACAGACAGACAGACAGACAGACAGACAGACAGACAGACAGACAGACAGACAGACAGACAGACAGACAGACAGACAGACAGACAGACAGACAGACAGACAGACAGACAGACAGACAGACAGACAGACAGACAGACAGACAGACAGACAGACAGACAGACAGACAGACAGACAGACAGACAGACAGACAGACAGACAGACAGACAGACAGACAGACAGACAGACAGACAGACAGACAGACAGACAGACAGACAGACAGACAGACAGACAGACAGACAGACAGACAGACAGACAGACAGACAGACAGACAGACAGACAGACAGACAGACAGACAGACAGACAGACAGACAGACAGACAGACAGACAGACAGACAGACAGACAGACAGACAGACAGACAGACAGACAGACAGACAGACAGACAGACAGACAGACAGACAGACAGACAGACAGACAGACAGACAGACAGACAGACAGACAGACAGACAGACAGACAGACAGACAGACAGACAGACAGACAGACAGACAGACAGACAGACAGACAGACAGACAGACAGACAGACAGACAGACAGACAGACAGACAGACAGACAGACAGACAGACAGACAGACAGACAGACAGACAGACAGACAGACAGACAGACAGACAGACAGACAGACAGACAGACAGACAGACAGACAGACAGACAGACAGACAGACAGACAGACAGACAGACAGACAGACAGACAGACAGACAGACAGACAGACAGACAGACAGACAGACAGACAGACAGACAGACAGACAGACAGACAGACAGACAGACAGACAGACAGACAGACAGACAGACAGACAGACAGACAGACAGACAGACAGACAGACAGACAGACAGACAGACAGACAGACAGACAGACAGACAGACAGACAGACAGACAGACAGACAGACAGACAGACAGACAGACAGACAGACAGACAGACAGACAGACAGACAGACAGACAGACAGACAGACAGACAGACAGACAGACAGACAGACAGACAGACAGACAGACAGACAGACAGACAGACAGACAGACAGACAGACAGACAGACAGACAGACAGACAGACAGACAGACAGACAGACAGACAGACAGACAGACAGACAGACAGACAGACAGACAGACAGACAGACAGACAGACAGACAGACAGACAGACAGACAGACAGACAGACAGACAGACAGACAGACAGACAGACAGACAGACAGACAGACAGACAGACAGACAGACAGACAGACAGACAGACAGACAGACAGACAGACAGACAGACAGACAGACAGACAGACAGACAGACAGACAGACAGACAGACAGACAGACAGACAGACAGACAGACAGACAGACAGACAGACAGACAGACAGACAGACAGACAGACAGACAGACAGACAGACAGACAGACAGACAGACAGACAGACAGACAGACAGACAGACAGACAGACAGACAGACAGACAGACAGACAGACAGACAGACAGACAGACAGACAGACAGACAGACAGACAGACAGACAGACAGACAGACAGACAGACAGACAGACAGACAGACAGACAGACAGACAGACAGACAGACAGACAGACAGAAATCCTTCTTTATAGGTATAGATGGTTAAAAGCACAAAAGTTAAACAAAATTTATAGGCTGACAAAATCTGAATAAAAAGCTGATAGAATCGGGAGTAGACAAAATCGGGAGCTGACAAAATCGGAACATTACTGTATACGACAGAGCGGCGACTAAAATGCAGTTGTTGTCCTGATAGCAAAAAAGGCGAACGAAAAATAGCAGAAAAAGCTACCAAAAAGCAACGAAAAGGACGGTGAAAAGACGACGTACAGTTGGCGAAAGAGGAAGAAAGGAATACAAAATGACAACGAAAAGACACCAAGACATGCCAATGAACAAGACGACGAAAAGAGCACAACACCGCCGAAAAATACTAAAAGCGCAGGTCAAAAAACGACGAATTGAATAGATGGTAAAAGGACTATGAACAGATGACAAAAATACCACGAAAGATGACGAATACAAAGAAAAGACAACATCTTTTATTGACAAAAGACGGTGAAAAGTCGTCGTAAAGACAACAATAAGATGAAGAAAACTCGACAAAAGAAAAGACAGCGAATGGACGATGGAAAGATGGTGAAAAAGTGATGACAAGTAGGCGATAAGATGATGAGAAAAACCTGATTTAATCCACCTAGTGGTGAAAGGAACCTTTGTTATACGGTATTACTTGCTATTTGAGATAGAAATCGACACGTTTGGTTTACATGAAATTTTTGGAAATTGAATAAGTTTACAAAATTTGAACCAAATAGAAGCACTTATAAATTTTGATAGTTCTTTTTCTCATGAAATTGCTGTGTAAGTTGTTACTAATGAGGGTAAGTTCAAGTAAAAGTAAGTTGTAAGATGAAATATTATTCTTTAACATATATATTGCGTAATAAAGGACTAGTTTGTAGGTTTTTGAACTATGCATAATTTCCTGTATTGCCATTCTATTTGATTCACAACAATAAAGTTTTCTCGAATAAATTTCATCAATTTTTATTAACCTGCGGTTACTCACGTTGTTGTATTTTGTACACCATGTGTAGGTTTTTGAATGCCATAATGTTATATAGTTACAATTCGTGTATTACGTATATACTAACGTATATTCTTCAATAAACTTGTTATGAGCAAAATGTGAGAATTATTCAATGCATTATTACTTTAAATTGTTAGGAAAATAGATTAGCATAAACCGACATCACAGAAACGAAGCAAGTAGCATGTGAGGTGTACCGCAATTGGCCCCAACTGGAATTTTCTTTCGTTTCTTCATATGGAAAAATGGTGTCTGTGTGCAGCCAAACTACCAGCAAATGTAAAATGTTTAAAATGTATCCGTCTGTTGGTAGTCGAGTAATTCGGGGTCAAAATCAGGGTATTTTTTATAATCAAAGTTCTACAGTTCGTAAACAAGGAAACATAGAGGTATACTATGTTCAGCAAAGTTGTGTATTTTTATTATTTATACAACTTTGTAATACATGAAAAAGTCACACAACAATTACAAAAAGAGCTTAAATAGAAAAACTGATTTTTCAAATTCATATACAATAAATAAGATCTCTTCGTTGAAGAGATAGAAGGTTACTGTCTTCAGCAAAATTTCTTGAAATAATATGCTCTAAAACTTTGCAGAACACATCAATGTGTTATATTGAAACTGAAGGAAAATAATTTTTTTATTTCACTTTTAGGGGGATTAATCAAAATTCAAATTCTAACAGACGATACAGCTTTCAATTTCAAGAAACTCTTCCAAAGGTTCGATAAACTTAAAACCAAGTTTTCCTAGTCAAAACTCTAGTGCGCACGTTTTCTTTGGTTTTAGGCTATTGTGCGCGCGAGTAACTGTGTTATAAAAGTTGGCGCGAGTGTTCGAAGGTTAATATCTTTTGACTGGTAAAACCAATTCTTATGAAATTTTGCATATATATTCGTAGTGTGACAACCTCTCGTTTGATATTAAAATAATTGAAATTAGGTTATTTTTCTTGGTTAAAATCATTATAAATTATTGTTAATTTTGGTGTGGTGTATTGAATTACTCATAACTTTCAAATTAAACATCCAATCAAAAACCATTCAATAGTGATCTATCCGGCTATATTACCTGCCAAATGAAACTAATAGCACGTAAATCGTATTGGCCATCTCTGAGAAACAGGCGATCATTTGAACCTTGTCAAAACTGGTTTTTTAAGCATAACTTTTAAACCACTTGTTTGTTTTCAATAAAAATTGGTGTGAAGTTTAGCAATAGTAAGAGCTTTTATTTGGTGCTAAGATCGATGAAATCGGTTATGTGGTTCCGGAGAAAATTGTGTCACGTAATTTTCACATTTTTGCTTATAACTTTCAAACTAAAAGTCAGACCACGAAACCATTTAATAGTAATATACTAGGTAAAAATACCTTTCCAATAAAAGTTATAGCAGACGAATCGGTTCGGCCATCTCCGAGAAATAGGCGATTGAAAATTGAAGCGCACACACATACACACATACACACACACACACACACACAGACATTGCTCATTCGTCGAACCTGATCGATTGGTATATGTGACACGGCCCTCCGGGCCTCAGATCGACTTCGTGTTTTTCGACCAATTCCTAAACCTTTGTTATATTGTATAACAAAGGTAAAAACGTAAGACAACAGAAATGGGATGAAAAACGTCAAGAAAACGCCAAAACATCGAAAACCCAACAAAATACTGCGAAAAGACTATAAATAAATGCAAATAGGCGATGAATAGACAATAAAAAGACGGTGAAACAGCAATAAAAAATGCCAAAAAAGGCTGCTAATGAATTAAAAACGGTATTAAAAGCTAACAAAAATGCCACAAAAGTCGATAAAATATAACAATCAATCGCTGAAAAGAGACAAAAAGACGATGTAACGTAGTGTTTGTCTATGGAATCGTTTACCGAGTGAGTTTAACAATACCAGAAGTTATCAAATTTTTAAAAAATCTTGTAAATTGTTCTTTGTCACATTAAACTAACCTGCAGGAGTTGTTTATTGATACATAAACTTTGAGAACCAGTAGGAGGTTATTTGTGTTACAATGATATATGTATTATAAATAAAAGACATTAAAAACAAAGATGCCAGAAGAACAGATATTAAAATCAATTGAAAAAGACTGACAGACGTTAAAAAGGCAACATAAGAACGGTAAGAAGAGGATACCAAGAGACGACGCAGTGTACATAACAAGATAAAAGACGAGAAACTAATCTGAAGTTTTTGGAGCGTCTAAGTAGAGTACGAAACCTGGAATTCAATAAAAAGAAAACTTATTCAATTTAATTCTACTTAGTATATTTATTCTTGACAGATATGTATTTCGCCTATGACTTGCAGCCTCAGTAGTTTGAAAACAGACACTGAGGAAGCCTGTAAGTCGTAGGCGAAATACGTATCTGTCAAGAATAAACATATATAGTAGAATTAAATTGGATAAGTTTTCTTTTTATTTAGTTCCAAAGAAATTAAAGACGAAAGCAATAAACTAAACGTCGAAAAATGAAAAATGAAAGACGAAAAAAACAAAGACGAAAGATTAAGAATGAAATTCGAGAGTAACCGCTATTGAATAGTTTATGTTAAGTCTCGAATGTATTTGCCCTGTCAAAAAAAAATTAATAACTCCCAAAAATTTCTCGAAGGAACCATAAGCGTCGGTTAAATTTTAATTCGAACTAAAATTTGAATAAAATTTGTTTTTCTTTAAATTTTAAAACAAAATTATAACTTTTGTTGCGGTAATTAAAACACAGATGGTGTTCTTCAATAAAATCCGGCAGCACTGCTCCCAGTATTTGGTCGAGCGTGATATCCAATTATACCACCAATCCGTCTGCTATTTTATAGTCGAAAAAAAAAAAACTTTTGTAAAGTAAATGTGTGGAAAGTGTTAGAATTGGGAAATCGTAACAAAATTTGATATTATACTGTAGAATAGAAGATGTACTGGTGGTGTAATGACATGCTTGACCGGAGATTGGTAGTTGTAGATTCGAGCGTCACCTTCGCTTAGTCGATCTTTTTAGCTTAATATCAAACTTTTCAACTAATCCGATTTTTAATCTTTCCCATTAAGTATCTACTCTTTCTAAAGCAAAGTGAAAGATTGACCTTGTATTGATAAATAAAAGAAAGACAAAGATAAAATTATTAAAATATTAGCAATGACCTTCATTCGAAAGGATTATTTCGTGATTCTTAAGGCCCAATGCAAACAATGCATACGGATTTTACTACGTTGCGGCAACTTGACAGTTTTTCCATGGGGTTTTTGTCAAATTTCCGCAACGTAGTAAAATCCGTATGCATTGTATCTGGGCCTTTACAGTCTGTTGACGAAAAATAAATGATTTTTTTCGAAAATACTCGTTCTCGATATGTGATGTAGTGAAACAGACGTATCCAAAATAACTGGATGTTTATTTCAAACTCCAACAAATATAAATTTCGCTGTTGATGGCAGGTTAGAAATATCTCTAAGAAACTGCTTTGAAACTATTAACACCACCACGTGATGATGAGTCCGCGTAAACCGCGGACTGACCTCTGAGCGATGATAATGAAGTTTTCACGTTTTTTTGGCCCTCTCGCGCGAATTTCTACCGCTCGGCGGATAGCGTCACTAAACTTGGCTGGTCATGGCAGGGCAGGAGCAGCAGCAGCAGCAGCCAAGGTTATTGGTCGTTCACCGCGCAGCCTAGGACAGCCTAGGAGAGGACGTTGTTTTGTTAAAAACGAATAACGATCGAAATTAGTATTGGACGCTACGGGAACTATTCTTCTCGAAATGGAATAAAAACCTCTAAGCTGGAGGAGCTTTTGGTCTAGGATAGAGAAAAACGAAACTCGTAAAATTGAATTAAACTACAATAAAATTGATGAGCAAGCAGACCCTTCGGAAGGCGCACGGCGGCCGTTCCGGACATGTGTGCTGCAAACCGAGACGGAACGAATCTTCTCTCGAGCGAGTGGATTGGGTTCTAAAATGGGAAAAACACACATGCGCTTGTTTTGACTGCTCGTATACATAGCAAATCGGCACTACAGGCTTGAGTTCCTAGGCAAATTAGTATAATTTGTTACGCGTACATAGAGGCAATATTTACCTCTCGTCCCGGTTGAGTGACGAAGCGATTGACTGCTTGCTCCGCTCTTGCAAGTTACTAAATACTTGAACCGAACCGAAGTGGGGTGAAGGTTGAGATCCGTGGCTGGTTGTTGCCGTTGCCGCTGCCGCTGTCGTAGACGGAAAGTGAGCAGCTCGGAGGCAAATGTCACAATATATCGCACGCTAAGCGGATTATCTCGCGCCGGCTCCATCGGGTTAGACAATAAACGTCAACACCTTCGTTCGGTGCAGGCCTGCCGGGGTATTAGTCGAACGAACGGTACAAAGTTTAGTGGAGCTCTATTCTATCTGTTTTATGATTTCTGATAGAAAGTTCAACAGCCCTAGGGGGACTTAATTGGTTAGGAAATGCACTCCCATCAATGAATGTGTCGTACATTGCATAACTGTGCAAGACCGAATCACGACAATGTCACAGTACTGTCAAAACTCAATCGATCAAACTCCTATTGAAGTCAGACAGTCGATTGCAACAATCGATTCAGTCGTTCAATCATGCTAGCAAACGGGCGGTATGTTTACTCGGGGTGATTTAATTCAATGGCTAGCCTTTTTCTCTTCCTTTCATTACGTTCCTTAATGGAATGATCAAATAAACGAAGCAGTAATCATCGTAGAACGAACGGTATGGCGCGCACACAAAAGCTTGGAGGCGAAATTTAAATTTGTATGCACCTATTGCTGGTGAGGTCTCTTATCAACCGACGACGACGACGACGACGACAACGACGACGACGGTGACGATGACGACAACCGCGGCAATCAGCAAGCCCGACGAATCGGCCGTAATTGGGAGCATGGGAGTTTGACTTTTTTCCTCTGTCGTACACATGAGTTGCGGTCGAACGAAGAAACCGATTGGTGTTAAATAATAGCCCCATCCGTCATGCATTGATACTTGTTCGTTCCACAATGAATGGGCCGCATTGGATGCAAATGAGGCTGCATTGTGCAGCGTATAATCATCGCACTGCACTGCACTGGCACTGGCCTGGACTGGCAGGACGAACGAACGTACATGGTGGTTCGAACGAACGGAAGAACGATGATTGATGACGGCCCAAAGCTGCTGGTTTTTTCGGTTCGAGAAACAAATAGTCATTAGTGTGGAATCAATGAGCCCGATAATGCTTACGGCGGCGGCAAGAAGGTTGTGAAAACGATTGAGAATGAAGAAGGTTTGAACAGGGTCATCGATGTCGACAGTGTGTTTGTAATTAAAAGTGGAAGAAAACATCTAGAAGCATCTCTGAAAATTGCCAATTTCCCAATCTCCATCAAACGACAAATAATTTGTATGTAAAGGGAAATAATCCGATAATGCCAAATTGTCCTCTCCGTTCAGGGTGCAACGTAAAACGATAGCGGCACGGTATGGGTCCTTCCTATCAGTCAATTATACTGCTGTAATTGATGGCAAAGCATATGTATGTGAATCGTGTGTTCGTTACCACTATCATTACCAGCACCACCAGAGTGGTGCTGACAGACAAGATTGTCGACAAATAAATGGCTCGTAGGTACCTGCCGGTTGAGCAACAAAACGATATGACCGGGATACACGGAAGTGAAATGATGAATGTTTCTAAATTGCATCGATCGAAACGATGCGGAAAGGTTTAACGACCGTGACTTATGTTGGACCATCTTCTCAGGGAGTGAGACAGTTGTTGTGGCACATTCACTGGTTCACAGTCAATCTTCTACTAGATGGCGTTTCTAGTTGTTTTTTCGGACTCTTTCGAGAATTGAAGCGAGCATCAAATCGAATCAGAAGCAAACGCTGCGCACTCTTACGTGAGCCAGTGCGAGAAGTATAGCATCCAACGCTTACGCCGTGTACAGGGACGTTAAATGTACTGATTGGTGACAAACATTTGAAGGCATTTACCATTTTTTCTTGTTACCAGTCTTGCGATATGTTGCTGGTACACAAGCACCGAAAAGAAATGCTAGGACAACGAAAACATCTTTTGTTCTACGTGTGGTACACTCTTTGGTATCGGGGAGAAAATGTCAGCAGTCAGCAGAGATACTTTTTGTATGCTCTTTTGCTGTTGCGCTCGTAAACCAAATATACAGCTTTCCCCCAAATAACACGGTTTTAAATAAGAAGGTCCCCAATACACCTTGTTTTCTATCACTTCTCCATACTATTCCAACTACAACTGTAAGCAAAAAGCGGCAAATGCATGTTATTTCTACACGACATTCTGTATGAATGGTCAGCTCACGTGCGAAAATGTTTGCTAATTATCATGTACGTATTCGGGCTAGTATCGACACTTACAGAGCAATGGTGTTGATCAAGAGTCTGACATGGCATTGCATGCTGGTAAATGTACAGAAAAAGTGTAACCGTTTCGGTCCTTGACTATGTATGCATATATTCTGTCATCTACACACTCGCGAGCGCACAGTCTTGTAGCGCCTTCCTGCACAGTCCGCTCACGAGACAAGCTAATGCCAACAGCTCGTGAGCGCAAGCGGCACAGTAGGATGAACGTACAAAAATGTTTGACTTACTTCTTCTTCATCTTGCGCCATCGCTTACACACGCGGGTAAGGGTGAGGGCTCTCGCGAGCGATGCGATATCTGCATTGTAATGACAAGTTAAAGCGACAGTCGTGGCGGAGTACTCTAAAGAATGCTTTTTATTCCACAACTGTATAAAGCGTCTACAGCGTACAAAATATTTAAACCCGTTCCAAAGAATTTAAAATAAATCTTCGAAAAAATAGTCGAGTAAAATACGACTGAGTAAATTTCGAAAATCACAGAAAAACACGCATAAAATCCGCGTATAAATAGTTGCGTAAAAGAGTGTAAAAAGCGCCATGATGGCGAATTCGGTGAAGTATCGACGAACATGGAATTAATTGACTACGAATCTACGGAGAAAAAAGCGTCAGAAGGATGACAATCCCGTTAAGGTCACACACTGAAGTCTGATATGTCTGATATGGTAGAAAACGAACGCGAGGTGGTTAAAACGTCAACAGGTGGACGTAGTTCTTCTTCGTAGAGCATCTCAACGGCATGAGACATTGCCGAAATAGCTGTGGAAGCTTTTTTGCAGGCATAGTCGACGTGGGTTCCGAACTTGAGTTTGTCATCGACCACGACTCCCAGGAGTTTTAAGGACCGCGTTGACGAAATAGTGCAGTCCCCGATGCTGATATTTGCTTGCTGCACCGACTTGCGGTTGTTCACCACGATAACCTCTGTTTTATGATGCGCTAACTCCAGTTTCCTGGAGCGCGTCCAATCTTCAACAATGCTTATAGAGTGGGCAGCCGTCAACTCGACCTCTCTGATAGATTCACCGTAGACTTACAAGGTGATGTCGTCCGCGAAGCCGACAATCACCACCCCTATCGGGAACATTAGCTTCAACACCTCGTCATACATGACGTTCCACAACATCGGACCCAGTATAGACACCGGCACTTGGACGTTCCGAAGCGAGTTGGCTATGGAGTCCCAGCTAACGTTATTAAACGCATTTCTCACGTCGAGCGTGACAACTGCGCAATAGCGGATACCTGTCCTCTTGCGCTGGATTGCCACCTCGGCTGTCTTAGTGACAGACAAGAAGGCATCCACCGTAGATTAGCCTTTTTGGAAGCCGAATTGGTTCCTTGACAGACCGTTTATACCCTCAGTGTACTGTACGGGTCTGTTGAGCCATCCCACCTTCAGCTTAGCCACTTTCAGGGCTGCATTACCGTCTACCAGTGGAAGTCTAATAGTTGCTACCTGGGTTCCCGCCGGTCCCTTACGCAGACGAACTGCCTCGATAGTTACCACCACGTTACATAGCTCCTTGAGAGCTCGTACTAGTTCGTCCGCTTCAGTGATCTCGTCCAGGTTTTTAAGCTGGAGAGTCATCTCGAGCGTTAGTGCGCGAGTCTGTACGCTATCGCTGAGGACCTTTCCTGCCAGTACTTTGTAGGTAGAACCCTTCTCAGTGGCATTCTTTTTGAGCTCAAGGACCATGTCGCTCGTGCGAGAGCGGCGGATACTCCGCACATCTGCGCCAAAACCCTTGAACTGATCGTCCCCTGTCATGGCCTTCAAAACTTCCGAATATTTCGGCCCCTCAGTTTTGAGGATAAGGGCATCGCCTTTGCTCCTCTTTTTTCTAACCACTTTCGGTGGAGCTCGATCCTCCTCTTTCTTCCTGGCCTTCTCCTTTTTCACTAATTCCCACTGATTGTCGGACGCCAACTGCGTCTCGTTACCCTCAGTGGGTTCTTCGGTTGGCTTGCGACCCTTTGCGATCAGGCGCTTCTTCGGGCCCGTGGGAGTTTCTTCCCCTGGGGACTGCCTTGCACGTTTGGTGGATACCTTGTTGTCGTTGGACTGCTCCGTAGTCGCGAGGGCCACGGTGTGGTCAGATATTGACGGGCAGGCATCCGTTTGCAGACCTCGATTCAAACGCCTTCTCGGTCTCTTTCGGCAAAGGCATGGATCCCGTGTGTCCAGTATTCAACATCGCTATTGAAGGAGTGATCCACCGTGCGGGCATCGAAACCAGCGGACCAATCTCCTGCAAAAGTAGCCAATTCCTAGCTATCGCAGACGGCCTCGACATCATCACTAGACACCGTGGGATGGCAAAGGCGATCTTACTTACTTACTTACTTACTTACTTAATCAGCTCCAGGCCGTGGTTTCCTCTGCTGTACGAAGAAGTCGTCTCCATTCCACTCGGTCCATGCCGCAATTCGCCAACCACGTAGTCTACGTAGGGTCCACAGGTCGCCTTCCGCTTGATCGATCCATCTTCCTCGCTGCGCGCCCCTCCGTCTCGTTCCAGTCGGATCGTTATTGAGAACTTTTTTAACCGGGCAGTCGTCCAACATCCTCACGACATGCCCAGCCCATCGCAGGCGACCAATTTTTGCGGTATGAGCGACGGGTGGTTCCCTAAGCAGCTGGTGAAATTCATGGTTCATTCGCCTCCTCCACGTTCCGTCTCCACGAGTATAGTCCATATCTCATGGCCGTGTAGGACTACCGGTCTAATCAGCGTCTTGTAGATTATTAACTTCGTGCGGCGGCGAATTTTGTTCGATCGCAGCGTCCTACGGAGTCCAAAGTAGGCATGATTTCCTGCCATAGTGCGTCTTTGTATTTCTCTGCTGGTGTCGTTGTCTGCGGTAACCAGTGAGCTCAGATACACGAACTCTTCTACCACCTCGATTTCATCATCGTCTAAATGAATCCGGGGAGGGAGGTCAGCATTCATTTCGCTAGAACCTCTTCCTTTCATGTATTTTGTATTCGATACATTAATGACAAGTCCAATCCGTTTGGCTTCAGCTTTCAGTCCGATGTACGTTTCCGCCATCCTCTCAAAGGTACGTGTAATGATGTCAACGTCGTCAGCGAAACCAAGAAGCTGGACGGACTTCGTGAATATCGTGCCACTCGTGTCTATACCCGCTCTTCTTATCACACCCTCCAAAGCGATGTTGAACAGCAAACATGAAAGCCCATCACCTTGCCGTGACCCTTTTCGAGATCCAAACGGACTCGAGACTACCCCTGATACTCGAACAACACACATTACTCGATCCATCGTCGCCTTGACCAATCGCGTTAGTTTGTCTGGAAATCCGTAGTAGTGCATAATCTGCCATAGCTGATCTCGATCGATCGTGTCGTACGCCGATTTGAAGTCCAAGAAAAAATTATGCGTGGGCACGTTGTATTCGCGACATTTCTGCAACACTTGCCGAAGCGCGAAAATCTAGTCCGTGGTGGCACGGGCACCCATGAATCCCGCTTGATATTGCCCCACGAACTCACAAGGAAAGTTGGGAGAGTACCTTGTAGGCGGCGTTCAACAGTGTGATTGCGCGGTAATTGCAACAATCCAACTTGTCGCCCTTTTTGTAGATCGGACACACGATGCCTTCCGTCCACTCCTCCGGTAGTAGCTCATCCTCCCAAATCTTGACAATGACCCAGTGCAGCACTCTAGCCAGTGCGTCACCACCGTATTTTAGTAGCTCGCCGGGTAGCTGATCAGCCCCAGCCGCTTTATTGTTCTTCAGCGGACCGATCTCTTCTGCTACCTCCTGGAGGTCGGGGCCTGGTATTCTGTCGTCTTCTGCACGTACTCCAAGATCTATTGCCATATCGTCACCTCCAAGTTTAGCTACATCGGTGTTAAGGTGTTCGTCGTAATACTGCTTCCACCTCTCGATCACCTCACGTTCGTTCGTGAGAAGATTACCGTCTGAGTCTCGACATATATCGGCCTGCGGCACACAGCCTTTGCGCGAACGGTTTAACTTCTCGTAGAACTTCCGTTTATCGTTAGCACGGTACAGTTCTTCCATCGCCTCGCGATCTCGATCTTCCTGTTGACGCTTTTTCCTCCGGAAGCCCGAGTTTTGCCTGTTCCGTGCTTGTTTATATCGCTCCACATTCGCCCTCGTACGGTGTTGCAGCATTCTCGCACGTGCTGCATTCTTCTCCTGCACTAATTGCTCGCATTCGCCGTCGAACCAATCGTTTTTTCGGTTCGGATTCATTGCACCTACTGCCGCTAGAGCAGTACTACCGATGGCGGTCTTAATGCCTTTCCAACCATCTTCAAGAGTTGCTGCGCCAAGTTGCTCTTCCGTTGGTAGTGCTGCTTCCAGCTGCCGCGCGTATTCCTGGGTGATCTACTCCAGACTAAAAACGGTGGCTAGGAGGATTAGGTTACAAATCAATGCGTCGAAAACCAAATATGTGGTGGGAAGAGACTCCAGAGAAAGCAACATTTGTCTCGTACGGACAGTGACTATTAATGGCGATGAACTGGAAGTTGTTGATGAATTCGTATATTTGGGATCTCTTGTCGGCGGTGAGACAATAATACGAGTAAGGAGATTCAACGACACGTTCAAGCTGGAAGATGAGCCCCAGTAGTCCTCTAGAAACTTGAGATTGTAACTTTGCTTACGGAAGACATACTGGCCGTATTTGAACGAAATGTGTTGCGGAGTATTTTTGGCGGAGTACAAACGGATAGCGGAGAGTGGCACAGGCGTACGAGCCACAAGCTACAAGCAGATTTTCATCGCATCCCATGCCCATCCCGTTAGCCAGAGAGAGATTCCCATCGTACATCTGGCGAAAGTTGGAAGACTACGATAGACTGGCTAAATCGCAAGGATGCGTGATGCGTGCTTGCGTGTGTCGAGACGCTCAACGAATTGGCGACGAGTAGCCCAGGATCAAGTACAGTGAAGAAGCACTCTTGATACGGCAAGAGTCACCCCGACTCTTTACTGCTAGAAGTAAATAAGAAGCAAGTAGTCCCATCGTCAACAGCAACCTACGTTCCATTTTCTAGTTTCATGAGTCATTCCCAATATACATACTATGACGTCAGTAAAAACTAAACTAAAACTGACTCATGCGAAACTGTCGCCGATTGCTATCAGATTTCTACCAATAATCATTTTCTTAGTGCCCAATAAAGATGCGATATCACAAACTCGTTCAAATCTAAAACTTGTGCATAAATTGTCTTGAACGTTAGTTTTTATCTATCACGAGCCCACCGACCGGTCTAAGCGCCTGGAACAAGCGCATCATAAATCAATTTCCACCTCATTCCGTGCACTAATGCCTTGTCCAGAACGGGAATTCATTATCTAAATTAATGGCAGAACAACCATCCGCAATATTTTACCGTGGCCGTATCAACGCCGTTCTAGACGTTCACGTCCCACAACCCACAACGCGTCGGATCGGAGGTCGTGTTAGGCAGCCAAAATCAATCCACACCAGGTTGCTGGTTCGGCGGCTGACGGAAAGACAGACAAGTCGCAAGCCAATTCGACAACCGAAGACTTTGCCTACGCCGCCGTCGTTTTGCTGTTGCGGTTTAGTTGGCACACAATTAATCTTATAAATATTTACTTCCAAACCGTAATTTACATAAATACTCGATATCGCTATATCTGCCGCGCGCGCTAGCCTTCATCTTCGTCGTCGTCATCGTCTTGGTCGTCGTGGTCGTCGCTCGTCGGGTTCGCCTTCGGGTTTCCTTACATGCAGAAGGGTTTCAGTGAGCTGCGTTCGATTCAATATCTCTAGACGGCTACCCCAGCCAGACGGCTCATCGCTGATAGTACTCACACGGGAAAGGCGCGAGGAAGCAGGGTAAATTCACGACCGGTATAATTTATGCGATTTCATTCGCTTCTTCTGCGCGCTTCGTTTGCCACTTCCACCAGCCAGCCAGCCAGCAGAGCCATCCGACTGCCGTGTGTGCGACGACTTCAAGCTTCTGGCTGGCAAACTAGAGGAGGTTCTCGTCGCGGCATAAAACGCCATAAAACCGACGCGAAGACTGGTAGACCTCGGTGGTTTCATATACTGGTCGACTCCATTCGACGCCTAGCTGAGATCGTAATGACTCTATATGAAGCATAAATTGGAAATGGTTTATTCTGCGGCGAACCGCGCTGCGCTTCGATACCTGGTAATTACTTAGGCCGGCCGGCCCGAGCGACCAGCCAGCCTAACCGCAGTGTACATGATTTTCATCGTAGGAAAATCATCGTCGCTTGTGGAACTTTGCGCGGATGATGAGCTAGCCTAACAACGCAACGGCAGGAGGTCCGTCCAACTAGCCCGAACAAATTGGTTAGTATTACCGGATGAATTGTTGAAGTTGGACTGCACTCTAAATGTGCGAGTGCATCGAGTCGACCAACACAGAAGACAGAGCGGAGCAGCGGAGGGGCCAGCACCAGCAGAAAGAGTATGCTAATCCGTGGAATTGGGCAGAATAAGTGGTTAACGATTGTGACAACTCTGGTTTCAGTTGCAGCATTTACGATGCCGGGTTCAGAACAATTTGCATCAGAATTTTAATTTCAAATTTCAATTAAAAGCAGGAGAGCAAATGTTAACAACATCAAGCTAATATGTCTCTCTTCAGTGGAAATTGTTTAACTAAAAATCTTTTTGGTCAACACATTTTGCGGTTGCACTAGAACACAACACGGTGGAACAAACGCGGGTTAGGGGGGAAGGCAATTTGTTTCCGCGGTGTCACTCTCACGTATGCAAATCAGTTTGCATCAGCAGCTTAAGTGAGACAGACCGACGAAGAAGGCAACGGCCGAAGCAAGCGACAGGGAGCGACAGAGAGCGGCTCAATGCGCTTTTGCATGACATTAGCTAATTTGACGGTGCACAATTAGTCGGTCCAGCAGCTGCGATTGCGACGTGGAACGATGTTGTTGTTGTTGGTGCTGTTGTTGTTGTTGATGTTGTCGAACACGTAAGTGCACCGTACTGCAGTTTTCGCTTCTCTGTCGCCACTTCCTCGGCATCATGAGACCAAATTGTGAAGTAGAAGCTGCGACGGAGATCATTGGGGTGCCGCCGTTGCCGTCGTTTTTTTGCGCAGCAATGTCTCTTGTTACATTTATTAGTGTTGCCAGAGTCAGAGCAGAGCGCTGAGCGGGACAGTTAATTGAAATGTGCCAAGATGATGGTTATTATTGTTATTTCCTTGTAGTGGATTTTTATGCCAAACATCCAACGTTCACTGCGAGGATACCTGGCGTCGGCGCCTGTCCGATTAAACTAATTGGCGTCCGATGTAATGGGCCTTGATCATGTCATTTTTCGCCGGCCGCGTCCAAGGGCTTGCCAAGCGGCCGTGTTTTTGCTTCCAACATCCAACACCCATGTCGGAGACAGAAAATAGAAAATTACTGCCACGTTTCATATGAATCTAACTAGGAGGGAGGTAAAACTGCGCGAGGAGATTACTTTTGAATTAGCGCCTCCCATTTAAGCGAATGTCAGACCTTATTCGCAACAATACGACGCAACAATCAGCAAACCCTTGGTCGTTCCCTTATTATGAAATGCTCTCAGTGCCGGCAGTTACGGTTACGGAAGATGTTGAAAAATTTTAGTATAAATTATAAATGCCCATAATTGAGTATCACGTAAAATTTTACGACTTACACACGTGTAGATTTTTCAATCAGACAACGACACATTCACACGAGTGTTGGTACCCACTTGCGTTGCGTTGTTTGCGAATTGCGACCCATTTTTAGTAAGTACAGTTAAGGACAGCTATAATCATCATTATCAAACATTAACGAACTGGTTCTGACAAAATTACACTATGTGCCAATTAACTGCTACTTTGCTACTTGGCAGAGGTATCAGCTGTCACCATGCTCTACAAGGTAGCCCATAAAAATGTACTTGCCCAACAACGACAATTCGAACAAGTTGGGCAAATAGTGGTTGAATAAATTACATGAACTTTTCTTTTTGGTCAACTAGTGATACTTTTAATGTTACATCATAATAAAAGAAGTAACCAATAATTGTGTGACAACGAGCGGACAGATCGACTTGCCCTAGGAAGAGTAAAAGAGCCCAAACTCAAATAAAAAGAAGAAAACTTATCCAATTTAATTCTACTATGTATATTTTATTCACGACAGATACGTATTTCGCCTACGACTTGTAGGCTTCCTCAGTGTCTGTTTTCGAACTCAAGTTCGAATTTTAGGTTTCGTATTCTACTAAGACGCTCCAAAAACTTTAGTTTAGAGTAAAAGAGGTTATGAAGATGGAAAAAATTGATGAACTAGTAAACCACTGACGAACTGACATGACACATAGAAGAAACCCTTTAAAACCAACGTCCTACACATTTTGATTGCACACTAGCACCCTCTGTTATGCATGCTGCGGAGTAGCTTGCATTTGCGAGGATTTATGCTGCAGGGTTTTTACATTTGTATGGTTTTATACTGAAAATTCGAAGCATTACTCGCGCGCCGCGGTTTTGCCATGCTGCGAAATATGCTTTTTTGAAAAATATGTGGTTTTTGATTGGACGATGGAATTAACGCGAGTATCTCGTCTGTTTGTCTGTGAGTAAACTATAACATTGCAAAGCGTGGAATAACTTTACAGGTTGAACTCAGAACTTATCAGGGGTCTTGTGAAGCCTTGATGTAATCAGGCTTACGATTTGGTGAAAGTTGTACGTGAAAATTTTTTGGGATTGTACTGTAACTCATGTATTTCTTCGGGTTACCATTGCACAGTGGTCCAAACAGCGAAATACGTGATCGTTTGATATAGCGCCGAAACGTGAAGTTTTTCGCATATAATGCCTTTAGGAACATGGTATAAAATGGTATAATTGGTATAAAAAGCCCCTTCTTGTGAGAGAAATCGAAATATTCGAGATACAGGTTTAGTACTTTCGGCAAAGTTGTAGTAAATATCAACACAAACAACTTTGTTAAAGACACCATACTTGTATCTCTTCAAGGAAATTGTCTATGAAGCGTTACTCATGGACAAAGCCTTCAAAACAGTTTTTAAACCCTGAGTTATTCTGGCCAACTTTTACGTGTTCAAAGTGTTCTAGAAAGTTGTTTATCTTGCTAAAATCAATGTTTTTGTAGAACATTATTATACGTGATTTTCTGAAGTTTCGGAGATATTGAGCTTTTTTGATGAAAAATAGTACTTCTTTGATCTTAAATATTTCCCAAGGTGGCAAATGGTGGCTGTACAAAAGTACAACAAAAAATGTGTTTCTTATATTATTTTTTGTTTGAGTAAAGTTAATTGCTAACTGCTTGTCAATTCGTGTTTTCTAATTAAATAGTTATTTAGTCATTCCGAGAAAATTCGGTCTTCTGTGACTGTTGTTGAAATTCGGCTATTTGGATTCCGGCCATTCGTGATCAGGGATGCCACATATAATTCTGTTTTTTGTTTGAAAAATCTGTACGGCGAGGAAAAATATCTGTGCAAAAATCTGTCCAATGCAAAACAATGAGAGTGAAAGAGGTAGAGAGTCATTTTGCTGACTATTTTCGTCTCTTTCATTCTCATGTAAAAGCTCAAAAATCTGTTTAATCTGTGTAATTTGGCGAAAATCTGTATTCTATGCATACAGATTCTGTACAGGCGATTTCTTTCGAATATCTGTTAAACACAGAATAATCTGTGCGAGTGGCAACCATGTTCGTGATTCGACTATTTGTGTTTCGACCATTTGGTACCAGCCCATAATGAGTGCGATCTTTTGAAAAGACACCAATCGAAGGTATTGAACAAAATAGACTTAAGTTATTTATTTGGAAGCTTTTCTCTTATTAATTGCGTCAAACAATTTTAAGTCTACATTCATTTTCGAATCGAAAATAGGCGAAAAAATTGCTGGTAATTCAACTTGTTAGAAAGAGATTGTCAACATAAACAAAATGGCGTTTATTGCATCCGAAGTACATTTTAATTATTCTATAAACATGACTGTGATGGATTTTTAAAGCAACCATAACTTTTGAGGATACAAACAGATACAGTCAGTTGACACTTGCTTTTAAAGGTTTTTTGTTGTAGGTAGACACATGGTTTCTTCGGCAAAGTTGTAGAAAATATAAAGGCAAACAACTTTGCTAAAGAAATGACATTTCTATCTCTATCGAGTGCAGAGCTATAGAATATTTTCCTTGAAAATTCTTTAAAAATTAGTTTTTCATACTTAGCTTATTTTCGTTGCATTTTACAAGAATATATAGTTTTAGGCGATTATTGAAGGACTCAAAACACCTGTTTTTGCAGAAAGTTGCAAAACTCTAGGACCTTTCCTGACAAAGTTATCGCTTATTTAAGCTTTTTTCCTTATCTTTTCCATATCGCGAAACACATAAAACAAGCCAAAAGCGATAACTTTGTAAGAAAAGGTCCTAGAGATTTGCAATCTTCTGCAAAAACGTCTATGTTGAGTCCTTCAATATCGCCTAGAACTATATATTCTTGTAAAATGCAACGAAAATAAGCTAAGTATGAAAAACTAATTTTTAAAGAATTTTCAAGGAAAATATTCTATAGCTCTGCACTCGATAGAGATAGAAATGTCATTTCTTTAGCAAAGTTGTTTGCCTTTATATTTTCTACAACTTTGCCGAAGAAACCATGTGTCTACCTACGAACACAAAACAATGGACGTGTTTCGAGCCTTTCGCGAACGCAAAACACATAAAACGTATGCTTGCCGTACTCTCATTTCGGTGGTTAAGGACAAGCGGAACCCATACAAATTTATAGTACTTGACTTAAGCGTTAAGATGAAGCGCTGATTTCATAAATCCGTTTACCCCATTTTACCTCATGGGCTCGTGAAGCTATGGATATTTATAACTTGAATTTATCGCATATTCAAGCAAGTAAAGGTCCAAGAGATTTGCGGTCTTCTGCAAAAGCGTGTATTTTGAGAGCATCGATATTTGCCTAGAACATTGTATTCTTGCAAAATGCAACTGACAAAAGCTAAGCATGAAAACCCAATTTTTAAAAAAGTTTTAAAGAATATGCCCTATAGTTCAGCACTCGATAGAGATAGAAATTTTATTTCTTCAGCAAAGTTGCTTCTTTTTACAATATTTACAACTTTGCCAAAGAAACTACGTCTATATTTCCTAACACAAAAAAGTTATTTTTTTTTTAATTTTCATTACAGTAAGCGATAACTAACTTTTGAGAGTTTTAGATTAAGGGGGATATTCATACGAACATACGAACATGGGATATTCATGCTGAAGACCATAAATGATAAAATGAAAACAAGAGACACTAGGAAAAAAGTTCCACTTTTCACCCTTTTGGACTACTGTGCGTCGGTCTCACTTCTCAAATGTCAATCGATCATGTCAACCATGGTTCCATTGAAACAACTGCGAGAGAGTTGGTAGACACGAAGCGTAGAAGACAGCGTATCAGCACGTTTAGTGCCGAATGCTAGCGACTGACAGATGAGAAGAACCAGGTCAGGTTTCGCATGCTCACTGCAACTACAGTCAGAACATACTGTGGAGTCACCAACATACGAGGAGGTTAAAAAGACAATCGGTGAACGAAAAAGTAACAGTAAAGCAGCTGGGAAGGAGAGAATCTCGGCTGAACTTCTTAAAGCGAGGAGTGAGCGGCTGTACGAGGCAATCCACCACATCATTGTCAGGATTGGGAGGGAGAACAAATGCCGGAGAAGTGCTTGTATGGCCTCATTTACCCTATTTTAAAAAAGAACAACGACTCGAGTGTAAAAACTATCGAGGCATTACATTGCTCTATTCGGAGTCCTTCATAGACGAATACCAAGCTGGTTTTCGTGAGAGTCGCTCTACGACGGATCAGATGTTTACCCTGCGTCAGTTACTAGAAAAGTTCCAGGAGTATGACTTGCAGGGCTTTAAAACGGCGTACGATACAGTCAAACGAAACGAGCTGTGTCAGATAGTGCTAAAATCATGTTTTTCTACAAAATTAGTTAAGCTGATTCGTGCGATACTGGATGACTCAATATCATTGGAAATTTGGAAGACGCAGCGACGCGAAAAAGAATGCGCTTTCAAGCGAGGCATCAATCTCTTCATCCGAGATGTCGCACACAAGCTAATTGTGTTCTCCTAGCGTGCATCAAGCTAAAAAAACGAACGGTTCTGTCAGCTTACGACAAATTTATGATTTCTAATCGCGGTGATTAACAAAACAAGTCGCCCAAAGCACGATCTTGGAGGCTGTACACGACGATGCCGACGAAGTTCGATTGTTTGATGACGGACGACGTCAAGGTCAAGCTGCAAACAACTTCCTGGACTGAACTTTTATACGACAACCGAAAGAGAAAAGGTAGCAGAAACTGTTGAAGTTCGCTAAGAAATCTAGCCTGTTGACAAACGATTGTAATTATGGCTTGGAAAGTGACCTAATTATTGCAACCTTTCCTGAAGCAGCACGATCATTCCGTGCTGTTTTGGCCGGATTTCGTACTCGTTCATTACGAAACAGAGGTCATGGCGTGATTTGCTGCGTGATAGGCGACCCAAGACAAGACAACAAACAAGAGCACCGCCCAATCGAGAAACATTGGACCTTCGGTCAAGCAGAACCTGAAGAAAATCAAAAGCAAGGTAGTTTGACGACATGACTATACATAATCATGGCAAACGTTAAATGAAAGACAGTAATTCTGATTTGGCCAACCGAAAACCTCAGTATTTTTTCTTTATTTTATACTAACTGAACTTTAGAAAGTAGTAGCTATGAAACTTGTCACTATCAACTATGTATAACTAGAAACGATCATGTAGTGCGAAATGCAATAACCATCGGGGCAATATCACCATAGATAGTAAATTGTAGCAGATTATAGTAACCATTTATATCCATTTCAAGAGCTTTAGCAACATGTAACCGGCCTAATCTTGCAGTCCGATTCCCGGTATAATGCCATGCCCGATAGATTGCCACACCACCACCACCACGTGAGCAGCGCGTTTCGATTTCTGCTACTTTGTTACTTGGTTCCAATCAGATTATCAGCTGTTAAGCCGCTTACCGCCACCCACAAAGCCATCTAACTTCGAACATCGGGCTTTGTTGGCTTTAGGACGAACACGGCAGTCTCGCCGCCGGTTTGCACCCGCGCTGCGTTCTCACGCACACTGCAAGAGCGAAACGCGTGCTGTACAAATTAATCAAATTATCGAATCAACATCTCTTTCTCTGCGCCCAAAGCCGAGCCGAGCTGCGAAATCAATACGAGCCCGAACGAAATGGTCATCCGTCGGTTAAAGGGGGGGCATATGGTATGGGAATCGATTGGATTGGATGGGGGGGGGGCGGCGAGACGTTTGTATCCCAAATGTGTGCCTCCAAAATTACCCACCGCGAAGAAGTATGTTACTGCAGAAGGAGTGAAAGAAAGAAAAAAAATTCCCGACCGGTGGCGTGTAAACACCTCCTGTAAAAGCGATACCTCGCGTACACCCGGTTTGCATGTTTACCTCAATTGGTACCGGTTTATGGGTGCAGTGGGCTCGCGGGAAGCGCTGCGAATGCTGCGCCAGCAAAGTGAATGGTGAGAAAAATATCGGCCCGAAATAACGAGGGAGAAAAAATTGAACACGTCTCAACCGCATCAACGTTTCTTTGGGTTTCTTGGCTTGGCTTTTTTTACTCACCATCAAGGCTCCAAAGATATCTTGAAGTTCATTTTTTTCTTCATTTCTCTTCAGCCTCTGTAGCGGCTCTGAAGCAGTAAAAAGTACCAGCGTCCAAACAAGCTTTTCATGGTTGGTTCGGTTCACCAGTGGAAATAAAAAGAAGAACAGGATGACAACGACGACGATGATCATGATGATGATGACGACGACGATGCCTTTAGCCTCTTCCCTAAAGGTCGCTGCAACCGGGAGGAATCGATATAGGTACGTACGTGTGTGCGCGCGGCAGATTCGAGAGTACGACCGACCGACCGACCGGTTTCAATGGGCTCTGGCTGTGTGATTTTCGCGGAAAGGCTACCGGAGACGTGAGTCTGGAGTACCTATGGTACATACCGACAGACCGAGAAGCGCCTGCTATAGCTAGGGTTATGACCGGCTTTTCCTGTCGTACACAAGAGGTTGGCCGTTCGAAATAAGTCTATCTCGGAGTCAGAGCCAGAGTCGCCTTCAAGATTCTTTTTTTCTGTACCGGTGAGTACAAATGGAAGAAGTTCAAGGTTTAATAAAATTTCTATAATCTGATATTTTAATCAAAGCCTGTTTACTATCTGTTTTGAAGGTTACCCCAGATGCTGTGCCGCTTCGAGTGAGAACACTTCCTGATGACGCCACTGACTGTGAGCGCTGATGTCGGCTCGCCCGCAAAGGAGAAACGAGAATGTTTTGTCTCGAAAGCGAAGGGAAAGCGAATCATCCGGTAAGGATTCACTCGCTGGATGCTCTGCCTGTCCTCTGTCAGGTCCTTTTGCCGACACAAAAGTTAGTAGGTAGTAGGTAACATATAGGTAGTGCACGCGGGAAAATTAGGAAAAGCAAAATTGCCGCTGCAGTTAGCGGCGACGATGGTCGTCGTGGGACGACGAAGGGATCAACGGGACTTGTGCTGCAGAAAAAAATCAATATCACTCGCATTCTACCAGTTTACGGCCAGTGAGGCTGATTCAAGCTAAATAGATTGAGCGGAGTTCGAAACCGAACTCGTATGATGAAATAGGTGTAAAAGAACAGCTTTACTCGACTGCGGGGTGGAGGCTACGGAAATACTTGTCGCGATTGTTGTCTATTGTAGGGCAAAAATTTCCGAATGGCTGTCGCCTGAAATTTCAACAACCGAACAGCGCGGTTAAAAGTTTTGCTCCATGGCTTACGCTTGCTTAGAGAACGTGAATATGTTTCGACTGTTTTTATGAACATTATCATTGTCAGAAACTTGGTTCATACTGTTTTCTTTAGTTAACCTTACATATTTTGTTTAAATTTAAATTTGGTTCTATCTTTCTATAGAAATATATAATGAATTTAAAGATTAGAATACAACCAAAACGTGAATGGGAAAGTTTTATATAAATGTCTATACATTGTCTGATAGATGAGAATTTTACATAGAGAAAGTTGGAAATAATTGATGGTTTACGTGACCAGCTTCGGAAAAATCATAGCATTTAGTTACAAATAATTTTGTCGAAGACAACAGTTCTTTACTTTATGCCATTTGAGTCATTTTTCTGTTATTATTCTTCGTGTCTTTTCGTCATGCATTATTTTAGTGTCATTTTATGACCGAATTACGATGTTGGTATCATTTTTGTGCCTTTTGGGGTTCATTTTGCGTTTTTTTTTCATTTCATTATTGCTTTGTTTTAGTATTATATTTTGAAACATTATGTTCCATTTTTACAATTTTTTTAACCCTTTTGTCCCGTAAATTTTACATGCTTTTGGTGCCGTTTTCGTAACCTGTTTCATTTGTTTTATTTTTTTTGTTGATTTTTGCGGTTCTTTTAGTTTTTGTATTTTTTGTTGTTTCTATTTTTTTGTGCCATTTGTGATCATTTTAAAGCCAGTTTTTAATGCACTTTCACTTTAATTATATTTCGTTTGCCAGTTTTTGCCACTTTTCAATCTATAACAGTGCGAAATATGGCTAATTTTTACCTAAATCGTTTATTAACTCGCTCTGTATAGAAGATACGTGTTTAGTTTCTTCTACAAAAATGTGTACTTTTAAAAGATGCAAATGTTTGCAGAACATTACTTTTCCCTAAATCACTTCGTTTTAAAGTTATAGTGAAAAACACGATTTTTGGGGGTCCGTCATGAAAGACGGTTAATATCTCAAAAACTGTGATACTTAGAGAAAAACTGTTTTCAGCAAAAAGCTTCATAATAAGATTATCTACCGCTTTTCTGAACATACTATAGCTCTATATTATAAAATAAGAAAGTTAAATTTAGCAGCGCAACCTGTGTTTGAGTTCCGAACTAATACTAACCACCAATCGTTGCGTCTTTTGATATACAGAAATTCATCCGAAGACGCCATTTTGAAAAATGAAACACTATGAAGAGTTATTAAAAAAGTTCAAGATTCCGAGCAATCAAACCACTGTGCTTCGGAAGAGTTTCTTAAAATTAAAAGTTTTATCGTCCAGCAAATTTCAAATTTTGATTAATCCCCCTAAAAGTGCAATAAAAAGTTTTTTTTTCAGTTTCAATATAACACATTGATGTGTTCTGCAAAGTTTTACAGCATATTATTACAAGAAATTTGCTGAAGACAGCAACCTTCTATCTCTTCAGCAAAGATAGAAAAATTCTTTTTCTGATAAATGAAAAATCGGTAAAATCTGTTTTTCTATTTCGGTTGTTTTTGCAGTTTTTGCAGTTGTTGTATGACGTTGTTGTTTTTGATTCTTTTACAAAGTTATACAAATAGTAAAAATACACAACTTTGCTCTGAATATAGTATACCTCTATCTTTGCTTGTTTAGGAACTATAGAACTTTTACTATAAATATACCCTAATATTGACGCCGAATTTTTTTTAATGGCCCACCACTACCCCCACACCAAAAAGCTCTAAGGACGAGCCCCCTGGTCTAATGAAAAAGAAAGCAAATAATGAACAAAAAAAAACGAGCAGTGTAATTTATTGGTGTGTTTGGAAGTGATGTATACTGAACAAAACTAACATCAAAAAGGGATTCCCAGTGGAAGTTCATTCCTTTGAAGGGATCCCAAAAAACTAAATAAATAGATATAAATATAATTAACAAGTTAACTAGACATTTATAGAGTGAAATTTACGAAAATTATCTTGTGGTTGATAATCTCTGATGATTGTGGTTACTCGCAAGAAGGCATCATTTTATTCAAAAACATTCCCCAGAAAATCAGAATAGTTTCAAGCAGACTGAAAAGTTTTATAAATCATGTTTAAGAGCACAAAAGTTGAACAAAATTTATAGGCTGACAAAATCGGGATAAAAAGCTGATAAAATCGGGGGTAGACAAAATCGGGAGCTGACAAAATCGGAACATTACTGTATTTCATTTATCGTTTGTGCTCTTTTTGTATCCTTTTTGAGTTATTTTTATCTAATTTTTGAGTTTTTTAGGACATTTTGATATTATTTTTATTTGGTCATGGAATTTCGTATTTTGGTATTATTTTGTTTTAGTTTTTCTGCTACATTTGTGGATTTTTAAATCGTTTTTGTATTTAATGTTTTAATAATGGGTAATTACTGTTTAATCATATTACTGTTGTATCATATACTATTTCTTGTATTTTGTGTTGTATGTTTGTGCTTGTTTGCGGCTCTTTTTGTAGCTTGATATTTTAGTTGATTATTATTTGTCATTTCTCATTTCTGTCCACTTTTTATTTCTGTGTCAGTTTTTTGTAACTTCTTTGCCTTTTGGGTTTTTTTTGTATCTTTTTGTATCTTTTCATTTTCTTGTGTTTTATTATTGTTAGTATTCTTTCCTGAATCATTTTGTACCAGTTTTGCATGAGTTTTCAATAATTTCTTTTTTGTCATTTTTCTATGCTTTTAGTGGTATTTTCGTAAATGTTTTATTTTATTTTTTGTTCATTTTGACGTTTGACTACGTCTTTGTTTACTATACTGGAACTGGGTAGCACTTTGTGAAAACGAAAATAGAAGTGTAACGTTTGAATGAAAGATTTCAAAAGCTAATAACTACTAAACTACTGAACGACACTGAACAATTTATATGTCGTTGGATAAAATGTCCAGCAATTTCATAGGGGATAAGAGAGCAATTTCAAGGGGGATGTAAGAGGGAGGGCTCCTATACAAATGAAATACAAATTTCCTCAAAACTCTAGAACTAATCAAGCAAATGAAACCAAATTTGGCATGTGGGGGTTTTAGAAGGCACGAATTTTTCTATTGTATAATGAGACCCATCCGGCTTTTAACAGGGGGGGGGGGATTTTTTCTATGGTAGATTAGAACCTTTGCTTTCTTTAAGAAGGGGAGATCCCATTCAAATGAAATATAAATTTCTTCATAACTCGAGAACTAATCAAGTAAATGGCACCAACTTTGGCGTGTGGGGGGTTTTTTGGAGGTATGAATTTATTTTGAATTTATTTATTGTATGATGCTTTGAGACCCCTCACTCACCCATGTGGTAGGAGGATAATTCATTACCATTTCAACCTTTATGATGCACACAAGTGATTTTTAAAAGAAATTTCTATATCTCAAAGGTTACAAGCATTGTACTTATGAACCCCTGTCCACGTATTTTCAAAGCCACTATTGCATTAAATGAATAATTGAATATGAATATTTCGCTCTTCTCTTTTAAACAATCACTTAAACAATGGCACTCACAGATTCTTATAAACATACTTATACCAGAAATGCAGTCTACATTAGTCTTTGATCTAATGATCTGATATAGTCCTACGTCACCCATTCGTACAACCCTTAGGGCTGTTTTTTGTAGTTCTCTTAGTAACTTTATGTTCAGTTTTGTTCTATTATAGTATAAATGTAGATTACTTTTGGCATATTTTTCTCTAAGTTTTGTATTCTGTACCTTTTTAAATTTCTTTGTCTGCGTTTTTGTTCTCTCTTTTGTACCTTTTATTAATATTTTTGCTAGATGCATTATTGCTTTATTTTTGTATTGTTCCTCTAATCTTTTTGTGCAATTTTTGTATTATTTTTAACTCAGTTTTTTATGTATTTTCATTCTCGCGTTATTTTTGTACTATTTCTTGCTTGTACCATTTCTGTATTTCTTTTTTGTACATTTTTGCTATTATTTTTAATTCTCTAAAGCCGTTTTTTTGTAGCATTTATATGGCATTTTTCATTTCAGAGTCACTTTAGTGCGATTTGATGGTCCTTTTTGAGTCTTTTATTTTACTATTAATTTAGTGTTAATTCTTGTATAAGTTTTATATTTTCGTTAATTCATTTTTTGTGTAACTTTTTTTATTTGTTGATGCCATTTTTGTATCATTTTTTTTTTATTTTTGTGTCAGTTTCGAACCTTTTTGTATATTTTTATTTTATACGTTTTAGGCCATTACAAATATTTAAAAAAGTTTTTGTCCTTCCGGTGTTGGGCCATTGAAGGGGGGGGGGGGGAGGCGAAAAAAAACAAAGAGAATTTTTTAATCAAGCAAAAAAAAATATGGATTTTAGGCATTTTTACTTAAAGTTTACACGTGAAAACCAAATCTACTCTTGCTTTATTGTACGTTGTTATTTTTCGTGCAAAAATCTACGAACAAAAAGACAAAAACGAAAGAAAATTTTTTTGTCCGAGTTTCGGCAATTCCACTGTTTGAACTCTCATTTCTATTTCGTGCTAGAGACGTTAACTCAACTCGTACACTCATTTTTCGAGTTTTTCAGGCTGTAGAGCCCACAGACAATTGATTTTATAAAAAAAAATTAACTCATATCCTACAAATTATTTTTTTGCCCCCCATTTTTCAAGGGGGGGGGGGGTGACAAAAACTTTGAAAATGATTTGCAGTGGCCTTATTGTTGCTTTATTGTTGTTTTATTTCTGACACCATTCTTTTCAGCAGTCTTTTTTGTGTCATTTTTGTATAACTTCAATTACTTATTTATTAAATTTCTTGTTATGTTTGTGCCTTTTTGGGGTTCTGTCTGTGGCTTAATATCTGGGATTGGGTATTTCTTGTTTCAATAGGCCATTGCAAATCATTTTAAGTTTTTTTGTCATCGCTTCCTCTCTCTTTTTGAAATTGGCTTAGTAATGAGGGACAAAAGTTTTTTGTAGTTTCAATATTGCGTTATCATGGATGGTAAATGGTTGAATAATGCGTTTCAGAACCGCCATGAGGTTCCACAGCCTCCTACTCAGCAACTCCTATCTCTATCTCCTCGTGGCACCATCCGGGATACGTTCCTTAGTGGAAATCGGACAACCGGTGGAAACTAGGGTCGTATGCGGACAAAGAAGGGGGCACTCATACGAAGGCTGAAGTGAACTTTCTGATGACCGCTATAAAACTGCTTTCTGTCCAAGTGACCCACTCCTCAGAATGTTTTCATAACCTCTATAAGAATCAGGTTATAAGCACAAGCAGTCGTATTATGCTCTGCTGAAAGCAGCAATAAAACCGGTTAAGCTTTTGCTGCTTGACAACCATCGCCATAATTTAATAAAGCTTTTCGCTTTTCGCTATGGTCAAAGCTAAATAAGTTTGCCAGCTTTATCAACTGGAAAATACATACGTGAGCACCAAAGTTGGAGTTTTACTGTCGGATCGATTTGCTTTAGGTATAGCGACCATAATAAAATATCCCATAAAATATTTCATAAATTCTAAGCAATTTCGTTGGTTTGCAGCATGTGCGCATTTAATTTTATCGTGCATATTGATATGATAGGTGGATAAAATCAACTGAAATTTTGCAGTTTTCGAAAACTGGATGTTTTAACAAAATAAATGTATTCAGTTAGTCAATCTCATTTTCTAACAAAATCATCCTAGTTGCTTCCTGTGGCAGGAAAACCGATTGATAATAACTTTCTTTCTGCAAAACATTTTGCTTTGATGAATTTTGGTTTACGAGCTAAAACAAAATACTAGAATATGGCCATATATGACTTCGCATAAAAAAATGATTTTGATGTTGATGATTGGTTATTGCGGACCGATTTATTGCGGTTTGACGAGCAACCGCGATAAGATCCATTTTGATTGGCTCGCCATTTTGTATTGCTACGCCACACTTATGGTAAGTTTATGAGAGACGTGGTGCAGCCAACAGGTTTTAACGTGGTAATATAAGCAACCACAATAAATTTGCATAATTAACAGTTTTATTATGGTTTTCTAACTAGCTATAAGTGTGTTTGGACTCGTATCCTCTTGGTATTACGCAATTGTACAATAAAACCAAAAGTAATGATTAATACCGCAACAAACTCTTTATAAAATTCAAGTAAAACCAAGTGGTTTTAGAATTGTTACTTGGGATGATTAAACATCTTGTGCAGTAATAAAGAGTGAGCATCATCGAAGTGACGATGCTTATGATTCTATTAGATTGTATTTGCAATTCCGCAGTGGAATTGGCGGAAGCCCAATTATATGACTATCATTTGTACGAAGTTATTTAGGAAGGGCTTCCGGCAAAGGGCCTAATACGATAGGCCTCCCTAGTTATAAATCGACTAAAACAAACTAAAAGTAACAAACCACCAAATCAAACTACAAAGTAAACTATCATTAAATTAAGTTATTAGATACAAGCATTACTATATATAGTTTCCATGTGTCTGACTGTAACGCTAGATCCAAGCAAGCTGTTGAATAAAAAATTTTCTAGACACCAACACGCGTTGTGAAGGTAACAATGATATCAGTCAGTGGGTGGGAGGGTGAAATAGGCAATTTGATGGGATGCCACATAATGCGATACTGATTTCAACAAGCCCTACGGGGGAACAAACGAATTTGGTTTTAAAACAATAATTGAAGCAAACGTCAACCGTTTGAGAGTGATGAAGTATTCTGTGTGATTTGGTATATGTGATAATAAGGATAACCTGCGATTTAATCAAGCTATTATTGATAATCAGAAGCTGCCAAAGTAGCGCATACTCAATATAAAGCGCGAAGGCGTCCCGTTGAGTATATTTATAACTACATTTACTTCTTCCGTAGTTCCTTACGAGAATGGTAGCAAAAACCCTTTCCGAGTCAGCTGTGGGATGATATCTGAATCACACAGAGGTGTTGAAGCGTGTTTTTCTAAAAAGTTAGATGTTTTATCAAGGACACATTCAAACTTTGATTGTATTGTAAAAAAACTAGAATTCATCAAAATGTGGTTTATGTGAAACGTGTTGTTCCATGATTTAGTTGCAAAGCTGATATACAAACGCGACATGAAATATCGCAATATAAAGTAACATAAGTATGAAGTCTGCAAATTTATGTTCTAACTTTAATAATGTAGTAGAAGTAATTTTAATTTTTTAAGGGACTGGGTCGCAAAAAATCCGTTGAAATCTCCAATATTCAAGACTATGTGTTGCGTTGACTCGATCTCAAGCAAATAACTAATCCAAGAGTTTGTCCGGTTTGTTAAAACGAAGGGTGTTTTTGTAGTTTTGGTCCAACGAGTGTAGAGGATTAGACAGCAAGCATCTGCCTGGTATAGTGCAATTAATATTTTCTGCAATCATAGTTTTGGCGAAACCGAACCTAAGTTTTGTCTTGGTTCTAAATACTTGCTTCGAAATGTTCTCCCTCGCAGCATGGTTCTCACAATTGGTAGATTTTTGCCCTTTTATCTAAGCCCCATTTACCCCGTTTATAGATTACACGTGTTTTAATTGAGCCGTTCCGAATTATAGTGGTCTATTGACCATTTAGCAAATTTTACAGGAGACGTAATTGTCTCTATAACTCTATTCTATTCAATTATTTTCACCAAACCAACTGTTCTGATGGGGAGGGTATAGATGAATTCAACATGAGAATACATAAAAATCCCAACTTTTGTAGAAATATGCGATTTATTCATACCAATGTACATAGACCACTATGATTTCATATACATGTATAATTTAGCTGAAATCCCCAATTCCGCAACATCGTGTTCTGACGTCATTTTGGAATTAAAGATGGTGATTACCGGTTTTCTGAAAATAACCGCACATAACTGGAAATATTGCAAAATTCTCATATTATGGGTATCAGATGAAAGGGTTTAGAGGGCAGAAGTCGAATATTGTGTTCCAATGTATTTTGAAAACAAAAATAGTGGAATATCGATTATTAATAAGTCGCATGTACATAGACCACAATATTGCGGAACAGAATAGTCATTCTGTTCCAAACCAAAAATTCAACATGAAAAAAGCAGGTTAGAAACCTAATTTTTTGTAATTTTTATTGTTTGCAGAGTACATATATGCAAAAAGATATGATTTATGTAAAAATCTCAATTTTGATAAAAATGGTCAATGACCACTATAATTCGGAACGGCTCAATTAATAGAAGGTTGCCAATTCTAAAGCTGTTTCATTAATAATTTTTAACACGTGCTTTTCAATTGTAAACCATATTACATTTTCAATGGTTTTGGTATCGTGGTTATCCACGACGGGTCCACCTAGTTCTAACATACTTTGTAAATTTGTAGCTGTTCAGTATCGTTTACAAGTAAGGCGGTTCACTTATTCATTCAGAAAAGCGTTCAGTAGGTATAAGTTGGCGGTGTCATGTTTTTATTATTTTAGTGCCATTTTGGATTCCTTCGTGTGTTTTTACTATATCTTTCGTGCTATATCTTTCGTAATTTATGAATTATTACCCTACCATTTTTGTATTTTTTGTGTTACTTTTGCTTAATTTTTCATTTCTGAGTCCCTTTTTTGTTATTTAGGTTATTTTGGTGCAACGGTCTGCACTTGACATTATTGAAATCAATTAATTTATTCATTCATCCATCAATTTATATATGATAATGATCAATTGTGCCTTCCATGGTTTTAGGTTTTCAACAAATTAAATATGCTTCTGATATTTATTACCCTTTGACAAGGGTACTTTTGTTACAAGTCCAACATTAGCCATATTATGTATAGATAATAAAAAAATTTGACCTTAGCTTTCAAAAGCTTTCAAAGCTTAGACTGATTAAAGCGGACAATTTACTACTTCCGACATTTCAGCATATGTTAATTGCCTTCAATATTCAATAGCCTATTCAGTCTAGTCAGTCTAGTTAAAGTCTGTTATTGATCAAATGTAGTTAAATGAAATACCTAGTAGTAAAATGGCGTACATGTACTTCGTCGCTAAAAGTGCCTTTTATGCCTCTAGGGAGCAATCTATCGCAGAAATCCCTTCAAGGCTGTGTTGCCTGCCACTATTCTGCTGCTCATTCTCGGTACTGCTGCCCTAAGACCAACAAGTAGTTCCCGGAGCTCAGGTGTGATATTCTCACCTGCCATATAATGGAAATATGCACCGTTCTTATGTTTCCATTTTAATTTAATTGCCATCTATTGCGGCAGTTTACTCTTTTTTTCCTCCACAAAGCCAAGAGCGGCTGCTGAAGAGCTACTTCAAGCTTTGGATACGTATACGTTGACAGAAAAGGATCGTGCCAGACAAGCATCACTCGGGCTCGGTCCGCACACGACGCTCTAGCTAGTGGCGGCGGCCAGTGCCCTGCTACCAAACCCAGCCCAGCCCAGCACGGCCCAGGCCCAGTCCAGTCCAGCCAGCGCAGCGGAGCAAGTACAGATCTTCGGTGTACCCGCCGCGACGACCGACCGGCATTACCGCCTTCAGCAGCAGGAGCGCAGCAAAAGAACGCGCATCGCACATGCTCGAGAAAACGCCTTCTACGGCGCCGTGAACCGTGGGCGCGTAATAAATAAAGTGTTAATTCATAATTAAGCTGCCGTCTCGTGTCGTTTTAGTGCTGCAACTTAATAGGATGAAACATAATCCAGCACTCGAGCTTCGCTCGTACAATACGCTTCCAGGGGCAGTTACTGGATTCTGCACCGTAGTGTTTAAGCATTGTTAGAAACCGTTAACTGAAATAACCAATTTTACTATCTGATTGTTTTTTTTTGCTTCTAATTGTTAACCTAGATAATTTAATCAACGTTATTTTCTTCCCTCAAACTCATAATAATTGACTCATGAAGCTTTTATCTTTTACTCTATAAAAGAGAATCAACCGAACGTTCCGCTGCCACTAATTTGCATGTTTCAAACATCATTTCGTTATCCATTAATTCACCTCAAGAACCTCCTCGAAAATGAGCCACACTGCGAAAAACCAGTAGCACCAGTTCGGTTTGAGCTCCTTCGGGGGCTGCTTGCTTTGGCGTAAGTAAAATTATAATTACACAACACCGCCGTCCCGTCCCGTCCTGCTTCCAACCAGCGCAGCGGCGCGCCGGTTGAGTGTCCTCATTAATTCTCCCGGTCTCGTCGCCGCCGCCGTCGCCGCCGCAGGAGCGGAGCCGGCCGTTAATCTCTATTGTGAATTGCGTTATTAAAATTGCTCCCTAATGGTGGTGCGCGCTCTGCTCCATCTAATGGGAACCAATTTGAATAGCCGCACGGTGATGATCGCAGATAAAACACTAAAACCTCTTCTTTACTCGGATTAGTTGTAAAATTTTACGATCGTTCTAAGTGCGCCTTTTGTGCGGTGATTGAGGAGTCGTTTTCCAGTCGGAGGTCGGCTAGTGTACGGAAGCCTTTCCGTTCCGAGACTGAGATTTAGAACCAAACATGGAAAGAATTTTAATTCAATTTTGATCGGAATAAATTAACTGCTGAAGCCCTTTCAAACCTTTTATTCAGAACAATTTGATAATAATAATACTGTATTCCACGGTAGTCATCATTTGAATCAATACTTTAAGAAACAACATTTTTTATGAATCAGTTTTCGTTGATCGGCGGCAAACTTTCGATATCTTTCCGCGGAGGAAACAGAACAATCTTTTCGCGCAATAATACGCTGCGAGTTTCGCTGAGTTCGCGTCTTTTGAATAAAAATTTCATAACCCGTACGACATTTGTCCCCGGAAGGCTCTCGGCAGCATCTTTACCAGCCGTCGTTTCAATATTGGCTCACTTGCCATTGCCGAACCGATTCCGATCCGGCCGATCCCATACTATCTGCTCGGAAAACAATCCGAACAGCGGGGCGTATCGAGAAATTGCTGCTCTTTCGCCGGCTCGCTTGCTTGCCGATGTGCATCGGCAGAAAAAGTCGAAAGTTTTTCCTTCCTTCCGTTGCCCGTCGTTCCGGCGGCACGGCCGCGGCGGGGCGGGCGTATAGGATAACCGCCGAAGCCACCCGGTCGTCGGAGACAGGCAACGCAAAGCAAAGCCCGAAGAAAGGAAACTTTTGCTGGCGCGGTAACCGGCGCGCTGGCCGCCACTGCCGGTTCGGTGCGTTCTCCTCCGCTGCTGGCTGCCGGCAGGTGGCACTGTTTGAAGAAAGTTTCGCCTTTTCCCAGCCAGCAGCGGCGTATGATTACACTTTGGCCTTTCTTGGTACTGTCCTGTACTGCATCGGTGGGTGCAAGCGGTAGGCAAAAAAAACTTAAACCTATGTAGTACCCACCTAGCAGAAGAAAAACTATAACGACGGGATCGGCACATAGACTGCTGAATGGTCTGTTACGACGAGTGCGAAATTTTCCAGACGCCGACAGTCGTAGTTGCTCTAGGAACACAGGCTTCACACGCTTGGTGGTGTTTCTTGGAGCAAGAAAGGCAGAGCTTTTACTGTCTCGTGTGTATTTATTTTTATTTTTATTTGAAAACATTTACTGCTGTTATTAGAAGCATATTTCCAACGGTTTACTATTCAGCTCCCAGTGACTTCGAACTTGTTTGTTTCTGTTTACAGGTGAAGTTTAATGTTTTTCTAAACATTTCTATTCAAAGCAAAAACGCTTTGAACTGAATAGCCTTCGGGAATAACAAAGGTCACCTTCTTTAGATGTCACTTAATAAAGCAGCAGAACAATGCGTTTTATGCCCATTCAGGTGAAGTGGTTTACATTGTAAAATTTTTGCTTCATTGGCTATCAATTTTTACTTCATAGCCTATTTATCATGCAGTAAACTTTCTTAAGTTTTCTGTTTGATAACTCCGCCTGAATTTAGGACCGTTATTTGTCTAAAAAAAATTAATTTTCTCTGGTAAAACAATGTTATGTGCAATAATGAATTCAAATACGAAATTGCTTTTATTCTGGTCGGCTTCTCATTTTTATTGTGGGCTGGTATCGGGAAAGATCAGAAAAGGGCGGAAGTGCCATGTTGAAGTACATCAAAATTAATTGAGATTAAACTTAGAGAAAAATGAAATCAAAATGGAGCACGCTTGAAACTAGATGAAACTAAATTTATATTGCCAAAGTTTGACAAAAAAAATTAATAAGGTTGTCTTTTAGACACGACCTCATAGTTGACGTGTGACAAGAGTTTTTTCGGAATAATTTTGAATAACGGGTGGCAACAAAATTTTGGAATTTTTTCGCAGCCCCCTATACTCAACAACAAACGAGTTCCGAGAGAAATGAGAGTATATATGTGTTAATTCTCTCTCTCTCTCGCACAGATGACCGATGATGCGTTAGAAACGACAGTCAGCATTCGGAGGTGACCGGCGTCGGTATCGATCAGCATGCAGGACCTTGATGAGGTTATCAGTGTTGAAAAATTCATAGCAGCAAAAAACTCAATGAGCTTTCAAGCGCATGAAATTTCAACCTTGATCGAAAGCGCCAAATTCGCATATAAATTTCTCTCGCTATTATACGCGATGTCTTTGTTGCTATGCTATGTGAACCAAATTCAGCTGTGAGCATTTTGCTTAATTATTCCTCAGCTGGCATTTCATACAGCGAACCAGAGAGTAAAAGAGAATCTACCGTCAGAGAAAACATCAGCAGCGAAAAATGCTGCACACATTCATGAATTAAGATGACGAACATATTGGCGGAATTTACATTTCTCTTTCGCGGAAATCGACATTTTCTTAACTAGACAGTAAAAAGCCTATTAAGAATTAGATAAGCATATAATTTAAATGTATGTTTTAGTTTAACTTTGCGATTTGTTTACAGATTCATTCTCTCACGCTCACACACAGCTACGTATAGCACGAGGGAATTCCAATGCTGTTCAACAACGAATTTGTATGTACATATATGTGCATAGCTCCGGGTAGCAGTTGAAGCAAAGCAGAATGTGATCAAGCGGGAAGAAATATGTGTGAGTTTTGCGCTTCTTGCTATGAAAACAGAAAAACTCACTCGTGATTTTTTTTCTGCATAGGATAGTTTACATGATTCACAGTTGATTTTGATTTTTGACGAGTTTTGAGATTTTGAGATCCATCCATGACTGAAGGTTACTCAATTAGGAATAACGTGCTGTTCTAAACATGCTCTTTGGGATTCGCTCTAGCGCAGGAACCGAAACGGTTACATTTTTTCTATACATTTTCCAGTATGCAGTGCCATGTCAGAATTTCAGCCAATATCGTCGCTTCGTATTGTTTCTGTATCGCGAGAGCCTATCTCTTGATGCGTCGAAACTAGCTTGAATACGTACATGATAATAAGCAAACATTCTTATTTAACTGTGACCAGTCGCAGAAGATGTCACAGTATAGAAAGGACAGGCATTCGCCGCTTTTTGCTTACAGCGCTAGTTGGAATAGTATGGACAAGCGATAGAGAATAAGGTGTAATTATTGATGCGTTTTTCACCTGAACTTCATGTAATGCAAATTGTTGCATTATGGTAGGGTTTTGTGGCAGATCACTACTTTAAAAATCTTGTAAGAATAGATGCAGTAGAGTTCGTTTTCAATTTTGGAAATGTTCTTCTTTGAATCCGCATTATTTGGGGAAAAGCTGTAGGCATACGAAAGAAGCAGCAAACGAGAATACCAAAAACCAGTCTTCAGATTTTGGTCACCAACCAGTACATTTTACGTCCTTGCTCTAGCAAGTTGGGAGGGATCTTCTTCTCGGACATCACAAACATCGTAACCCCTCCATAGCCTTTATTCCGCCATGGTAGGATGCCAAATTTGGCCAAAACAGCACGGAACAATCGTTTATTCAGGCATTCAATCGTGTAAATTTCCTGGTTGATGGTCTTGATTGCTTGAAAAACTGCCAAAACCAGATATTTCTTGGCGAACTTCGACAGATTCATATGCCCAAAAATACTCGTTCTAACGAATACGCCAACACACAGTGGGAGCATTGTAAAAAAAAGACGATCAAAAGTATTTTCTCGCCTTTCCTAATGTTTTCGAGCTTAGGTGTCTTCGGAGAAGTTACTCAAAATACTCTTTTGCATCTTTTCACTTCTTCTTACAGCTCGATATTAAGGGGATAGGAACACTTGAAAAAATAAACTTTTTGTAGGAACTAAATAGTAAGTTCATGTGTTCAGCAAAATTGTAGAATTATGATTTTTATTCAACTTTGTCGAATATACTAGGTATCTACGTCGTATGGTTTGCGAGATATAATTGGCGTTCTGTTGTAACCCCTTAAAATCAGTTTATTAACCTTTTTGCACGCAAAACCTTTCTAACTGGTTTGATATGTTCTATAAACTTTTTGATATCATCGAAATACATAACTTTCTAGAAGATGTAAATATCGTATGTTGCCTTATTTGCTTTATAAACTAATTTCACGCAAAAATTTTACCATTTTTACAAGTAACTTTTTTCGCTAATAGGCACTTACTGGCAGCTGTAGTTGGGACCGCTTGAAGCGCCATAGAATATAATAGAGAAGTGTGCCTAAAAATCATGACCGGGTCTGCTCTAGCATATTGCATTTTCCATCAATCATTTTGGTTATCTGAGTAATGCATTACATATATATTTGCTGGTTTTTGTATGGTATTAGCGTTTTATTATTTGAATATGTTTATAATCATTTCATAAGGCTTCGTTTGCGTCTCTTTCGTTATCTGTTTCAGGAAATTCGTCCCGGGATTCTTGGAAATGTTTGTTTGCTGCTGGTAACCCGTCGGGTACGGGTACGGATGAGGGTTTCGGGTAAATTTACCCCTACCAGACCAATGACCATCTATACTGAACAAAATGGGATATCCAAACAAGCTGAAATGTCGATGCAATTTTATTTTTAAATAAATATAGAAAACACAAAAGTAACCAAAATAATTAGTGAAAAATTTAATTTGCCCGAGCAGACCGAGCCATGATTTTTTGGAATACTTCTGCTATATTCTATAGCTATTCAAGCGGTGATAACTATAGCTGTTAGTAGGTGCGCTACTAATGAAAAAAGTTACTTGTAAAAATAATACAAATTTTCACTTGAAATCAGTTTATAAGGAAAATAAAGTAACATACGATATTTATAGCTTTTAGAAAGCTATGTATTCCGATGATATCAAAAAGTTTGTAAAACATGATAAACCAGTTAGATAAGGTTTTGTGTGTAAAAAGGTTTATAAACTAATTTCAAGAAGTCACAACAGAACGCCAATTATATCTCGCAAACCATACGACGTAGATACCTCGTATATTCGGCAAGGTTTGATAAAATTTATAGTTCTACAATTTTGCTGGGCACATGAACTTGCTATTTGATTCCTACAAAAAGTTTATTTTTTAAGTGATCCCCTTAATATCAAATTATTAAAAGAGATGAAGATGTACAAGAGTATTTTAAGTAACTTTTCCGGATATACCTGAGCTCAAAAACGTCAGGAAAGACGAGAAAAGACTTTTGACCGTCTTGTTTCAGAATGGTCCTAGTGTGCGGCAAAAGCATCCCTTTCGGACCCTTCGGAATCTCATTTATTCATGTACTGTGACAATTTTATGCGAGTGTGTATTTAGCTAACAGCCACGGTTGTCGCTCTTGATCGTCATTGCAGCTCGAGCAGCAGATATCGATCACTCGCGAGGACTCACACTCTCATTCGCGTGTCGAATTGAGGGCGTAAGACGAAGAAGAAAAGAAAAAGTAATGCAAAATTTGTATCCCAGTGTGTCGCAAGTCCCACCGGGCAGCTGGTTGCTCACGAGTTGTTTGCCTCGTGAGCGGGCTATGCAGAAAGCTGCTAAGAGGCTGTGCGTTCGCGAGTGTGTAGGTAGCAGAATGTCTGCACACAGCAACGGCGGTCGTTTGTCGTACGCTTGCGTCACTGGCGTTTGGCGTAAGCGTTGGATGCTAAGCTTCTCATACACGCTTGCGTGAGAGTAGGCATTGTATTCTTCTGGCTCGATTTGCAACAGCAGCACTTCACTTGTATCCCCATTATAGTTAATATATTCTGATCGGCCAGATGAATATGAGTGGAGAAGATCAATAGCACATTTTTCAAGTGAGAATGTTTAGTTTTAGTTTTTAAGTGCAGTGTTTACGATACCCATTTACAATAAATGGTAGACAACAATATAAATACAAACAATACAATTTTCTCGAACATCACCAATATACGCTCCTTACGTAGTGCGGATATCGACTCGGACCACTACCTAGTAGCAGTACATGTGGGCTCAAAACTATCGTTGGTTTATACCTCGTAAAAAGCCGCCCTCCTCGGTTAAACATTCGGCAATGAGACAACCCGCGAGTTACCGAGAACTACGCACGCGTTCTGGATGGAGCTCTGACTTCCTCTGTGGAGTTAGATGCTTCATCTCTCGAAAACGGATGGAGTAGGATACGCTAGGACGTTAATAAGGCCGCAACTGCGATGAGGGGAAAAAATGAGCTTGGAAAAACTATCTAAGCATTGCCACGAGGGAGACTTTGGACAAGTATCGACGAGCGCGGAATGAGTTGACCACGATCCTGAGGAGGAAAAAGCGACAAAAGGACGACAGAGATTGTGAGGAGCTAGAACAATTATTCCGGGCTAATGAGACGCGTAAGTTTTAAGAAAAGGTTAACTAATCCAGTAAAGGATATACATCGAAGCCCGATATGTGTAGGAAGGAAAACCTGGCCACAAACGAGCGCGAGGTGGTTGACAGGTGAAAGCAGTTCTTCCATGAGCATCGCAACGGCGACATAGCAGAAGGAGACGCAACGGAAGTTAACTTAGGAGTGCCTTCAAACGAAGACATTCGGCGAGAAATCGGTCAGGTGAAGAATAATAAAACTGCCGAAAAGGACCGACTTCCGGCAGAACTCTACAAAAATAACCAAGGGCCGCTAGTAACGGCACTTCACTGAATAGATTTCAAAGGTTTAGGAGGAGGACAAACTGCCGGAGTAGTGGATGGTTTATGGTTTGTCCCAAAAAGGGTAATGGGCTAAATTGCTGTAATTACCGCAGCATTACGATGGTCAAGGTTGCTTGCAAGGTTCTCTCCCAGATTTTGTTACACCATCTATATCCAATAGCTAGAGTATTCGTAGGGCAGTACCAGGTGGGCTTTATGGGGGCCCGTACTACTACGAACCAAATTTTTACTCTCCGACAAATCTTCCAGAAATGTCGCCAGTACAATGTGCCCACGAAACATATTTCCGTAGATTTCAGGGCAGCATATGATACAGTCGAGCCCGAACAGCTATTGCAGATAATGCAAGAGTACGGTTTTCCGGACAAACTGGCGCGGCTGATCAAAGCTACCCTGGGGCGAATAATGTGCTTCGTGCGTGTTTCGGGGACACTCTCGAGTCGCCCCGAATCGCGCAGAGGGTTGCAGCGAGGGTAACGGACTGTCCTGCATGTTATTCAACGTTGCTATTGAAGGTGTGATTCGGCAAGCGGGCATCGAAACGAAGCGATCGAAAGGAATGATCTGCAGCAAGAGTAGCCAACTCCTATCATTTGCAGACGACCCGATATCCTTACTAGGAGCCTTGGGACGGCGGAGGCAATCTATGCCAAACTAAAAACGGTGGCTAGGAGGATTGGGATACAAATCAATGCGTCGAAAACCAAATATATGGAAGGAAGAGGCTTGAAAGGAAACAAGGTGCGTCTACCACGGACAGTGCCTATTGACGGCGATAAACTGGAAGTGGTTGATGAGCTCGCATATTTGGCATC
Source organism: Sabethes cyaneus (assembly GCF_943734655.1). NCBI lineage: Eukaryota > Metazoa > Arthropoda > Insecta > Diptera > Culicidae > Sabethes > Sabethes cyaneus. The sequence continues at coordinate 47,704,512 of NC_071355.1, forward strand.
TCTGGTCACCGCCGACAATAATACGAGTAAGGAGATTCAACGACGCATTCAAGCTGGAAGTCGAGCCTCCTTTTCCCTGCGCAAAACGCTTCGATTAAGCAGCATATGCCACCGCTTATAGCCGGCGATGTACAAAACGCTAATCAGAACAGTGGTACTCTACGGAATTGAGGTTATAACTTTGCTTGGAAGACATACGTGTACTTGCTATATTTCAACGCAAGATGTTGCGGACTAGTTTTGGTGGAGTGTAGTGAAATCTCCCAGTTGGCATCGAGGTAAGATGCTGGCCTAATAAGTCAGTCATCGTATGTTCGAATCTCGGCTGGGAGAGGCTGTTAGAGTGAATAGGATCGTAGCAACTGGCCCTGCAATTGTCCTGTACTCTAACAGCTGGCTGCGAAGTCTGTCGTATAAAAACAGGTCAAGTTTTGATAACGGAATATAGCACCTAGGCTTTGCTTTGCTTTGCAGTGAAATCTGTTCCCTCAAGACACACTGTTGGCCCCACAGGGCTCCATGGGCAAGATCAAGTTGAAGCCGACTTGCGTGTGTCGAGGCGCTCAACGAATTGGTGTCGAGTAACTCAAGGCCGAGTACAGTGGAGAGAAATTCTTGATACAGCAAGATTCACATCGGCCCCATGCTGCTCTAAGATGAAAAAGAAGAAGAATGAAAACCACTAAATATTTTCCAGAAATTATAATTCTAACGTAAATCGTTAAAATGTTTCCAGTCAATCTACACCGCTGTAAAATTGATAATAACCAAGTACATAGCAGCACCACGCTCCAACAATTATCCAATTATCGCTTAATGATAAAGTTATGGAGATCAAAACCTATGAGTTGAAAAATCCATCCCGCCCCAACTGGAGCAACGATAAAATAATAAAAATCCATTCCCTTCCAACCGCGGAGGAAAAAATTAAAGCAGAGAACAAACTGAACACTATCTGCGGAGCTATTTCAAACAATCGATTGCCAGAGCTTGATGGTTTATTGGCTTTTCCGCCCAGAAGCCGGCCCGGTAATGTGTATCGATTACCTTCTGGGATTGGCCCTGCCAGCCAGGCCGAGCTAGAGGTACCTCTCCGGCATACCAGCGCCAGCGCTAGCGTGTGTGCTGCTATGCCACTCTAGACTCTACCAGCAATGTCAGTGCCAGTGTGCAATGGCGCAGCGTGCAAATTTATGAATAATTAAAGACGAAAAGTTGTTTGCTATTTTTTGTGTTGCCGCGTGCATGCTGTGCGACGAGGACGACTGGGCAGCACCACAGCCGTACCCCATCGGCATCAGCTAGCTTACGGTTGGGGTATTTCGTTCAACAGAAGTTTGTTTGTTTACACTTTGTTCTGATGGTGCGAAACAATGTATTATCTTCTAATATATCTAATCTATAGGTTTTTCAATCGGAAAAGTGTTTCGCTTAACCTACAGATGCAAATGACGTCATTCTCCACGAAGCTGAAAAAGGCTCGCGGTGCAACCTCCATTACCGCGGTGCATATTTGCATGTCCGGGAATTGTCGCCTGCCACGAATGTGTTTATCTGTCAAAATCGATCAATACATGCTTGGCTGAAGCTTTGAAACAAAAAACTACGCAGTAGCAAACTCATATTCTGCGTCATTTGCGCTCTAGCTCTAGATGAAGAGGAACCCCTGCCGTGTGTTCTGTTGTTCCCTTTCAAGGCACTACTAGCGGATGCTGATGTGAGAAGGGCTGGAGAATCACATGTCCCGCCAAGCAAGGGTACGCAAAAATCTATGGAAAATAAAATATCGTACGACGTAAATCGAACCTTCAACCGTCGCTGGCAGTGCGACATACCGAGACAACTACTCACCGGCGGCGATGACGACGTTCAGTTCAGCTTCAGTCAGCACACGGTTGATTTCCATTTCTCCACCCCAATGAATGCATTGCAGTTTTGCGATGACTTCAGGTTGTGTGTGCATGTGCATTCGACGTTTGTCGTTGAGAGGATACACGTGCAAGTCCGGTGCACTTCCGAACGAACAACAATTCCAAACTGCGCGTTATGATGAATGAGGTGGAATGTTTATTCTTTTGACGGTGATGCCGTTTCAAATGACTGATGGAAGGCGGCGGCGCACACACACTCAGTTTTGTGTCTGTGAGAGGGTTTGTGATTGAACAATTATCAAATCATTCATTACACAAATGCACCACGGAAAGGTGGTACCCGTTTTACACTTTTGAGTGGAACAGAGCCGAGACTTGTTTCCGATCCATGTCGATAACGGACACGTGACCAGCCGCGTTGCACGCTAGCGAATGACGATGACGACGGCGTCAACAACAAACGAACGAATGGCACTTTACCTATTTGTACCTACTGAAATTGTTTTCGAGCAAAACGCGAAATTTGTGCAAACTGAAATAAACAACAACTGACGAACCTCGCCGCGTTTTCGGTATCGCACGAGTTTGGCGGTGTTCCGTTCAGTTCTGTTCTGTTCTGGTGGTGCCTTCAAGGTCATGATCGAAAATACGGCTGGCTCATGTAGGTATGTACACGGTACCGACACGGTTGTTTATCGCACTGCCTCATTCGTCTTACGGTTATTCCGTATCGGAAAGTGTGACAGCCGGCGCGAAAGAGATGGCGAAGAGCGACGCGAATAGTGTATAGTGCGCTAGTTGGGAAAATCTAATTTTAATTACTCTCGTCGGAATGGTTTGTTTATAAATAAACACCCGACTGGTGATGATGATTGTATGGGTTTCTGTGTGTGTACGTAGATGTGCGAGAAGTGCGTGTGGCTGCAAAGCGATCGAAAGTCGGACTCGTCTTCCACTTGTGTGGTTTGGTTTAAAGGTGGGAACTTGCATGGAGATGACTGTAATTAGAATTTGATGACATGCTGCATACGGTATGTTTGATGTGCGGTAACCACGGGAATGACACTTCCAATACCAACCTATACAAAAAAAACGTAGCCAACATAGAGCGGGCCCAAGCTGACAGCTTCATAGATGGGCTCAAGCTGACAACCGAGTCGGATGTATAAATTGTTAAATTTTATTAGTTTTAGTTCGATTTTAGTCAAAGTTTTAGCATCACATAGCCAATTTCAGGCAGACAATTAATGCGAAATACATGAAACTGTGAAAATGGTTAGATAAATTCGTTTTGTGAAATCGCTTTGCGTTTGCCGCCTTTTTCATGTGAGCAACGAAAATGTGACGTCATATCAGCCCCCTGGCGGTAACGGCTTCGGCTGCAGCGTAACTGGACCGATTGACGCATTAGGGCTTCGGCTCACTGCACTGGTGCAGGGGCTCAGATATGTATAGCTACCCATAAAGGGATTATGCTTGCAATTTTGTTATAATATTATACAACACTATTGGTTAATTTATCTGAACAAAAATGATTTAATACAATGATATCACTCAAGCTGGGTAAAGATGAGTGATACATATACAGTAATGTTCCGATTTTGTCAGCTCCCGATTTTGTCTACCCAAGATTTTATCAGCTTTTTATCCCGATTTTGTCAGCCTGTAAAGTTTGTTTATCCTTTGTGCTTTTAAACATGATTTATTAAACTTTTCAGCCCTCTTGAAACTATTCTGGTTGTCTGGGGAGAGTTTTTGAATAAACTGATGCCTTCTTGCAAGCAATTCGGAGTCAAAATTAGGGTATTTTTATAGTAAAAGTTCTATAGTTCCTAAACAAGCAAAGATAGAGGTATACTATATTTAGTAATGTTGTGTATTTTTACTATTTGTACAACTTTGTAGAACAGTAAAAAGTCATACAACAACTACAAAAACCGCTAAAATAGAAAATTCGATTTTAACGATTTTCCATTTATGAGAAATAGGATTTTTCTATCTTTGGCGAAGAGATAAAAGGTTACTGTCTTCAGCAAAATTTCTTGTAATAATATGCTGTAAAACTTTGCAAAAAACATCAATGTGTTATATTAAAACTGAAGAAAAATAAATTTTTTATTGCACTTTTAGGAGGATTAATCAAAATTTGAATTCCGCTGGACGATAGAACTTTTAATTTTAAGAAAGTCTTCCAAAGATTTCATAAACCTAAAACCAAGTTTTCCCGCTCAAAGCTAATGCGCACTAAAAAAGGGTCTGGATCAGTGTGCTGTGCCCAGTTCATTGAGCTTTCGGTTGACCAATTGAGGGTTAAAATTTGATTTTTAGTAGAAGTCTTCGATATTGCAAGGTCTTAAGTATTGAATTTTGAAAAAAAATCCCGATATTGTCAGTTTCCCCATTTCGCTGACAACATTACTGTACTTTAATAAGCGTTGCTTCAGTGACCTTCCCTTCCCAAATTTTCCATTCTTTCGTCTTCGCATCTTGTTGCACTCTCTTTGGATACTATAAACACCTTCGTTTCATTTTTTCTATCGTCCCCTCCGTCAATTGTGAAAGTACGCTGTATCTCGGGATAGGCAAAGAATACCTTAGGGCGATGAGTGTATGTATGTATGTATGTATGTAAAAAAATGAACATTCAGAATCACGATAGTCTTCTTATAAAAAAAAACCCGAACTATGTTGCACAGGTAGTTTGTTAATTTTTTGCCAAAGAGTAAAAATTCCAAGTTTACCGTCGGTAAGACCTCTCCTCGATTAATGGCAACACCTCCTTTAGAAAAAAGCTCAATTTTTATCAGATCCTCTTGTGTTCTGTTGGTAATATTTCCCAAAATATTAGATTTAAAACAGTGTTACGAAGCCCACACTCGTGTGGTCTAATTTTCTCACACACACGTACTCATTCTAACGAACACACCAACATAAGCATCCCTTTAAAACTCCCGCTCTTATTTCTTCATGCACTGCACCGAGTTTTTACGGCTGTGTGTTATGCTAGAAGCTACAGTTGTCGCTCGTTGTTCATCGTTGCAGCCCGATCTGCTGATACCGATTACTCACGACGGCTCGTACTCCTACCCGTGAGTAGAATCGAGGGCGAAGATGAGGAAGAAGAAAAAGTAATGCAAACTTTTTATCCCAGTGCGCCACCAGCCTCACGGACAGCTGATTCCCTACGATTTTTTTTGACTCGGGAATAAGCTATGCAGGAAGACGATGTGAGGATGTGCAGGCGCGAGTGTGTGGTAAGCAGAATGTCTGCACACAGCGCCAGCGGCTGTTCCTTTTGAAGCCTGCGTGTGCGGTGTAAGCGTTAAATGCTATGTTTCTCATACTCTTTCTCGTGTGAGTAGGCATGGTTGATATCTCGCTCGTCTCGCAGCATTGATTTAAAAAAACAAACTGTCTTTCCCACTTTTAAAGAACTTTTTCCGTCTGTAAATTCGGAACATTCTGGAGCAAAGAAATAATATGCAGCACAGTAAAAAGAAAATGGTCAGACAATTGAGATAAGAAAAGGCTCCTGATTTTGTCTTATTTCATAACATATGCTATTTTATAACGGTATTCTTTCCTATGCACGGAGTGAGTGGTAGAAAAAAAACTTAGAAGCCAAACTTGTTTTATTGAGATTGCTGACAGCTACTGTACGTACACTATGCCGCGTATACGTACACGCGATTTGTTGCTGCTACTGTTGGTTTTTCCATGACGCTGTTGTAGGGTTTTTCGAACTCGGGGAAAACAAACCGCTAACACAAATAGTATGCTTAGAGTAGGGCAAGACGTGAAGGGAAAAGAGCGGAAAATTAATCAAGAGACGCTAATAACTCCACCACAGCAACATTTACTAGATTTATAGTTCGTTATCTTTTACCAAACTTAGAGATCCATCCACGAGTTGAAGCAAGTTTTAAAGGACAAAATTGCAGCAATTTTTAAATTCGATTTATCTTTTCCAAGCCATTACCTGATGTTCTATTGTGAAATGCTTTTCGCTTGGAACCATTAAATAACAAAAGATTGACCATAAGACGTTGGGATAACTTTTCTGTATTTAAAAGCTCTAGTTAGTTTCTTACCTGCCTGCATACTGCAACGGTACTGGCTCGCTGGCTTGGTGCCAAGGATGTACAACAAAACTCCCATGTCATTTTGGCGACCCTGAAAAGGGCTGTTTCGATTATTCAACGTAGCTCGGAAACGGGGGTTTGAATGACACCATGTAATGTACTGTTTTGTGATTGTTTATGAAGATTTATCATAAAGCGCAGTATTTCAGGTTTTGAACGCTAATAGCTTAGCGGTTTCCCAATCGATTTTCAATATTTTTGCACCAATCGGTCGGAACATCTTCTAAGAATTGTTATTTCGTGTGTTATGTCGTAAGTGTACACTATTGAAAAACTGAAAATAATGAAGCATTGTCCAACTAGAAATCTGCAGAATTCTCAAAGCGTGGAAAATCAGCGACTCTCCTATCCGAGAATAGTCTTGAACGTTTCATTTGCCGCTTTGCATCAGTTAGTTGTTGGCAATTCTTTACATATTTTTCATAGTCAATCATTATATTCAGATTAATTTCTTTCGAAAATGATGAACAAGACAATAAGGCAGGAAGGACCCGTAGTTATGCTAATGTTTATTTGACTGTCAACTCAGTATAAGACAGTAAGGTACAAAACATTTTGCAAACAACTTTAACTTATTTAGTAGCTTTCAATCATGATAATGACTAAAACGCTGAGAAAAATTATCGACTTACAAAAATTTGGATTTCTCAACCTGCAGCACAACCAAACCATTTTTTGATTTCATTAAATCAAATACATACACACATATATGTCTAACTAAACAGTGTTTGACGTTGAAGTAAGATTTGAGGCGCTATTAACATTCATTCGAAAATAATTGAATATTCTCCACCTGCAGTCTCAACAAACCCAATATACGCATTCAGCGCATACAATTTTACCCCTGGCAGTGTTCTTTTATCTGTTAGCCCATGGACATGATTACTGAACTGCTGACAATGTTTGTCTTTCTCAGTTTTCTACCCTCCAAAACATTTCGTTCATGAATTACAGTGCTAAACGTTTGCTCGACTAACCTGTCAGTCATTTTCTTGCTCGTGACTAATATCTTAGTTCTCAAAGTTATGTGAATGATTCACATTTGATTTCATTCATTATTGTCGAGAATGAATGAACGCAGAGAACAACACGAACATGAACGCAAGTGGTTGGTTTCAGGTTGGAAATTGATGAGTTCGTTTCATCTGTACTAGAAACAGCAAAGAATGAGCAGTATGTTGAATCAATTTCAGAGAATTGCATAAATTGAATATGAGATTTCTAAGCTTCAATATTGGATAATTCCTAATTTGGAGATGTTCACATCAATTGATAGACAATGTTTCGGATTTACTCGGTTAAACAACTTTCGCGGAGATAGACTTGAATAACATCGAAATAAGTGACATTGGAACCAGAACTAGGCAATTGTATCTCATTTTTATCGCATTTTCTTGTCCAATATTGCATTATGTGAAATATGTTGCATAACGCATTATGCATTCCGCAAGGAAGATCATTTAGACCGTTAATTCTTCACACAGAATCAACATTTTCGGATGCTAAATGTCATCCGAGATTTTTAGTTTATTTTATAACGGTAGTCTTTTCCAATAGACGGAAGGAACGTTAGAAGAATGTAACTGAATCTAGGATATTTATAGTACCCAAACAGATTGGGATAAGGCATGAAGCGAATAGAGCGGAAAATTAGCTAAAGGAGGGGTATTGAGGGGCATTCCTCTTTACCCAAGCTGGGAGATCCGCGAGATTGTTAGTGTCAATTCGCAAATAGTTTAAAATAATCGTCATCTATTCGTGCGAATGAAACTGTCCAATTTAGTAGGATCTTCCTCGATACTATCAGATAGCAGTTAGCTGCAAAATCTAGCGAACAACATAAGGCCAATAATCGGAATACAGTGAGTCCTAACATGATTAAAATAAAAATAACGCAATGACAAACAAACAACAAACTTTTTGTAGCAAAATTGTCTATGTTAGGTTTCGCTTGTTAAATAACAAAAACAGGTTATTATAATTCTGATCGAGAAGGCAGTCCTTAAACTAGTTCTAAATGTGGAGCAGAAGCTGATTTTAGTACAACCTAGACTGGGTTCGGAAGAAATTTGTAGTGACGAACAAAATAAAACTGGATGTGCATCTGTTATTCTCTGCATGTGAGCAAACAAAAAAATTTCGAATTTTTAAGCACCTCCATACTTTGTAATTATAAAAGATTATCTGCAAAGCTTTTCTATTTACAGTACGGTTTATGATAGGTAGAAAGTAATCAACCCGATTTCATTTTAACAGTGGGATTTAAATTTATTACAAAGTGAGAAATTAAAAAAAATGCAATCTGCTCACCAGTAATATTGTCACTCCATACTTTTAACCACCGCCAACCAGCCTTTCTGCCACTTCACTTCCTCATAACTAGCAGTTACCATAATGGACAACGATCCAACATACAGCCATTAAACCGGGTGGTGTTCGTGTATGTGTGCCCATATGAACACACGAAGGATATTTTGTAATTATCCTTTTTCCAGTTCAGCTCATCTGAAAAGGCTTGCAGCTTGCTGGCTGAAAATTGCAGCAGACTAGCTGCTGCCAGAACCAAAACCGGCCAAACGATCCAGGCTAGCCAGCGCAGCGCAGCGCCGTGAGAAGATTAGAATCTCAACCGTGCTGCAGCTAGTAAAGAAGGGAAGCGGAGCGGAGAAGAAACACATAAACGAAGACCGAAACTTGCCATCCAACCTGGATTAATTCAACAAAGAAAACGGAGTGTATAAGAAGTGTACCTTGCGAAAAACAGCGAAGCAGGGAGAAGAAAATATATCATCTGCCCTTGTTACGGAGCCGAGTTCTAGCGCACAGCTGCCACCACACGGTCGTCGTTGTTGTTGTCGTCCTCGCGTCCCTGGCTGAGAAGATTACTTTCCCACTCACCGTTTTCCGCCAAGTCATACTAAAACAACCCGGCGGGTCAGTGGTTCTGTAGTTGAATCAACTCTGATTTACTTGTCCTTGACGACGACGACAACGCCGCTGACGACGGCGATTGTTTTCTCCCCCTTTCGGAGGAGTTGGTTTGAAAATTACAGTAATTGAAGCCACGCCCCTCTTTCGCGTACCACCCTTCCGAGGCCCTGTCGCTGACTGATGCCTGTTGATTCAAAGAATCACCTACTCTGAATGTCCGAATCCATGAACGCTTCGCTGGTTGTTGGTTTTTCACACGCTATGTCATGCAAAATGTATGCTGATATGTATGTACGCACCCCGATAGTGTTACTGCCAGCCTGCCAGCGTAGACGAAGGTGGTGAACCTGGTTGGTATTTTGTAAAGGCTCAACTTGCGGTGACGGAACGTCCTTTGTAATTACCGATTAATAGCGCAAACATGCGGGATAAACATAGCAACAACGACGGCAGCAGCACGATATGAGTGAGAGGCGGATCGGGTGCGCTGCTAGGACCGACCCGATCCATGGACACCGCTGACGGTTGGTTGTTTGCCTTGAATGGACTCCCCTTTCTGCCGCTGCTGCAGCTCCTCCTCCTCTCACGCATTTTCTCGGACACTGTGAACGAACATGTCCACAGCATTAGCGTGCGTTTGGGTTTGGGTGAGACATTCGCCAGCTTTTTGTTGCTGCTGTTGTGTGAACACTGCTTATCCGTTGCGCTGTGGTTTGTCGAAGCGGCTGGAAGATAGATACAGAATTTCATAATCGATTAAATCGACCCAAGGCAACCAGCCAGTTGGCCTTCGGCAGCCGGCGGCGGCTCGGACGGCAGTGCAACCGCTCAGATTGTACTGGGTACAAAAATATCGTATGCGGTTGAGGATTCTCCCAAGATGAGACAATCATCAAATAACCATTTGGCGTTCCATCCGCATTTTTGGGTTCGATTTTATTTTCATTTTACGGTTCCGAAACCCTGAAATCTTGTTGGAAACGAGTTCACTCAATTATTCTACCTTTGCCTTTTGTAGAAAACCCGGAACACTGACGAACACGTTCCGTGTCGCATGTCCTTCGTCTTCCTAAAATGTGCCACTTATGGTCCACGTCGCATCGGCGCGGCGCGGTCGACGGTGTCGTCAAAAGTCGTGAAAAGGCTTTTAATTACCAATCTGCTTCCACACCTTCAACTTGCTTGCTGGCAGTTCGACTTGACAGCAGTCAGTCTCGCACCGCACACGCCATTGTTCGAGTGTGGTCAGCAGCTTTCCATCCATCCCGTAGGAGTCACGCTTTGCCATCATTAAGAAGTCAATGACATTCTAGTCGAACAGTGAAACTGGTCCTGCTGAATGTGCTTCTCATGGTAGAACTGAAGCAGTGGGAAAGCAAAGCTAGCAACGTGATGTGATAGAAAGGTGCTTTACCTTCATGATTGAAGTAAAGGCGAAAGCAAATTGAAATTACCTCTATACAGATGCAGGGTATTGGAGACTGTGTCTACGACCGGGAACAGAACGGAGGATAGAACCGCCAACACGATTTAGTTTCGCAAGCTTTGAAGCATCGCAAAAAAGGGGATAGACAAATTGGTTTCAATTCGCCGTCTATTGTGTTGGCAGCAGTCTAAGATACTTGGTTTGGAAATCCCGGTTTGAAGCATGGGAAACTACCCCACTTGAAGAAGGTTGTTGTTTTTAGTCACTACCATTAATGGACAGCGAACTGTGGTGCTTCCAGCTTCCTAACGAATGGATGATTTTATTGCGTAACATCAGAAAGATTTTTTTTAGTCATTTCCAATTATTTTACATCCAGACGAAGTTGTGATCAGCTACCCTAACTAAGCATACAAAGCATCGTCTAACAAAACTCTGTTGGAATCACGGTTTTCGCTCGGCGAAAATCGTGAGCTCTAAGTGGTTATCGTACTGTGCAAAATATCCGTGCAACAGTTGTGTGAAGCAATTAGCATAAATTTTGTTGGCTTCTTTTCATAGCATTAACCGAACATTACATACACCGAAGATTAGGTTATGAAACCGCACACAGGTAGGTGAATAAACCTCTGGCAAGGTATCACAAAACAGCGACCGGGAATAGGTTCTTATCTTCTGAATAACAGCAACTGATAGCATAGCAGAAGCAATAAAAAGTTGAGTTATTTACAACGAGCAAGCGTGTATCTCTTGGCGGAAAAATAAGATTTTTGGTAATCAAATTACCACTTTTCTAAACTCATTTCTCCATTGAGCGAAATTGTATTTGTGTTTTGTAGTATTTGTGATTTACATTCCACAAACAATACATAGCAAATAACAATCGAAATGATCAGTAGATCTAATTTGGTGAAAAGAAAACCAAAACGAGGATACAATCACTAAAACTATCATATTAGATCTAACTCATAATAATACAACCAATTATTCAAAAGTTTCCTGGAAAATGTCTTTCATTTCTATTATCAACATCCAGACTGTTCCAAGCGATATCAGAAAAAATACCTATTTCGACTCAAACACATGAGATTTAGTGGAAAGAAGAATGCGCCACTCTACTATGGGCCAGAAATTAAAATTTAGGGACAAATATATTTGCGGTTTAACGGCATGTTTCAGCTCAATGTGGTCTTCGGCAACTTTTTGAATGAAAAAATGATGCATCTTTTGAAGGGGTCGTCCAATATTTACGTGTTACTTTAACAACAATTTAAGTAATAACTTTTTGAGTAAATTTTTTTTCACCTTTTTGGTTTCAAAATATTAAAGATAAACCAATTTCAAGTATTTTTTCTGAAGATATCAAACTTCTACCTTTTACCCATTTTCAGCAATAGACCTTTGTTTATAAACGACCCCTCAAATCACATTTCTTCTTGTAGCGTATTTATTTCAACAGACAGCTCAATGTGATGTTCTAGACAACATTTTACACATGAAAGAGGAATATTTTTGCTAATTCTTGTCACCGAAAACACCCACATGCCAAATTTGGTTCTATTTGCTTGATTAGTTCTCGAGTTATGAGGAAATTTGTATTTCATTTGTATAGGAGCCCCCCCTCCTAAAGTGGGGAGAGGTTCTTATTCATCATAGAAAAAATTATTGCCTCCAAAAACACCTACATGCCAAATTTGGTTCCATTTGCTGGATTAGCTCTCGAGTTATAAGGAAATTTGTATTTCGTTTGTATAGGAGCCCCCCCTCTTAAAGTGAGGAGGGGTCCTAATTCAACATAGAAAATTTTCTTGCCCTCGAAAACTTTCACATGCCAAATTTGGTTCCATTTACTTGATTAGTTCTCGAGTTATGAGGAAATTTGTATGGAAACCCCCCCTCTTAAAGGGGAGAGGAGTTATAATTCCCCTTATAAAGAGGGAAGGGGTCTCAAATTACCCTAGAATAAATTCTTGTCACCGAAAACACCCACATGCCAAATTTGGTTCTATTTGCTTGATTAGTTCTCGAGTTATGCAGAAATTTGTGTTTCATTTGTATGGGAGCCCCCCCTCTTAGTGGGGGGAGGGGTCTCTAACCATCACTAAAACCTTTCCTGGCCCCAAAAACCTCTACATGCAAATTTTCACGCCGATTGGTTCAGTAGTTTTTGATTCTATAAGGAACACAGGACAGACAGACAGACAGACAGAAATCCTTCTTTATAGGTATAGATAAAATGTATGAAAAAAAATCCGCGCAATTCCGAGGTATTCCTAGCCATGGTATTCCCAGGTTTTCTCTGAAATACACATTTGGGCAGATAGCTTTAATAATTTCCTACAAATTGGTATGCAAACTAATTGCAGATACTTGCAGATGGCTAAGATATTCGGATTTTTCATCAGACGGTTTTTAACCTAAAATCAGTTATATTTTATTAATTAATGCATATAAAGCAAAACAGCCTTCAGGTCTAGAAAAATATTTTCTAGAACATCACATTGAGCTGTCTGTTGAAATAAACATGTTACAAGAAGAAATGTGATTTGAGGGGTCGTTTATAAACAAAGGTCTATTACTGAAAATGGGTAAAAGGTAGAAGTTTCATATCTTCAGAAAAATTACTTGAAATTGGTTTATCTTTAATATTTTGAAACCAAAAAGGTGAAAAAAAGTTTACTCTAAAAGTTATTACCTAAATTGTTGTTTAAGTAACGCTTAAATATTGGACGACCCCTTCAAAATATGCTTCAATTTTTTATTCAAAAAGTTGCCGAAGATCACATTGAGCTGAGACATGCTGTTTAACCGCAAATATTTTTGTCCCGAAATTTTAATTTCTGGCCTATAGTGTACTCATACCAACTAAACAGAAAACGAAATCTAATATAGAATAAAAAAACAACCAAATTTTAATTAAAAATTATCAACTACATTGTTGCCGAATATGTAATTGCGCAAAACAGTTCTTGCCTGGGTCACGAGCGCGGGCTTAACGCGGTACTACGGATGTAGAAACGATTTGTCAAAAATGTTGAGAACACAAATTTCACTTTGAGATACCCGGTCAGAACATTGTAGGATGATTATGGTAGATCAACATTTCAACTATGTATAAGTATGTTGAATGGTAGTCCTGAAAAGAACGGTTTTGATTTTCACTTGGTAGATGGAATCAACTCGAACCCAACCAACCACGCTCAGTCGGTTGGTACCCGAATGTTTTACTAATTAAATTACTGCCGTACCCTTTTATTAGGTAGTCGAACATCCAAGTTTGTTTTATTCTCCCAGTTCTATCTCTCCACTCACTACACAGTCGCCGACGACGACGATAATTATTTTTTGTATGATTACTCATTGTTTCTACCGCCGAGAAGATAGACTGTTATCTCGGACTCGGTCGATGCGATTGAAACAGGCAGTCTGTTGCCGGACGTCGATACGGCAAGTCAAGTGTAATTTACCACCAACACACAGTATTCCAAAAGGACAAAAAGTGGAAATGTTTTCCTAGCGTCTTTTGTTTTCATTTTACCATTTATGGTCTTCAGCGCTTTTGTTCGTATGAACAAAACTTAACCTTAATCTAAAACTGTCAAAAGATAGTCATTGCTTACTATAATGAAAATAAAAAAATAACTTTTTTGCGTTAGGAAATATAGACAAAGTTTCTTCAGCAAAGTTGTAAATATTGTAAAAACAAGCAACTTTACTGAAGAAATAAAATTTCTATCTTTATCGAGTGCTGAACTATAGGGCATATTCTTTAAAACTTCTTAAAAAATTGGTTTTTCATACTTAGCTTTTCTTAGTTGCATTTTACAAGAATACAATGTTCTAGGCAATTATCGAAGCACTCAAAATACACGTTTTTGCAGAAGTCCGCACCTCTGTTGGACCTTTACTTGGTGAGTTATCGCATATATTTGTTTTCCCCCAGTTGTAAAACCCCTACAATAGCGTCATGGAAAAACCAACAGTAGCAGCAACAAATCGCGTGTACGTATACGCGGCATAGTGTACGTACGGTAGCTGTCAGCAATCTCAATAAAACAAGTTTGGCTTCATAGTTTTTTTTTCTACCATTCACTCCGTGCATAGGAAAGAATACCGTTATAAAATAGCATATGTTATGAATTAAGACAAAATCTGGAGCCTGTTCTTATCTCAATTGTGTGACCATTTTCTTTTTACTGTGCAGCATATTATTTTTGCAGCCGTTTTTCTTTGCTCCAGAATGTTCCGAATTTACAGCCGAAAAACAAAGTTCTTTAAAAGTGAGAAAGGAAGTTTGTTTTTTCAAATTAATGTTGCGAAACGAACAAGAAGTCAACCATGCCTACTCACACGAGAAAGAGTATGAGAAACATAGCTTTCAACGCTTATGCCGCACACGCAGGCTTAAAAGAAACAGCCGCCGGTGCTGTGTGCAGACATTCCGCTTACCACACACTCGCTTATGCACATCCTCGCATCGTCTTCTTGCATAGCTTATTCTCGAGTCGAACAAATCGTAGGGAACAGGCTGTCCGTGAGGCTGGTTGTGTACTGGAATAATAAATTTGCATTACTTTTTCTTCTTCATCATCTTCGCCCTCGATTCTACTCACGGGTGGGAGTACGAGCCGTCGTGAGTAATCGGTATCAGCAGATCGGGCTGCAACGACGAACGACGAGCGATGACTGTTAGCAATTTAGCATAACACACAGTCGTAAAAACTCGTTGCAGTGCATGAACAAATAAGAGCGAGAGTTTTAAAGGGATGCTTATGTTGGTGTGTTCGTTAGAATGTGTGTGTAAGTAAGTAAGTAAGTAAGAGTTGAAGCCGCTCAACCACCGTCTCTGTAGTGCTCCAATTGAGGGCGCTTAACGTGGGGGAGCTTTGGTTTCATCAAGACGGTGAAACATGCCGTGAAACCGCGTGTGCCACAGTTGATTTATTTGAAGAACTGTTCGACGGACGAATAGTTCTGCGTAATGAACTCGAGAGGTCCTACGATTTAGTATCATTGAACTAATTTTTGTGAAGCTATCTGAAGTCTTTGGTCTACGCCAATAGCCAATAACCCAAAAACAATTGACGTTGTCATTTTGTACGGCCTTCATTGTAGTAAAAAGTTATCGAAAATTCCACTTTATCCTTCGAATATAGCCAAATTCCTGGCAATTAATACCACTTCGTTGTATTTTACTTCATATTAAATTTCGTCTCTATAAAAACCATACTTTCAATTGAAAAAAAAAACATTTCTCCTTTTACAATAACAGCTGAAGTAATTATTGACACCTTTTAAGATAAAATAAGGTAGTCGAATTTTTCAGCATATGTTTTGAAACTCAAGCGTCTCGTTCTTGTTAAATTTATATCAATTTTATTAGGGTGCTACTTCAAGTGGTAGTCGATATCGTTAACTATTAATGTTCGCAGATGACACTTGTTACGATCGGTGTGGTGACGGAATGTAAAACATAACTCGCCCAAGCGCTTAAATTCCAAACCGAGTGACCGCGAGCAAACATTATAGCAGAAGCCGTCGATGCCGCATTCAACTGCACCCTTGGTACTAATTTCTCGCCGCGCACCGTCACGCCGACCGATGCGGCGGTATTTTATACGGTTGTATGAATTCTTCGCACATACACACACACACGAAAAAGGGAGCGCAGACAACCGATTACAGTCGTTATGGAATCTAATTATTAAATAATTGCTGTTAGAATAAATTTACAAGCATTATCCTGCTGCTCACTCCATCGCATCAGCGCAGCGACCGAAAGTTTCCCCAATTACTACTTCAAGAGTAGTCAATTTCGACCGGCGGAGGCGCGATGCGGCGCGGCGGGGCGGTCACGATACAAAACGGAAACTCCAAACTGGAGCGGAACTGCGTACGGCCGAGCGCCGGCCGAGGTGTTGCCCTTGATGAGGTCTTGTAATTGATTCGATGGTAATAATCAGAAGCATTTGCTGAAGATCTTTTTTTTTGGTCGGTGTCCATGGTCACCTCGCCGGTGAGTGCAAAGGGTACGACGATGCTCTTCGCAGGAAAGCGGATGGGCGAAAATGCCTTTAGTCATAATATTGATATGAAGCCAAGCCGATTGAGCCAGCCAGGACTCTTTTCTTTGGTCGTTTTGGACTGACGATGCTAGTGTGCGTCAATCGAAGTTGTAGGTCCTACAGATGGGTTGCGTCAGATAAAGTTTTCGCTTCCTTTTTGATGTTGTTTTATGTGCCATTGCCTCACCCGCCGTTTTCGGGTTGCTGGTAACGTTTGATCCTATTACGATTTTTAATGAAACGTAAAATATGAGCAGGTGCCAGATGCATTGAGACCATTTCGTGGCCGAACAGCTGCTGCTGTTGGAGGAATCATTTTTTGGAGGATTTTTCGTTTCTTTTCAAGCTACAGAAAAGCACGGACCCTATCATTATCTGGGCAAACTAAAGCAAGCAAGCAGTATAGAACCTATAATTTGATTTTGAAAGTGTGCCTAAATTGCCGTCTGTTGGGCTCGCAAAGTTTCACAATAGTCACGTGTCTCGCTAATGTGCGGTGTGCTGTTTACTGTCCAGGGTTTTGAACCATTGATACTCTTCAAATTGACAGATCAGTCAGTTTGCGAAGGCGAGAAAAAACACTCAATTCAATAGTCAGTCAGCAGGCAAATTAATCTGTCAAAAGTAACTGGAACTAGGCGCAAAACTATGCTGCCGGTGGAATTCCAGCGTTTGCCTCAAAAGTCGACGCCGAAGGCAAACCGGCTACACCTGCCTGCATATTTTAATATTCACTTGAAAACGTGTCCCCGCTACAATCGTGGTGAATATGCCACGGCTGGCTTGCTGTGCCACTACTAGACCTGCTAGCGGGATCACGCGGACTGATTGATTGATTTATTCATTAGAGCGCAAAAGTACAGTTCCACCACGTTCCACCGCACTTGGCCGCAGCCAGCGTCTATGGATAGTGTGTGTTGTTGTTGACTGGAAGAGAGCTATTCAAATATGGTTTAGCGAAAAAATTGGGAACTCGTCAGAGACGATGACGACATGGTTTTCATCAAGCGACTATTCGGAATCTCTTTTTGGGTGGGAAAAAAATTAATTCCCTTGTTTTAAATGAAGTGGAATGTGGTCAAGACCGAGTCGGCTGCTCTTGTCCTAATATTCACGCGACGCGACGTAACCTGCAGACCGTACAAAGTACTTGGCAATTCAGCACATTTTGCTGGCATACAAAACGGTGCAAGTTGGCATCACTTTCTGCCATGCTCTAGGGTGTTCGCCAGAGTTCAATGCAACGATTGTTGTCTCGACTTAGAGCGCGAACGGCATAGAACGTAATCAGACCAACGCTTAGGGGACTTCCTTGGATTAGGTTAGTTCATCTAACAGTAGGCACTGAAATGTCAATCATTCATAAGTTGTCACATTTTCTTCTTTCATTTTTCATTATTGTGCATATTAACGTATTGGTTCTTATTTGGTGACGTAGAAATAAGAACGAATGTTTCTTTTTATTCTACTTAGTGTTACTTAAGCTATCAACGAAAAAAATTAGTTCTAAGCCCTTTGTTCCGAGAGCAATGAGGAGTGCAACTCGTGTGAATAATGAGAACCAAGTCAAGCACTTTAATGTAAACAAACCTTAAAATCACGTTTTTTGTGATTCGATCGTGAAAATCCCGCAGCTCATTTTCCTTTCAGCAATCGGCTGAAAAATCCGAATTACACCCTATACGATACCGCAATCGCGCAGCGACGAAGCCGAATGTTCGCCACGCTTGGGGAACCGCTCGATCCACGATGTTGTCGCGCCGCGCCGCGTCTCGTACGTTGTGCGTGCGCTCATTGTGAGGCGTTGATTTTATTGGTGCATACCACCAGCATCAGCCAGAGGAGCAGTGTTTTACTACTACTTTTCATTTATGCTCTCTGGCAACAGGGTGGCGGTGGCCGGGACGATGGTGGCAGCGGCGCGGCACTCGCGTGAATGATTAATGCCTTCATCTTTACACTCGCTCGTGTGGCCGCCGCCATCACCACCATTTTTCGATGGTGTCGCTTTCAATTGAGCACGAAATCTGCATGGTCCTGGTCCATGGTTGCTGGTTGGCTGGTTGGCCCTGTGCACACACTGGCACTGGTTTCGGTCCAAGCGCTCACAGCTGGATGTGTGAACAATCGGCTGCCCTCAGCCGGAAAATAATCCGGCTCAGAGGCTTAGGGAAATGATACAAATAGAATTCGAAAAGTGAATAGAATTTTTCGGTGTGGATTTATGTGACACAGTTATTACTATGATAAAGGTTCCCTGCAGATTGTTTGGGGAACTATATCAGTAATGTATTTTGAGTCACATAAAATGTTACTGTATTTATCGGTTAAGCCTCCAGAGCTGTTTTAGAAATACAAAAGCTTTTTTCTATAGCCATACTCAATTTTCATTCTTCACATAACAGTGAAATCAATATACCTACAAAACCAATATGCTTCTGCTAGTAATAGTGCGACGTACATTTTCCATGGGTCACTGTGATCGTGTGTTCGTTGTATCTGTCAAAATCACGTGTTTAAAATAAATGTTTATTTGCTGTAGCAATTAGCAAACAACAGTGAGTGAGAAGTATTTTATTAGGTTTCTCTTCGATTAGGTTGGTTTTTGAAAATTTACTTAATCAGACAGTGTTGAAATGCCAAAAGTAAGTATTTTAGGTGAGAAAGAAAAGAAAGCAATTGAAGCCCATGAGAAGCAAGGTGTATCAATTTGAGAAAACGGGCTAAGGTTCAGGGTTCAGGTTGCGCAATGATAAAACAAAAGTAAAAACATCGAAATTGACAGCATGGGTAAAACCACTGGCGAACTGACTTGACACCTAGAAGAAATTCCTTACAAAATTATCGTCCGACACAGTTAGCTTGCACACCAGCACCCTCTGTTATGCATATTGCAGAGTAACAAATAATTGCGTGGTTTTGTACTGTAGATTTTAACATTTGTACGGTTTTGTACTGAAAACTCCAAGTAACACTCGAGCGCTGCGGTGTGACCATGTTGTGAAACATGCTTCTTTTGAAAAATGAGTGGCATTTGCATGGGTAATGGAATGAATGCGAATGTCTTATCTGTTTCTCTGTGGTAAAACGATACATTGTGAAATTGGCTTCGAATTTCATCATCTTACCACAGACAAACAAACATAACACTCGTTTTCCATTCTTCGAACCGTTTAAACCGTCATTTCAAATTTGGGCTTAGTTGGGAATGTCTCCGTTTTGGTCAAAGTGGCGTTTTTTGACGAAAGAAAGAGAATTGCTACTTCGAGGGATACTCCTGTTGTTATTTGATATTTGGGAATGTCGATCATAGATGGTGCTAGTATTCAAGCCAAATGTGATGTTCGATAATTTTTGTAGATTTTTCTTCCAAGAGTTGTCTGTTTGTCTGTGATCTTACTATCAACGATCGAGAATTAACTGAATCAACCATTTTTGATCGAGCAGTTCGGACTCCATTCCCAATATTATTCGTTTTTATCGCTTTACCGGTATCGCTCTAATTTAAAACAGAGTCATACATTTGACATGCATATATGTACTTAGGTTCAAATTGTTTCGAGAGCTGCATTTGATTGTGTTGACCACAGTTTATCACATACTAGCTAAACTAAATTGAAGTTTGCTCCAACTAAGACTTTTTAATAAGCAATGGCGCAGATATCACTGGAAATTCACAGGTTACGTATAGTTTTGCTTTTTAGTTACATAACGTGAAACTTGTGTATGTTTAACTTGCGGAGAAAAATAAAAGAATCGATCAAAGTCACAGATTCGAACTTCGAAACAGTTCGAAAATAGACACTGAGGAAGCCTGCAAGTCGCAGGCGAAAAACGTATCTATCAAGAGTAAATATACATAGTAGAATCAAATTGGATAAGTTTTCTTTTTATTCAATTCCAGGTTTCGTATTCTACTAAGACGCTCCAAAAACTTCAGTCAACTCGTGTGCAATCAGCTGTCCGTGAGGGCTTCTGGCGCACTGAGATACAGATTTTCCATTACTTTTTCGTTTCTTCTTCATCTTCGCCCTCGATTCTACTCACCAGCGGGAGTGCGAGCCCTTGCGAGTAATCGGTATCGAACAAAAGCGACGACCGCAGCTGTTAGCTGAATCTACACTCGCAAAAGCTCGTCGCAGTGCATGCATAAATAAGAGCGAGAGTTCGAAAGGGATGCTTATACCGGTGTTTTCGTTAGATTGAGTATGGGTGTGTGAGAAAATTAGACAATGCCGGAACTGTTACGTAGTCAACTGTAGATCGCCTGAACGGAAAACAATGCAGATTGCCTTTAATTTTTTGCCGTTGTTGCGTCTCTCCATGGGAATGATGAATGGGAATTACAGCATGCGATTTTAAATGCTTGCGGGGTACCTAGTTTAGTCGGGACGTTTCGAGGAAGTTATGGAGCTGAATGCTTTTTGGAATCGATACTATGTTGAGCTCTGGGATGTTGTAGTCCAGCCGTATATTTTATATATCAAGGGAGTGTCGTCGTGGTTGGGCAACGTTTTGGAATTCGCCCATAACTTGCGTTTCAAAAGGAATTTTAGAAATCTTAAATACATCGTTACAAAGGTCTAAGAATAAGGTATATTTCCGGAAAGTTTTGAACTGATTGCTTGAAAAATAAAAAAGTTATAGGCGTTTACGTGAAGACAAAAAATGTTGTCATAGTCGGCCCATGTTGTACAGGTTGGGTCACCGCAGAAAATCTAAGACGTACGTATTGAAATTCTATATAGAGACATGAAAAAAACTAATTCCGTGAACAACGGCTCATATAAGTACAAATACCCTATTTTTAATTGCATTTTTGCGAAATTTTGGCGATCTTGTAAAATCAATATTGCTACAATCGCCTTTTCCGAAGGAAGTGTACAACTACAATGAAAAAAAAAACAACAAAAATCTAGGTTTTTATCGTATTATTTTGATTTATTTCATCACATTTTACGTGACTGACATTCTCTGACACGATTATTGCGCTTCTACGCTTAAAATTATGGTGGCCCAACCATGACTACTCAAGTGGCCCGACGTTTACAAATAGCGCATTTTTAGTACTTCACCTTAACCTTCTCAAACACCTTACTGGATGGGATTTTTCTATAGTCTTCGTGTGCAGCACAACACACTTCATACATTTTCAAAATGTATCTCGTTAATTGCATTTCATGCATCGTTTCTTGAAGAAAAGTTTATTACGCGTGGAAAACTTTTTTTTGGAAGCTTTAGTCACTAAATTCAGTACGGGTGTATTCACGATTGAAACTCACAATATTGTGAAAAGTTAGCTATTACAGTAAGAAGTTTTATAATGATTGTATCATAGATATCATGAGTTACTAAAACTGTAAAATCATGATGGCCCGACCATAACAGTGACCCGACGATTACGATAATACCCTACTATGAGTAGTAATGGTAAGGAGTCATTACGGGCCGCAGCTGCCATAGACCCGTAACATGGCTTCCGTCTTCCTTAATTGAAAACATATTCAAACCATAGACTGTTCCAGTTATCCTCCAATCTCGAGTCATTTGCTAAATGGTACCGCACCGTATTTAAACTGTTGCTTGGTATAATATCAATTATATTAGTTATGGGCATTCGTCAAGTAACCGCGAATGTTCACACTACAAAAACGAATAATTTTCTATACATATTTTCGAACTGTAAGGTATGATCACCATAATGAAAATGGCGAACAGCGAACAAGAAGCTTAGTGAGGATAACTCGTTGGAGGATAAACCAAAATGGGACGAAAAAACGGTCCTGTCAGCCCTTGTTTGGATGATCGTACAATGAACGTGTTGGGGCAAAAGAAGGAGATTTTAGTACGATTCAGGGCATGAAAAGGCAACCGCAAGTTGACGGTGACTGCGTGAATACGTACACTTACTGCATTAGACTTGCGCTTCGAAAACGATCATTTGACTGTTTTTGGAATTGAGTCAATCTGCGAAGCTACCGCCTACAACCCAAGTAACAATTTGGGTTTTATTACACTCTTATGATGGCATTTAAGACCAAAATTGGTCTTGAAGACCACCAATAGTACAATAGTACAAAGAGTACAATAAAACTCACATTTTTGCTTGGGAATCCATGTGGCCTCTCAAGAGAAGTCAACAATCGGTCTTCCGCTTTGGGTTTATATCGAAGAGTGTATACACTCAAGTACTGTTTTTACACGGTTTGTTTTTTCGATTATTAAGAACGGGGCAACTTAATGATCCCAAATTAATTTATTTCTCAATACATTTAGGACCGGCCCAACACTCGTCACGTAATTTGTAAATAGTCCTTAAGTAGCACCGTTGTTGAGTAATTGAAAAAAAGTGTAAAAAAAGACTAGTGTATAGCAAACTGACTGGGAGCATAAGATAGCGTTCGTTTTCGTTTCTATTTTTGTCTCCAAGTCGGGCTACCCACAGTAAAAGTTTGTCGCCCGGCGTCGGTCCGACGCTAGCAAAATGTTCGTTTGTGTCGGACGGCGTTCGACCGACTTCTTCCATCCACATAAACTGGTTACTTTTTTTGTAGTATTGAATCATACAGTCAAAAGATTCTGCATTCCATTAGTTATGGTAAATTTCTTTATGAAAATCTATATGATTATCATGTGCCACATATAAACACAATTCTCGCGTAACTTTTCAAAAGGACCTAAGTAACATTGAGAGACTCTCCTTGGCGTCCCTCTCTTCTGATTATTACGGCGACATGAATGCATTTCAACAAAAAATTTCATCACGTTTAGATAGATAATGACGCTAGCAACCGATTCATGCAAAGCTGGTGTTTTAAAGTGCATTTGCATTACCGCGGGAGGTGAAAGAGAAGAGGCACGAAGAGAATCTCTCATTGTTACTTAGGTCCTTTTGAAAAGTTACGCGAGAATTCACCCAGAAAAACCTAAAAATTTATACGCATATGAATAATATGTGCAAATTTTTCGCGCACACATAAATCAAAACTGTTTGGCACTTAAAGTTCATTTGCTGGGCACATTGCAAAAATCTATGTGTGGGACACATTGAAACTATACGAAAAGTTTTCTCAGTGTACGATAGCACGGATGCTTTTCGTTAATGTGATAATCGCCAGTCGTTGGCAGTCATTCACTGCTCCAAACGGTAAAGGAAACTTAATCGAAACGAAAATGTAAAAAAGATCAGAACGCATTCGTTCTGCGGTACAATCGGAGGTATGACTGACCGAACTGCTGGTTGTGTTATGCAGAGGCTTTGTATTCCACCACGAAACGGACGGTGTGAATCTGAATGCGCGGTGGTGTGGCTGCTGTAGAAAAAAGGATCGATTAAAGCTCTGCTGGTAGGCACGTTAAAATCAAACGTTCAAAAGCAAAAAGCATTTGAATCTGCGAACAATTAAAAAAGCAGAAGTAGCCAAATTGATCTCCAAAACAAGTAACATCGATAATGCGCAGAGAGCGAAAGCTGTACGATACGTTGCTGGTAATTCTGAATATGCACTTCAAGGTAATGGACGAAAAAGTATACACTCAAGTACTTTTTTTACACGGTTTGTTTTTTAGATTATTAAGAACGGGGCAACTTAAGGATCATTCATTTATTTCTCAATACATTTGGGAAAGGCCCGAGTCACGTATTTTGTAAATGGTCCCTTAGTTGCACCGTTTTTGAGTAATCGAAAACAACAAACCGTGTAACAGGGATGATTCCTCCTCAGAATAAAAATAGAGAAGAGAAAAATTCACACTTTACTCAGTCGCGATTTATGTTGTTCCGTTTTGTTTGAACTTTTCTCTTTTTTACTGATCGCGATTGCTCAGCAACCTGCTCATTGTTCTTTTCATTGAGAAATAAACTGAGCAACAAAGTGTTAATACACTTTTTGGCTGCCCATGATATGGCACAAAAAAACTGTTTAGACTTCTCGCTGCGGCAAAAAATGTTGCATATGACGATGGTGGATGATAGATATGGCAACAATGTAATTCCCGTGCCGTTGCTTGCTGCAGTACGAGCGATTTCGAAAGTTTCTCGTTCTTCGCACAATGAGAAACTAAAGTTTGTTTATATTTCTCTTTAGTCTTCGTCTGTTTCTCATTGCGTGGATGTATTTCTCATTTGTGGCAGCAGTTCTGCTCATTGTGTTGAATGAAAAAAGTTGCACTTTTTGCACAATGAGTTAGTGCCGTGTACAAAAAGACTTGAGTGTACGTGAAATTCGACTATAAATCCTTGCTATGGTCACAGTAATTGTTATACGGTCTGAAAAGAGCTGGTATTGGGACGTCTACCAGATCTGTAAATTTCGATTCTCTAGCATTAACAGAGCCTTGGCTGCATCTGATTGAACTTGTCACTGAGAAGAAATTGTAAACACGCATTTTTTGTTAGATTATAGTCACTCTAACACTGTTAGGTCATTCCTGACTTCTGCAGGGTTGGGTTTGAACCCGGGTCCTCGGCGTGAGAGGCGTGAATGTTGCTTGTTGTTGGTGATGCAGGTATACAATAAAATATGTCTTTGTCGCCAGTCGGCTGGTTAAAGACAATACTTTATCAGCAACTTGAACAAAAGTGACAAACAGCAAAAACCTTCAGAAAAAGACCAGCTTAATTTGACCTAAAGTTTGGCGTACAAAAGTTACCAACGTTACCTTGCTAACTACCAAACACTGCCGCTGCCGACACAGTGTAACATGATTAGGATTGCTTTTGTTGCATACAATACGTATTGCATACAGCAGTGTGTCTTTTTCGCAAGCAACAACATAGTTGTCATGAAACATCTGGGTCCACGATAAACAGCTACGATAACTTGTCTTTGTCCTAACTTCCCTGCAATAGTGACAAACTTTCATCATACATTGTCATACATACATTTTGAAGTCTTGTGCGTTCGTGATTTTTGATTCTCTGGTTATTAGACAACCTAATAGAAGTAGTGCGACGGTGGTGTAGAGGTATTACACTTGACCGGCAATCAAGAGACGATTCAAGTTTGTTTTTGCGGATAACTTTACGAAAAAATTTATGATTTGGCAAGCCATGAGTTCAGAATTGATAATTCACCATTTTTTACATACCTACACATATAAGAGTGCCCTAGGAAACGGGTCTTACCTTTTGTTAAATCCCATGATAGACCAATTAGCGCAATCAAATCAGCTACCATTACGGCAAGGACGTGCTATCAATGCACTATGGTCCGGAAAGCCAAATTAGGTGGAAAAAATTGTTTACTCAGTAGTCGTTGATTTTAGACTATTTACGTCTTAGCAACAAAATCTTGATTTAGGATGCCGCTTTTTTTGGCATGAGCTATTTTAGGGTGTCCCTTAAATTAACCAAGATCCAAAAATTATCTTCAAAACAAAACAAGATAGAGCGATATTTACTTCAACAATTTTATAGCTTGAAGTATTTTGAGTAATATTGCAGAAGACGAAATCCTTCTATCTCGAACCGTTTCCATATTAGAGCGATTTTCCTGAGTCAAGTTAGGGTGACCCTGCTATTTTGCGATTTTTCTCCATAACTTTTTTATTTAGCAATTCTCGTAAAACACTTCCTCAGATGACTTTTGAGGCTTAATAAGACGCAACTTTTGGTGAAAAAAGAAATTGGCTATCTACTTTACTTCTACACTTATATTAATTTTTATGATAGCAATAGGCCGTTTTCAAATGTTAGTATCTCAGAAAGGTGCAAGCAGAATTAAAATCGGTTGATTGCGTTTGAAAGATCGTGATTTTTTGTGCATAATATCAAAAAATTGGAGAGTGGATTTTTGTCTATCTCAAATAAATCAACTTTGAATATGTGTGGTTTTAACATATTTAAGTATATAAAAGTAAACGAGTTGCGCCATAACTCCGCAAGGCCTTGACTGTTCTTGATTAAACTTAGCGTACATGTTTCTTGACATAAGTAAATCAGCACAGGGTGTTGACAAAAGCGGGGTGGTCGCTAAAAAGGGGAGGGAGAGGTACAAATAAGTAAAAGTGGCTGTAATTATCTTGCATTTAAACCGTTATAAGTTGTGTGAGTGGTTCAAATCTAAAAGAGAATGTATAAACTTAACCTCATATTTGTTGACTTAAGCTTCATAATGAGGTTAGACATTAAAAACGGTAGACTATCCAATAAACAGAGGGAATGGTAGACAAAGTAATGAAATCATATGTGTTTCATAGTATCATGGAGTGGAACTACCGAATGAGAAGTTTAAATAGTTTTCTACCCGCGACGGGGATTTCCGTGATTCCCACCTCCCCTTTCATCAGAGGCCACCATTTTTTTGTCTTTCAGCCACTTGTACATCTCTTTTCGATAAGATTGAAAATCTCAGGCGAGCGAGTGTGAAAAGCATAGCATCCAAAGCTTACTCCACTGACGCAAGCCTACGCCAAACAACTGCTGGCACTGTGTGCATACATTCTGCTACCTACACACTTGCGAGTGTACAGCCTCATATCAACTTTCTACACATCCCACCCGCGAATCCAAAGCTCACGAGCTGTCCATAGGTCGTTAGCACGAGCGGCACACTTGGATGTATGGATACGGATTTTACTTTTCTTCTTCATTTTACACCCTCGCTTACACACGCGGGTAAGTGTGCGGGCCGCGAGCGATGATAGGTATCAACTGCTGGGTTACAATGACGAGCGTAAGTAACGAACGTGGCTGATAACTAAATAGCAAAGCATTGCAAAGCCTAGGTGCCACATTCCGTTATCGAAACTTGACCTTCTGTTTTTTTTTACGACAGACTTTGCAGCCAGCTGTTAGAGTGCAGAACAATTGTAGGGCCAGTTGCAACGATCCTATTGACTCTAACAGCCTCTCCCTGCCGGGATTCGAACATATGACGACTGGCTTATTAGCTTATTAGCTTATTATATAATTAAATACACTGTGGCAAAAACTTGTCGCAGTGTATGAGAATATCAGAAAAGAAATCCGAAAGAAATGTGTTCGTTAAAAGAAAATCGTGAGACGAAATTGGACCACACGAATGCGGGCTTCACAACACTACGTTTCAGTTTGCAAATTCTCATAATACAAAAAACAAAGACCTCATTGAGACATATTTACTCCTCCCCTTGATTAGCTCTCCTCGGCCAGCGGCCCTTTTGTCTACAGCAACTTGTACGTCTCTCCGAAGATAATGAAAGAGACACAAAGCCTTCCTCATATTGTTCTACTTCCGTAGTTGTGACCCTCCCATCTTTTCACACGCTCTTCATCTTATCTCCCAGCCACTTGTACAACTTCTAACAGACCAAATGCAAGATATTATTATTATTATTATTATTATTATTATTCTATATTTGAGAGGTTTTCAGCCTGTGGCTGGTTCGCCCCTTAATGCAAGATGATCGCAGTCACTTTTACTTATTTGGACAACCCCCCCCCCCCCTTTTTAGCGACCACCCCCTTTTTGTCAACCTCCTGCGCTGATTTACTTGTATCAAGAAACATGTACTCCAAGTTTGCTGAAGAACTGTCAAGGCGTTCCGTAGTTACTCGTTTACTTTTATATACCGTCATCCGGGGATACTTGCAACACGGGGGTTACTTGCAACACTTTGGCGCATCGAACTTTTGACAGCTCTAACGCATTTGTTTGTTAACATAGCCATTTGTACCCAATGCCATTTTAAAGAAGGGACGTTTGCCTATTGTTTAGTTAAGTTTAATCCATTACATCATTGTTTTGCTTGTTTCTATACGATTGGAAAGTAATACCACTTTCAGAGTAGGAAAAATGGATGTGCAAAGTTGCGTCAGTTCATTGACATGGAATTATTTTTTATTGTTTGGTTCCTGTACACAATAAGTGCATCATATTAGCTAACAAATAGCAACTTTGAGCTTTGTTTATATTTTGAACTTGGAGAAGAAACGATGAATTCGTCTTGTTACTTCCAATATGGCGCGGCTAGCAGCACTTCTAAAAATGAAAATTATCGTAATAGACAGTATGTACAAAGTAAGTTTGCATCTGTACGATGTTATTTCGCCTACCACCATCTCCAGAAATATTAAAATTGTGAAAAATTTCACGTGCCTTGAAACGGCAATTTGGAGTTCGCCGACATGCTGCATTTTCACCGAATATCTTTAAAAAAGCGATAGACGAAATTGGGAAACAAAAAACGCCTCCAGTATCTCTTGTTTTACTACAAATACATTCAAAATATCTCAAAATAGTCATTCGCGGTTTGAAATCAGATATAAAATCATAAGAAACGCAAAATCAGAAAAGTGTTGCAAGTAACCCCGTTTACTGGGTAACTTGCAACACCCCTATTTTCGGATCATTCTACAGATTCATTTAGTTTATATTTTTTCTCATAATCATAAATCAAAAGTACTCACCACTATACACGTTTTGGCTACTTACACTTGGACCTAAACGGTATACTTCGAAAGTTATACTAAGTCAAAGTTCAAAAGTGTTGCAAGTATCCCCGGATGACGGTACTTAAATATGTTAAAACCACATATATTCAAAGTTGATTTATTTGAGATAGACAAAAATCCACTCTCCAATTTTTTGATATTATACACAAAAAATCACGATCTTTCAAACGCAATTAACCGATTTTAATTCTGCTTGCACCTTTCTGAGATACTAACATTTGAAAACGGCCTATTTTTATCATAAAAATTAATATAAGTGTAGAAGTAAAGTAGATAGCCAATTTCTTTTTTCACCAAAAGTTGCGTCTTATTGAGCCTCAAAAGTCATCTGAAGAAGTGTTTTGCGAGAAAGGCAAAATAAAAAAGTTATGGAGAAAAATCGCAAAATAGCAGGGTCACCCTAACTTGACTCAGGAAAATCGCTCTAATATGGAAACGGTTCGAGATAGAAGGATTTCGTCTTCTGCAATATTACTCAAAATACTTCAAGCTATAAAACTGCTGAAGTAAATATCGCTCTATTTTGTTTCGTTTTGAAGATAATTTCTGGATCTTGGTTAATTTAAGGGTCACCTTAAAATAGCTCATACCAAAAAAAGCGGCATCCTAAATCAAGATTTTGTTGCTAAGACGTAAATAGTCTAAAATCAACGACTACTGAGCAAACAATTTTTTCCACTTAATTTGGCTTTCTGGACCACAGTGCAATGTGGTACAATTACCTCCAGTTCGGTCCAACAGAGAAATGTTGGCGGATGAAGAAACGGACACTGAGAATGCAGGGACCAGATACCAACGATATTGGCAAGATGAAGAATTGGTGGTTGATGAGCAGGATCGACAGAAAAGTGAATGAATTTCTTCGAAATAACGGTGCATTATTTGCTTCAGTTTGTTTCATCCTTAGAAAATGTTTAATTGAAAGAATGGCTAAAAAATTTCCGTTTCTAAATGGTTTAAACTTTACGTCACATGCCAGTCAGCATGTCAACGACAAAAGAGATGTTCTTGTCAAATTTTCGATTGACTTATTTCGAATTCGGTTTGTCATGTACCGGTGTCCTTGTCGTTGAACTTTTCAATTCCACCGATATTTCGTCGATCAGGAGCTTGTAAGTGATATGATTTAGCACCAGTCAGCTAAACCGCACTTATCTCGCTCTTCTGAATACGTAGGTGCATACACACATCGAACTTTTGCGTGACTTCCAAAGCCAGTAGATATACGTGCAAATCAGTTGGTACCGTCGTCGTCGTCGTGTATCGTATAGGCCACTGACTGTTGTCAGTCACTGTGAGAGCGAGTACGTGCGACTCGATTTGAATGGATTTTGGTCGACCGCCCGTTACCGTTTTTACCGTCTCGTAGTCGTCGTCGTCGTCGTCGTCGTCGCTTTTCACTGAGGAGTGAATGACGGCGGCGGTTGGTGACGATTTCAATTGTGTCAATGTTCGTTCGTCGTGAATGTGTGAAAGCACACAGCGAATCAAAAATGCAAAGGCACCTACCGAGTGGAGAAGGGCGAACTGTGTTGACTGTGTGTATAACATACAATTTATACATACGTTGCCTGGTTGGTCGTTGCTGCAAACGGTATTAAGATGAACGAAAACTGCGGTAAAATGGATAAAGGTAAGTACGAAGGGGGTGGGGGGAGAAACTGGGAGGGGGTCGGAACCCGACAGGAAACGATCATAAAACATATTTGAAAGACACTTCTGCTAATATGCTTTTCAACAAACGGGGTGTGCTCCTTGAATGGCTTGACGTCGCTTCGTCGTCTGCCGGTTTGTTCGTTCGATCAAGTTTCGCTGTTCGTTCGTTACTTTTTTTTTGTGTGCAGCAAACATATTGGCTTTTGTACGCTCACATGATAAATTTATGAGTTCGATTCGTCATGATTGATTTCCTTGGGCGTGAAAGGAGGAGCCGAGCGCGCGATGCAGGTTGAGATTGATTTGATTTATAATATTTTGAAACATTTGCGACAGGATTCGATGCGGTGTTAACTTTTAATTGAATTGAGCCGACGGTGTCGGCTGATTGCGATGTTGATAAAAAAGACGCCTGATATGTGACGATGGTTGTACTCGTAACGTTGTACAGTACGTTAAAGTCTCGTTGCGAGAGGTCTGTATCTTATCAACACCAACGGATACGACCTGCCAGCTTCATGGAATTTGCATTCTACAACAAGCTGAAAACATTAATCTTTCGCCGCCACTATCCTTTATCCTCAACCTCAGAATCCAGCTCGTTTTACGCCATCTTTTAAGCCCTAAAATTAACATCATCGTATCCTTTCCAGCCAAACAAGAACAACACCACATCGTCGTCCTCGACGACGACGACGACGACAGTAGCGGGAGAAAAAACCCAACATCCCTTAAACAGGCTGTCATATTACGGCGGGAAAATATTTTCAATTTGTTGAAAATCCACACTTAGAGCACAAAATGAAAGTTGCAATAAAGGATGGAAAACTATGGCGGGAAAAAACTGCTTACAAACGTTATACAGAGAAAAAAAATTATCTTACGTCGCCGACTATAGTCGGTGCCGTTCTCACTAGTAAAATGGGTAAAATGTACTATCTTCAAAGTAGGATTGATGCATTCGAAACCCCCCTAAACATATATTCAATTCTAAATTCCTACAAAACATAGAGATCCCTCCATCACTGGAACTGAAATATAATTTGGCACTATCGAAGTTCACATTCAAATGACATGGTTGGTATCACAATGTGAACGTTTTGCATCCTACACCTTTTGCATGCAGCTCCATCTTTCGGTACGTGACTCTATGAAGAAGAGACCAGGCGATGGCTCTGTCGTCATCATCGTACTTATGTACTTTTAACTATAACATCGTCGCCGTAGCCGTCGCCGTCGCCGCCGTCGTCGTCGTCTTCAGCTTCACCATCGACCGACCGTCACACCGCACCGTCGTCGTCACCCGAACCCGAAGTTTTTCCCGTTCCGTCCGACGTTGTTGTCGGCGGTGCCTCCTAGGGGAAAATTTTGTCCTCAACGTTAGCTAGAGCAGTCTACTACTGTATAGCCACATACTACCAACCGAGATATATGAATGTACAAAAGATTTTGACATAAATGCCACCGAACCTTATGTACGGATCGTCGCTCGAGTGCAATTTCGAACAGAGCGACACGCGAGCATCTTCCAGCTCGATTAAGCCTTTGCTGCGCAATGGCCCAAGCTGGGACCTCGGCGACCAAACGTAGTCACCGCACAGGCAAAAATAAGAGAGAGCCTTTTCGGTCGTTCCGGCTGTGCAGCAGCAACAGCAGCAGTGTAGACTATCCTGTACGGTTGGACGCTCCAATTTTCCGTTCGTCGCCACACGTTCGCCGATGGCCATTCTCGTCCCTTGTGATCCTGCTCTGTTCAGTGACCGCGCGGGTCCCGTGTATCTACAGTCTGTGCTGTGAATGGACCCGTTTTGTCGGCGCAGAGACCTGTTCGGTATGTTCCTCCGAGCAGCGGCAGCAGCAGCAGCAGCTACAGAGACGAAAATTGGAACAAGTAAGTACATGCGCGCTCGGAAAAATTGATGCCAGGTTAAAGTTTTATGGAAATTGGATAAATTTGTTGCCGAAAAGCGGACGGTCGGCGGTACTGACTGGCGTGGGAAGGAAGGAAGTGGGAAAAACTGGGCTGCCGGTGCATCGTCATTGCTGTCTGGGAAATTCAAACGGTGTCGATGCAGGGGACAGAGAACAGAGAACAGCGATCGGACGACGGACGTGTAAAACAACGGGACTAAATAAAAAGGACAATATGGAACCAAAACGATAGCATTCAGCACAGCACAGCACAGAGACCGGCGGTAGCCAGGGAGAGAGAGAGACCGAAAATGAGGAATAGTTATGCAAGTGCTGGAAGACGATCTCCGAACACGAATGCTTTATAATGATGATGTTGCACAATCAGATTGGGTCAAGTGGAGTAGTCCACACCAGAACAGGACGGGGAGCCACCCTACTGGGAATGGGCTGTTATCTAAGCGGGTGACTCGACAACTGTTTGAGCAAAAGCTATTATTCAACTGGACTGCTTTAAATCGTAATGATTTAGGTTTGTTGATATTATGGTATTGACAGGTTTCATTTACAACTTGCAACCTTGTTCGTTATGTTTCACAAATATGAAATATGGAAGCCACTTCACCGCCATCTATTTCGATTTGAAGTGATTCATTCTATCATCTTATTTATGAGATTCAAATTTATCGTATATGTTTGGATACGTTTGAACGTATCTTG
Organism: Sabethes cyaneus; assembly: GCF_943734655.1. Taxonomy (NCBI): domain Eukaryota; kingdom Metazoa; phylum Arthropoda; class Insecta; order Diptera; family Culicidae; genus Sabethes; species Sabethes cyaneus. The sequence continues at coordinate 47,737,670 of NC_071355.1, forward strand.
GCTAAACAATCCGCTGAATAGTTGAAGCCGAATGTCCTGCCTTATTGTAAAATGGTTAAAAAAGGGGTTTAAATCAACTTGTGAAGATCCTACTTTTTTACCGAAAAATTTTTACAACTACTAAGCTGTTTTCTGGTTGAATAGCGGTCAAAATGGATTTCGAGAATGAAAAACAAACAAATCAACCTTTATATAAACTGTGATAATGAACAAATTGAACATTGTAAAAAGGGTTATAAACCGAAGTCTATTTTGATTCTTTTTGCACTATGTAAGTGTATACCATTCTTTCAAATGGGGGAGGTGTATCATATTAAACTTTCTCCCTTCCGTCTTAATTGTGATAAATTAAAGTATCAAATCCAAGCCTTTATAATAAATTACCAACTGCAGCTTCACGATAGATACTTTGGAAACACGTCATCAATGAAATATGGCCACAAATGTTGCCACAAATTCCTTTTTGAATTAAGGAAAGCAAAGTCGACACATTTCCAGTTAAATTTCACTATTTATTTAATTCGGACAGACACGTATTTCGCCTATGACTGGCAGGTTACATCGGTGTCTGTTTTCGAAAACATTTTTCTTATCCTGCTACGGTACTGAATAAGAAACTTTAGGAAAAAGGGGTTCAAATTTGGACTAATCTCATTTTGTACTCATTTGATGCGCGTTTACTGCTGAGGACACCATACAGTGCTACAATTTTCAAGCAAAAGCAAAAAAAGCAAAGCAAAGCCTAGGTGCTACATTTCGTTATCGAAACTTGACCTTCTGTTTTTATACGACAGACTTCACAGCCAGCTGTTAGAATACAGGACAATTGCAGGGCCAGTTACTACGATCCTATTGATTCCAACAGCCTCTCCCAGCCGAGATTCGAACCTACAACGACTGGCTTATTAGGCCAGCATCATCCCTCGAGGCCAACTGGGATTTTCAAGCAATGCCTTATAATCCTCAAAACTCATGATAAAAACTAACTCAGTAGTATAACAAGGTCTTGTTTGGTGCCCGGAAAATGAACTCAAATAGCTTCCAAATATTGTGAAAACATCAGGAATAGCAATTCACAAGAATAGCCCGTTTTATCCCCTTCACCCCTAAATACATAGTAAAGCTTAATTAAACCGGTAAAAAGTAACTCAAAGGCTGGGAAATAAACTCGAATAGTACCAGTTTATTTGTAAAACATCAGTTCCATTTTGTGCGATTCTCCCCTAAATACTTCGTAGAGGTAGAACTCATATCAAGTTTTGTGTATTTTTACAAAATTTTAGACCCAGTTGCTTTATTTGGCGCTTGGGTGCTCTTCTCTGAGTTGAAGTGGTCTCAAGAAGTAGTCAACGTTATTTTTATGTACAATATTTACTGTTTGAGATAAATTTTTTTAAGAACTGAAGTTGCAAGAATGCCATGAAGACGCATGGTGTTTTGTTTCTACGTGCAATGAAACAAATATTTCTGGCAAACTAACGCGCATATTTCTGGTCCGAGTTTTATTTCTCATTGTCATTGAGTAAGCTCTTTCCATTTTTGAGATAAACTAGTATTTCGATTTTGGAAAACAAAAGGATTGGTCTTAGGTAGAGAATTGAAAGAAGAGATGCTAAGTTAAAACCTTGGGGAACGGCCGAAGACGTTCCAATTATATTTATTTGGATGACATTTACATATTGTCACCAGTGCTTAGAAATCTCATATTCAATTTATGCAATACGCCTGAATTGATGCAATATACCGCTCATTCCTTGCTGTTACTAGTACAGATGAAATAAAATGAGCATTGCCAACCTGAAACAAATGATTCGAGTGAATCACTTGCGCTCATGTTCGTGTTGTTCTCTACATTTATTCATTCTTGACAATAGTGAATAAAATAAAATGTGAATCATTCATTCATTCATTTTGAACTGCCGACTACGGTAAACGAAATTACAATAAACGTAAACGTTGCTCTGAAGTTTAATTTAATTTCCTTCAGCCAGGTTTTGGTTGGTTTTAAAAAGCAGGCAGTCAAAAAGCTAAACTTTGAGATCTTAAATATCAGTCAAGAACAGGAAAATTGGCTGACAGGTTAGTCGAGGAATCACTTAGCACTGCAATTCATGAATGAAATGTTTGGGAAGGTAGAAAACTGAGAAAGACAAACACTGCCAGCAGTTCAGTAGTCATGTCATGTCATGGGCTGACAGATAAAAGAATACTACCAGGGGTGTGCGCGAAATGCGCCTTCATGCAGGGCTATCAATTTTTTCGAATACTGATTGTCACAATTTCTGTGAGCTATTAGTTGTACGAACAAAGCAAAAGTAGGCCAAAATGCTGCTTAAAATTATGGTTCAAAGCGTCCTAACTTAGATCCGAAAAGTCCAAATAAATGTCTTAATTCGAGTTCAATTTCCTCAGTTCAAGTCCAATTTTAGAACCAAGTTCAAGACCAAAAAGGAGGGCTTAAATTCAGGCTTGAATTCAGATCCGAGTTCGAGACAGATTCAGGTCCAAATTGAGGTTCGAATTCGGGTTGAATTCAAGTCTAAACTGAGATCAAAATTCGGATCCACATTCGAATCTACGTAAGTGTCCAAATTCGGTCCAAATATTGGCTGAAATGTAAGCCCAAATTGTAGTTCTAAATCAAGTCAAAATTCAGTCTTGGCTAGGTCCATATTTAGGTACAAATTCATGGTCCCATTCAGCTCCGAATTCGAATTCGAATTCTGGTTCGAGTTCTAGTCCAAATTTGAATCTAAGTGGCAAGTCCGAATACGCTCTCCAGATTCAAATTCGAGTCTAAATTCAGTTACAAATCCAAATCCAGATTTAGGCCCAAACTAAGATCTAAATCTAGGCCCGAATTCAATTTCAAATTCAAGTCCAAATTGAGGTTCAAATGACCTGCAAAGGTAGCTTGAAATTCTGGTTCAAACCAAGTCCAAACTTGGATCCGAAATGTCCAAATAAAATTTCTAATTCTAGTCTAAAATTTGGATCGAAATCCACGACTCAATTCAAGGCCAATTTCAGATCCAAAAAAGAGGTCTGAATTTGGGTGTAAGGCAAACTTGAATTCAGGTCCGAGTTCAAGACAAACCAGGTCCAAATCGAGGTTCGAATTCGGGTTCAAATTCAAGTGTAAAGTGAGATCTAAACTCAACTCCACGTAAGTGTCCAAATTCAAGTCCAAATAGTGGCTGATTACTTCTAGAAGCTTTAAAAATCCCTGATTACTTCTAGAAGCTTTAAAAATCCCTTCTACTTCTCAGTGGACATTTGTTCCCTTTGTATCTGTACGGTTAGCTCTTAGCACTAATTTAATTCTTGAGCCAAGCATCGTAGAACAACACTTTTTTTTAAATATAAGAAAATTTTCACAGCGGTTTTCGGCCTATTTGCGACTAATTTGGGCCCATTTTCTATAGTAGTGTCTATGCCCAGCTAGCATTTTCATATGTATAAAAATGTGTATATGTATCAGCATTACGTGCAGATATACATGCTGAATAAATCGTATTTCATGCGCAAAATTGGCATATCCGTGCTATTTTGGAGGCGATATATGTGATTACGAATAATTTAGAGCGTTACGACTATATAAGTATTTATATGCGATAATATCCGATTAAGCGCGAGTCGCTCCATACTACTCTACGATTTTGTGCTAAAAATCGTATGTATGTCAGTCATTATCATTATATACGACAGCAAATCAACTTGATCCGACTTTATCCAGCTTTAGTTACGATTTCGAGTTTGTTAGGAGATATTTACGATAGTTTTCGTACATTGATATACGAGTTGGTGCTAGCTGGGTGTTGTTTAAATATCTGGCAAAAAAGCCTGCTGGTACAAACCATAACAGTGATAAGCAAGTTTTTAAAAGCAATTCACCGAATAATTACTGAGCGTGCACCCTACATAATTTCTTAGTTGCGCAATTAACAATTAAGCTGATTTTTGGCATATTGTTGGGGCTTATCAAAGACTTATCGTCTACCAAAAACCAGCTGTATCTATTTGAAGAAGCCCGAGAAATTACAATGAAAATATAGCACCCTTCAAGGGCCTATTCGGTGGATTACTGTTTTTCAAAAACAGGTCAAAATTCAGTCAAGGTCAAATCTAGGTCGAAATTCAGTTCTAAATTAAAGAACCAAATTTAAAGCTAATTTGAGTCCCAAACGCAGTCACAAATGCAGATTGAAACTCTGGTCTAAGCCGAGCTCCGGATTCGGGTCCAAAAGGTCCAAATTCGAGTTCAAATCCAGACCTCAATTCAAACCTAATTTCTAATCCAAATTCACACCCAAGTTCGGGTCAGAATTCGGGACAAATTGGGATCTAAATTCAGGTCCGAATTCAGATTTAAATAAGGGTTCAATTTCATGTCTAAATATTGACTGAAATGTTTCAAGTCAAGTAGTTCCAGGCTAGGTTCAAGTTCAGAGCTAAATTCAGGACTAAATTCAAGTCTAAATCCAGAACTAAATTCAGATTTAAACCCGAATTCGGGTTCAAACTCACATCCAAATTTAGATCCAAATCGAAATCCAAATTCAGGCCCAAATTTAAGTCCAAATTGAGGTACAAATGCAACTTGAAACTGGTCTAAGTCGGAGTCTAGATTCAACCAGAAATGTATAATTTTAAGTTTCTGGGATTAAACTCTTTGAAAAACTGAACTTGCAAGTATGCAATGAACGCGCGAACGCTTATTTTTAATCAAAACGTAGTCGCAGACTACGAAAAAACAAAAGTAAACTAGTGTAACCGACTATTTTAAACTTAGTGATGATGATGATGATGATGATGATGATGATGATGGTCCCGCCTCATACCCCCACAAAGGTTTGAGCAAGACGGTTTATCCATAAGATAATTGATATAATAACAATTTGAACCAGTTATGCAAAAAAGACGAACTGATTTCATAAACAGGTATAAATTCCTCCAAAAACAGTTTACTTGAGATCTAATAAAAAAGCTTTTGATGTCTACCACAAAAGTTTGCAAGTTGGCCCAGCAGTCTGCCGGATAACCCACTAATCATTTATGATTTCTCTCAAAGCATGCAATATGAATTATTTTTCATCAAAATGTAAAAATGTCCTTTATACCTGTATTCCGCGCGCGAGGCTCAAACTTTTGTAGACTACTCTTTATTTTTTTGTTAATTACTACAATTTAAAAGAAAATTCCATCATCACCATCGTGGTGAACACAGCAGTTAATGTGATATACAATTAAAATAAAAATAAATAAATAAATTCTATATAAATACAAGTTAAAAATATTCAATACAGAAATGAGAGCCGTTCATAAAAACTTTGTTAGTTACAATCTTCGAATTATTAAAAAAGAAACAAAAAATAGAATAAATATAGGTAATGCTATGCAAAATAAAATTATCCAATAAATTATTCCTTTTTGAAATTTCGTCAAATGCATGCTACAGCAATGAGTAAAATATTTTCTTCCGTTTTTAAAAAATTGTTTTAACGTGTGAAATGCATAGTCTCTTAAACTCGGCAAGTGTTAATGCCCGGTTAATGTGTCTTGGCATTGAATTGAAAACGTTTATTCCTTTGTAAAATAATGAATTTTGTGAAGCACCTGACAAAAAATTCGGTGTCCTTATTTCATCCGCGTTTCTGGTGTTATATCTATGAAAATCTCGTCCTCTTTCAATTCGATTACACAAATATTGAGGCAACATACCGTTGACTACTTTGAAAATGAACACCATAGTTAAATAAACAATTCTTTGCTTCACTGACAACCATTGCAACGCGTCTAACAGAAAAGTTGAGGAGGTGAACCTATCGCATCTTAAAATCAACCGCATTATTTTATTCTGCAAACGCTGTAGTCTCAATATTTGCGTTTCATTGGCCAAAAATAAAATGGAAGGGCAAAAGTCCAAATGAGGAGAGATGATTGATTTGTATAGCTGTATTTTACTACCAACAGTTAAATCGTTTTTCAATCGGCATAAAATTCCATACTTCTTGGCAATTTTCTTGATGACATTGTCAATGTGAGTATTGAACTTTAGTTTGTCATCAATAGTCACGCCAAGATATTTTATCTCCCGAACGCGTTCAATTGTCTCATTATCAATCATCACAGAGACATTTTCATTTGATCGATTCCGCGAAATGACCATAAATTTTGTTTTAGTTGTGTTCAATTTCAGTTGCTTATACTTCAACCATCTACTTAGACAACGTAAATCTTCATTCAAGTGTAAAACGGCTTCATCTAAATCTTTAGCTGCAATGAACAATACGGTGTCATCTGCAAAAAGATTGATGTCACAAAAACGCAAAACTCGCCGCATGTCATTTATATACATAATAAATAAAAGGGGCCCTAATACACTTCCCTGGGGTACACCAAGATTGTTACCCACAGGATCAGATACGAAATCATTAAAGGTATTATTTTATAAAAAAAAACTTGAAACTAAGTATTATTTCATAAAGATGCTACATATTTCTTTCCATTACAACTTCCTCATAAAGATACATAAAAATATCTATCCTATATCCCGGAATGCATTTTTCGCTTTTGTATTTATCATTTTCAATGACTTTTAGGACTACTCAGAAAAGTTAATATTTCGGAAAAGTTAATCGACTCATTCCCCAATCGATTAACTTTTCCGAGAGTGTACTGTATTCTGATTTTTCAGAACAAAAGGATTGGTCTTAGGTAGAGAATGAGTAGAATAGATCGTATATTACAACCATGGGGAACGGTCGAAGACGTTTCAATTAGACTTCTATGAATGACATTTCCATATTTTCACAATTTCAACAGTGATCTGTTTGTTGTACGAACAGATTAAATGCCGTCACTTGCACTTGAATTCAAACCAAACTCGAAATAAAATCGTTCATAGGATAAACCTACAAAACGATAATTTTAACTGATTCACGTTTATTCAAATAAATATTTTTTCATGTTCGATTTGTTTTTGCTTTGAATTTATTTCCCGATTCTATTGTAAAAAAATTGGAGCACTTTATACCCAGTAGCTTTTGCTTCTCCTGTGACCGATTCTAAGAAAACTCACATTCCAAAGCAAAGAGGGCAAAAACTTATCAGTTTCTATGTCATCCGCTGGGCTTTCAATCCGTGTTTCAATCCATTCTAACGTTCTAAACTAGTAATTCTATACAAACATCAAGCAGAAAAGAAAAAGGTATCCGCTGACCACCACCCACTTCCCCCCCCCCACATCCACATCAGCACGGCCGGGGGCGCGACAGTGCCGACCACAGCAGCAACCGTCCACGAAGACGAGTTTCGACTTCTTTCTGGAGCACACGTGTGCTGCTCTTCCGCTTTGAAGTGGGCTCGAGTTCGAACTACGGCAGTGTAGAAGCCACTCATGAATACTGCTGCTGTTGCTGCTGGTGCTTCGATGTGGCGCGCGCGTACCACATCTGGAGAAGCGCCACCCGAGGCTGCTGCCGGCTGCTGTTGAGCTGACTGTTCATACTGACACTGACGAAGACATCGAGAGGTTCTTGACTGAAGTAGACTGCAGTAGCAAGATTTTTGAAGCGCGAATGTTGAATTCTGCTAAATGATTCCCTATTGAAAGACGCACACGGACGAGTATGTACATATATGAACAACCTACCTGAGCCATTCTACGACGGATACGTACGTTTGCCACTCCCGCAATTGCATTGCATTGAGCTGCTGCAATTTTCCCCATACATTGGAGTCTTATCGTAAGAGGACGGCTTAAATTTGAATTGGTAATCCAAGTTTTTCCTACTACAAGAAGCAAGACGCTCATAAAACATCATACTTCAGGAAAAATATGCTTCGACTCAACCAACAGTCCACTACAACATTGCTGTGGAGCAACCGCCAGCCAGCCAGCCAGCTTCCCGTTCCCGGATTCGATGGGCTGTGTATGATTTATTGCCACCGACCGACGAAGACGACGATGGTTCCGAAGAGTGAAAGTTGCAACAATAAGCCGGGGGACGTGCTTCCAGGTCCATGGCTCTTAATTCATTCGCCCGTGCCGCCACCGAGTTCCCCGCGGATGTCCGCCCAAAGTTCGACACATGCAGCAGTAGGTGTTGTGGGTGGTTTTTCTGCACTGACGGAGGTGTCAATTTTCCGAGAAGCAACTCCGCACCCGGCGCAGCGGCCGCGTATAGTCAGAAAGTAAAACAAATAAATTTACGACGTTGCACCGACGACGACGATGATGACGACGTTGCTACACGGAAAGGAAGGATGGAAGTTACTCGAATGTGTTCTAAAGAGGGCGCGTGAGAGCACATAAATGGGTGGCAAGCATTGGTTTTGGTTTGGCAGCGACTCGCCGGAGTAAATCACGTCGTAAAATATGCTCGGTATGATGTGCTCTGGAGTTTACCGAATTGATGGATATTTTTATGGGTGCCATTCACACGCAGAGTGTGTTCCGTCCGATACTTGCGAGTCACACGTGGTGCGGCTTGAATGTAGTGCGAATCCTTAAGCACCAGTTTTTCCGCCATTAATTTTATCGTCTCATTCTTTTTTGCTGTTCATTTGAATAGAATTCGATTATTACCGTGCTCTTTGAAGATGGACCATACGCTCAATGTCAACTGGTCGAAACGATCAGTTCCGACTGTCCACGCCCTACCGGACGGAGGTCTCGATTAAGGCTCTACTGATAATGCACCGTTTGCTGTCAGCGCCAGTCGGTAGTAATTGCTTGTCATTTTACTCGCCATTTGTATGGGTGTGCAGAAACTCTACACTCTCTCTACATGCTGCCTCTGCTGCTGACAAATTATATACGCTGAAGGATGTGCATAAATATGAGGGAAAATTGAATTAAACGATAACGAGTGGCCTTCTCTGTGCCACCGACACTGACTGGCCGCCGTCGCCGCCGTACTGGTTGGTTCTGGTTGAAATCGCCCGCCGCGATAGCCTCCCCTTTCCCAGACCGGATTGTGATTAATGACGGATGCTACCGGTAATTATGCGAGATACATAGGTTCGGCATGAAAACTGGCGAGGAATAAAATCCAGATGAGAAGCAAAAATCACTCGAGGTTGAAACTTTAATAGTTACTCGTTTTCGATAAGCGATAAACATCGAGGATGCGCTGGACCGTAATCCATCAAGTAAAACTTTTTTCGAAACGAAATTAAAAACAAGCATTTTAATGCGCAATTTTGTGATAAATAAAAACCCAACAAACGGTAAGCTGAACACGGTGCATGGGCGTTGATTGTTTTATTTTTAACGCGACAGTTTTACGTGTAATTCAGCTTGTTTTCAATGCAATGATAAGATAATGCTTGTCGTTCGGAGGTTACTGATTGAACTATGCCGAGCGTCAAGCGGTGTCTGTTTAATAACAAAGATAAAAAGATAATGCTAGATATGAGAATGGTAAGGATGGCTATCTTTTAAAAGAAGATTTTATGGCTTAGTTGATAAAATTTCCAATGACGATTGTGGTTTCTTGTATCCGGCTCAATTGAAATAGATAGCAGTCCATCATTAGCAACTGAAAAGCCGTGCGCAGTTGATTATTTAACTATAAATTGCTCCTTCAAAACAGCTGGATCGGAAAATTTTCGCACGCGTTTCATTCTTGAACCTAACTTGGAAAGGGAATAACTGTAGAATTTCATAAGGGGTCTCAACTAAAATATGAATCGATATGAGTTTGAATAGAAGCATAAGCCATCAATTTTTCACTGCTTTTGACGAAAAAGGAAAAAAAACATTGAGCGAAAACCCGATCCAATAAAAGTGACTGTAAAGTTTTCCTCCGATATTTGCGAGAGAGTTGTTAGCACAACGATAATGGCCGCTATGTCAGGAAGTATTTTAGATTGTCGGCAGTTCCACTGGATATAGGACAAACCATTATTCAACGCATAAAAACCCATAAGATTTCGTAAGAAATTTGTTTTGTTTTTGAAATTCAAACGTGAAAGTGGATGGTTTAACGTTTAACGTTTTTTTATAGCCAAAGTTAACAGTAAAATTTTTTGATGATCATCATGATCATTGGTTCCTGGGGAAAACATTTCTGAAATCGTATTGGTAACTATCTGGCCATTCCCTCGAGTACCAATCGGGCATTGACTCGATGGTTTTGAATTTTGCAAAATGTATTAAAACCTATCCACTGATTATGTCACGGAACTTGACCGTACGCAGCCTCCGGGTAACCGATGACCACGAGACACGAGCTTCGGAAAAACGTTGTTGTCAAAGTTTTTGCATCGAACGAGGCACGAAAAAAGACGATGCTGATTTCCTGTACCAGAAAATAATTCGAACATGAGCACCAGCACTAATAACGAAAACGGATATAAAGTATTTGCTCTGGTAAATGTTTAAAACGAATTAAAATTAAAGAAATCGGTCACCGTGAAACAGCACCAATGTTTTAAACGATTTTTTTAAAGTTTTTATATTGATGCAAGAATCCCGTCATTTATCCTATTAAACTCAACGGTTTGGCTCAGGCGCAGGGAAACTAATGAAGGAATTCCTGAAGTACGTAGTTCCTAAGTTGTTCTTACCAATGCAAATACATATGTGAAGTATTGCGCCCTGCCAGAAGATGAAGTCCGAGTTCAAATTTATGTCGGAGTTCAAATTCAAGTCCCAACTCTGGTACAAATTCAAGTCGAAATTCAGTTCTAGTCAAAATTCAGGTCTACATTCAGATCTAAATTCAGGTTCACGGTCAGGTCTAAATGTAAACCAAAATTCAAGTTCAAATTCAGGTCCAAACTCAGGTCATATTCCGATGTTAACGGAAGTTTATATTCAGAACTAAATTCAAGTTTTAATTCAAATTAATTAATGATCAAATTCGGGTCCAAATTCAAACCCAAGAAAAAGCAAAGCCTTAGATCGACAGACTTTGCGACCGACTATTAGAGAACAGGACAACTATGGGGCTAATAAAACACTGGCATTGACTCTAGCAGCCCCACGAAGTCCAAATTAGGCCGAAAAGGAGGTTAAAATTCTGGTTCAAACCTAAATCGGGTCGGGTCCAATTTCAGGTCCGAAAAATCTAAAATAAGGTCGAAATTCGAGTGCAAGTTCAAACCCCAATTCAAGTTCAATTTCGTATCCAAATTTCGGTTCAAAGTCCCGAGTTCCCATTCAGCTCCGAATGCAAGTCCAAATTCTGCTCTAAGTTCAGGTCCAAAAGCAGACTTGATTTCATATCAAAATTCAATCCAAATTCGAGTCTTAATTCAAGTTTAAATGTACACTTAAATTCAGACGCAAGTTCAGGACCACATTAAAGATCAAACTCAAATTTAAGCTGAGGTTCAAATTCAAGTCCCAAACTGAGGTCCAAATTCGGATCCAAATTCAGATCCAAATTCAGATCCAAATCCAAGTCTAAATTCAAATTGATTAAGAACCAAATTCGAGTCCGTATTCAGGTCCAAAGTGGGTTAGAATTCTGGGCCAAACGGAGGTCCAATGAGTCCAAATTATTGTCGAAATTGGAGTCCATAATACAAGCCAAATTCAGGCCCAAATTCAAATCCAATTTCAGATCCAAATTTAGGTCGATATACAAGTTCCCACTCAGCTCTGAATTCAAGTCAAAATTCGGGTCCAAATGTAGACCTGCCGAATACATAACCGAAATCAGATGCAAATCGAGATCCGATTTCTGGTCCAAACTGAGATCCAGGTTCGGATCCAAATCCAGGTGCAAATGTAGGCTCAAATTCAGTTCCGAATTCAAGTCCAAACAGAGAATCAAACGCAGATTCAAATACAGCTTCTGGTGTGAGACTAAACTGAGATCCGGAAGGTCCAAATTTAGGACTAAATTTAGGCCCCAATCACTTCCCCGGTCCCATTGAGACCAAATGCAAACTCAAATGCAGCTGAAAATTCTGGTCCAAACCGAGATTCGGATTTGAGTTTAAATTCAGGCCTCAAAGGTTCAATTTACGGTCCAAATTCGAGTCCAAATTTGGTTCCAAATCCAGACACCAATTTAAGACTAGTTTCAGATACAAATTCCGGTGTAAATTCAAATCCGAAATCGGTTCCAAATCTAAGTCCAAGTTCAAGTTCAAATTCAGATCCAAATTAAAGTTCAAATTCGGGCTCCAATCTAGGTCTAAATTCAGATCCAAGTTTGGATCTAAATTCAAACACTAGTTCTTGTCCAAATTCAAGTCAAAATTTCTTCCACACTAGGTCCAAATTTAGCTCAGAGTTCAAGTTCCTATTCAGCTCCGAATTCAAATCCCCCCAAAGCCCAAATTCAGTTTCTACTTCAAGTCCCAATGGATGTTCAAACGCAGGCCCAAATACAGTTTAAAATTCTAATTCAAACCAAGTCCGAACTTGGAACCAGAAGGTCCTAGTTTGAGTTCAAAATCGGATCGAAACCTCGGCCCCAATGCAAGTCCAATTTCAGATCTCAAATAGACGTCCGAATTTGGAGTTAAATGCAGGCTTAAATTCGGAACAAATTACAGTCCCTTCATCAATTGTAGAACCATCGTTTCAAAAAATACAAATTCAGGTCCAAACTGAGGTTCGAACTCGAGATTGAATTCAAACCTATACTGAGATCCAAGTTCAAGCGAAATTCAGGCCTCAATTGCAATTTCAGATCCAAATTTAGGTCGAAATACTCTCAGTTCCCACTCAGTGCTGAATTCAAGTCAACATTCGGGTCCAAATGCAGACTTACCGAATACATAACCTAAATCAGATGCAAATCGAGATCCATTTTCTGGTCCAAACTGAGATCCAAATTGGGATTCAAATTCAAATCCAATTAAGTAATCACAGTCAGGGATACATATGTTCAAAGCCAAGCCAAATTCATGTCCAATTTCGGATCCAAATGCAAGCCCCAATCCAGATAAAATTTCAGATTCACATTCAGGCCCAAATTCACGTTCGAATTCGGGACAGGTTCAAGTCCAAATCGATCTTGAAATTTGGATCCAAATTTAGGTCTAAACTGAGGGCAAAATTCGGATCCAAATCCAAGTCCAAATTTAGGTTTCAATTCAGATTAATTGAGAATAAAATTCGGGACTAAATTCTGGTTGAAATTCTGGTCCACACCGGAGTAAGAATTCTGGTCCAAATTGGGATCTCAAAATTCGGAATTAAAATCCAAATTTGAGTCCAAAGTAGGATCCATATCCTGGCCCTAACTTACGTCCGATTTCAGATCCAAATTCAGATCTAAATCGAGTTCTAAATTTAGATTGAAATTCAAGTTCACATTCAGCACCGAATTCAAGTCTGAATTCGGGACTAAGTGCAAGTCCAAAAGCAGATCAAAATTAATATTAAAGTTCAAATTCAGACTCAATTCTTGATCCAAAGTTCCAAATTCAGGTCTAAATTAAGAGCCAAATTCAAGCTCAAATTGAAGTCCAAACGCAGACCCAAATTCAGGTTAAAATTTTGGGCCAAACCAAGGTCTGGATTCGGGTTTTCGGGCCAAATTTAGGTTCGAGAAGCCCAAATTCGACTTCGACAAATTCGAATACAAATCCAGGATTCAATTGAAATACAAATTCAGGTCAAATCTCAGGCTCAAATTCAAGTCAGAATTCAAGACAAATTTAGGCTTAAATTCAAGTCCAAATTGAAGTAGCAATTTGGACCCAAATTTAGGTTTAAACTGAGATCGAAATTCAGATCCAAATGCACGTCCAAATTCAGGACTTAATTCAGGTAAAGTAAGGATAAAATTCGGATATAAATTCTGCCCTAAACTGCGGTCCGAATTCGGGCTCAAATTCAGGTTGGAAAAATCCAAATGAAGATCCAAATTCGAGTCCAAATTAGTATCCACAATCAGGCGCCCAATTCAAGTCTGATTTCAGATCCAAAATCAGATCCAAATCGAGCTCCGAATTCGGGTTAAAATTAAGATCGATATTCGAGTTGCTATTCAGCTCCAAATTCAAGTCCAAATTCGTCTCCAAGTACAAATCTAAATACCAATCTAAATTTATATCCAAATTCACCTTAAAATTCAGGTCCAAATTGACAACCAAATTAAGGACCAAATTCAAACCTACATTGGTGCCCAAACTTAGTTCTAAGTATAAATTAAAATTCTTATCTAAGTCGAAGTTCGCATTCGGGTCTAAACTCTGGTTCTAAAGATCAAAATTCGAGTTTAAATTCGGATCCAAATCAAGGCCCCGATTCAAATCGAATTTTATATCCTCATTTAGATCCACATTCACACTCCAATTCAGGTCAGAATTTGGAACAAATTCCGTCCCAAATTTAGGTTCAAATTGTGGTTCAAATTCACGTCTAAACTGAAGTCCAACTTCATATCCGAAACCAGATCCAAATAAGTGTCCAAATTTAAGTCCCAATATGGACTGGAATGTAGGACCAAATTCAAATTCCAAATTCAGGTCAAAATTTATTCCAGACTAGATTCAAATTTAGGTCAAAATTCAAGTTCCCCTTCAGCTCAGAATTCATGTCCAAATTCAGGTCCAAGTTTAGGTCCAAATGCAGACATAAATTGGTATCCAAATTTATGTCCAAATTCAGATTAAAATCGAGATTAAGTTTTAAGTCTAAAAGCAGGTTAAAATTTCAAACTGAGGTCCGAATTCGGATCCAAACCCAGGTCCAAATTAAGAACAATGCGCAAATCTAAGTTGTCCAAAGTCCAAACGCAGGCCCAAATACAGGTTAAAATTCTGGATTAAACCAAGGTTTAAATTCAGTTTCGAAAGGTCCAAATTACGGTCCCCAAATCCAGGTCCCAATTGAAATCCAACTTCAGATTTACTTTCACGTTCAAATTCAGGTCCAATCGCAGGTTCTAATTTAGGTTTGGACAGTCAGGACATTCAGGTCTATTTCGAAGCTCAAACTCAAATCTAAACTAAGGTCCAAATTCGGATCGAAATTCATATCCGAATTCAGATCTAAATAAGTGTTAAGTCAAAATTTACCTAAGGTTGAAATTGAAGTATCCATTCAGTTCTGAATTTAAGTTCAAATTCGGCAGTAAACTCAGGTCCAACGTCCAAATGGATACATAAATTCATATCCAAATTCAAGGCCAAATTCAGATCCAAATCAAGACCTAATTTCAGATCCAAACTGTGATTCAAGCTAGGATTTGAATCCAGGTTCAAATTCAGGTCCCAATACAAACCTAGAGTCATAACTAAGTTTGGGTTCAAACTCAGATCTAAATCTAGGTCCAAAGTCAGATTCAAATTGAGGATCAAATTAAATCGAATTTAAGGTCTAAATGCAGGTTGAAATTCTGGGGCAAACTAAGGTCTGCATTCGGGTCCAAATTCAGGTCCAAAAAATCTAAACTATGGTCCAAATTCGAGTCGAAATTCAGGTCCCAATTCAATTCCAAACTCAAATCCAATCTCAGGTCCAAGTTCAACTCCGGATTTGAGACAAATTCAGGTCCAAAGCCAAAATTTTGATCAAAATTTATCTCTGAATGAGGTTGAAATTGGAATCCAAATTCAGGTACTAATTTAGATCCAAAGAAGTATACAAATTGAGTTTCAAATTCAGGTCCAAATTTTGGCTGAAAAGCATGTCGTAATTCAAACTCAAATTCAAGTCTCAATTCAGGTTAAAATTCAGTCCAGTTCAATTCAGGCCTATATCGAGGTTAAAAATCAAGTCTAACTGAAGGTCCAATTTCGGATCCAAATTCAAATTCGATTACAGAACCAGACCCCAATTACAGATCTAAATTCATATCTAAATTCAAGTCCAAACTCAGATTCAAATCTAGGTTTAAATTCAGATCTAAACTAAGGACCGAAATCAAGTCTAAAATAAGGACCAGATGCAGTTTGAAATTCAGATCCAATTTCAAGATTCGAATTGAGGTCAAAACTTGGATTTCAATTTAGGTCTAATCTGTGACTGAAATTCGGACTCAAATTCAGGTCCAAATGTGTCAAAATTCGGGCCCAATTTCAGGTCCAAATATTGGCTAAAATGAAGGTCCACATTCAAGTTCAAATTTGCGGCACAATTCAAGTTAAAATTCAGTCCAGGTGCAGGTCCACAATTAGATTTTTTTTCAAATTGTTCATTTTAGGACAGAAAGTAAAATTCCAAAAACTGGTGCCGGTTGAGCTCCTGTTTTCTTCAAAGGACTTGTTTTTGTAAATCCGTAACAATGTTACCATCTTTAAAAAATTTCCATATGATTGGAAACACTCGTTAAAGCAGTAAGATAATGAATGAAATCAGCGAGAGGGTGTTAGTAGAATTTGAAGGGTGAGAAAGATGAAACAGACGTACCGAGTTTGTAGGAAACTGGATCGGAATAAGAACAAAATTAAGACAATTTCGAGATAAAATAAAATCAGAGAGTATAGAAGCTGAGACAACATTAGACCATTACTAGAAGATAGGAAAATTTTCATGCAATTGGCAAATTAGTGATACACGTAAAGGTCGAGAGGAATGTTACGGGAACGGAACGTTCATATTTCGACGACGGTCCATGATAAATTCTGAGAACTCAACCTGCAGGTCCATATTTAATCAGTTCGCGGACTTCAAGGTGGTGTACGATTTTGTTAAGCACAGTAAATTCCAGTTTTTCCAGTTACAATTGATAGAACAGGCATTGATTGGTATAGTAAAAATGGTTGCTGCGATGGAATGTGTCTATTGTGTCAAAAACTACAAGGTATACAGCCCTAAGGGTTGTACGAAAGGATGATGTAGGACTATATCAGATCATTAGATCAAGGACTAATGTAAACTGCATTATTGGCATATGTATGTTTATAAGAATCTGTTAGTGCCATTGTTTAATTGAATTTTTAAAAGAGAAGAGCGAAATATTCAAATTCAGTTCTTTATTGATTGCAATGGTCGCTTTGAAAATACATGGACGGGGGTTCATAAGTACAAGGCCTGCAACCAATGAGACATAGAGATTAGCTAGCGATGTGAAAGAAGCAGTAGAATGGCTTATAGTGGCCCAAAATAGAACCTTCTTTGGATTCGTTTAGAATTCGGACTTTATCAGACGCTTATTGTTCGCACGAGCTAGTTTATCAGCCATTGAATATAGAGACTAGAGCAGCCTGATCAACCAGTCTCACTGTATTAAGAATTCTTCACAGAAGCACAATGTCGAATGTAGTAACCAGCTGCAAATAGACATTGTCCGTATTATAAGAGGGTTAGCAGTAAAGTAGCCGTATATTTGCAAATGTAGCGTTTAAGTAGCAATTAAGATGACTTAAATGCTTATTGACTTGCATGTGGATAGCGTTGGCAATGCTTATTAGTTACCTAGGCAGTTATGAAATGCGATGAAATTATCTTTGTGTTGTACCCAGCTTCTTGATTGATGATTGATTGAAGTTTACCTGACTATGTGAAAATTTACCACTTTATTATCCAAATAAAGATTGCTAATGGGCTGAACTACTGAATGAAGGTGTTTGTTTTAGATGAAATTCAAATTTAACATTTCATATTCCTCATAATTAAGCAAATGGAAACAATTTCAAAATGTTATTTCAATTTTTTTTTACTTTTTATTCATTATCAGCACAGTCTAGTACAGGATTTTTTTGAGTTAATGATTTACAGAAATTCTCTTTAGACAATGGCAAATACGGAAATAAGATAAGTGACGCTCACTAGAGATAAGCGGAATTTTCAGACATAATAAACACACTTGGGGAATCTAGTTAGATCTTGATTGCTCTCACAGCTGCAGATTCTATTGGTAGCCATGTGTGTGAATTTTACTTCTGTAGTGCTGTGATTTCAATTTATTATCTGACCACTACTATTCAACAGCGTAGAATGAATAAATAGTATCTCTTGCTTGACGTTTTATTCGCATTACTGACTGGTGTAATAAATAACAATTCAACAGCTCGTTATTGAAAGACGTAAATTAAACCTTGTTGGTATAACGATTGGTATAATTTTATTAGTAAAACTTATGTTTTTTTTTCTTTTAAATTCAGAGAGCCTCGGTCCTGGTCAAATTGGCCCTAACTTAACCCCCTGAAAAGTCGATCGGTTGCTCGACCATGAAAGTTTGTTTGAAAACTTCCTTTTTTCTCGTTCTCGAGCACGATGCCATCACTGCCAATACAGTAGCGACAACACAAAGGAATTCAGTGCTTAGTTTCCACCGACACTCGAGTAGTAGTTCGATCCGACGGTGAAGCATTCTAAGCCACAAAACAAGTTAAAATGCAAATTCGCAAAACAACCCTGAAGCGGGAGAATAATCCATCCACTACTGGCGTTTGACTAATTCATAACCATCTTCTCCGCTTGCTGCCGTATTTTCAACGCGGTGCACAGCCCTCCGGCTGCACCGGACTCCACCGCACCGCACCGGTCCCACTATAGGCTGTAACCGTTCTGTTAGCTCCTCGTTGATCTTCGCGCCGCGGAGCCCTTTTTGGTCGGCCGGGCCGACTTACGACGACGTAGGTACCTATGCTAAACGGTCTGAACAGTGACCGACTGGTCGACCGACCGGCCGGCCGTACAGTAGTGCTGCGGTCAAAACATACACATTCTATACTTCCCGAAAAAGAGCACATGCTAGCGCTATGCCGGATCCCCGGGAGCCGGATGTGCTGCGGGCAGCAGCGCAGAGGGAGGAGGCCACTCGGACGCGCGTGCTGCTGGTGACATTTAAATCGATTAGAAGCACCCAAATGTGCACGACGGACGGACAATGCTGTCCGTCGGCCGCGCTTGGTTGGGCGGCTTTTTTCGGTGTTCACTTCTGGTTACTGTTGTGTGTGTGCTTCGTCGTGCATTCATGACTGCTGCTGTTGTTGCTGTTGTTTTGGGGCCGAGGTTGGATTATGTAATTAATTGATAAATTATGCAACTACGACAGAAGCAGCGGCAACAGCAGCAGGATTCGGAAGACCTAAAAGTCCCGAAAAATAAAAACCAATTCGAGTGCCAACATCGTTCCGGAGAGCACAGTTGTCGATGGTGTGCTGTCTTGTGCCAACATTTCACCTGTTTGATGATGCAACACGGTTTTAGTCGAGAGGTCTAAGCGGAACTGAGCCGTGTTTGAACGATCATAATTGATTTGGAACAAAAAACCCAAGTCCTGTTATGCTGTGTCTTTTATTTGCAGCAAGTTTGCGTCATAAAGACGTAAATATGCTGTAAAAAATACTCATAGAATTATTGAGCCCTTCGTACCGTGCCCCAATTTTCACGACGTAATAAAACACGACTACGGGGTTCAAACGACATAATTTGTGTTAGCAACCGAATCGATAATAATTTATGCGAAGGCTCGCACAGGCTATCCTTTTCGTCAGCTTCAGTGCAGGGTGCGAAGCGAAACACGAAGCTCGGAGCGACGATATAAATGGACTCGCATTCATAGATAATAGATTGATAATTTATTGGGGCGCTCTTTTCTCGGTAGAAGGTAGGAAGCGGTGTTTTTGCGTCGCAATATAGCGACGAAGTGGAAATCAAAAGGCGTTAAATTAGTCATTTGTCAACGGTTTGGATCACCCGGTACTCACCCCGGCCGGCAAGGCGGCGGCGGTAGAAGCTTTTTGCAGGCAGCAGCATAAGGTGTCCGAGAACTGATGCTTAGTGTTTCGATAAATTTGGATAAGCGAAGCTTTGGGAGGGCTTTTCTCGCTAGTAGTGGGGTTCGATTAGAGTAATTTGCGGAGGAAAATCACATTTCCGTTATAGAATGATGGTGTCCGATCAGGGAAGTGGAAAGTGGAAACAAATTAATACTTGATTGATGGAACTAAGCAACAAAAGAATTACAGTTTTAGCTTGAACCGTGATGCCGTCACGTTAGTTTATTTTGAGAGCAGGTAAACGATTCCTCTTGCTCCGAGTAAAACGTGTATTTAATGCACTAGTAGCCTCTGCTCAAATTTTCCATATGGAAAAGAATTGTAGAAAGAGAAGAAAATCATTTTAAAATCGCGAACGAAGGACATTTTACAATTTAGTGAATTGTCGTTAAATTCCGAACGTTCTAGTTGTACTTTCATCATAGGTTAATAGATCTCAAGGCAGCGTATGATTCAATTAAGCGAAAAATTTAACGAAAATTAAAGTCGGTTAAATGTCATACTTAACATCTTAAACGAAAGTGATAATTGAAGTTCAGTTCAATTCCAAGATGCTCACAATATTTTCACAACTGGAGATTGAAGTTAACTAGAGTTGCAATGAAGGGGAATTAGACAGCAAAAACGAATTTCTGTCTGTCTGTCTGTTCGTTATAGACTCGGAAACTACTAAACCGTTCGGCGTAAAAATGTTACGCAGAGGTTTTTGGGGCCACAAAAGGTTCTTATGATAGCTAGAGACCCCTCCCCCTCTAAGACATGTAAGGAATTTCGAAGGCAGTAATTTTTTCTATAGTGTACTGAGACCCCTCGCCCCTCCCATACTAATGAGAGGAAGCTCCCCTACTGAATGAAATACAAATTTCCTCATAACTCGAGAACTAATCAAGCAGAAGGAACCAAATTTGACAAGTGTGGGATTTTGGAGGCATAAATTTATTTTATAATGGTTTGAGACTCCTCACCCCTGTGGTAAGGTGGAGGACTATCATACAAATAAAGCAGAAATTTTTGCATAACTCAAAAACTAATCGAACTAGAGAAATTTCCGACTCTTCCATAAAACGTTAGTCAATAACAAGACCACCAAAAACTACCTATAGTAACACGAAATGATATTCCGCGAAACACTATATTCCGCGTTATGGTCAACCGAGAATTGGTTTTCCGCAAAACGGTATTCGGCGAAATGTTACACAATCACGGCGAATATTTAAATGCTCTCCGCTTTATTTTATCTTGCTAAACAATGGAGGGAGTTATTTTCTACTTTATTGTGAGGAGAAATTAAAAATCTGTATATTAAACTACCCATGCTTTCATACCCAAGTAACAATTTGGGTTTTATTACACTCTTATGATGGCATTCAAGACCAAAATGGGTCATGAAAACCGCCATAAGAGTACAATAAAACCTACATTGTTGCTAGGGATAGTTACGTAACTGACAAAATGAATTATCTAAGGTTGAATTCCTTGAGGAGTTGCAAAACTCGAGATTGTGACGAAGGTCTTCCGAGATTCACAATTTAACGGGTGGCAACTAAAATTTTGGAATTTTTTTCTCAAGCTGTCAAAAAAAGACAAAGATATTTGAAGAAGATCTGATTTACCGAAATTAAAGATACATTATTCGTTGTTGAAAAAAAAATTAGTGTACATTTGAAAACGTTCCCTAATCGGCTATTCGGCGAAGCTTTCCTTTGACGTCGAAACAGGAGCGCTGTACGGTCGTCATGTCAGCTTTGCGAATGCATTTCTTAATTCTACCAATCAACTGTTTGCAATTCGTGGCTTTCCAGTTATTTTTGTACACCAAGGAACTCAAAATGCCGTAGAAATCTTCGATTGGGCGCACTGAGACAGATTTTTTGGGTTGTGGTTTTTGGGTAAAAATGGGATCGAGTAGGTATTCAGGAACGATTGTGTTTTTTTGGCGTAATACGAAGATGCTCTATCCGGTCAAAACACGTATTGTCCATCTGCATGATGTTTTTGTAGAAACGGAATCAAAATTTTCTTCAAACATTCGTCTGGTGCATCTTAATTCAGAGCCAAACCAGAGGGCTTGTTGTTGAGGAAACGAGAAAGAGAACAATGTTCTTCTGCGTCCATAATTTTGGCTGGTCTTTCACTACCTTTCTTGCGAATAGTTGTTGGGCATCTTAGGATATGGTAAACAGTCGAAGCCGCAACATATTTGCTTTTAAATGTTGTTCCGTATACTTTTTGCCGAGATTTATGTTGCAGTTCGTAGAAGTGTACAACGGGCTTCCGAAATGCTTCTTGTTTCGACGCCATTTTTAGCAAAAGTGGGCAAGCATAAAAAAATAAGAAATGTTAACAAAAAGAGGAGAGAGAGAGCTAACACATACATACATTTATCTCTGAGCTCGTTTGTTGTTGAGCATAAGGGCCGTGAAAAAATTCCAAAATTTTAGTTGCCACCCGTTATGTACAGCACAGTTTGTTAGTGGCAATACGTTACGAAGTTTGTCGAGTCAACCAGTGTAAAATGAAAATAAAATATCAAAAACCTTACTATGAGTCAAATTCGGTTAACGTTTGCAGACAAACTGCCAACTAGTAATTTACATCAAATTATTGTGATTTTGGCCGTTTATTTAAAGCCAAAGCAAATCAAATCTGTTCTTAAGACTTCTTAGGACCCATCTTTATCGACAGACTTAATTAAATAGACGCTATATTTTCTGTCTACGCCAACGTTTCGACCTCGATTTGGAACTTCTTCAGGGCGTAAAGGGTGAGACGTCTTTATTTGAAAAGTTTTCCGATATGATAAAAAATAAATTCAAGAAAAAAAAATGAAGTGAAGTGTTTAAATCCGAAAATATTCTCAGGACGTTGGCAGTTTATTTGTTGTGCTCAATTTAGCGTTGACCGTTAGTCAATTTAACCACCTAGTTAATTTCGAGTTACGATGCTGGTCAGTAGGATTGTTGCACTAGCCCCGTGATTGTCCTGTACTCTAACTAATAATCGGCCGCGCAGTCTGCCGATAAAGGCTAAAATCTTAAAGACTTTTATAACCCAAGCTTTTGCTTTGCGTTGTTCAATTTGCTATCGATTTTGACCGAATTTTGAATTAATTTGTGATTTGCCGCCCCTTTGTTTGCTGCATCAAAGGATTACTCGTTGATTACATGAAAATCTTTTACACACTTCTCGTCAAATACCTGTTAATCGGTTTTCTGTGTTTACGGTTTTCCCCCAGTTTGAAAATCTCTACAATAGCACAGTGGGAGAATTACCAACAGTAACAACAAATCGCGTGTGCGCAAGGGGTTTCCAGTAAGGCGTATAAATGCGTAGTAATAAGAGATAACTTTTGTAATCATTTAAGTCTTAAATACGTAACCAACGGAAATCAATGATAATCTTGAGTAATCATTGATACAACGGGTTAATCATATTCGTGACCTGGGAGTGAATCTTGACTGTGCTCTCACCTTTCGTTTGCACTTTGAAGAGATCATCCCAAAAGCTAACAGGCAACTCGGTTTCATCTTTAAAATAGCTAACGAGCTCCGCGATCCGTTTTATCTTCGTTTTAAATACTGCGCATTGGTACTCGCATTACTCGAGACCTGCTCAATTGTCTGGTATCCGTTTCAAGCTAGCTGGATTGCGAGGTTTAAAGCAGCACAAAACAAGTTCGTCCGTTATGCTCTTCGGATGCTACCGTGGAGCAACCAGCTGGACTTGCACCCATATGACACACGGTGCAAATTACTAGGACTTGAAACCCTCGAGAAGAGGCGTACGACAGCTTAAGTTGTGTTTGTTGCTAAGCTCCTGATCGGGCATATTGACTATCCGCCTATCCTGGAGCAGCTGAATCAATACGCTTCGGAAAGGGCTCTTCGTACTAGGAATTTCCTTCATTTTGACGCTCGGAGAGTTAATTACGGTCAGTTTAATCCGATAAGATACATGGAGGCTCAGTTCGACACCGCGTACGAGCTGTTCGATTTTGACATCACCATAGACACTTTTAAAAGACGACTCCTGCAGAGACGATAGCTGTTTGCTGTTCAAGTGCAGTTTTGTGTAAAAGTATCTGTAACAATATGTAACTTTTGAACTGTTTACAACTATTATATATTAGTGTTCATCAAGACAATATTGTGTCGAATGAATATTTGTAAATAAATAAATAAATAAATAAATAATCATGAAGTGATTAAATTTTAGTACCAACAAGAGTAATAAATAAATAATCATGAATTGATTAATTTTTAGTAACAACAAGAGTATGTTTACCAAAAATTAATTGTAATTATTTGAAAAAAATGAGAGGTGCGTTGTAATTATAGCTGTTGGAAACCCCTTGCGGTACGTCCGCACAGTAAAGTATGCGTACAGTAATTGTCAGCAATCTCCATATTGCTCCCAGGTAACAATTTGGGTTTTATTACACTCTTATGATGGCATTTAAAACCTAAATTGGCCTTTAAACCCACCATAAGAGTACAATAAAACTCACATTGTTGCTTGGGCTGTTAAAGGGTGTTGTCCTCATTTCTTGGACGTTTATCAATGGTTTGTCTACATGGGCTTAGAAGATGAATTCGCAGAAAAATAGATGAAACACTGACGTTTATACGACGATTTATTTACGACGATTTATTTATTTACAACGATTTAGGCCACATATTTAATAAAGGAAAGTTTCGCAAGATGGTTGTATTGCAGCGCTTTACTGTTGCTTCGAGTGTTGATTATAAAACCGTGCAAATGTGAAAACCCATAACTTAACATAAATTACCCTACAAATATACCGAGTAAATTATTTGTTACTAGGCAAGTTCCAGAAGTATAACTTGCAGACTCATCATCTGTTTGTGGACTTTAAGGCGACGTATGACTCAGTCAAACGATATCGGAATCAATCGTACAGCCGTGGAAGAGGCCTTTAGGCTTCTTAAATGGGAAGCAGCGAGATTGGAACTTACAACGTCCAACACGAAGCGCATGGTTGCTGGCAGGGATCGTGGGAGTCATAAATGGTTTTGATGCCGAGGTGGAGCTGGACGGGGGGCCAGCTGTATCAAGTATACAAACATGCTGATATAGTGATGGTAGTACAATGTGGCAGACTACGCTGGGCTGGTCACGTGATCAGAATGCCCGACGAAAGAGTAGTCAAAACTAGTTTAGCAGAACCAGGAAGAGGACGTCGGTGTAGACTCCGCACCCGAGGGATGTGCGCTGTTGAACACGATGTACGTTCAACCGGTGTTCGGGGGGATTCATGTAAAAAGAGATTCGCTATCCTACTTCCTTTACTTGGCCAAGACATGCTTCCGAGAGGTTCGTGTCCCATCATTTGTTTATGCCTGGGCACGCCAGTGAAGATCACTTACTTTAGATTTTTTCAAAAATGCTGAATTTTTGTTATATAACATGTCAAATAAAGTTAGAAAGTAGGATAATGTCGTTATGGTCGGGCCATCACGATTTTACAGTTTTAGTAACTCATGATATCAATGATACAACCATTGTAAAACTAACTTTTCACAATATTGTGAGTTTCAATCGTGTATTCAAAACACCCGTACTGAATTCAGTGACTAAATCTTACAAAAAATATTTTCCAGGCGCAATGAACTTTTCTTCAAGAAACGATTCATGAAATGCAATTATCGAGATAAATTTTGAAAATGTACGAAGTGTTTTGTGCTGCACACGAAGACTATAGAAAAATCCCCTCCATTAAGGTGTTTGGGAAGGCTAAGGTGGAATACTAGAAAAGCGCTATATGTAAAGGTCGGGCCACTTGAGTAGTCATGGTTGGGCCACCATAATTTTAAGCGCAGAAGCGCAATAATCGCTAGAGAATGTCAGTCACGTAAAATGTGATGAAATAAAGCAAAATTAATACGATAAAAACCTAGATTTGTGTTGTTTTGTTCATTGTAGTTATACACTTTGAAAAACGCGATTGTAGCAATATTGATTTTACAAGATCGCCAAAATTTCGCAAAAATGCAATTAAAAATAGGGTTTTGTACCTATATGAGCCTTTGTTCACGGAATTCATTTTTTTCATGTCTCTATATAGAATTTCAATACGTATGTCTTAGATTTTCGGCGGCAGCCCAACCTGTACAACATGGCCTGACTATGACAACATTTTTTGTCTTTACGTAAATGCCTATAACTTTTTTATTTTTCAAGCAATCAGTTCAAAACTTTTGGGAAATAGACCTTATTCTTAGACCTTTGCAGTGATGTATTTAGATTTGCAAAATTCCTTTTGAAACGAAAATTATGGGCGAATTCCAAAACGTGGCCCAACCACGACGACACTCCCCTACATTTTATTTATTTATTTATTCGAAACAGAGTGGCCGATAGAAGGCAGAAATCGATGTTTGACGTTACTTTGAAATCCAAAGTATGCGTTTCTGGGCCACCATAATGCTTGAGAAATCTTAAAATATGAACTATTTAAAAAAAATAATGACTTTAAGAATCTAAAAAATGGATGTTGGATATTATTTAGATTATCCAAATGGCGGCAACAGCTAGTTTAGCATGTTTACTGCAGGAGATTTTTTTCATTTTGCTCAAAATATCATCAACCATATTGGCCTAATTTGATTGGTTATATAATTGTTGTTAGAAGAGAAAAAAATTATTCTATAGTAGGTAATAATTATGTTTCGATACATCTAAATCGGTAAATCGTTTCTAGCGGAAAAGCATCCAAAGTTTTATTTAAATCACAGATGAGCGACTCTGGTCGTGCCACCACTCGACCTCGGATTCATTCTCAGAGGGTCACAGAGATGTTTTTTCATAGATTTTGAGGCGACGTACTATTAAGTTAAGCGTAACTGTTTTCGAAACATCTAATTGAATCTAATCTAATTCATCTAATTGAAGTTCAACCAAAGCAAAAATAAGTGTTAGGAGAATCGATATACATCAATTTTTGATCCATTTTTCATTCAACGACGATGGTCCGACTACAACCGCAGTCCGTTTCACTCTAAAACCGTCAAGCATTGTACGAGGAAAATTGCATCCCTGGTACGATTCACCGTCTACGCCGAATCACAGCCAATTGAACCACTCCATGGATGTCAGTTTACATAATATCATACAACCGAAGCTAAGGGAAAGCAGTGATATCCTACCATAATCCATTTGTATGCTCCTCCAAGTTGGTCACGTAATCGCAGCAGCAGTTCACCGGCGTACCGAAACGAGAAGGCGTTTATGCTCTGCTCTCGCCTGGGGTGGGGGCGGAGAGTCAGAGGATGGCGACAGCTATAATCCTGGTTTAGCCTAGCTGTTCACCGCCACCCAAAAGGACGATGGGACGACGACCACGACGACGACGTGCGGAAGTGACACACGTTCACGGTTTTTTTTCGGTTTCGTGGACCTGACACAGCGCGCTTAGAGAGACGGAACGCGCCTCCGTTCACTACTAGAATTTCACTCCACCAGCTGTTTCTTCCTTCACTCACTCTCTCTCTAGCCGATTTGCACTTCAGATCTTGGCCCCTTCAGGCGCAGAAGTCAAGACACAAACGAGCTAGATTAAAATCAACAAATTAATTTTTAATTTGATTCCACCACAATCACTTCTGGCTCGCGAACTCGGCCGGATCTTTCGCCGAACGAGCTGCACACTTTTTCATTGCTCTTTTCGCCTTTCGCTCTCCGCCGGGCTAAGATTACACAAATTTTAATCCACACTTAAATAATTTAATCATCCGCGCTCGTTTTTTTTCTGCGGAACGGGTAAAAACGTCGGCGGGGCTTTCCTCGTCGAAGATTGTACGGCGGTGATGAATTTTTTATATCCTCTCTAGAACACTGGATCTGCCCGCAACGATTTTACCAACCGACCGACCGACGACGATTGCAGCTGTTTTTTTGACAGACTTCGTACTCCGCTGCTGTGTGGTTCGCAATTCACAGACAATCAGACACCCGAGGGGACAAATCCGGAACAGTCTGCCAACTAAGCCAACTGCCAGACGGAATGAAACAGGTAGCTTAATTTCACGAATCGATTTTTCCAACTTTGCTTTTCCACTGCACTTTTATCTCCCGGATGACCCTATTCGGTACTTCTCGTCGAAATTTATATATTTTTCAGCTTTTTGATCTCGAACTAAAAACTTTTCCTTCTCAGCGCCCACCCACTTATTCCGGAAGGAGGGTGCTACCGAGCACCTTCGGTGCAGGATATTCAATGAACCGGAACTTGGACCGGCATCCACTACAACTTGCACACTTTTAAACAGCCAATTTTTGCGTGCTGGCAGCTGTCAAAATAAACTTCTCCTGTTGTTATTCACTAAACTTACGCACAACGGTGAAACGGCTTCAAGCCGGCAGATTATCATCAACAACCGGCTGGACCGATTCAATCGATTTTGTTTAACATAAATTTAATTTCTTTTTCTCAATATCACCACTGACAAACACCGCTATGTCAACACAACATAGCCCAACGATCAACGTAAACAATAAACCAACCAATCAACGCACGAACCTCGCAGATTGATCGTAACAAACTATTCAACAATCACCAGATAAACAGATTAACAATCAGCCTCTTTAAGGAAATCCTCTTCGTTCCAACAAATCACAAATCAACTACTATACTTTTATATGTCATAGATCCCGGTTTCCCCAATCCCGAATCCGCACAACATCTGGGTATCCGGAAGGGTTTGAGTGGCACACGCGGTTTACAGAAATAAATTGCAACGAAAAACTTCCCTTAACGTTCAACCACGTCCGACGGACAAAACTCGACTGACGACGTTCGGTTCGGCTCGCAGCGCTATTGGCTGCTGCCGATGGGTTCGGTTCGGTCGAAGAGCCGAAGCGAAACCGAACGGTGCCGAACCGCGCTCGGTTTCGCTTCGGGCTCGGCACGCGCTATGTCGAGCGGAACCGAATCGACCCGAAGCTGGAACCGAACGCAACAACAGCCTCCCTAATTGTGTCATTGTGTTTGTTACTTCGCATTTTGCTACCGCGCGCGGCTCGGGTGCCAATGCATTTATGGCTCTATTCAATCATCATAATCAGCCGATGCTGCAGACATTGATCTGGTTTTCTTTTCTTCTCGCCCTTTCTATGCTGCGAGGCGCACTACAGCATATCTATGTGGGAATAATGCTCGGGAGCAGTAGGAAGGAAATAGGAAACGAAGAGAGCTGTACTCGAGCAGCTCGATAACAGCCACACGATTGGAAAGTTCCGTCACGGGGCAGGAAATAGCGGCTGTGCGCGCGGACCACACGAAGACTGATTCGCTCGTCTCGGTCGGTCATCGCGGGGCATCGACGTCCGGGGCAAAAGGGTTCAGCAGCCGCGCCGTTGCCGTTTGGTTGACTGGCGCCCTGTGCACCACTGACTGCTGCTCTGCTCTGCCAGTGCGGTGCGGTGTGGTGCGGCTGGCCATGTCGTGATTTTCCTTGATGATGAAATTACTTTTCGCTGGCTGACTGGTTGGCTGGCTGGCTGGCTGGCTGGGTCACATCTCGGTCCGTGTTTCCACTCAATATGCGGGACTGTTTGAAGTCGGCAAATTGTAATACATTTGAGCCACACTCGGAATCTTCATCCGAAGCTGCTAGCTAGCCGTACCCCTTCTTGGGAGACGCTATATTTGAGATTATAATTTTCCTGGGAGTAATTTTCGTTGCCAAGCAGGCAGATCAAATGGAGGAAATAATTACTGAACGCGTTTATACGAGCCGATTAGAGGTGATTTTGTGAAAATTGTATGCTTCATGCGATGGTATAATGACAAAACATCATTTTAGACAGCGCTTGCAGCTTGATGAAGATGACGAAAAAAGAGTAGGATTAAAGGAAAATATTATTTTCCAATTGCTAGCTAGTTGTATGCTTACCGTGGGAATGTGTACCATTATTTGTTAGGATGCCACACATATTGAAAGGGAAATAAAACTATGGTTTTTCATATAGAACTACGACTTACGGTAAGTGTTAGAGATCCTAGTAAACCACGAATACTGTTAGTCAATAAACTTATTATCATTTTGTTCTACTGTTCCCATAGGACATCTTTTAGGTAAAGTAAATCCCATAAAAAACAACTAAGCGAACTGAAATTTTTTACGAATGGCGATATAACATTCTCTTAGAAACGTAGAAACAACTGGAGCCGCAGGAAATGATCAAACAGAACCAGTTTAAGGCGGATCAAATCAAGTAGAACCAGGTCAAACATGGAGAGAAATGTTTCCGAAGGTATAACCAACAAGTGGAGGCGATACGACAACACTGGCAGAGCGATTACGTAGCAAAACTACAGCTCGTAGACCGTTGCAATCAAGATTGCGCTCATTAGGGAAGAAAGCTGAAGAGTCATGGCCATGAACAAACTACCGGGGGAATTATCGAAACAGGCTCTTGCGACGATATGTTTGGGTATTGAGTTGCAAATTGAGCGAAAAGAAAACGATGCCGATCCGTACACGCGTGTTCGTGAGAAGCATAGCATTCTACTCTACCGTACCGACGCAAGCGTACGACAAACAACTGTTATTGCTGTGTACACACAATCTGCCACTGATACACTCGCGAGCACACAGCCTCATAGCGTCGTTCTGCGCAGCCTAATCATGAAACCAATAGCTCGTGAGCTGTCAACAACCCGCGAGCGAGAATGCAATGTATGACTGCAGAAATGGCTTTGCTTCTTACACTCTCACTTCACTCGCGAGTATAGGTTAGAACGAGTATACGCGTGTGAGAAAATCAGCCTGCACAAGTGCAGGCTTCGCAACACTACTAATGAACCCTATGAACAGCCAGATCCAAGATGCGACTACTACCAAGAAGGCGTTGAATAGCCAGAAGGCTGCCTTCTCCGGGACAGTGGTTACATCCGGGTATTCGGGCTGCTTCGGCAGTTAACAAGCTGTCAAGCTTGTGGAGTGTGAATCGATCGAAGCCTACGGTAATCTTCTGTTGATTACTCCGCGCAAGTTGAAAGGGTGTTCTATGGCCAGAATAAGAAGAAGACCGTTGAAAGTGAAGCCGGACAAGTCCAAGGTGAAATATTACCGGTGTAAGCAGGTCGGATCAATATGAAACCGGACCTTACAGTTAGCTTTAAAGTACGATGCTGGTTTAACAAGCCAGTCGTCATAAGTTCGAATCCTGGCTGGGCGGTGCTGATAAAGTCAGTAGCATCGTTTCACTAGCACCGTAACTGTCCTGTACTCTAGCAGCCGGCTGCAAAGTTTGTCGATAAAGCAGGATCGAGTCTTGCAGAAATTTAAACCCATGGCTTTAATATTTGCAAAAATAGCTAGATGTTTACGTGCAACTGCAGATTAACGTGCGTGTGAGAAAGATTAAATTGGTTTGTTCGCGCTTTTGAAAATTTGGTCGAAATGTTCTTTGGAGTAATTTTCTCCACGAACTTTCACCTTCCTAGGCAGAAAGCAGTACTTGGCAAGTACGAACGACATGACTGTACACGGTTTGACTACTCTGGGGCAATTTTTGTGTCTTGTATTGACAGTTAAGAAAATAGCCCATTTCCACAGGATTTTTCAACTTTCAAGAAAATTGATTCCACCGCCTTTGGTCTGAGTACTTTATTGTTACCACTGATATTTTATTCTTATAATGATTTGAGTTTTCTATATTTTTTTTGATAAAGCACATTCATGGAATGGAGGAAAAACAATTGGAGCGAGAGTGAGATTTCTAATTTAGCATTCCCAGCATAAGTCTCTCTTGCAAGAGTATTCCTTTTGGGCAATACAAATAACTCGCCTACTAAAATTTTACGCCAAACATTCCGGATTTGTCGGATTTGTAGATTTTGATTATAAACTTTTACTTTCCTATAAGACGTAGTAACTTTTATCAACTAATGCTTGATTAAAATGCAAGAAAAAGTAATAAACTGTCGCTCCGAAGCAACATAAGGTAGGGAACCTATTTTAAGCAGTCTAAGCGGATTACTGGTTGTTTTACCTTATTATAAGCGATGGGTTGACTAAGTGGGGGATATCAGCAAATCAATCTTCCTGTTAACTTTAGTTCTACAAGCTGTAACCACTGAAAGTCACTACTATTAAGCTAAACTTCTGATTTTTTGCATTAAAAATTGAGACACTAGAACTAATTTTAGTCAGCCCGAACGCATTTTAATTACCAAGGTACTTGCTCAATCGATGAACATAAACTCTATCAAAATTCCATGGCTGCTTTTAAGGTTTTTCGGTATAATTTATACTGCCCCTCACTCAAAAGCTCTCTGAAGGATAGAGTTTATGCCACTAGCGGATTAAATTTCGCATCTAAGGTAGTGTTGAATGATTGCATGATTGAATGAATACACAAAATGACAAAATCCGTCAGAAAAGTTCTTCCAAGCATAGATGCCAGAATCACAGATTTTTTCACACGTATAAATTTGGGATCCACCAATTATGTCAGTTCCTGTGAGGTCTGGTTCTACCAATGTGTCTGATAAGTACTTTATAAACTATGTATATTAAAGAAAAAAATACACTAGAAAAATTAAATATTGCGGAGGAAATGATAGGATCCCAAATTTATGCGTGTGAAAAAATCTGTGAAAATGGCATCTATGCTTCCAAGGCGTGTTGCTGCGAGACGTCAGCAGGAAGTCCTGATTCTTTCAACTAGATCAGACGAATTTGAGTGGATGGATGTAAAGGACGTGGATGTGCGCGAAATATTAATCGACGACACATCAGCGACTTCTGAAGCGTATCCGATCGTAGCAATTGGAGATCATCTTCAAAATTCGTGAATCGATGACTTATAAGCTCGAAAATTTTCCTTTTTTTTATTTGCTGAAATTCATTTGATGGCTTTAAATAAAAAGGTTGGAATGAATATTTAATTTTTTTGTTGTGAAGGGGGGGGGGGGGCGGTTGTTGCCGTGACGTGACGTGCTTTGTCAGGGGGGTTACGAATGTGTGACGAAATGTGTCAAGGGGAGGAGGGGGTTTAATTTTGATCGAAATTTGCGTGACGTACTAAATGGATGTCGCCTTAAGTGATTCAAGATGATGTTCTTATCAAAAAATTCTGAAAATATGAGCAAGACACTGCGTTTTAAGCTCATTTATTTTCCACTGATTAAAATAGGCGATCCTTGATTAATCTGTTCCTTACCTTGTCTTCTGTTTCATTTTTCAATGTAGTAAAATGTATTAATAATATTGATAATAGGTATATTAAACATGAATAACACAAGTTCACAAGAGGGGCACAATACAAATTGTAAGACGTTTAACCGTCTCGACGTCTTTTCGTTGCATTAGTTTCTTTGATTCGGTTGAACAATTCCGTTTTCTTTCATTCAACCGAAATTGCCTGCTTTGCAACACACACTAAAAATGGCCATTACCGGCAAGCTAAACTTTATGTGACAGCGATAGTGGCGATTGCAGTTTTCGCTTGTTTTCAGCGGTTTTTTTTATTGGTGTGTGTGTGGGGGCAATGAAGTGATTTATGCACTGTAATTTCCAGAACATTAAGTTGTATGAAGTGAAGATGTCAACTGCGTGGGTGCAATGATCAGTCTGTCAGTTAGGAATAGGAGGAAATTGAAACTGGGATGCTATATTTTTATCGGAAGAGAAGCGACCAGTGTTCTCAAACGTAACCTTTCCATAACTAGGCAAAGAACCAAGAATCGCCGGACTGTCAACATTCAAAAAAGCAAAGCCTTGGGTTTAAACGTCTTTTTCTAAGACTTCGCCCTTCTTTATCGACAGACTTCACAGCCGGCTCTTAGAGTAATGGACAGTTACATGGCTAGTGCAACAATCCTAGTGACTCTATCTAGCAGCAACGCCTAGCCGATATTCGAACATACGACGATTGGCGAGTTAGATCAGCATCGTACCTCGAAACCAACTAAGCGGTTGCTGAAAACATTCAACATACCTCGAGAAAAATCTGTAAATTTGCCTCTTTTGGCATGCATATAAATGGAACATTGCAAATCATATAGAATTGCGTGTTATTTCACAATATAAAATGTCATAGCGTATCCCGAGCAGGAGCGAAGAGCAAAATAATATAAAAACAATATCAAACTGTGTTATAATGGTATACTTTGTTATTGAATAGGTATGGAGATACATTGATAACACATTTTGTTATTGAGTAGATATATAAAACAGTGGTTGTAAAATGAGTTTAATAACTTATTTTGTTATCATATCATGTTTTGGCCTTAAAATAACATTCGCTTTTTTCTTACAAATTTTTTTTATTGATTAAAGAGATTTTAGATTATAAATATTTTATAAAATGATTTTTTAATATCTCATATACTACTGCATTTGTTATTCAGTACCTTAATAATACTAAAATATGTTATTCCAAACACTGAATACAGTCATGTTATTGCTTTGTTATTCAAATAACACAAGTAGTTATTCTTTTGGCCTTAAAGGAGTAAAATTGTGATATTATTTTTTGTTATTTTACCAACTATGTCAGCCAAAACAAGACCAAATTTTGATATGAGTTATTCGATTTCCAATAACACATTTTGATATTATTTTGCTCTTCGCTCCTGCTCGGGATGTTGCTAGGCTTATTTAATACATTTAGCTCGATGTAAACGTATATCTTTAGAACCGATTTAGGCTATTTACGTTTTATTTAATGCAAAGTGGTGTAAGTGGTTAAACAACACACTCGACTAGAGATTGGGACCTGTAAGTTTGACTCTCACCTTTTCTAAGTCTATATTTTTGACCTAATATCAAGAATTTTTAGTTTGAATCTACATTTTTCGCATTAAGTATTTATTCTTCCAGAAAAAGGTTTATTTAATGGAATAATATATGTGATTTTTGTTACGTGCTCATTTTATATGTGAGATTCAATTTTCCGTTCTGTGAAGGTTACAGTGATATCCTATCGAAGTGATAAGCAAAATACTACGACCAAACCAAGAGTACTTACGAAGGCGGATTTCAAATAGCTAGGTTCGTTTTGCCTGATTCTCTCCTAGATATGCAAAAACACGTTCATTTGCTATTGCGTAAAAAAATCGTAATTTTTCAACGGTGTCTTTGCAGAAGTTTATCAATAAAATACAGCGCATCTTTTTAAACTATCAAGGTGATCTTTTATTCATCTATCAGGGTGATAAAAACTTTTGTTTTTTTAATAATTCCAAAAAATTGTTTGACGTAGGACTACGTCTTTGTTTACTATACTGGGACTGGGTAGCACTTTGTGAAAAAGAAAATAGAAGTGTAACGTTTGAATGAAATATTTCAAATGCTAATAACTACTAAAATGCTGAACGAAACTGAACAATTTATATGTCGTTGGATAGATAAAATGACCAGCAATTTTATGGAAGGGTAAGAGAGCAATTTTAAGGAGGGCGTAAGAGGGGAGGCTCCTATGGAATTGAAACACAAGTTTCCTCAAAACTCGAGAACTACTCAAGCAAATGGAACCAAATTTGGCATGTGGGGGTTTCAGAACGCAGGGTTTTTTTCTATTGTGCATTGAGATCCCTTCCCCATTTAAGAGGGGGGGGCTCTCATACAAATGAAATACAAATTTCCTCATAGCTCTAGAACTTATCAAGCAAATGGAACCAAATTTGGCATGAGGGGATTTCAGAAGGCAAGAATTTTTTCTGTGGGGAATTGAGACCCCTCCTCTCTTCAGAAGGAGGAAGAAGCTCTTATACAATATACAAATTTCCTCATAACTCGAGCACTAATCAAGCAAATGGAACAAAATTTAGCATGTAGGCGTTCGAGACCCCTCACCCCTGTGGACTGTGGTAGAAGAATAAGGACTCTCATACAAATAAAATAGAAATTTTTGCGTATGTGCCATATTTTCTGCTATGTAACAAGCGGTAAACTGTGAAAGTAAACTAGTAAAACCTTCTCGGAAAAAGACAGTGAATCGACGCCGCTACGTTCCTGTTCCCATTCATGTCAAAAGAGAAGGACTTTTGAATGGCACGTCATCCCGAGCAGGAGCGAAGAGCAAAATAATATCAAAATGTGTTATTGGAAATCGAATAACTCATATCAAAATTTGGTCTTGTTTTGGCTGACATAGTTGGTAAAATAACAAAAAATAATATCAAAATTTTACTCCTTTAAGGCCAAAAGAATAATTACTTGTGTTATTTGAATCAAGGTGAGTTAAAATAGGTGATCTAGTTTTCACAGTTTGTAGAACAGAAGTGCGCGGAACGATTGGTTAGCAACCATCGACGTTGTTTATACAATCAGCAGTTTCCGCTTTGAAAATTTCGGTGATCGTCAAGGGTAACCCAGCGGGGGTGAAAAACAAATTTGAACATCAGAAAACCTCTCTTGACTAACCTTGATTTGAATAACAAAGCAATAACATGACTGTATTCAGAGTTTAGAACAACATATTTTAATATTATTAAGGTATTGAATAACAAATGCAGTAGTATATGAGATATTAAAAAATCATTTTATAAAATATTTACTACCTAAAATCTCTTTAATCAATAAAAAAAATTTTATGAAATATATCGAATGTCATTTTAGCGCCAAAATACGATTGCTAACAAAATCAGTTATTAAACTCATCTTACAACCACTGTTTTAAATATCTACTGAATAACAAAATGTGTTATCAATGTATCTCAATATCTACTCAATAACAAAATATACCAATATAACACAGTTTGATATTGTTTTTATATTATTTTGCTCTTCGCTCCTGCTCGGGATATTTGCGATGAACGTGCTTTGGCTCTAATTTGTTATTTGTAACCAAAGGCCCTTTTAAAGGCTACAAGCGAGTTAAAGTAAGATTATTGAAACATGTTCAGCTACGCATAATCATATTTAATGCAATAAGCTGTGGGCTGGTCATTCATTACTATTTCAACCATTATGAGACCATTATCTGACATAGTCCTACGTCACCCTTTCGTGCAACTCTAAGGGCTGTATACCTTGTAGTTTTTTTTTCAGAAAAATTATAGAACACACTAAAATGAGCAACTTTGCCGAATATAGTAACTATCTATCTTTTGCTAGTTGCGAGATACAATGATTTATTTAAAAAGTACACTTAAAAATCAATTCTGCACAATAACTCCGCATCTACTTAACTTATTGCTTTCAACAGTTCTCCAAAGTTATTCAGTACGATAAAATACACATTTTTTTGAAAACTGTTTTTACCTTTGAGCTAGTTTTAATCCCTTTAATTAGGTTATCTATGTATATGGGGGTGAATTGGGCAAAATGGACTATTCTTGCATTTCACACGGTATGGAATGGATGGAATTTCATTCTTCTCATGTTTTGATAAAATTTGGAAGCTATTTGAGCTCGTTTCACGGGTGCCAAATAAGTTTTTATACTGTATTCTTGGAATTACGAGCTCGTTTTTGTCCATTGTGCGGCGGGTCACAGGCACACACTCGCGGCCTGCGGCCGTCTCGCCTCAAATCATCTCGGAAACATTTGCTACTGAATACGGTAAATAGGTGTCGCACCTTATAATGAATGTTATGGGTTCTTCAGGGAGATGTTCCAAATTCGAGGAGAAAAATAGATGAAAAAATCTAGTCAAAATATGTAAATGCTCACAACATGAGCAACAAAAGTTTTGTTGACGCAGTTGCTCTTTTATTAAGCGCTAAACAAAGGCGTTCTTGAAGCATGTTTTTTTTGTTCTTTAGTAAATAATTGTGTTGCTTATTTTGATTGTTGTTCAAAGTTATTGGTTAACTACTTGAGAAAATTCGACCTTTCGTGATTCGGCCTTCTGTGATTGTTGTTGAAATTTGTGTTTCGGTCATTCGGTACCAGCTACTTTCGAAGGGGTTAGCGATTCGTCCAAATTGAGAATCGGCCTTCTGTAACAGTTGTTGAAGCTCGCCCATTTGGATTTCGGCTATTTGTTATGCGGACATTTGTATTTCGGCCATTCGGTACTAGTCCGATGGATGAGGTGAACGCCGCGCGCGGCTAAAATGCAAAAAGGTTGGGAATTCAGAATTCCCACGCACCATTTGTTCGTTGACTTCAGAGCTGCATATGATACCATCGACCTAAAAGAACCATGCAAAATCATGGATAAGAAAGGTTTCTCTAAGAAGCTGATCAAACTGATTCAATCTCCGATGGATGGTACACAGTGCGGTGGTCGGATTTCGGATGAATTGCTAAATTCATTTGAATCCCACAGAAAGATGTTAGTCTCTCAGACCTGCAGCGCTACAATGTGGTATAAACCGCGGGGATATCAACACGCGGGGCATAATCTCTACAAATCTAGTCAATTTGTCTGCTTTGCCAATGACATGGACATTGGCAACAGTACGTCTGTGGCGGTGGCTGAACACTGTGAACTAAGTACACCGTACAAAGGCGCCAAGCAGATGAAATTTGTTTAATGATCGATCGAAGACGATGAGTTCGAAATAGTTGACTAACTTTTCTACCTTAAGTGCTTCATAAGCAATTGTGGTTGAACTAAATAAGTCTCCATACAGTTTACCCTGCAAAAGACGCTCATTAGAACGGTTATTCTATAAGAGCTTGAAACGTAGACAATATTCAAAGAGGACCTCTGAGTACTTGGAGTTTTCGAGAAATGATGTTAAGCGGCGTGCAGAAGAACAGGGTATGGAGGCGGATGATGGACTATAAGTTCTTGCAGTCTTACGGTGAACCCAAAGCTAAACGGATACGGTGGGCATGTTGCCGACCAAGTGCATGAGGCATGTGGGAATGTCGGACAATAATATTGTGAAGATGATGTTTGCCCCAAATGAGGCAGGAAAAACTCAGTGAGCAAAAGGGTTAGACTAGGCGAAGCCAGATCTGGCAGCGAATACACGGAGTCCGAAGGATTGGAGAGCGGCAGCCCAAAATCGATTTAATTGGAAAAATTGGCTGTTTTGAGACGGAAATGCAATTAAATATTCATTTTTTTTTGTTTTCGTCGTTCTCGTGGAAGGACGATTTACCAATGATCTAGGCTTTTTACAGAAGATACACCACACCACAAATGCAGATTCTTAGCTAAACTTTTTATTAATTTTTCATGGTAAAAAGTAAATCTAGCTAACTAGATTTTATTATTCATAGTTTCATAAATTCAGGAAAACGTGACAAAAATCAACAGCTGCGCTTAGCTTCTATAAGTTTAAGGAATTCTAATAGAAAAATTGAGCAACCGTCCCCAAAAGAACGCCTCATCATCTTAAAAAAATGAGTTAAGATTTCAGAATCAGTACGAGTACCTATCGAAAGTAATTAAAACTGCAGAATCCGCTCTCGAGCAGCAAAGCCAACTACTCGAAAGCGCAAAAGCAGCTGGAAATGGAAGCTACTGAAATATTAATCACACATTCGCCTCTATTGACCCCTCGGGTAATGAACTGGACCACTGGATTTCACCGGTGCCCTGTCTGACGGACGACGTAGTCGATGTCGAAAGCACTCCGGGGAGTAACTAACGTCGTTCGGTTAGTAGGTAGGTATCTCTTTCTCTATCTCTTTTCTCGAATACCGGAGACCGGACCACCGACCGACCGACGGCATCATCACGTATTTCTACCGGTTGCTAGTGCTAGTATGTAGTAGTCAAACCGATCACAATAGGATAGAGAGAAAAAAAGATGAACGTACACGTATTATAATCGTCTGCCAGGAGTCAGCCAGCCAGCCAGCCAACTTGTACTCCTGTTTAACTCAACTTGCCTCCGGTGTCCACCCGAGCAGCTGCTGGAATCAATTGAGCATCGATGATTGGTTCGTCTTCATTCTTGTTCTCCCGGGATGGCAGTCAGAGTCAAGTCAGTACCGACCGGCGGGTTGATGAAGACGCTAAAACGATGTTCAAATATTGAACGAGAAACTACTGAATGAACGGGCGAGGGTGGTTCCATTGTGGTTTGTACATTGTGAGAAATCCGGAAGCCACCGCACCGGACCGCTTTGCCCAGTCAGGAAAAAAGGATCGTTTCGAATGTTTGCAATTTTTCAATCATCTTAAGCTGTAAAGGAATCCTTCGGAAGGATTCTGCCTTTGGTTTCTTCTGTTGAGCACCGGAAGCTCTTCGTAAGTGTATTTGAATTACATATAAATAAT
Source organism: Sabethes cyaneus (assembly GCF_943734655.1). Taxonomy (NCBI): domain Eukaryota; kingdom Metazoa; phylum Arthropoda; class Insecta; order Diptera; family Culicidae; genus Sabethes; species Sabethes cyaneus. The sequence continues at coordinate 47,777,477 of NC_071355.1, forward strand.
ATTACTGCAGCTGCCCAAGGGCAGAGGGTCGTTGGAATAATTCTAATAGCAACAATGTAGGTAGTCTTTGGAATATGGTTTATGTTTTGGATGATGATGGCTCAGTTTACAGTGGATACTAAATTGTTCACTGAAACTATCGGATGGGAGAAGATAGCAAAATGAAGCCCAAACTATTTACCTTCTCCGTTATGGTACGACTGAATAATGCTGTTGTTCTGAGACAGCAAGCAATCAGGGCATTTGATCAAACTGGCTCTCTCGAGTCAACTCAAGTCGAAGTTATGCGGTGATAATGGTGCTTCAATAACGGTATTATTTTGATCCTACTAATCTGGAACTGGCAATAGTGGCTCACAGTAGTTTTAGTATGTAGGATGTAGCAGTAGCAAACACATACGAACTAGGTACCTACAATTCCGCACAGTCACTCGGTGACCGAGTGTTTGTACTGCAAACAGATTTGTGAACTGATGGTACTGAAAGATAGATGTTTGAATTGCAAATAATTGAAATCAAATGAACGTGGCGCTGTCGGGTTTGATGCATGCCTGCTGCATCATGAAGTGTGCAGTTTCCAGGCTGCTCCCGTCTCGTATTGTCCATTTGGAGCTGATTACGGTACGATCGGATTGCAGGATTTTCAACACACATGAAATGAGTTTAAACTAGAGCTTTCAATTTGAACAAATTTTAAGCAATATGTAACAAAGAAACTACAAAAACTATAATTTTGCTGGTTTTCATATCCTTTTTTAAGTGAAATAAGTGAGTCAAAAAGCATCGAAATTTTAAAACTAGATTGAATTGCTTTTGCTTTGATTGAATTGGTTCAGTAACAGTAAAAACAGTAAAATAGTAAAATCGGTTCAGATCGCCCATAATAAAACCCCGAGCTAAAACAATTGGATACCTATATGAAAAACCAGCAAATACATCAAATCTGTGGGTGGAATCGTATTTGGTTTGTAAACATTATTTGTTTGCAGAAGAAATTGCCGTGTAATTTATACAAATCGACGTAGGTACTCCTTGTTTGCTATAGCATTGCCAATTTTATATGTGCCGGGGGAATATCAAATTTTCGTTTCGTTCCCCGTTAAGTTTCCCACAAAAACTGTTTTGCCGTGCTTTTCTGCCTAATAGCTGCTTTAAATGGGTTGTATAAATTTATAAATCATAAATCGCAGATAGCAAAGTCCGAACATCGTTTTTGGCCATCAAACATTTGGCTAACATTTTTTTTTAATTTACACGCACACGGTGCGGCGAAGTCTCATATTTCACACAAATGTGTTTGCATAATTTAGGTAGGTTTTCTGACGTATTTATTTGGCGTGATACATAATTTGGTGGTTTGACACGCCGGATGATTTTAAGCATGAAATAATGAGGACCATAAAGAGGAACATCGCGTACAGAAATACCTGATATTTTTTCGTAACCAACCAGACCGGTCCAATGTAGTTGGTTATATGTTTCTGGCGAATGTGGCGTGGACAGTGGAATGGTTGTTATTTTGTTCAATACAGTACCTGAAACGATAAAGAAAACGATTGTTAAAAATTGACATTTCTGGTGATAAATTGGTAGTATAAGAAGTAATAATTACTATATTTGAAACATGTGTTTGTAATGACGAACTAATAAGGAATCCACACTAGATAAGCATTCTTGTCTTTGCAGGAAATGGCCTACGCTTTTAAATAGCCTTTAAAAATGTGTTCTTCTGCGTTGCTTTGTTAATGATTACTGAGCGATTTAAAATGAAATTCAATTTAGCATCGTGAAACGTGAACCATGTTTAAATCATTGAAAAAATTACCACTTAGCTAACGTAGCTAACCAATAATATTGTATTCGATTTTAGCCTGGAAAAATCGAGGAATCACAGGACGCGAATCAATTATTGCTTATCGGCAGATTAGATTGCAAACTCCGGACTATCGGGTGTAAATGAAATCGAACATTAAATTAGACTTGAATTTGGGTTAATATGAGCTTGAAACTTTTCTGCATTGAACTGGAAATTGGACCTAAAATTCGACTGGAATGTGGACTTAAATTTAGAGCAATTTGGACCGGAAGCTTTGTTTGGAATTGGATATGAAATCGGACTTTAAAGGAAAGGAATCGGAATTTGAAGTTCAATGAATATTTGAAGACATAAATTGGACATTGAATTGGAGATTAGACATGGAATCCCTTTTGGGAATAGACTTGTCAGACTGGACTGGAAATCAGAGTTTAAATGTGACTTAAAATTAAAATTGAATTAGACATGAAATTGGGTTTCAAATCGGACATGCAATTGAGCTTGAAATTGAACTTTTTCCTTTTTTTCGGGTTATCCAGCTGGTTGTCTTAATAGTGTATAAAACTCTATGCCGGATCATTTTGTGTTGTCATCATCAGAGTATCAGGGAGACCTCAAATGCCAGTTTTACCTGACGAGACAGGCAATGTCGCCCACTAAAACAAAGACAGAGCCCAGGGCATAGTGTTCCGACCCTGCGCGGACTCCGCGAACTGACCCTGAGATCTCTCTGTAAAGGCCGGGATGTAATATTTTAAATACACATTTTGTACTACTTGAGTTGTAAAATATAGTATAGTGAAGAGATCTCTTCAGCGTCAGCTAATACCTGTTGTCCTCAACCGCGCACCCGTCATCAATTTTCCAACACAAACGAGCACAAATTTTAATGTAGTAATAGGAATAGAAATCTCGGACCCTTATTATTATTAACTTATCAGGGCTCGACCAATGGAACAAATTTTATCTTATATCTCCATGGCATTTATGCACAGTCCCAAGTCTTCAAAGTAAATTAAGCGCAGCACGATGTGGGCGTTCGCGGTAGTTGATAGAAGCTTTAAACCGAAGAGTCGCACCCACCTTTCAATTTATTTATTTATTAACTTTTTTTAATGGGGCTAAAACAGGTATCCGTCGCCAAACAAAAAAAACTGATCGCTACTAAGCGCCTCGCTGTTCCAGCAGGCTGCATAGATATGTGTTTGCGACTACGTAATACGGTCGAATTACCAATCATGTCAACGTTAAGACGTAGAAATGTTTTATTCTCGCTTCTGAAATTTTAACATTACCTATTTTTTTAATGTTTTGCTCCTACCTTTCTTCGGCGGTTTGCTTTACCTTCTCTCGCCTTTTCCTTGTTTAACTTTATCTGAATTTCCTTGCTTAGCGAGTAGTACGGTGACTTCAGTAAAGTTCTAGAACACATTAAAATAAGCAACTTTGTTAAATACAATAACTCTCTATCTCTTTCCCTAAACGAGCTATAAAAAAAATTATCAAAAAATAACACATTTTTCAATTGATTTTTTCTGATCTTTGTTTCTCCTGATGGATATTTTTTATAGACAATTTTATAACTTTATAATTTTATAACAAATATGCGTCCTAGCGACAAGTCTTCAGAGAAAATGTGTATTTTAGTACACTGAATAACTTTGTGGAACACTCGAAAGCAACGAAAACGAAAATTGTGTGCAAAGTTATTGAGCATACTTGTGTGCAAAGTGATTTCTTAGAAAAACTCAAATAACTCAGCTCTGACACGGATGTTAGAAACCAAATTTTGCATGATGATAGCCATAGGCATGTGGTACAAATCTAGCATAAAGCCAGTGATGTATTTGCCATGTTTGGAGACAAAATTTTATAAATAAGTACATCAAATATTTGATCCGGCTCGAAATTTTTTAGAAAAACTCAAATAACTCAGCTCTGGCACGGATGTTTGAAGCCAAATTTTGCATGGTGATAGCCATAGGCATGTGGTATAAATATAGCATAAAACCAGTGATGTATTTGCCATGTTTGGAGACAAAATTTTATAGATAAGTATTTCAAATATTTGAACCGGCTCGAAATTTCTTAGAAAAACTCAAGTAACTCAGCTCGGGCACGGATGTTTGAAGCCAAATTTTGCATGACGATAGCCATAGATATGTGGTACAAATCTAGCATAAAGCCAGTGATGTATTTGCCATGTTTGGAGATAAAATTTTATAGATAAGTTCATCAAATATTTGAACCGGCTCGAAATTACTTAGAAAAACTCAAATAACTCAGCTCTGGCACGGATGTTTGAAGCCAAATTTTGCATAACGATAGCCATAGGCATGTGGCACAAATCTAGCATAAAACCAGTGATGTATTTGCCATGTTTGGAGATAAAATTTTATATATAAGTACCGTCGTCCGGGGCGAGATTGTGCCAAAAAAAACATATGTTTTTGTTCTTTAGCTCAGTATACACACAATTTAGGAACTAAGTTGATTTCAAACCTGTCAACATATACTAAATTGTTCAATTAACAACTACCGTAGAGATGGTTTAGTTACAATGAAACCTAATTTTACTGGAAGTGCATGAACTTTGGCACAATCTCACCCCTTCTAGGGGGTGACATTGTGCCAAAAACATAAAGTTAAGCTAAAAACCTAAACAGTGAACATTAGTATGTTTATAAACTATACACATAAATATCAGTATAAAGTAGTTCATATGGGGCCGTCTATGAACTAAGTGGACTATTAGGGGCAGGGGGTCGGCCAAAAACAACGCATCATACAAAAAGTATGAATGAAAATAACCCGGGGAGATCTGAAATAACTAAAAATGAGTTTGCAGTCAATGAACAGCCTTCATATAGCCAGTAGCGTTTCTAGGGTTAACAAGGGGGAGATATATGAAGGGGAGTATCCTAAGGGGGCATACCTATATGATCATTTAACTACAGTACTGGACAAAATAAAGTACGCACTTACCACATCTTGAAACTTTCATGCTTTTCTCATTATTTATAGTAGATAACTATTTATAGTGATCGAACAAAAATTAGCTTTATAGATGTGTGATGGCGAGGAAACTATTCGTATGCAGTAGGCGGCGTTGTGCAGTCATTATATTAGTAGTGCGTACTTTATTATGACCAACTAAAAATTGACTTTTTCTAGAACTATACAATAGCTTGATCACAATAGCTAATGTTTATATTTAACGATACATAAATCATTTAAAGCATTGAAAATACTACAATTTGTCCAAATATACCGAGTTCATATGTTTGACAATAAAAAAGATACCGCGTGTTATATAGTATGAGAGCGGGTGCGTACTTTATATTGTCCAGTACTGTAAGTAATCATTGCTTCGTTCGAGAACCCGCGGCCGCAGAACATATGGCCTATCCCACCCCCCTCCCCTCCTTAAAACTGGCAGTTCATACACGGTATAATATATTCGTCTTATATTAGAGTGTTTATTCAAAGAATCTGAAATTTCCCACGAAAAAGTAAAAATTAGTTTAAATTATTTAGCAGACCTATGATGCTGTTGGCTCCAAAATGGATGATACAATCTAATCTGTCAAAATATTATGCACAATAGTAAAAAATGTGAGTGTACTGACGTATTTTTGTTGTGTATGTGAAATCCACAAATTGGATCGATCGTTATGGCTTGGCACAATCTCACCCCCGTGAAGCTCGAAAAGTACAAACTTTCGAAAAATATTATTTTCGTAATCAAAACTTATCCAACGCATAATAACCTTTCAATACATTGTAAATGATTAGTTTATATACTTTCAAAATAGCAAGTTGATGCGATATCTTGTTTGTGTTGGTTTATGGGGAACATTTTTTACAAGCGTTATTTCCGAGTATTTGTGATCGCGAACTTTGAAACTCTGTTCAGGCTAAATAGTTTGCTAATATTATCTGTGTTCCATTCTAAGTTATGAATAAATATGATATTTTCATCATCATTTTGAATTTAGGTCACCAGTTTCTATAGATATAATAAATTTTCACAGATAAAAATTTTTGGTTTTTGAAACAATCTCACCCCGGATGGCGGTATTTCAAATATTTGTACCGGCTCGTAATTTCTAAGAAAAACTCAAGTAACTCAGCTCTGGCACGGATGTTTGAAGCCAAATTTTGCATGACGATAGCCATAGGCATGTGGTACAAATCTAGCATAAAGCCAGTGATGTATTTGCCATGTTTGGAGATAAAATTTTATAGATAAGTACATATTTTGCTTTTAAGTGAACTTTCTTAACACATCATTATATTACGCAACCGGTAAGAGATAGATAGTTTTTGTATTCAGCAAAGTTGCTTATTTTAGTATGTTCTAAAACTTTTTCGAGAAATTTTTTTTACATAAAAAATTAAAAGTTTGAATCACTCTAATAGGTGAATTCACGGTCAGTCTAATAGTGCAGAAAGATGCGCTATATTTTATTATTAAACTTCTCCGAAAACTCCACCCTTGAAAAATTACGCATTTCGTTCGGACTGTCGTTACTATTCATTCATGAACTGTGACGAGTTTTTGCGAGAGTGTATATGGCTAACAATCACGGTCGCCGCTCTCGTTCGTCATTGCAGTCCGAGCTGCTGATACCGATCGGCTGCGAGGGCTCGAATTCGCGTGCATAGATGCCATCTACACAGATTTTTTTCGCGCGTATAAATTTGGGAACCACCATTTATGCCAGTTCCTGTGAGTTCTGGCTCTACCAATGCTTTTTTTGAAACGATGGTTCTACAATTGATGAAGGGACGGTAGGGGAAAGAAATGAAAATTTTTTGGTGAAGGAGGGGAAGAGCGGAAAGGAAGGGGGGGGGGTATTAGTAGCTATGCTTGACAAGTAGTCATTTTGACTCCTACCTTTTGTCCAAAGCATGGAAGATGCATGAGTCGAACCAAGCTGTAATCTGAGATTATAACCGGATTCGAACCCACAACACCCGCCAGGGCATGTGGTTCGCTGGTACTTGTACCTTTCAACCATAGAGGCGCTGGACAAAAGGAGACCGCAAACTCCACTTCTCAAGAATAGCGACGCGTTTTGGTTGGGTTATCGACAAATATTGTGCCGCTTCCTGCATCAATTGCAGATTACCACCAGTGTTGCCACATATTCATCTGTACTGGAAAGAGCCAAAATCTTTTTCATCTGTACTTTTTCTTCCAAAAATCTGTACCAAAATCTGTACCATTCAAAATATTTATTGTATAGAAAAATTTAGTTTGTAAGCATTAAAAAAATGCACGAGTCTCAAATCATTTATTTGTTTGATGACGTTTGCACATATCTCTGCTAAACTAAGACATAAATACGTTTTATTTTGTTTTCGTTCATACTAAGAATTGCTTCTCTATTGATTTCAAGAAACAGCACTGAGAAAAAAGTATGAGTTTTAGACACTCAGAAAAATCTGTACCCATCTGTACTTTTTGGCAAAAATCTGTAATCTGTACCGTACAGAATCTGTACCAAAAAATTTCAAAAAATCTGCACTTTTCCAGATAAATCTGTACATGTGGCAACACTGATTACCACCGAGCGAGAAGTTTTAATCTAACTACTATTTACTTTCAGGACGACGACACTATGCCGGCCCTTACGACTTGCAAGGTACTGCACGTGACGTTGTTCGTCTGTCAGCGTGTGTTAGCCGCGTTTCTCGGCGCGGGTTTTCGAGGGAAGGCCCCGTTCCTATGTAATAGACTAATCTCAAGTTTTTAGTCTTGACCTTGAAATGAGGTCATACATATAAATTAATGTTTTTTTGAAACGATGGTTCTACAATTGATGAAGGGACGATAGGGGAAAGAAATGAAAATTTTTTTGGTGAAGGAGGGGAAGAGCGGAAAGGAAAGAGGGGGGGGGGGTATTGGTAGCTACGCTTAACAGGTTGTTTTTGTGACTCCTACCTTTTGTCCAATGCTGGAAGGTGCATGGGTCGAACCAAGCTATAATCTGAGATTATAACCGGATTTGAACCCACAACACCCGCCAGGGCATGTGGCTCGTTGGTACCCGTGTACCTATGAACCACAGAGGCGCTGGACTGGATTAATATATGCCTGACCGCATTTCAAGGTCAAAAGACTAAAACACGAGTTTGGTCAAATACTAACGAGTTGTTTTTCTCGTGAGTGGGTTGTGTAGAAAGATGCAACGAGGTTGTGCGTTCGCGAGTATGTAGGTAGCAGAATGTTTGCACACACAATGCACAACGGCGGCTGTTTGTCGTACGCTTGCGTCAGTGACGTAAGCGTTGGATGTTGTGCTTTTCATACTCGCTCGCGTGAGAATAGGCAACGTCTGCTTCTCGCTAAATTTGCGACTTTGCTTGAGTAGCCAAACTAGAAGGTGCGGGCTCGTGTGTTTCACAGTTCCTGATGTTACAACTGTAGTTTTAGGTAACCATTGCACCACACAACTTTATTTTCAGGTCCTTTTGTGTTCCATTATTCGTTTTCGTCAGTTCCATTCCTTCTTTTATTTTGTCATGCTTTTTCTCCTTTCTGCGTCGTTCTGTTTTCCTTTTATCCCTTTAGTCTCTGTTTATCATTTTTCTTCTCCCCGACCACGTCAATGCAATGCCCATGAAGCAGTGTGAGTTTTATTGCCCTCTTATAATGATGTTTATGACCAACTTTGTTCACGAAAACTAGCATAATGGTGTAATAAAACTATTAATGTTACTTGGGCGATAACGATCTTGACGTCCCGTGACGAACTGCTGTCGTACGTTGCCTCCAGCTTCGCCGTCTCGTCGTTGGATCTGCTCTCGTGTGGACATTGCACGTTTAGTATGGTACAGCTGAAGAAACGGCCTTTTAACCTCAAAATACACATTCTCTCAATCTAACAACCGATCAGTTAGCTTCGATGCACGATGCTGGTCTATTAAGCCAGTCGTCGTATGTTCGAATCTCGGCTGGCAGGTGCTGCTAGAGTCATTATGTTTGTGGCACCCGCCCCGTTTGCCCTGCACTCTAATAACCGGCTGCGAGCGTTAAAGATGGGCCTTAAATACGTTTGTAACGCAAGGCTTTGCTTTTTTTACACATCCTCTCATTGATCGTATTCCAGTCTATCACACGACTCATCATTCTGCCCATTACTACAAAGCCCTTTCCCAGCTCGTTGGTCGCTCTACCGCCCCGGTAAAGTTGAGCTTCGCCTCAACAGTCGTCTTTACGACAGATCTCCGGCAGGGCCTGGATACTGGACTTTTGGGATTCTGGCAGCTCCAGCAGCACCCTGTCGCCTTCCACGAAGTTTCGCGGTGGAGCTGCCATTTTGGGTTAAGTGCCGAGATAACACATTTCTTAATTCAGCCACTAGCTTCATATCAAACGCTGCCGTGAGCCGTTCCTAATGAGGAGTTGATTGAGGAATCGTCAAGCCCTCAAGAGCCGCCACTGACATGGGAACAGACGCCCAAGGCTGACAAGGGTATTCCTCGTTGCTACACTCAGCATTCGCATGAGTGTCTCATAACAGTACTTAGCATAAAATCGTGAGTTATTTAGTGTGTGTGTATGTGTTATTTTTAGTGTTTTAGTGTTACGTTAAAAGTGGTTAGTATTTTACTACATCTTCTGTAAGCGCGAAACATTATGGTTTAAAATGAATACGTTTGCTAAAGATAAAAATGTGATGGGAAATTAGAAATTTTACCCCCGCTCTATTGGTTCTATTCCATTGCAAAAATGAGCTCTACCAAAAAATGTCTACAAAATTTAAAATAAACCATTATAGTGGCAATAAGGAATCAGACCATGTTCGTTTTTTTGTCTTGACCTTTAATGAAGTCAGGCATAAAATTAAATTTTTATAGCGGCAGATTTTTACACTTAACTTAGAGGTCGGTAGAAGAAAGTAATGAAATAAAGATATTGATGGAGTTCCAAACACAACTGGAACAAGGTGTGAAGGGGATAGAGCGGAAAATTAGGTCACTGAAATAACGCATATGAAGTTGTGTAGTGCTTCTTTTTATCCAAGCTGGGCGATCCGTCGATCGAAACAAGTTATAATCGAAGCCAATTATATCCGGATTCAAACCCACTAGTCTCCCCATGCCCTGTAGATCGACGGCGGTGATGAACCTTTGAACCACGGCGGACTGGACAAAAGGAAGACTCTACAACCTCCTTATTAAGCGAGTGACGTACTTCATGTACGGCACTCTTCGTGATAGCACTCAGTGCTATCCAGGAATGCACCGTAATAAGTAAAATCGGAGCACAAAGAGCAGGACAGCCCTGGTTAGACAATTTCTGTTTCCCTTAAGTTTGTTCTAGTAAAATATCATGTGTGTTACTCTCGGCGTGACTATTACGCATGGTAAAAATAACAAAATCGTGATCAAAATTACAAGAAAGGTAGTAAAATTTCTGCAAACTTGTTCTGTAACTTGTACAAGGACCATCATAAATTTAAATTCATACGGGGAGGAATGATAGAATTAAGCTAATAAAACAAAATTTGTACTACCGAATATAACGAGCGGCAGTAGTTTAGTGAGTAAAATTTTCGGTTACCAACCGAAAGAGCGTGGGTGCAAGCCCTACTTGCCATTGCACAACTTGATAGATTCTTGGTCTATACACAAAATTTTCCAGTTCATCCAATTAATCATTCTTCGCATCAGACACTTTCTTCCTTTTAAAAATAAATTTCACTAGATTTTTCATCGCACTGTCGAACATAATCATTCTCAGTAAAAAACGGTACGGGATACCCCTCAAGTTAAGTAAATGTTTACTTTAAAAATAGTAAGCTGTTTATATTTTCCACCAGTTTTAACAGGTGAAATTCTTTCCGGACTTTTTTTCAATCCTTACCAGAGTTCTTCCTCAGCCCACATTCCCAGTAGTCAAAACTGACAACTCGTTCATCAAAAGCGAAAATCGTCACCTCCCAGAGTGGTAAAAACGAATCTAATAAAATTTTCCGTATCATCCTTTTATTCACTCATCACTCTAGCAGCAGCAGCAACGGCACTTGTCACTTTTACGAACATGACACGGTTTGTACAAGTTCGGGTTACAACTGGTAGAAACAGAAACAGACCGCTGCGCTGCTAAATTTGCCGACCACACACTCACTGCCGGTTGGGTCCGGGTGTGATACGCAGTGTGCACGAAAATGCATAACATATATGCAACCGCACGTGCATGCCAGCCCAACTGTCCGTGCCCACACGACAGACATTCACGTTCGTAATTCCGAGCAACGCGCGTCAGATGGACCCGCCAGTTGGTTCGGATCGGACTGGGTTTATGCTTTTTTTTACTCCTTTTTTCACATTTTGCAAGTCTGTTCCTCCCATATGGGGGGTGCAAAAAAAAACCGCGCAAAGAGACGTATAAGAGACGGGCAAGTGGGAGCTTGCAGCAGGAGGATGGTATCCTTTTTTTTTCTTTTTTCTCTTTACGTGCGTTGCCAACGTGGGTTGAAAGCGGGTCAAGCTCTTTATGTCAGCGATCCGGTCCGGTGGCGATCCGGTGATGATGAGATAACTGAAGATTGAAACTGGCACACTTGTGATCGAGGTACCTACGGTGTGCTGGTATGGCGGCGTTTTACGGCTGCTGAGGGCGGGATTACGGGCGTCCGGGGGTCAACAGTTAAACCCTAGTTCAGTTGATTGGGAAGCCCGAATAACGGTGTTGTGTTCGTAAAATTGCTTGGTCCCTGGGCAAGCATTACTTAGGGATTTATTTGGAAAATTGATAAATTACTAGGGAGACAATCATTTTTATACATACAAAATATTTTATCTTTTGTTTGGCTGAGCCAAGAGATCTTAACAATATACGTGGGTAGAGTTGGCGGAAAATGGTGGAAATTTGCATGTCACCTGTTGCGACTGTGTTTATATGCCGTACTCTAACAGTCCACATATGCATGTTGAATATTTAATTTTCACTGCTCGTTTGCAGTGATGCAATGAATAACAGAATGACAATCCACAACTGCAATGGCTGGACTCGAGGTGTTACGACATGAACAAAGCACAACCGATGAAGAGGCTTCAGATAAGCTTACAGATGCATCGCCGGGTAGTGACCGGATCTTATTTAGAATCCTTTCTTGCTGCAAACAAATAAACACTCATGTACTCTTTTAGTCCTGCCACTCAGTACACTGCATTGTACAACGATGCTACTGCTGTTCTGAAGCTGGAACGATGCAAGGGAAAGTTTCAAACTAGCTAAACTTCTCTTTCTCGCTTTCTTTTCTCCACACGACGTGTTTTAAGTGATCCAATTTTCAACTTTCGAACCGTCTCTATATTAAGTAAGACTCAAGCTTCTTATGGCGTCTACGTTTTCAGTCTACAGATAGATGTGCTTCTAACAAGTGTTCACTTCTCAGCTTTTTCGAGAAAGCTACACAACATTTAAGGTTCTATAATCTACCCCTTTCAACTGCAATGATCTGATTGACTGACTGACTTGCTCGGCTCAGCCTAGCTGATTTGTTTGCTCTGTGAGCTGTCTGGCCCGGAAGTTGCTGTAATCTATTCAGTGAGTTGAATCGAAACGAGCATATTTCCTGCTACACCTTCCCCCTCCTTCTAGCACGATGGGCCAGACGGGGTACGAGGTTCGCATACTGCAACTAGCAAGGAGTGTGAATAATGCACGCTGCAACCGAGAAGAGAAGGCAGCCTTGTTATTTGCATGTTTCAATTAGTTTGCCAGGAATTATTTCATGCTGTAAACATTTCCGGGCAAAGCCGAAACTGGTTATAACCGTTACCGTCGTCGTCGTTGTGGTCGTCTATCGCCGTCATGCTCGGCGTCATGAAATTTTAATAGAATGCAATTCGGAAAGATGCAACCGATCCATGTTTGACTGTCAGGTTATTAATTACTTCCCTATGTGTGAAGGGGCAATGTACCATTTCATTTATGCAAGAATCGTTGTTGTTTACAGCTAGATTGAATTTTAATATATTTGTCGTGTTTTTATAGGTTTTGACATTTTCATTAGCAGGTTTTGTCCCTAGGACCGGTTGGACAACAATCACTGCACATATGCGGCAAATTTACCACTTTTACCACCGCTCAAAACTAGCAGCTAGCATTCTCAAGTTCACAATCCTTACCCAGCACCACGAGCCCCGGTTGGTCGTCGATTCAGTTATTTTCACATTGACCTCTCTTCTCTGCCTTACCGCTATTTTCACTACGCAGATTAACCTCTTTCGCGATTTCAAAGATAAACATTTTACGCGAACAAATTTTCCATTCCATTTCCATTTTTCTCAGCGCCGTCGCCGCCGCCGGCCACCGCGCCCAGAGCGAGAGAAATCGTCGAACCGCAACAACAACAGCAGCAACAACGCGCGCGGTGCGGTTAACTTGGACTTGTCGAAATTAACACCGTTTTTTTATGCGTTTTATGATCCCCCCATACATATGCTGTACGCGCTCTGTATTCATCTCCCTGTCTACTCCCGGAGTAGATTGGTTCAGAAATTTTCAAACTCAAACGATGGTTTGCTACGAGCAATTCAATCGAACTTCAGTTGAATCGGTTTCGTTTTACATGGATTTTTTTATGGAAAACCGTTAGATTTCATCTTGCGTGCAGTTGTTTGCCTAATACATTATGAATCACTCTAATTTACATAGTACAGATCCGAGGCTTCGGCGTGGAAACTTTTACCGCCGAAATGGTGAATCTGAAGTGTTGTTTGTTTTCGAGGTTTCGCGCACCTTTTATCAGGCTACTCACTCACACTCCGTTTTCGCCTTTCGGTTCTTTCGGCTTGGACAAATGGTAATCCGACCGGTAGTAGGTAGCAGAAGGTACGGAATACGGAGCACGGTTCGGACCTTACAGCTAGCCGGTGTGCTGGCGGGGGTCCATTTACGGTTCACTTCGGTGCGGATCAACAAAGAAGTAGCACATTAAGATGTTTGGCCTACGAAGTGTTTGCGAGGGTTTTTATTTGTCTCCGTTCTGCTTTATTTCGTTTGTGTTTTTGTTTTATGCAGGGCTACATTTTCACCGGAGCTTGACCTTTTTTTGTGACTGAAAATGGATTAAAGGATGCAGTAGTTGAATTCAATATTTGCACTAATTTAACAAATTCCACGGTAACAATTACCTGTGTCAATTTTTTGCAAACCCATGGGGGTACAGAAACCTCTATTTATATTGTTCTTTAAGACAATATCCTCGAAAGGAATGCACTAAACACTTCACAACAAGTTCATTAGAGTCCACGCATGACAATGTGGTTTGACGTCCAATTTCTCCCTTCGTTTTTATTAGCCACTTTTTCTGATTGTTGCAAGGCTCGATGAAAAAAAAGATAATTATAGCAATTAACCTGCAGACGCATGGAGAATTTGCTACTAAAAGCGTTGTTTCATTGTTTAGTTTCAGTTTTAAAGTAAAATATTGTTATTGGTGCAAACAAAGCTTCACTAATATTTTTGAGTTTCGTCTATTTCATAGGAACGGAGTCTCTCTCCGAAAACCCGCGCTGAGAATCGCGGCTAATACGCTGACAGACGAACAGCGTCACGCGCAGTACCTTGCAAGTCGTAAGGGCCTGCATAGTGTCGTCGTCCTGACAGTAAAAACAAGTTAGATTAAAACTTCTCGGTCGGTGGTTTCTACAGTAGACGGAGAAACAGGCACAATTTGTGTCTAAAATTAACCCAACCAGATACGTCGCTACCTTAATAAGGGGGGTTTTGCAGTCTTCTTTTGTCCAGCTCCTCTGCGGTTCAAACGTACACGGGTACTAGCGAGCTACATGCCCTGGCGGGTGTTGTAGGTTCAAATCCGGTTTCAAATCTTAGATTATAGCTTGGTTCGACTAATGCACCTTCCAGTATTGGACAAAAGGTAGGAGTCACAACGAAAACTTGTTAAGCGTAGCTAAAAAAGCAAATATTTTTTTCAGACACATTTACACTGCCGTTTTTTAGGTGCTATTTAACGCCCTTTGATCAACCGGTGCACTCTTTAAATTTTATTTGACCGGATTCGTGGAAAGATAATTTAATGGTCATAGAGGACGGCTATGACCACATAAAAACAATAAATGCTAACAATGCACTATGGTCCAGAAAGCGATTTTAGACGGACAAAAATGATTGCGCCTTAACGGGATATTCTAGCTCAATGAAGTCTTCGGCAACTTTTTGAATGAAAATATGACGCATCTTTTGAAAGGGTCGTCCAATGTTCATATGATACCGTAACAACAATTCGAGTAATAATTTTTTAAATAAGTTTGTTTTCTATTTTTTAGTTTCAAAACATTAAAGGTAGATTAATTTCACGTAACTTTTCTAAATATTCCAAATTTCTAACTCTTACGTATTGTCAGCAGTGGACCTTTGTTTATGGACGACCCGTAAAATCATATTTCCTCTTATAACTCATTTATCTCAACAGATAGCTCAATAAGATGTTCTACAAAAATTTGTATACGTAAGAGAAGAATATTTTTGCAGAAGACTATTTTGCTTTATCTTTATGATTTAATAAGTTATAGCCGAATTCAGGTTAAAAACAGACCAATTTTACTAAAGCATAACTCAAAAAGCGGCAAACGGATCTTGATGAAACTTTGGCGATTTAATATACACATATGCAAAAGGTTTTTAGCAAAAAATGGTGAAGGTGTTATTTTTTTAAAAAAAGATAAAATTCTTTGAATTTTATGATTTACTATAGCTAAAATTGTCGTTTTCTTTTTTTTTGTGGGAAGATTTGACCACTGCGACCATTATTTTGATCTATTGTGGTAGTCGTTTTCTTCATAGATTCACATTCAAGTAATCAAGTATGCGACCTTCAAGTAATACTATACGCAACAAATATACTGGCAATGACCATGGTTGATACTAAAATAGTGAATGCATTCAAAGAGTTACATTCGCAATCTTGTTTTTTAAGCGAAAAAGCTAAAAAAATGTTTAATAATAACCTTGAATTAAAAACGAAAAAGAAGAAAAACAGATGCCTGAAAAAATAAGATTTTGTCTTCTTTTTCTTTTTTCTCAAGCTGTGTTTTGTTTACGAAACTCAAAAGTTACAAAAGTCTTTGCCAAGCTACTACCACCAAAACAAAAATAAGTTTGTTCCAATACATAGTGTAGTTTTTGAGAAAAAGGTACATAAAGTTTGAAAATCGTGGTTTTCCAGGAGCGGCGTTTTATTCCGCCGAAGTTGTTCCACCCCGCACTGGAATGCTTATGTGTATGATCGTTTTTCGGCCACTTCCCGTGGTCGGATCATTACAAATTTAGTATCAAAATAAGCGGAAAAGACTGCAGAATCAATATCTGAAATAAAAAATAATGAATTTTTCAAAATTTTTAGTCGTTTATGTCCCCTTACCATTTTTCTATTGATCATTTTTCATTCGATAATTTTTATTCGACTATTTCGCTTTCGACCATTTTGCATTCAGCATTTTTTATTCGATCTTTTTCCAAACAACCATTTTTCTGCCTACATACCAGTTTTCATTCGACTCTTCTCCATTCTACCATTTCCCTTTAGACCAAATTGATCCCATATTTTTATCTGGCCATTTTGATAGCGACCATTTCTGTTCGACCAATTTTCTTTCGATCAGATTTCTATCAACCATTTCTCTATTGACCATATTTCATTCGGTAATTTTTGTTCGACCTTGTCGCTTTGGACCATTTTGCATTAAACCATTTTTTTCGACCATTTTTCATTCGATCATTTGTTATTCGACCATTTCTCAAATAACCATTTTTGAAACTACACTCAAAAAAATCGGCACGTCAAGTTAACGTAAAAACATAGGGAATTCTCATCCATACCACTTTTCATGTAACATTCCCGGAAATTATTGGTAACTCGCGTAAATTCCGAAATTCGCGTTTAAAAAGCGCGTAAATTCCGAAATTCGCGTAAAAAACCGCGTAAATTCATAGTAAAAAAAACAAAATTTCGCGTAAAAAACTGTAGATTTCAACACTACGCGAAAAAATAGACGTTTTGAGCACATCCGCGTAAATTCCGAAAATCGCGTAGAAAAACCCCGTAAATTCCGCAAATCGCGTAAAAAAAACCGCGTAAATTCAGAAATTCGCGTAAAAAACCGCGTAAATTCCGAAATTCGCGTAAAAAATCGCGTAAATTCCAAAATTCGCGCAAAAAAAGCCAAAATTTCGCGTAAAAAAAATTTTGTGGATTTCAACACTACGCGAAAAAATAGACGTTTTGAGGACATCCGCGTAAATTCCAAAAATCGCGTAAAAAACCGCGTAAATTCCGAAATTCGCGTAAAAAACCGCGTAAATTCCGAAATTGGCGTAAAAATAGTGGCGTAAGAAAACGCGTAAAAAGCGACTTCAGTGTAATTTACTTTTTTGGCTGTTTCCGGCCTTTGTAAGGGGTTTGAGCGTTTTTGAGCTTAAATTGGGATCATTTTCTTTTTTGACCTTTTCCGGCCTTTGTAAGGGGTTTAGAGTTTAAGGTGAAATTAGTGATTATTAAGATATCATCATTTAATATTTGTATTGTTTTGCGAATAGAATAGAAATTGTAAGCGACAAATAAGCATACGCATTGTGTTTGTACATGCAGTTTGACGAGCAATATTATTTAAAAACAGGGGTATTGTATAACATATGATGAACATTTCAGCTAAAGTCACGCAAAACCTCCACAGAAAATTCGGTGGTATTCTTTACCCAACGTAATGTTGCCATTTCTTCCGTTAGATTTCTTCGTTACATGACGAAAAAGCAACAATCTTAGTATTTTGTATGGCACCACTGGCTTACTACGAGCAAGAGGTAAAAGAAAAAATACGAAAATCGCCCTGCCGCATAAAATAGATGCAATCTGCAAAATCGACACGTTTATTTACCGGAATAATTTTGGAAGCATCTTGTTTGCAGTCGGCGAGCATTTCGCCAGACTTACCAGATTTTTAGATGAAATGACTTATATGAGTAAAAGTCGCTAAAACACAAACTTTAAGTGAAAAGTTCGGAGGATGAAAACTGCGCAAGTTTTTACGCCAGCTGTACGTACTGATTTTTTATAGTGCATGCAGACCGTCTGCCAACTGCGAAGATATGTTGACGGAAAGTGTGTGAGTGTGTTATGCTTTATGTTTTATGCTGAGATGATTTTGAAGTGCATGACGAGAATGTGCAATGCTCATAAGCAGTTTTCTCGCCAGAAAAACATTTTTGTCGACGAAACTGAGTTGCATATTGAAGATTATCGATAATGTAAGACAAACAATCATTTATCCTAGCGAATCTACTGTACTACATTTGAAAAATTGCAATTAAAGAGCTATTAAGACCTATTTACTAACACACTCAAAGCAATTATTAATACATGATGAGGGCTAATTTCTCGTTAATTTGGGATAATTTTCTTTTTTGGTCTTTACCAGCAAGGGGTCTTTGGAATCATTTTGTATTCGACCATTTTCCATCTGATAAATTTCTATACGACCATTTTGCAGTCAAGCAATTTCTTTCGACCATTTTTCATTCGATCATTTGTTATTGCACCATTTTTCAAATAACCATTGTTCTGACTACCAATTTCCATTCGACCATTTTCTGTTTGACCATTTTTCTTTGCAAAATTTTGCTAGCGGCCTTTTTTGACGTGGAACTACGTCTTACCGCAGTTTGCCAATCCAAAATTTAGATTGAGGCCCAGCGTTACGAAAAAATGAAAGATTTTGACTGTTAATAGCTCCTCTAACTTAAAATGGATTTTGTTGGTTCGCATACTATTTGATTCACAAAAGGTGCAGCAATTGTGTGGTATGCATGAAAAGATTCTTTTTCCATCGCTAGATAGTGAAAATAATGAAAACTTTCAAGGTCAATTTTTCCCATACATTTTCCGTGCGATAACTTTTCTTCACAGGCACGGACGATTATTACGTACATCAAGCGTACGACTGCTGCTGTTGCTTCAAGAAGAATATGAAAAAGAATAAACTTATGACACCTGCGTAGCCCCGCTTTCCCCGGCTACTGAAATACTATAAAAAGAAAAGCCGAACCGTTATTATCGATCATTCGATCATTTGATGCTCGATACTCGAACTTTCCTCTTCGAACTAAGCTTGGACCCCACCAGCGGTAATCAGGCTTAGATATCGTCGTGTGGACTCTAACAATAACAATTAGATATCGTCGTGTGGAAAATAATTGTACAAGCTTCACCCTCGATCCTGTTTTTCGCTTACTGCATCATTACGCGTCACACATAGGCTGCCCGATTCGACTTATCTGCTCGACTAGACAGCTTGACCCGACTGCTCAACTCAATTTCCCGTCTGGACTGCTTTAATCGGCTACTTGACACAAATGCTTGACCTGACTGCTTCACTCGTCTGTTCGACTCAACTCAACTGCTCGAATAGACTGCCGGCTAGGCTGCTCGATTCAACTGGACTGCACGACTTGACTGCTCCACTAAACTGCTCGACTTAACTCAACTGCTCCAATCGTCTGCTCGAATAAAAAAGCTCAAATTGATTGTTTGATTGAATTGCTCAACTCGACTGCTTGGTTCTACTGCTCGGCTTGACCTCTCAACTCGACTACTCGAATCAACTGCTCGACTGCGACTCGACTACTCGACTGAACTACTCAACGCGACTGCTCGACTGAATTGCTCGACTCGACTACTTGACTCAACTGCTCGACCCGACCGCTCAACGCGATTGCTTGTTTGTTTATACACTTAAGTCTCTTTTTACACGGTTTATTTTTACGATTTTTGAATTAACACGGTTTTTATTTATGACGATTTTTGAATCAAAGCGGTTTTTTACATCATTTTCCGAATTAAGGCGGTTTTTTCAGCGATTTTCAAATTCTAGCGGTTTTATCGATGAATTTGAATTGCAACCAGTTGCTACGATCCTATTGACTCTAACAGCCTCTCCCAGTCGAGATATTAGCATACGACGACTGGTTTATTAGGCCAGCGCCATACCTTGAATCCAACTGGGAGGAAAACGGTGTTTGAAATGAAGCGTAATTTGAGGTGTTACATGATGGGTTTGGTTAATTTCAAATTGTTTCCTTCAATGTTGGATATCGAGCGAGAAGTCAACGATGCCTATTCTCACGCGAGAGAGTATGAGAAGCACAGCGTCTATTGCTTACACCGCTCACGCAAAAGTAAAACAAACAGCTGCCGTTGCTGCATGCAGACATTCTGCTACCTACACACTCGCGAACACCCAAACCCGCTGTTGGCCTCGTGAGCGTGCTGGGCAGAAAGTCGCTACGAGCACAAAATAATGTTCCGAAATAATAAAAACGCCTGTGGATTTGAAGAATGTTTTCAGATTTATCGACTTACACTCACATTTAATAATTAACTTACCTAACCCAACTACCGTAGATCAAACAGTTCCTTATGGAAATGTTTGTAAATTATCTTAGCATGTTCACAGATGGATTACCGATGGATCTAGAGGTAGTTCCTCTTCTTGCTGCTCTTCAGAAAAAGAAGCAAAAATGGAAAAATGAGACAAAAGGAGAAAAAAAAAATGGAAAACAGCACGAAGGAAAACGTGACAAGAACTGGAGTAACGGGTTACAAAAGAAAAAAGAATGACGAAAGAAAAAATGTGACAAAATGGCACGGAATGTAAGAGAGAGAGAGAAAGAGAGAGAGAAATAGACATAGAAAAAAGAAGAACAATGCACAAACGAGACAAAAAACCAAGAGACTGAACAAAATATATAGAAAAATGAAGAAACATAAATAAAAATGAGGATGATAGTGGATAGAAAAAAAGATGGAAAACAAAAGGGGAAAATACGGAAGCAGCAGTATAGAGAAACGAAGACAGAAAAAAGAAAAAAAAATGGACAGAAAAGAAAACAATGGGGAGAATAAATTAGAACATAAGACAAAAGGGATAAAATAGAAAAAAAAGAAGAGAGTAAGGCAGATAAGAAGGAAAAACGTCGAAAAAAAGACAGGAACCGGCACCGGAAAAAATAGAAATGTCGAGACGGGATACAAAATGACAAGGAACAAAAAAAAGAAGTAACTTGATTGAAAACGGGGAAAACCGGAATAGAAAAGAAAAATGAAACAGAGGAAATTTACGATCAGAAAAACGGTAAAAAACAAGACAGGATAAGAATACAAAAGGGACAGAGAAAGAAGAAATAATGAAACAAAGAAAAATAAGAAAAAAAGGGAGAGAAAACGAGGGAACACGAGACAAGAAAGAAAATACGGAACTAAAAATAAGAGAAAGCAGAGAGAAAAGAAAAGGAAACGAGTAAAACGAAGGGGAGGAATGGGAAAAAGAGAGCCAAAAACAAAATAAAAAAAAGAAAAGGCTGAAAACGGGGCATCAAAAAGAGAAAAATGGCACAGACAAAGACAAAAAACAAGAAGGAAATGGGATAAGAAAAGCTAGAATAATACGAAAACTGAAATAGACTGGATTGGATAAGACACAAGAGAGGAGAGTGAAAACTAGAAAGAAAATAATAATAAAAAACGATTGAAAATCATAAAGAGAAACAGGACTGAAAATAAGAAAAAATGGAACAAGAAACAAAACAAAAAAACGGAACAATAAAACACGGAAACACGGAATAGAAAAAAAGTTAAATGAAAAAAAAGGAAAAATGGTTGAAAAATGAAAGCAAAAAAAAAAAACGGAACAGAAAAGGAGCGAAACTATGGAAAATATGGAAAAATAGGACTGGAAAAGAGTAAAAATGGAACAAAAAAGAGGTAAAACTTGTGCGAGAGTAAATGTTAATTTCAATTTCAAATTAAGCTTTAAGTGTAGGGCGTTATATCTCTATATATTAGCGTTGGTAAGAGGAAATGCTTATATATAGGGACTATATTGGCTCGTTTTATTGTGCCATAACGAGTATCGTTTCGTATGGAAATTTAGCATCGCTTGTTTTTGTGCCTCGTTTGTTGCATTATTCCACTCCGAAACCGCGCGTAGTTATCGACAAATTACATTATCCATTAAATTGGATCGCTATCCCCTAAGTTCCCCCCTTCTACTAACAACAATTGCTCTCCCGAAATGCTTGTTAAGATGCAGAGGATTCCCTGGTCTTTAGTAGTAACAAGTATTGGACAAACATTCCTTCCCATCCCACAATTATTTCCACTATACATAAAGCCACCTGGTCAACGAATTTTGAACCAAATCGATCATATCCTCATCGATCACCGGTTTTTCTCGAACATCACCCACTTATTATTCCTACGGGTTGCGGGTATTGACTCGGATCAGTAGTTGCCAAGAAATACGTGCGTGTACTGAATGAAGCTTCACCTTGCTTTGTGCAGCTAGGCGCTCCGACCCTAAATGACGGATGGAGTAGGATACGCTCGGCCATCAGTAAGGCCGTAGATCGCACTAGGAGAAGAAACACCAGTGTATGAAAAGACTGGTTTGACGTGGAATGCCAACGAGCAACGAATAGGAAAAAATAGCTTGGGATAACTATCTAAGATTCTAAGCATTGCCACAAGAAAGACTGGCCTAGTATCGACGAGCCCGGAATTAGTTTATCATGATCCTGAGGAGGAAAAAGCACCAGAAGGGAGACAGAGATAGTTTAGAACTAGAACGGAAGAACGGAACGGACCTGTACCTAGGAGTTAACCTAAGTTAACCTAGGAGTGCCTACAAATTATAACAGAGTGACGGCTCCTGATTCCAAAGATATCTGGCGAGAAATCGGTCAGCTGAAGAATAACAGAGCTGCCGAAGCTCGGCAAAACTCATTAGAAAAGGCACAAAAAACACACTAGCAATGGCACTTCATTGGACAATTATAAAGATTTGGAAGGATTTTGCTCTCCCAGATTTGGTTACGTCGTCTAATCACAATAGCAAGATATTTCGTAGGGCAGTATGAGGCGGGCTTTATGGGGACCCGTGCTATTACGGATCAAATGTTTACTCTCCGACAAATCCTCCGGAAATATTGGGATTTCAACGTGGATTTCAGGGCAACATACGATACAGTTGAGCGCGAGCGTGCACTTGCCGTATTTGAACGAAAGGTGTTGCGGACTAGCTATGGTGAAGTACAAACGGAAAGCGAAGAGTGGCGCAGGTGTATCAACCACGGTCTGCAGGCAGGTACTTGGAGAGATTCCCATCGTACAACTGGCGAAAGTCGGGAGGCTACAGTAGGCCGGTCTCGTCGCAAGAATGTCGGACGACTGTGTAGTGAAATTTGTTTTCTTCAAGCACTTCACCGGCACCAGGAATAGAGGGGTCAAGCGTGCTAGATGGCTCGACCAGATTGAAGCCGACTTGTGTGTGTGTGTCGAAACGCTCAATGAATTGGCGCCAAATAGCCCAGGACCGAGCCCAGCAAGAGCCACCCCGGTTTTATACTGCTAGAAGAAATTAGTGTTACGAATCATATTGAATAGATGCAGATCATCCGAAAAGCGGGTTTTGGAAATACAAGACAAACACTAGTGGACCCACATGATTGCCGTGAGCAACTCTGGAAGTAGCAAGAAACGAATCAGAGATCTCATAGTCGATTTTCACGCTGAGGGTTCGTCTCGTTAATCTAATTTAGAGACTACGATGCGGTGATTAACCTTATCAAAGGCAGCGGACAGGTCTGTATCTTTATTAATCTAGAACACGATGCTTTACCATCGGTCGGTCTCCATCGAACGTAGGCCCGCTGTCGGCAGCCGTTAAGAGCTGGTTATATTTCCAGAACATTAGTCGATTAAATGGACTAAAATTAAGGACTTCTTTACTGGCCGGCCGATTTGACTGTGCCTGCGACATTTTTATGTTAACTTCACATTAATGTACACCGCCGTTGTGCTTGTGATCATCGTAATAACTATCAAGATGGTGCGGACTCTGAGTTTGATTAGGATATCAAACGCCCGTGAAATTGCATTCCATTTCATAGGTACGTCTTGCCAAGCGCTGTGATATTTTGATTACATTTATAATTGAAGTGAATACCTACAATACCTACGCAGTAATTGATTTGTGGAAAAAAATCATATGCGATTTAATCTTTTCTGATCTGTATTCACATCCGTTAATTTTATATTTCAATTTCGTTCTGGAATTTCTTACTTCTGATAATTTGCATTCCAATTACTCTACTGCCCTGTAGTAATTTAAAGGCATGCTTTGGGTGCAGAAGAACGATACTTCCGCTGCGATATATCATTACAGATTTCAATTACCCATTTTGCTGCTCCATCATTCGAAGAATGAGCTCAGTTCTAAGCTAGAACCTAATAAAAGTTCTACTCAATTAGCTTTTTTTTGCTTTACCTTTGTCTCCATCCGGGTTAATTGTAAACAAACAGCCCAACATAATTCACTCCGAGAAAGCATTCTTCTCCTGCTGGAGGGTATTCAATGAAATCATCAGCTATGAAAGTGTTTTATATGTGGCAGCGTCTGCGTCTGCCATAACGGCACAGCATAAAAAACGACGCGTTACGATTTGCTGCAACGTGTAATTAATATTAGCAAACGTGGTAGTTAGCGTTGCACGTGCAGATGCCAGCCGGGATGTTATTAAAACGCACTAAAGAATATGGTGGAAATCAGGAATAATGGCAGTTAAACAATGGAAAGATCTATCATGCTAGAACATATAAATTGCTATCAAAAGTTGTTATCATATCATGTTGCATCCTGTTGAAATTTGCTATTGTGAATAAATTGAGCTTTGCTGGCTGGCAATTACAGCTAGACCAAGTTTAATTAAGGAATGTTAAATTTTTATATTTTAACTTGGGCAGATATGCTTTCTGTGAAGTTTGAATTGAGTAATTATATGATCAAATCTAACATTCATTTCGCTTAAAAACAATTAGGAAAGGTAGAATCTCGACGTTACTCAGATTAAAATTCAATTATTCCAAATTAAACACAAACAAAAATAAATTTCTGTTGAAGTTATTTGAAATTTTTTCTCGTATCATCATAAAATATAAAAAATTTAAAGAACGCTGACAGGATACGGAAAAATCTGGGCTGATTAGCAGGTTTCCTCATAAGATTTTTCATTACTTTTAGGTAACATTCTCTAACATTCGTCAACCCAATTGAATCTATGAAGAAAAAAACAGCTTTTCGCCACTTCCTGTCAGCTTGCAAGCTCCCATCGCAGCCTCGTCAGGTTTAATAATGCTAGAAGCGTTCCCATCAGGCACCATTTAAAAATCGTCCGCAATTAATTAGCCCTTCTTCGTTCGCTCGTTCGTTCGTTCGTTCATTCGTAACGTTACGCAACTCAGCCACAATCAAAACTGCGCCCGCTCCGGCCGGCTTTCTAATGGTAAAAGTTTTCCGACCAACTCGAAATGTCATTAACAAACGACAGTTGGTGCTCTTTTTCCGCGAAATGAGTCCGACTGCCGAAGCACACTTGAAGTGTTTAGCCTGGAAATATCACGAAGGAAAACTTTCTCGTTCGGTCGGTCGGTTGGCAGGGCTCTTGCTCTACTCTGCTGCCTGCTGGCAGTCCGTGTGGCAGTGCGACACCGGGTCGACATCGATGATGACATTTTCCATGTGTTGAGAGAACAGCACGGGAACAAAATCCTATTTCGAATCTTGAGTAAATTTTCATTCACATTACATGCCGGCATAAGGTGTGCAAGGTGGTTATTTACATACTCCTGTCGTTTCCGGTGCTTATTTATGACAAGAGGGGGAGGTGAGATTTGCACAATCATCGAACGAACATGGGCAAGGAAAAGTTTTATCCTCCTGCTTTCCGCCTTCCGGCTGCAACGATGGCTCTGGCGATGGGGTTATGATCGTTGCACTCTCGGAGGGTGCAATAGCTTGCTTCCATCGGAGGAAATACTTCCTATATGAGTAACCGATTGCTTCATACTTTGTACCTTAACTAGCACAATCTCTGTGGTATGCAGTCAAGCAACGAGCAAAACTTTGCTCGAAAGAGGTTGCCTAATCGGATAGGAAACTCAAGTGTTGTACACTACCCGAAGGCGTATTGTTGACATATGAAAAGAAGCAAAATATTCGTGGCCGCGAACTTTCACAGTTTAACGACAACGAAGTTCGTCACCTGAAATCATGTGCTAGTTTGTTGTTGTCGTTGAAGTATACCACAGCTTAGAGCTTCTCATACATTCGCCTGACCACGACACTGCAGGAATTCTTCCAACTGCAGCAAAAGGCAAACATCCCTCAAAGCTGTACAGACATTCCTTGAAGTTACTCTACAACACTGTGTCGGTTGGCTACGGCTACCGTTCCTACCGTAGCCTACGGACGGTTCGTATATTTGTGTGTTTCCCATCCAGTTCGACACCCATACGTCAGTTCCCTGAGCGAGATTCAGATTCCTGTCCAGATGTGCGATGTGCTGTGGTCGGTCGTCGTAAATTGAGTTTCAAGCAGTGTCGAACCGGGAACGGGGGGGCACCCTCCTGCTGAGCTGAGTAGCCGTATCTGAGGCGCGGTAGCCGGCTGAGGTCAGAAAGCTTTGCTTTGCTATTTTGATGGAATATTTAACACGTTTTAACACCTTACCACACCGTGCTGCCGCACCGTCGGACGGGTGTCTCCGCGCAGGAACGAGCGAACGAGCGAGGACGGAAAATTGCTTTGATGGTGTGGTTCTCACACTTGATGTTCTCACCCCAGTAGTTCAGGGGAAAACGGCGAGATGGACGAAGCTGATAATCTTGACTATCAGCCGGTTCCGGGTTTCATGGATGGGCAAACACTTACCTGCAAAGAGAAGCAAAACGAAAACATGATAAGAATGATTAAATCTGGAATTTTCATTATTTGGTTTGAAGCATGAAAAGGGGGCGCTGCCGGCATAATATTTGTTGATTGAATTCATAGCAATTATATAGAATTCAATTAGCTAGAGGCAACAGTACTCGAATTAGATAGAAAAGTGCGCTGATTAACGAGAGTTTGAATGGACAAAATTTGGTGCCGGGAAAACTAGTCAATCGTTGTCGAGTGGGAAGATGAACCAGCGCACAGGTGCACTAAGTGCCTGTTGAATAAATAAACAGGTGCCATCATCTGTTTTCGGAAAATGGATGTGCCTGAAACTATTTACCCGATGCAACTAGTAGATAGCATGTGGCCAACTAGAAATTGGTTTAATGGCAAACGGATAGATAACAAATGTTTAGATATTAAATGGCCAAAATGCAAATGACCAAGTGTCTACTAGTTTAATAACAAATAACCAAATGGTGAGTGGTCTGATGCCCAATGGTTGAAAGGTAAGTAGTCACTGGCCATTGACGTCCGTTATGCTCCATACACATTTGCATACACAACCTGGCATACTGAATGCGGTGATATCAGAAAAAGAAAAAAAGGTCCATGCTATTCATTATAAATGGCACTTAAATACACTGCAGTTTTTCAGAATCAACTGCAGCTTTAAAAATCTGTTTGAAATGGGTCAACTATTTTATCTGCCAAAAATCCAAATAAATCAATAGCTTAACCTGTATAACTGGTTATGTACAAAATCTGGAGCTTGATTCACACCGAATAAAGCCATCTTTTCGTCAATGATAGTACTAAACCATTTCATTTATCTGTGGTCTTATCGATCCATATCTTTTCATTTAACTATGGTCGTATCGAACCTTTTTAATAATCTATGGTCGTACCGAACGATATTTGTGCAATTTTGTGGAAGGTGCATATTTCCTCATATCAAAAACGTAGGTAACGTTTAGAATAAACAGTTCAAGTATTGTCATTTACCTTTTTCACGTGGAACAGCTTAAATTTAAAAATTGCAGAAATATGTTTTGTTCCGCCTTCAGGAAATCATGTATAACTCAGCGAGATTTGAACATCTTCTATATATATAAAAATGAAATGCTGTTCGTGTGTCCGGTATAGACTCGCAAACTGCTCGACGGATTTTGATGAAACTTGGCACACACATTGCGTATGATGTGAGGAATGTTGTTAGCATGGTTTGAGACCCCTCCTCCCACTAGAAAGGGGGGCTTCCATACAAATCAAACACAAATTTCTGAATAACTCGGGAACTAATCAAGCAAATGAAACCAAATTTGGCGAGTGAAGCTTGTTGGAGACAGAAATTATTTCTATGGTGGATTGATACCCCTCCTTTCTCTAAGAGGGGGGCTCCTATACAAATAAAGCACAAATTTCCTCATAATTCGACTATTATTCAAGCAAATGAAACCAAATTTGGCATGTGGAGATTTTTAGAGACAGGACTTCTTTTCATGGTAGATTGAGACCCCTCCCTTCTCTAGAAGGGGGGACTTCCATACAAATGAAACACATATTTTTGCATAACTCGGAAATTAATCAAGCAAATGGAACCAAATTTGACATCTGAAGGTTTTTGGAGGCAAACATTTTTTCTATGGTGGATTAAGACCCCTCCTTCCTCTAAGAGGGGGGGGGGGCTCTCATGCAAATGAAACATATTTCTGTATAACTGGGGAATTAATCAAGAAAATGGAACCAAATTTGTCATCGGAAGGTTTTTGGATGCAGAAGTTTTTTCTATGGTGGATTAAGACCCCTCCTTCCTCTAAGAGGGGGAGGTCCCATACAAATAAAACACGAATTTCCTCATAACTCGACACCTCTCCTCTCTGGAGGGGAGGGGGGGGGTCTCCCATACAAAAATTCAAAAAGTAATGGTACTCGAGAAATTTTTGAGTCTTCCTTTAGTCAATAACAATACCACCAAAAACTACCTTTAGTAGCACTAGATGAATTCAATTTGAAAAGATTGAAGGTTTTGTGCCTGTCGGAGAGGAGGCTTAAAAGGAGTTTCACTCCAACGGGCTTTCCTTCACTAGCGAAAATTAAAAAAAAAAATGATTCAGGGCGAGGGAGAGAAGTGTTTCCGTTCATACTAAAATATAGAATAAATTTGGAACAAAATTGTTAATATTAAATCGGTGATTACTCTAAGTCTATGTTTTTTGACCAGTATTAACCTATTTCAAACGAACGAACTGATATTTTATTGTGATTATGCCAACATTACCGTTTTAAGGGTTAGTTATAAAACCCAAATTGTTACGTGGGATAGAAATTTGCGGTATGAATACCGTGGTTTGTCAAAAAGACAGCTCTTGCTGGCAAGGTTATAATTAAGCAAATTTTCAGCATTATGCATCTACCTCCTTTTTGGAATGGCGTAGCAACGCGCGCCGGGTCCTCTAGTATATCCATAGTTTCTTCGACAAAGCTGTTCGTCATAAAGTGTTCCATCTAGTGTCGCTACACTGCTCTGAAACACTGTTCGATAGCCTGTTTTGGTGTATATTTGAATGAAATCTCGAAATTTTTGAATTTTTTCCGAATTCAACAAATTTCTGTTACTAAATATGGCTTCAGATATGCTACGATAACTATATAACGTAACGAAAATAAAAATAAAGCTGTTTTATATCAAAGTATTACTGTACTTCAGTCAACAAAAGGCAAAGTCTTGGGCTTAAACGTCTTTCCAACACTTGATCCTTCTTTATCGACAGACTTCGCAGTCGACTGTTAGACTATACTGTTAGGCAGTTATGGAACTACTATTTTACCTGATTTATAACGAATATACGTTTTATTCGCGGGAGTTCAAAATCGGGGAAAAGTTTAAATGAGCGACGTTCCCTCGCTTAATTCGCACCCCTGAAAATAACTCACAAAAACGTTATTTTTCAAGTGACAGCAGTATGCAATGCTATCTTTGTTAATGGTGGTCCAATGGTGGTCTTAAAATAAAAATCGATTGGGTTCATGGTGAAAACGGTGATTTTTTGATAAAATCCAATATGTCGGCCAAATCCAATATGGGCGCCAAAAATTTTTTTACTCCATTTGAAAGCCCTGTTCTTCTTCTTTACAGAACCGTGCCTTTTGTTAGTTGTTTCATGGCAAATTTATGAAATATCACATGACATAGATCTCAAGGTTTGCTCGAAATTCCACTTTTTTTGAAACAGACAGACCCCTTGGCGAACGAGCGATCTACTATTTCGAGGTATTAAAAGTGTAATTCCTATTTTTTAACCATTTTCAACCAATTAAGTGCAAAAGTTCCAATATTTGAAGACCTCGTGTCAGTAGTGGTCCCATTTCAGCGAGAATTACTCAATAATTAAAACATAACTTACAAAAAACTTGTTGATATTCGTATTAACTGAATAAAATGCATATACGCTAAACCCGAATAAAACGGTATAGAATACATTTTATTTCAATAACACGTATATTCGTTGTGAGTCAGGTAAGACAGTAGTGCAACAATCCTACTGACTGTATCTAGCAGCACTGCCTAGCCGAGACTCGAATATACGACGGTTGGCTTGTTAAACTAGCATTGTACCTCGAAGCTAACTGGACGGTACTTCATTCAACAATGATCGTACCAAATTATTTATTTCATCTATGGTCGTACCGAACCATATAGTTCATTTGACCCTCTAACGGGCAAGGCTGTCTATAGACGGTCCTCACTTTTGGAGTTCCAGAGCCACATATGTGAATGTAATTTGTTTAGAATAACCTATGTGAAAAACGGATTCAGAACAGATTAATCGACATTTTGATGTTAATATCATATCTTGATAGAGCGTTAAATATGGAAAAAGAAAAAGAGAAATTGGATTTTCTTTGACCTGGCGCTCCTCCAGATAATTATTTTTGCATAAAACCAAAAACTTGAGCTTCTTTTGAACGTACTTCCATGAAAAAATAGTCGCATCGTTTTTACGATTTTAGAGGGTTAGAGGGTTAACAATGATCGTATCGAATCATTTTACTTACAAAGAGTGTCAAATTGCATCACGGACAAAGGTACTTTAAAAGTTTGGAGTGTGTTGCTTGCACTGCATTTTTATCGCTGTTAGTTTTTCGACAATTGAAAAAAATGGCGTTACCCGAAAAGTAACGCCACGAATTGATTTTGCGCAAGCACCTGGAAAATCCTCAGCTCTCTCATCGCAACATCGAACAACAACTCGGAATCGTACAGTCAAATCATTCATGCCTAATGAATATCAAATTCAACTATGTTATCTAAATTTGATATTCATTAGTTATCACATTTTCTAAAAAATGACTTATGAATATCTCGATGAGATATGATAACTCGATATGCTATTAATAAGTTATTTTACATTTTTGTACTATACCAAATGAATTACTGAATCAGCTATGAAACTACAAAGAAATGCCTCATTGAGGTATGAAATCTTAATTGACGTCCCGTGTAGCAAAAACATTTGATACTATTTAGATATTGTAATAGCAAAACCTGTTATTATTTAAGTATTTGTAGAACATTTTTAGCTATTATTTTAACTATTTTACCTCTTATGTCAAGCTCGTCAATTACAATTTCAGATATGCAGTTATTCACCAAAAAAAATATCTGGATCAGGTAATCTTCAGTTATTTTCTCCTGCTCGGGAACGGTCGGTGAGTCCTGTGAATAACGTGGTACTATGAAACTCTAAGCATCGAATGGAAGGAGAAATGTGGTCAGAATGGATGCTTTATTGGTGATCAGGATCACAAGCGTATCTCTAGAGCGTTTAAGCGAAATCTCAAAGCTTCGGGCAGGGATGTGACCAAAAAGTTGAATCTGTCCAAGTTTTTCGCTCAGAGAGCCAAGGACCGGGAGGGACTGCATACGTATAAAATGAAAAAGACTCCAAACTCCAAACAACTTATAAAATGTTTTGCAGGACATGCTTTTGAAAAAACTATCCGAAAAACTTTTTTTGAATGTATCGTGATTGATTTTTTGTGTATCAAAAAAACAGAAAATTTTGAGTGAAATTATTAACTGAAAAAATTCTATATAAAGTTTTTACAAACTGGTGTCCGCCTCGATTGTGAAACAGCTAAGTTCTCCAGTTATGAAAAATCCAGAAAATCAGTCATTCAATACTTCAACGTTCATAAACACTTTCAAGACGCTTTTCAGGCACGAAAGAGCGAACTCTGCATATTTGAGATTTCGAACTTCCTGTTCGAAACTCAAATTTGGATGATTAAATCAAGAAACTGATAAATTATTTTGCATTTAAGGTGGTTTCCGTTCATAAATGATTACAGTATTTCATTTTCATTTAATAGGGTATGTTGTTGCTTCGTCGTAATTGCCTATTCCCGTCCTATCCAACACAAATCATTAAAAATATCAGCATTTTTATGACACACAATGCAGAACTAGTTATTCCCTAATATATTAGTTTGTTGTCTATCATACGCGATCAATGAAACTGAGCTGAAAACTATTTAAATGCTTTTTATCATTAAAGAAGTCCTACCAGCCAAACTTCCTATGTTTTTTCGAACGACGAAGAAGAAAATGTCGACTAATCGTTTTAATTTCCGTCATTCATAAATGAAAATAACTCACGCAAGGCATTGTCGTTATTCTACAGCCAGGAAAACTTGCCTGACTTGCAGCAATTTTGCAGAAAAACATTTGTCATGCCGTCGTACACAAATCCATGCGCGTTAGCTTCGTAAACATTGTTGTGATTTTTAGAGCGGACGATGAAAAAATTTAATGGACGGATTTTAAAACGGTACGACGAATTTAAGAAATAAAGTCAGTTGTGTAATTTCAATAATATGCTTTAATAATCGCTTTTCAGTAAGTTCAAAGTTCACGGATCGGAAGGTACATGTGTTTTAGTCAAATCAGCACAAGAACTTTTGGAGTATTCATTAAATCCATCAGACAAATGATGAAAATTAAAATGGCTTTACTTACTACGACAGGAATTAGAAATAAACCCAATTTCTTTATTTTCTTTTCTTCTTCATATATTTTTTTCGAAGTGATTCACAACTGGACACTCTTTTTTGGTCAAAAAATACTTTGTCCCCCCATTTCGCCATAACTTTTTCTAACTTGTTTCAACGGGAAAATATATGCTGTCTTTAGCATTGGATTTTGGATAATCCAATCAAAAGCAATGACCAAAATACAAAACCTGTTTCACAACCGGGGACATTTCCCTACACCCAGATGCTGACGAAGCCTCATTATCTCATCATGGATGATGAGACTTACGTTAAGGCGGACTTCTGGCAGCTTCCGGGGCTACTGTTCTTCACCGCCCAGCCCAAATTTGAAGTTTCAAAGGAAGTAAGGAAGCAGAAATTTTCAAAGTTTGCCAAGAAATACATAATGTGGCAAGCGATATGCTCATATGGTAAAGGGAGTGCGCCGTTCGTGACTACCGGAACTGTAAATGGGCAGATTT
This sequence comes from Sabethes cyaneus, assembly GCF_943734655.1. Taxonomy (NCBI): domain Eukaryota; kingdom Metazoa; phylum Arthropoda; class Insecta; order Diptera; family Culicidae; genus Sabethes; species Sabethes cyaneus. The sequence goes on from NC_071355.1 coordinate 47,810,627, forward strand.
ATTTCAAGGAGTCTACAGAAGCGTCTGCTTCCTCTGTTGAAGCAACACGATGGCCCTGCGATCTGCTGGCCGGATCTAGCTTCACGTCACTATTCAAAGGATGCCCTGGAATGGCACGAAGCCAACGGGGTCACTTTCGTACCCAAGGACATGAACGCCCGCAACACAATGGAACTAAGACCCATCGAAAAATGCTGGGCTATTATGAAGCAGGCACTACGGAAGTATCCCAAGGAAGTTACACCTGAGAAAGATATGAAGAAAAAGTAGGTTTCCGTACAGAAAGAGCTGCAGCCAGATGTTGTACAAAACAAATGGTATTGAAGTTGTATGAAACAAATATGCCAAAATGGTGAATGACCCTTTGGGTTAAAACCACTCAAAAAAAAAAGAAAAAAAAAATATGCCAAAAGCTTACTCGTGGGTTTTATTTTATTATCTGAAAGTTGGAAAAGAATCGGTCAACTAGTTAATTTTCTAGTGTGTTTTCCGTGATGCAATTTGATGCGGGACACCCTTTTAATGATCATACCGAATCGTTTTAATAATCTATGGTTGTACCGAACGATATACTTCATTCAACAATGATCGTAACGAATCATTTATCTTTTCCACGGTAGTACCAAACTATATATTTAATTACACAATGAACGTATCGAAATATTTCACCCTTATTCGGTCGTAACGATGTTTTTATTTATTACCCGACGGATACGGATATTTGGATAAGCCTACTTCAAGTTCCTAAAATACTTATGTAACACTTCAAGTTCCCTCATTCAAGCTCAAGTTCTTATCTTTTCTGGCATAATAACCTGGTCACCAACAGCCGTGACGTGGTCGACTCAGCTGGGAGCAGTTCTTCGATGAGCATCTCAACGTCGAACAACACAGAAAGAGGTTAACGGAAGTTAACCTAGGAGTGCCTAAAAACGCTAACAGCGTACCGGCTCCCGATCTAGAAGAGATCGGGCGAAAAATCGAGATAATACAAAGTCGATACTTGAAGGTTTGCACAAAATTGAGCTTTAATTAAAAAGAAATCAAAGGCCAATAAAGAGGAATATCATGAAACAGAGAGTTATTTTGCGCTTGGTTTTTGTCTTGTATATTTTACAAAACAACACATTGCAGCAGTATTAAAAATTAACGCTATTCTTTGAGTTAATAAATTCCTATGAATTTATAGGATCTACTTTTTTTTTGGATAAATTTTTCTGAATGTATCTGAATAAAAAATGGTGACAGGAAGCAGTCACTCAAACCATGGCATATGCATGGTAAGCAGGCATAAGTCAGTCGTTAAAGAATTACGCCAATCGAACCTTCATCAGTGTTTGACCTTGGGGTTCATTCTTCACCGAGCAATGACTATTACTACTACTACTACTACTACTACTTACTGGTCGATTGCTAAGCAGCCCCAGTCTCGCATCACGCTTCGGCAGCTAAGCGTGAATAGAAGACGAAGAAGAAGAGGCGTATGAAGCGCGCCATGAAGTAATGAGCGTGATATTGCGAGTGTCAACGTATGCATTAATTCAATTACCGAAGCGTGCAAGCATATAAATTCTGATATTAAAGCATCGTTCATAGTTCACATGCTAATGATCACGGCATGTGCGGACTTGAGTTGACTCCGGTGCAACGACAATTACGTTACGGTTGCTCCTTTTTGTTGAGTTCTTAACTTTTTTGTTTGCTCTACTGTTCTGCCTTCCTCTGGGGAAAAAGAATGTAATAAATACATCCTCCCTATATTGGGGCCCATAAGAGTATCGTTTCCGTACAGCAGCACAGGATACTCGGGTTAATGAGCTCGATTAACTACTGAAACGATGAGAAATCACTTGCTTCATTGGATGAAAACTACGATGCTACGAGCAGGATCAAGTACCAGCAGCATATGTAGTACCACGGCCGGTGCGGTGGAAACAGGAAGCACTTGCCGCCGATGGCAGACCTGAAGTGCCTTACTACCATCAAGTGTAAATATACTAAACAGTGCACAGTACATATTCACTCACGTTATGCTATTTACAGATTTATGCTTCAGGGACCGTCAGAACCAGTGGCACCAAGCCATTCATCATCACCTCCTTTCCCGCATCATGTGTGATACGTCGCCCGCAGCCAGAAAGGCGTATATCACCCGGGGTTTAAATCTGTGAATGTGTATGTTATAGAATGGTTCAAAAGCACACTTTGGAGTGGTTCTATGAAAGAGACCTCCTTTTAATCAAGACACGTGCTTCGAAAAATTTACTGGATTGAACATTTTCGCTGCACCCTTAAATGATGTGAGGAACCACATTATTTCATATTGGGTGTGTATGTGTAACATGTTCGTGTGAACAGCGATATCCCAAAATCCGCAGAACGGGAACGGGAGGAATGCTAGGACAAAAGGTTGTAAATTTGCCACATTTAAATCGTGAGTGACGTTCGTAGCACTTTATTACCCGTGATGAAACTGTGGGAAATTTATGGAGGAAAAATTGGGTAAAACAATTATTGCTTTCTCTCACTTGTGCTCCGTATCTTGCTGGACCAACTTTTGCTATTAAATTTTTGCTGCTCAGTTGAAAAAAAAATTCAAATTAAAATTTTGAATGACACCACTTTGTACATCCGCTGCTCTGCAGCGAAGCCCAAACTTTCCGAACAAGCTCAACTATTTGGTAACAAATCAAAACACATACAGAGCTGTGATTTAAACACCGTCAAAATATACGGCAAAATTCCGCCTAACATCATAATTCGACTGACGGCCGTTGCTCCTTTCCTGCCTCATTCGGTGGGCCGTCCGTTCGCCAGTTGCATGTAGGAGCAGCGCACGGAGCATCGGCCACATTCCCGTTGCATTTGCCTATGGTTTACGATGACAGCTCGCGGCTCAGAGCGGAACAAAACGGATCCACATGAAACATGTCATTTGACAAGCGAAGTACTCAAACGATGGCTTGAGCCGCTTCGCAAGGGCACGGGCACGGACACACGGGCCGGAACGTATCGACGATCACATTTGCATAAAATTTTGATACATGTAAATTAGAAGCACCGACGACGACGCTGCTGGCTGCCGTAAAGTGCACACAAGTTACGGTTAGATGGCGAACACATTTCTCCTTTGCAGCAGCGACGTTGGTGTCCACACTGGGGAACTTCTCCCGGTGGTGGTATTGGCCTGTTACGGTTAGTAATTGACCACCGCACTTCATCGACTTTGTTTGACTTTGAAGGATGATTGGGTTGAGAGACAGAAACATGGCAAGAGAGTGAACTGTAAATTGCTTAGCTAATTGCTGGTTATTAGCATACCCTTGTGCGGTAATAGCGCCCTGCGAGTCGTGCTCCTCCGGAGATATGCAACGCTTTGATGAGGTGCGGAAATGCTGCGTAGTAATTATCGGGAAATTCCACACATTAGATAATATGTTGAGGAGTGTGCACTTCACTTCACAGGATTTTGTCCCTTTAGTAGTTATTTAAAGTTCATTTCCTTATGGCAGGTTGTCTTTCCGATTTTCTTAGTTTCAATAAAACGTAAGTTTTTAACAGGATGAGTGACTATCATTTATCCTTTACCACTTATCGTTCATCAATTATCATTCATTATTTACCATTTACAATTTATCTTTTACCATCCATCATGTACCATTTATTGTTTGTCACTTATCAACGTCGTTTATTACCCATCATTTATTCAAATTCTCGAAAAATAAAACGCTTTTAGAATAAATTGGTCGACTCCAAATGTTTCAGACGTTGAAGTTTGCCAGTTTTTAAATCACACTTTAAAGTTTTTAAATCCTTTTCCGCAGCATTTGCGATATGTATCCGAACATTGCCAGGCAGTAAAATATTTTTCTGTTTCTATAGTTTTGATTCTCGTGTCTTTGTGGATGCCCGCCCAGTTAGCTCCGGGGTAGGAAGCCAGTTGTCGTATGTTCGAGTCTCGACAGGGCGGTGCCGCTTATAGAGTCAATAGGATCTTTGCAATAGCCCCGTAATTTTTCTGTACTCTAATAACCGGCTGCGAAGTTTGTCGATAAAGAAGGGTTAAGTTCTTGGGCTATTTCATACCCATGGCTTTGCTTTACCTTTTCGGATATTCTAGCCGTTTTCGACGAAATTTTACATCACCCAGAAGTAGCGGTGGAAAGTGGTGGTGAAAAACTTCTTGTGGTGAAGCGCGGCGTCGCAGGCATGAAGCATAATAACACCTACTTGACGCTGAACGGCAGTGACTAGCAGGGGATTGGGTACTTAACGTCCCCCGCCAAGGGGTTCGTGGACTTTAATGCGACGTACGATTCAGTCAAACGAAATGAGCTATGGCAGATAATGCTAGAATATGGTTTTTGGGGGTGAAATGGAGAGAGTTTCCTGGAAGGAGCGTCAAACATAGCTCTGGCTCTCTCAAGCTCCCACCTGGCGACTCCACGTAGATCAAAGTCAAATGATGACAGAAGAGGGCAGACCCATCAGCGGGGTGTACGTATCGCGACCCCGGTGAGGCAGTATACCGAAAACTCAATTAACACGAACAACGAAGAAAGAAATTCAGGACGGAAAAATCGGTATAGGATACGGAAAGGGACAAGGAAACGATTTAGCGATTTAGGGATAACGATTGGAAACTTGGTACCTGGAATGTCCGAGCTCTCCATAAACCGGCACGGGCTGACTGGCTTGCTTGCTCGAGAGCTCCATCAACTCGGACTGGAGATCGCTGCTATTCAGGAAGTTCGGTGGCCAAATTCCGGAGAAAGGGAGTTCCGTGCAGTAGACCCTATTGCAGGCACTTCTTTCAAGTACCACATCTACTACAGTGGCGGTAAAAAAACAGAACATGGAGTCGGCTTCGTAGTGTTGGGAAAACAAAATCAACGAGTTATCCGGTGGAGGTCCGTAGATGACCGTATATGCGTGTTGAGGATTAAGGGCAAATTCTTCTACTATAGCCTAATCAACTTATAAGCACCGACAAATGATAAATCCGATGATGCTAAGGACGAGATTTACGACAGGCTTGAGAGAACCTATGGCCCAAAACACGACGTGAAAATCATCATCGGAGATGCAAACGCGCAGATCGGAAGGGAGGAATTCTTCCGTCCAGTTATTGGAAGACATAGCCTCCCCAGCTAGCACCAACTCGTATATCAATGTACGAAAACTATCGTAAATATCTCCTAACAAACTCGAAATCGTAACTAAAGCTGGATAAAGTGGGATCAAGTTGATTTTTTGTCGTATATAACGATAATGACTGACATACATACGATTTTCAGCACAAAATCGTAGAGTAGTACGGACCGACTCGCGCTTAATCGGATATTATCGTATATAAATACTTATATAGTCGTAACGCTCAAAATTATTCGTAATCACGTATATCGCCTTCAAAATAGTACGAATATGTCAATTTTGCGCATGAAATACGATTTATTTAGCGTGTATATCTGTACGTAATGGTGATTTTTACCTTTTTTATATATATGAAAATGCTAGCTGGGTCATCTGTTGACCAATGATAACGGTCTGAGGCTCATAAATTTTACCGCGGCTAGAGGAATGGCCATCTGTAGCACCTACTTTCTACGTTAGAATATTCGAAAACACACCTGGAGGCATCCAAATGGAGACTCTAGCTCTCAGATCGATCATGTCTTGATTGATCGCCGCCACTTTTCGGATGTTATCAATGTACGGTCTTTTCGGGGACAAAATATCAAAACCACTATCACGTAGTGAGTAAGATTCGCGCAAGGCTGTTGAACACGGCGAAAGTTCGCACTGAGAGGACGCTGCGTTTCAACATCCAGCGGTTAACGGCAGACGGCGTAGCAGTGGAGTACGCCAGGAAGCTTGACCAACGAATCGCAGAGCCGCAGGTAGAAGGATACCATGCCATGCCTGTGATGTGCAATGATAGTGCTGGCAACCTGCTTATCGAGAAAACGGCGGTAGCAGCCAGGTGTAAGGAGCACTTTCAGACACTGTTGAATGGAGAGGTAAATGCAGAGATCAGCAGGGACAGGAAAGGAATTGTAAGCGATGGTCAAACTGTGGAGCCACCAACACAGGAGGAGGTTAAAAAGGCAATCAGTGAGATGAAAAACGGTAATGCTGCTGGGAAGGACGGTATCCCGGCTGAACTTCTAAAAGTGGGGAGCGAGCGGCTGTACGAAGCAATCTACCAGATCATTGTCAGGATCTGTGAGGAAGAACAAATGCCGGAGGAGTGGTTGGATGGCCTCATTTGCCCAATTTTCAAAAAGTGACATCGACTGGAGTGTAAAAACTATCGAGGAATTACATTGCTCAATTCTGCCTACAAGGTGCTTTCCCGTATCCTGTTCTGCAGACTGAGACCGTTAGCCAAGCTTCGTCGGCGAGTACCAAGCTGGTTTTCGTGAGGGTCCCTCCACGACGGATCAGATGTTTACCCTGCGTCAGTTGCTAGGAAAGTTCCGGGAATACAACTTGCAGACACACCATCTGTGCGTGGACTTTAAAGCAGCGTACGATTCAGTTAAACGAAATGAGCTGTGGCAGATAATGCTAGAACATGGTTTTCCGATGAAACTAGTTACGCTGATTCGTGCGACGCTGGACGGATCCAAATCATGCGTTAGGATAGCGGGTGAGACCTCAGCTGCTTTCGGGACGTTGGATGGACTGAAGCAAGGGGATGCACTCTCTAACCTGCTTTTCAACATTGCCTTGGAAGGTGCATTACTAAGGGCAAACGTGGAAAGGAATGGAACTGTCATCACGAGATCTCACATGCTTCTTGGTTTTGCGGATGACCTCGTTATCATCGGAATCAACATCGTAGAGCAGTGGAAGAGGCCTTCAGGGCTTTTAAAAGGGAAGTGGCGAGATTGGGACATACCATTAACACCGCCAAAATGAAGTACATGGTTGCTGGCAGGGAACGTGGGAGCCCAAGTGGTGTTGGTGCCAAGGTGGAGTTAGATGGGGAACGGTATTAAGTAGTGGAGGAAATCACATACCTTGGTACACTCGTGACATGTGACAACGATGTAAGCCGCGAAGTGAAATGACGAGTTGCAGCCGCGAATCGGGCTTTCTACGGATTACGTAGCCAGCTGAAGTCCCGTAGTTTGCAAATTCGCACAAAACTGGCGCTCTACAGAACTCTAATCCTCCCGGTGGCCTTTTACGGACACGAATCATGGACGCCACCGGGGTGTACTGGAGGACCATAATTCGTTCGGCGCAGGATCCGTAACGAACCGTTGCCACTAAAGTAAGTAAGTAAGGTTTTTGCGACGAAACTAATTACTTTCTTGACGTTGGATGGATGCACTCTCTAAGCTGCTATTCAACATTGCCTTCGAAGGTACAATACGAAGAGCAAACATAGGAAGGAACGAGACATCTCACATATTTCTTGGTTTTGCGGATGACTTCGTTATCATCAGAATCAACATCGTAGAGCAGTGGAAGAGGCTTTTAAGCCCTTTTAAACGAAAAGCAGCGAGATTGGGGCTTACCATTAATACCATCAAGACGAAGTACATGATTGCTGACTGGGAACGTGGGAGTCCAAATGGTCTTGGTGCCGAGGTGGAGCTGGATGGGGAACGATATGAAGTAGTGGAGGAATTTATATACCTTGGTACACTCGTGACATGGACAACGATGTAAGCCGCGAAGTGAAACGATGACTTGCAGCCGCGATTCGGGCTTTCTGAAGTCCCGTAGTTTGAGAATTTGCACGAAACTGGCGCTCTACAGAACACTAATCCTTTCGGTGGCCCTGTATGGACATGAATCATGGAGGCTAAAGGAAGCTGACCGATGAGTGCTTGGGCTTTTTGAGCGTAAAATTCTGCGCTCAATACTTGTAAGCAAAATGGAAAACGAAGTGTGGTGTAGACATATGAACCACGAACTGTATTTAGTATACAAACTTAGTGATATACTGGATTTACTAAATTATTTACTTATTTACGGCTATGGAGCCCCTCTGGAGAAGATTAAAGGTGGAGGAGCATTCGGTGGAAAGAATGGTAGACTGGATAAAACAGCGAAACTTCTATATGGGGCCAAAAATATTTTGCGTAGTTCAGCTGCTAAGTGGGACTCTAACCCACACTCTCTCGGTTTGCGCCCAAGTGTTTTGACAGTTAAACTACCAGCACACGACACCCTATATTAGATAGTCTCATATCTAGTTCCTGTACTGTTTGTTCTCGCTGTTAGCAGCACACGAGCCAGTCTGGAAAGAAAACGATTCAAAGGGAACATGGCAAAGCAGTGATTGGATCAGAACCGATTCAATAACAAGACGAATGTCAGCGATGGGAACCGGTTTGAGCTTGGTTCATTTACGCTCACTGATCGTTCAATATTCACACTTCTGCTATTAAAATAAATGTAAAACGGCAAGCGAACGTTCCCGAAGTCCCCAAAACATGTCCGGATTGGACCAAACTTGACCCTAGATAGCAGATTTGGCTTCCATTGATCTAGTAATTGAATTCATGGCATTTCCCGCAGCAATAGGAAAGGTTTCATCGACGTTTTATGGGCAACCCGAAATAATAATTTACTTCCTTATCTAGAATATTCAGTTCCTATTCGCACCAAAAACTGGTGGACTTCGTTATACCTGTTAGTAATAACATAATAACCGGATCGTTATACCTGTTAGTAATATAATAATAACCGATCGTTGGATATGTACAACTCTTTTTGATACGATAGGCTCATTGCCATGAACGAATGTTCTGCTAAGGCAGGTGGTAGTACCATATATTCATACGAATCTTACGATCCGGAAAATATAAATGTCCAGTGTTTGCGAAGATGTTTAATCTTTATATTAGTTCTTTGAGCTCTTATATTGCATAATATAGCTCTAAGATATTGTACATAAAAGAGTGATAGCCGGAAACTAAAGCAAATAGTTTTTTATGGTGGTGTAGGATTTTATTTAACTGAATAAAAACATTATCTCCACTGTGCTGATTCTATAGGCGGGAAATATGGCTCTTTTTTGTGAGTGGCTCTGAACCGTTTATTGTCTGCCGCAAACCGATTCATATGGTCGGTGTTAAGTCAGACAGAACCGAGTGGCAGAATTCTGACTTCTAGAAAAACACATTCAAAGTTTGCTGCATTCGAAATCATCTTCTAACTGGCTGTTTGCAACATTTATGTAGTCTGATTAGAGTAAAATGTTGCTTAAAAAGTTCTTGATCGTTTGCTATCATTATCACATTTTTTTTAAATTTTGCGACTTAGTCCAGTCTTATTTAACACCGACCATATGATATTGCGACAAACAATCGATTTGAGCAGCCGAGTCGAGCAGTTGAACAGAGCAGTCGAGTAGAGCAGTTCAATCGAGCAGTCCAGTCGAGCAGTTTAATCGAGCAGTTAAGTCGAGTAGTACAGTCGAGCAGTTGAATCGAGTAGTCTAGTCGAGCACACGAATCGAACAGTTTAGTCAAGCAGTCTTGTCGAGCAGTCGGGTCAAGTCGTTCAGTCGAGCAGTTGAGTCGAACAGTTGAGTCGGGCAGTTCAGTCCAGTAGTCCAGTCGAGCAGTTGAATCGCGCAGTTAAGTCGAGCTGTCTAATCAAACAGTTAAGTCAAGCAGTTGAGTCGAGCAGTCGGGTTGAGTGACTAAGCCGTGCAGTCTATTCGAGCTGTTGAATCAAGCTGTCAGTTGAGTCGAGTAATCAAATCGAGCAATCGGGTTAAGCAGTTGAGTCGAGCAGCCGATTCGAGCAGTTCAATCGAGTAGTTGAGTCAAGCAGTTCATTCGAGCATTCGAGCAGTTGAATCGAGCAGTTTAGTCGAGCGTCGAGTCGGACAGTAGAGTCGAGCAGTCTAGTGGAGCAGATGAATCATGCTGTCCAGTCAAGCAGTCAAGTCGAGCAGTCGAATCGAACAGTCCAGTCGAATAGTCCAGTCGAACAGATCAGTCGAGGAGTTCAATCGTGCAGTTAAGACGAGCAGTCGGGTCGAGTAGTAAGTCAAGCGAATGTGTCAAGTAGTCGAACGAGTAGTTCACTCGAACAGTTAAATCGAGCTGTTCAGTCAAGCAGTCAAGTCGATCTGTCCAATCAAGCAGTTGAGTCGAGTAGTCGAATCGAACAGTTCAGTTAAGCAGTCAAGTCAACCAGTTGAGTAATCGAGCAGTCCAGCAGTCGACCAGTGAGGTGACTGAGAATACAACCCATTGCTACGACAGCATGACGTCCTGTCATGGACCTGTTTTTAGTTACCGATAAGCCTCTTATGACGTCCTGTCAGAGACCTGGTTTTCGGTACAGACATAAGCCTCTTATATAAATAGATTCATATTCTTGTCATTTTCCACAGTGATAATTAAATCCGGAACATTTCCGGTTAGTCCCAATTCAGCGTAAAACTCCTAAGATGGTCGCCAATAAGCATATGTTTCATAAAAATCAATACAATCAATGTTAAAAATGAGGGAAGAACAGAAGAACGCCTTAGCAATATAAGTTAGTTATTTAGTGTACAAATTTTGTAGAATTCTTCTGATATATATATAGTTTTTAAATAATTCCTATCCATAAACTAACCAAATAGCACGAAAATTAGGTTGTGTTCGAATCCCCACGCAGTTTATACCACGCATTTCCAATCCACCCTCTTCGCTAAGTACCTTCTCAATCGACACTCTGCTCGACAGCAACCTCATCAGTTTCCGCCCCGAAATAATCTGTTTACGTTGTTATTGCGAAACAGTTCCGCAGCCGCGTTTACCGAGTTACGATGAGCAATTTTCACGTATTTCACCATCACACCAGCGCCAGCGCCGCAGACAGGCCCAGTCAAACGCGGAGTCACAAAACAGCCGTTTCCAAATGCCCCGAAGCAATAGCGGATAATGAGCTTGTAATTGGATTTACCACCCCGAAAGCAAGCCCTGGTTTTGGCTCTTCTAGGGAGCAATAAAACGTAACCTGTGCCGCTGCCGCTGCTGCTGTTGCTGCTTGGTTGCCCGATTTTCGGCGCCTTTTTGGCAGTGGGTAAATACCATTTCGTTCAACCGGCTGGTTGATTTGGTTAGGGTTAATCAAACGGTACGGTTTCCTGAATGCAAAAATAGTGTTGCCTGTTGCAGGAACCCCTTCCTAAACGAAAAAGCTTCAATGGTCTTCAAAAATGCACTTAACCCATCGGAAACCGAGCAAGTAGCGAAATGAAATCGTCGAAATTTAAATTTCCACTTGTATTGCAAGCCGGTCACCATCGTCGCCCCTTCGCTGCAAGTACCCCTAATATTTTTCGCAATTTGAGCCTCGATCCAATATCAACTGTTGTGGGATACTTGTTGACCTTCACAAAGCCTGATATTGCGAGTTTAAAGTTTCGAGCGGAGGCTTTTTGAAGTGCAACCGAAAAAAGTGTAACGTGATGGAAAATAACCTGCGGAGGCGAAACGACGATGATGTGATGACCTGGTTGGCTGACAGGCGAGGAAATCGGTTCCCCTTTGTGCCTTCACTGCACCAGTTATTCGCTTTTTCACGGACCGTTGGCTGCGCAACCGATGGATGTTGCTGCTTGTGAATGTACCTACAGTAAGGCGCTGTTGTTGTGGCCGCTTCCGGACGGACCGGGAGTAGCTTGTAGCGGGCGGACACAGTATCGGAGCGATACTGTGCGCACCACCGACCGACAACAGTCAGTCGCTTGCTAAGCCCCACGAAAAGCTGCTGCCCGTCTGTGTCTGTGTCTGTGCCCGGAGGGTTGTAATTTCTTTTGCGAATCGTCATAACGAGCAGCAAATTTTGCATGACATGGCTGTGTGATTTGCTATCCGTCCGTCTGCAGCGACGCTGACATTCTATTTTCGTAGCGCAGTTTAGCCTGTACAAAGAAGAGGATCAGCCACTGATTGGATGTATCTGGAAGATTACACCGAAAGGTAGATATTTGTTCCGTAAATTAGGCACTCAGATGATACAAACAGGCTGTGGGAATTTGGCGTGGCATTCGTCGTCCAATAAGAGAGCTTGCCGAACGAAAACCAAGAGGGTTGCTGATGCTTACTCAATGGAATTAATACAAAGAGACAGAAGATCTAAATAAAAATAATCCTGTGTTCGAGTGTTTAATGGTATTTTTATGAAGGCCTCATTTTGACAGCTGTTCCTTGCTTTGTGGTTAGTTTGATTTGCCATTTCATCATGAAACCCTACTAGCATGGTTGTAATAAAGTTGTTGTGGTAACCGAAATATAACTAATTGCAGTCGTAATCCGGTTGCTTCAACTAAATGGACCTAAAGTGTGCTACTTGGGAAAGACGACACCTGAACAATGCTTCCAAACTGTATGGATTTTACGGAAATTGCGATTCTGTTTGACGATTACGCCCATTTAACGATTACGCCCACATTTGGTTGAAGATGAAAAAATTAAGAGAGAGTTTTCGTGCCATTGTTAAAACAGCGTTGCATTATGATTCATGACAGTTTGGAGCGACTGATTGTACCACAAAAGAAAACTTTTTAACATGGAGGAGCTGTAGTTTCAATAAGACGGTACAACATTCCACACTGCGCGTCCCCCCACTGGTCATGGAGGGTAACGTTTGCCACGTTATCACGAATGTATCTCTATTACTGCAAAAAATGAAACAAAATTGGACTTCCTTCAAGCCAGCCGGGTAACCGGAAGTCAGATTCCAATGAAAATGGCAAAAAATCTCTTTCCAATAAAGCGTTGCGAGCTACTGTAATTCAATAATGACACCCTTTTTGGAAAAAGCGATTTTGCTATTTAAAACTTTTGCTACACTGCTGAACCTTCATCCTTCCTTGCTGGTTCAAGAGTTTGAAGATCAAGTCAACTGCTACGGTTCGGATAACGTGGCAGATTCGCTTGATCAGACCAGGATAAACCCCTCAATTCAAGCGTCACGAATCATTTTTGTACTTTGTATTTAGTTTTTGTATTTAGTTTAAATTTAGTTTAGTTGGTATAGAACCAATTAATAATGGCACTAAATGCGGTCGAACGTGGCATTTTCAGGTGCTAACTAGAGGCAAGTTTCTCATGCATCAATCAACAAATACAGTGGACCCCCGTGCGTTTGAATGATTCGTCATGCAAACTAACGGAGTTAATTTTTAATTTGAACAACTGGTCACCCTAAATATGCTGAAAGTTGTATGAACTGACCGCCCTGCTCTTTGTTATTGTTTTGGTGGTTTGATTCAGTTGGCAGTTGCAAGCAGCGAATATTAAGTTTTCCGATCGAATTTATATTTTCTTTAATCGTTGGGAAAACGGAATGTGAAACAGATTTAACACTCTATATTAGTACAAACAAATTGTGTTTAAGTGTATTGTCTACATAAGCAAATGATAGGGTATGAAAGGGGAAGGCAAATGAGGAGCGTCCAATATAGCTCTAGCTATCCCAAGCACCTAGCGCCTCCACGTGGCCATACTCGGTAATGCTCTATTGAGTAGCCAAGCTAGGAGGTGCAATACTGTGTGGTTCCCGGCTGCCTGATCTCATAATCGAGGTTTTGGGCAGACGGTGGAGCCACACGATCTGGTAAGCACAATATAAGTTATTTTATTTATTGTTTTCGTTTTAGCTTATGAAGCATTTACTGCTTTATAGTGAAAACTTTGGCCAATACGAGTGTTAATACTGTACATGGATATTGGATACCAGAAAAAAAATTAAATTAATTATTAGAAGCATTTATGGAAACTAAAAGGACGCAACTCTATTCCATTCGAAGGACTGCTGGTGAGATTGTTCTATTTTTACTCATATATACCACATTTCATAAATAAACTAGAATCGGGAAAAGGGAGGGACCATCAGAGCATTTGTTTGAAGCGGTGGACCTAGGGAGAGTGAAACAGTCAACTGCAAGTGATGTTGCTTATCGAACAATTCCCTTTTGGGGCCGTCCATATACCACGTGGACAGCTTGGAGGGGGGTGGGGAAATGAAAATGTCCACGCTTGTCCACGGAAGGGGGGGAGGGAGTATTGAAAATGTCCACGTGGACAATTTGTTTTTCATAAAAAAAAGAAGTTAGAAAAAATATGGAATTAATTATATATATTAGTATTAACCATTGATCAGTGATTGTTTTTGAGCTCAAATAAAGCTTTATCTTCTGAGGCATATGTTGGCCTAAACATATCAACCGAGCATTACGAGAGCACATATCTGGCATAAATCTTGTTGAAAAGATTAAGCCTGCGTTAGTACACATAGATGGTAATTACCCAGCCTGAAAGTTGAAGTAATGCAATAATAAAGATTATTTTTTTACATTTTTACTTGGCTCTTTTGGGAAATGACAAAGGTTACGAAAGTATACCCAAAGCCTCCGTGATCATTCTAAGAAGTGTCACAAAATTAAACCCACGAATTAAACCAGTCACGGGACTTATTTATCATTTAGGTCGCGCTTGCACCAAATGTGGATTGTATTTTGCCTCAAAATCAAATGCAAAATTCCACAAAAAGGGCATCCAGGGGCAGCGTATTTCCAAAAGGATTCGCCTTCAAAAAATTATATGAACCACATCGCGTCGGAAAGGTCGTTTGTTGTGTTGAAGTTGACGGCCAAGCTGAGGTACTCTGGTTAGACAGGGATACTCTGGACAGAGAAGAATCATCAAGCGAAAGTCAAGCTAAAACGGACTTTATTCCAGTCGATAATGATTTGCAGTAGACAAGATCACAAGAACTAGGATCCTAAAACCTTGCATAAGGATTTTAATACGCTGCGGAAATTCGACAGAAAGTCCATGGAAAAACTCAAATTTCTGCAACGACTCAAGATTCGTATGCATTGTGTTGGGCCTTTAGACTGGAGCTTCCTTTCACGTAAACTTTTTTAATAAATAGTGCATAAATCAAATTGAAAATAAAATTTAGCACCATGCTTTTCTGTTTTGTTAAATTTTACATAGGAAAAAAATGTCTACAAACAGGGTTGAGTCAATGTCCACGCTTGTCCACGGAGGGGGGCGGGGGGTTCAAAATTGGTATTTTTCTGTCCACGTGGTATCTGGATGGCCCCTTTGGCCCTTCATACAAGAGTTGGGAAGCATGACCAATCGTTGAATATGTTCAACTCTTTTTGACATGATAGGTTCATTGCTATGAACGGATGTTCTGCTAAGGCAGGTGGTAGTACCATACATTCATATATTCATTGTCTGCATAAGCAAATGATGTCATGTTGAGAATGACATTTGAACCATTTTTAATTTGCACGTCGTGCAAACCAAAGCAAAGCAAAGCCTGGGCGCTAATTCCGTTATCGAAATTTGAACTTCTGTTTTTATACGACAGACTTCGCAACCAGCTGTTAGAATACAGGACAGTGCGGGGTCAGTTCTACGATCCTATTGACTCTAATAGCCACTCCCAGCCGAGATTTGAACATACGACGACTGGCCTATTAGACCAGTCTCTTACCTCGAGGCCAACTGGGAGGTAAACCAACAGGATGCAAACCAACGGGGTTCAAATTAAAAAGTGTTCAGATTAAAAACGGCCAAACGAACGGGGGTCCAATAATCCTTGATGTTCACGCTAATCGTGAATAGAGCGGACTGTATTTTCAGATCGTCAGTATACACTAGCTTTGTAACGTTATCCAAGCACGAAAGCAATATCGTTGAGAAATCACACAAACAGAAGAGGTCCTATGTTGCTGCCTAGAGGAACGCCTGAGAGGATAGTGAATGGAGAAGTGTAGCTCGGGTCGAGCTGCAAATAGTAAATAGGAGTGAAACAGTTCATTAACTTTTCGGGATGCACCGGGTCTCAAACGTAAATTCTTTTTTGATTAAAGCAGAGCAGCGTTAGGTGCGAAAAATGTTAGACTGAATACTGGGCAGGTTTCGATCTGCGGCTAAAAATATTGGGCTTAGCGTGGCACTGGGACTCCAACTCAGAATTTCTCGATTAGTACTCGAGTGCTTTACGCATTTAAACTATACCATACCCATATATTAATTAGTCTCAGATCTAATTTTTGTCCTACCAGTCCAAGCATTCCATCTTTCGCACACATACGCTCCCCGGTGACGGTTATTATTTGTAATATGTAATTTTTTTAGCCGCAGATCGAAACTTGCCCAGTATCCAATCTAACATTTTTATTTTTTCGGCTTCTTTGTCCCGGCTATTCTTTCGAAAATATAAGAAAGAAAACAAAAATTGTTGTTATCCTTTAATCCTAACACCATGTTATTGTCTAATGATAGAGGGGGGCTCTGTAGCTGCAAGGTTACCGAGTCTGCTTTGACAAGCGAATGGTCGTGGGTTCGAATCTTAGTAGAATCAGGCCATTCGATGTCAAAGTGACTTTAGCATGGGTTTATTCTCTGGCCCCTCATCACCCTTCCTTCATGCTGAGTTCTACATTATCCCGAAGACGCTTCTTATGGTTAGTATACTGGTATGAGGACCTAATGAGGTAATGGTTTTGAACCTCAGGAGGACTCACCAGTGCTAACCATAACGAGGCGAAACAGGTTTGGTATAGTAGGACATGCATCGAAGCATGGGTAAAACCCTCAACACATAAGCACGCATAAAAAAATATATAAGCTTATCGTTTACTCAATAACGATAAAGCACAGAAATGCAGTGCAGAATACAGCATACACCCGGGCAACATTACAATAGATCAATAATGTTGTGGTAAAAGTGATAAGCCCATACAAAAAAAAAAAATATAGATACGTATTTCGATCCCATCCTGTGATATCGCCCGGGTGTTTGCTGTAACCAGCACTGCATTTCTGGTTGCTATTATCGTTATTGAGTGAGCGATAAGCTTATAAATTTTCTTCAACGCTTGCTCTACTGTATCCATCCCGTTCCTCAAGACAGTACTGTTCCCAATTACAGCTATCCTTATGGGGCTGACTAGCACATTTCACCATAATAGTGACTTTTTGCACTAAAGTGTGTCCCACATCAAATTGCACCACGGAAGAAACGCTGTAGAAAATTACCCATTGGGTATTTTCTCTTGAAAATTTGAGTGGAAGTAGTTTAGAGTGTATTGTTTACACTCTATTTTTTAACGCAGTCGGTTTTTCGAAAATTGGAAATAATGGCGTCACCCGAACAGCAACGTCGCGAATTTATTTTGCGCAAGCACCTGGAAAATCCTCAACTCTCTCATCACGAATGATAAGACTTACGTCCAGGCGGACTACCGGCAGCTTCCGGGGCTACTGTACTTCACCCCCTAGCACAAGTTTGATGTTCCGGAGGACGTAAGGAGTTAGAAACGTTCAAAGTTGGCCAAGAAATACATGATTTGGCAAGCGAGAGTGGCATGTGGCAAACGGAGTGCACCGTCCATGACTACCGGGGCTGTAAACGGGTAGATCTACCTCAAAGAGTGTCTACAAAAGCGTCTGCTTCCTCTGTTGATGCAACACGAAGGCCGTCTTAGATCTACTGGCCGGATCTAGCTTCATGCCACTGTTCAAAAGATGTCCTGGAATGGTACGAAGCCAATGGCGTCACTTTCGTACCCAAGGACATGAACTCCACCCCATACATCAGCGATGCTATGAAGCGTGAATGTATCTGGCTCATTGTTATATGCGAATTGAACCACTCGTGTCGCTGTTTTCTCATGATAAAACCGTTTACCGATGCTCGGCGTATATCTTCATTTTGCGAGTCCAACCTCTGCTTTTAGCAGATTCTTCGGGGTAATACAGAATTCAGCATGAAGGAATGGTAATGAGGGGCCTGAGAAGAATCCCATGCCAAAGTCATCCGAATCGTCATGACATCGAATGGCCTGATTCTAGTAATATTAGAGCCTATGACTATTCGCTTGTCAAAGCAGACTCGGTAAACTTGCGGCAACAGAATTCTCTTTCGACAATATTCTTTAAGTTTTATTCTTTCAGCTTTTTTCTTTCGGCTGTATTCGTTCGGTTTTATTCTTTCGACTCTACTTTGGTCTTTCGGTTTCATTCTTTTGACTTTATTGTTCCGCATTTATTATTCCAGTTTTATTGTTTCGACTTTATACTTGCAGCTTTATTTTCCTGGTTTTAGTCTTTCGGCTTCATTCTTTCTGCTTTATTCTTTCGAATTTATTGTTTCAGATTTATTCTTACGGCTTTATTTTTTGGCTTAGTATTTCCAGCTTTATTCATTCAGCGTTGTTCTTTCGGCTTTATTTTTTCGGCATATTTATTCAGATTTATTGTTTCGGTGTTAATGTTTCAGTTTTCTTCTTTCGACTATATTTTCTCGGTCGTATGCTATCAGTTGTATGCTGCCGGCTTTATTTTTCCAGTTTTATTTTTTCAACCTTAATTTTTCGACTTTATTTTTTCGGCATTTTTTGTGGCTCCCGAAATATGAATAAAACAGTTTGCTTTGCTTTTTCCGTGTAAATCTTAGGGTAGAAGTAAAGTAAACTTTTTTATTCAACGGCCTATTGTTTCGGCTTAATTTCTTTGACTCTTCTCATTCGGATTTATTTTTACGGCTTTATTCTTTCGGCTTAATTTTCTCGGTTTTATCAATTCGGCTCTATTCTTTTGGTTTAATTCATTCGGCAGTAGTTTTTTGGTTTTATTTATTCGGCTTAATTCTTTCAGCTATATTCGTTCGGCCTTATTCTTTCGGCTTATTCATTCCGTTTTTCTGTTTCGGCTTTATTTCTTGAATTTGTCAACGCGCAAATTTAACAACGCGTACTCCACTGATGCAAGCGTACGACAAACAACCACCGGTGCTGTGTGCATACATTCTGTTACCTACATACTCGTCGAACTGCACAGCCCGCTCACGAGGCGAACAACTTGTGAGCAGTTAACAGTGTGTGAGGGCTATTGGCACACTAAAATGTATGGATACAGATTTTGAATTATTTTTTCTTTTCTTCTTCATCTTACGCTTTCGTTTACACACGTAGGTAAGAGTGTAATGCCAAGCGAGCCTAGCGAGCGATCGGTATTAGCTGCACGGGTTGTAATGACGAACGAGAGCAACGACCGTGGTTGATAGCTAAATACACATTCGTAAAAACTCGTCGCAGTGCATGTAAATATAAGAGCTAGAGTTCGAAAGAGATGCTCATGTCAGCGTGTTCGTTAGAACAACAATGCGTGTGTGAGAAAATTAAACCACACGAGTGTAGGGTTCGTAACACTGCTTCTGACTTTATTCTTCTGGTCTCATGCTATCGGCGTTATTCATTTGGTCATATTCATTCGGCTTTATTCTTTCAAATTTATCCTATTGACTTCATTCCTACGACTTTATATTTCTGAGTTTATTCTTCCGGGTTTATTCTTTCGGCTTTATTTATTTGGTTTTATTTTTTCGGTTTTGCCTTCGTCGACTGAAAGAACTCATTTGTGCAGCTTTATTCTTTCGGTTTAGTTTTTTCGGATTTAATCATTCGGTGTTATTCTTCCGGCATAATTTTTTTGGTGTTATTGTTTCGGCCTTATTCTTCCGGTTTTATAAAATTACATTATCGGCAAAATTATTTATGTTTCATTCTATCGGCTAAATTGTTTCGGCTCTATTTTTCTGAGTTTATTGTTTCGGCTTTATTCATTTGGGTTAATTCTTTCGGCTTGTTTTTGGCATTATTTTTTCGGCTTTGTTTTTTTCGCTTTATTCGTTTGGCGTTATTCTTTCGGCTTCATTTATTCGACTTTATTATTTATTTTTTGGCTTTATTCTTTATGCATTATTTTTTCAGTTTTATTGTTTTGACTCTATTCTTTGGGCATTATTCTTCCGGATTTATTCCTTCGGCTTTAGTAAGTCGGGTTTACTATTTCGGCTTTTATTTTTTCGAGAATATTTTTCGTTTTATTCAAATAATAAGTCAAATAGGAATTCCCATACATACTTGTTCAATGCTTGAACAGCGGTTTGAGAATGTCAAACCGCATTATGCATGAGAAACCAGAAAGAAAAAAAATGCCTACTACGTCGAATGGAAAATTTATGTGCGCATCGCGTTCGAACGTGTAAAACGACGCCACCCGACGTCCACCGAAATTATTTCGCAACATCACACCATCACTTCAGTTGACCAATCGGGAACGAGCGTCGATTGGATGTTTCCGAAGCAAGGACGAGAGCAAAGGAAAATTCCTACCTGGCCAGCGCCGATAAAAAGGACATGCGCGACTTCGTTAGGATTCAGTCCATTTTTGATTCCATACAATACGTTTGATTAAATTTATATGTAAAGTTAAGTGTTAATAAATGTTTTAAAATAACTTTGTGTTAAGACTTTGTGTATTCTGTGCAACATCCACCGCCACCGTGTTAGATACAGTCCGCTTCTTTTGTGACGCTGCGATTGGGGTGGTTTTCCTGAGGGCTCAACCGAGCAAAGACGCCATCACGGTCGTACGCTACCAGCCGTTTCCTTCCCGCAAGCCAATTTTATTTCGGCTTGAACATTGGTCCTTCGAACCGGATCGGGACCTTCGTTGTGAATAGTGGCAGTATTCCGAAGCCTGCCTGCCAGCTACGAAAGTGTTTGTGTTTCCGGCGTGGATGTTGCATCAGAAGAGCCGCCATTTTGAACGGTGAACGTGAAAAATCGTGAATATATGTGAACTTAAACGCCTGTCGTAAAAACGAACGTTGAAAGTGATTGTTTCGAACAAACGTGAGTGATTCCCGCAATGTCGAAAATTAGTAGAACCCCTGCAAGAGGGTCAAATAGTGACGCTAGTGCCGATGAAGATTTGGATGCATTAATTCATCTCCGCGGAACGGCTAAGGGTAAGGTTACCAGGATTAAAAACACCCTTCACCAAGCCGATGTGGACAAAACCGAGCTGACACCTCCGCTGAGCTCGGCGTATAGTGAATTTAACGAGCTCCACCAGCGCATTATCGAGAAAGTTCATTCGAGCCAACGCGAGCAGCATGATTTAAAATATATAGAATTCGAAGCTTTGCACGATGAACTATCGATGTTGCTAGAGAGTTGGCTTGATAACCTGCGAACGGCACCGGTACCTGTGGCTCAAGCTGCAGCACTCCAACAAGCAGGTGCTGTTCAACAACCTTTAATCATTCAGCAAGCTCTCCCACGAATCATACCAAGCTTTGATGGAAGGTACGAAAACTGGGAAAAATTTAAAATTATGTTCCGTGATGTGGTAGATCGATCTCCAGAGCCAGCCCGTATAAAGCTCTACTATTTAGAGAAGGCTCTGACCGGGGACGCGCGTGGAATCATCGATGCCAAAACGATCAGCGACGACAACTATGATCGTGCCTGGGCGTTGTTAGCAGAACGCTATGAAGATAAGCGTAAGATGATCGACCTACACATTCGTGGTCTCCTCAGAGTAAAAAAATTATCTCGTGAGCATCACCTTGAGCTGCGATCTATGATAGAAACTGTTGTCAGTCACGTGGAGAATCTCAAATTCCACGGACAAGAGTTTACCGGTGTATCAGAGCAAATTGTCATCCATCTGATTTCCAACGCTTTAGACGATGATTTGAAAAAGTTGTGGGAGGCAACTATTCCACGCGGAGAGCTGCCGCAATATGACGATACAATTCAGTTTTTGAAAGATCGTGTAGCTATTCTTGAGCGTTGTAACAATTCCAGTGAGCAAACTGCATCCAAACGAGCCAGTTTTAAGTCTACTGCTAAGCCGCCTAACCCAAAGGCAAACACTGCAACTGTGTCGTCCCAATCGGAGCCCCGATGCGACATTTGCAGTGAATCCCATCTTACTTACAAGTGCAATGTGTTTAACAACCTTACCGTGCCTCAGCGAATTGAAAAGGTGAAGCAAAAAAAAAGTTTGTTTCAATTGTTTGCGTGGAGGACACCTTTCCATCAACTGTACTTCCAAGAAGGTGTGTAATAAATGTCAGAAGCGACACCACACTTTACTACACTTGGAACCACCAGAACCAACCAAGACAACGACGTTCACAGCAAATCATCCAGCTACTCCTCAAATCATTCAGCCCGTTGCACATGGTACTGTCCCAGGCACTAACAGTTCCATTTTGCAAGACGATTGCGAACCATCCACTTCGAGATTGCCATCGTGTAATCACTCCCAAGCAGTCAAAACCGTCATGTTACTGACTGCTGTCGTCAACCTTCGAGATGCCCAGGACCAGCCTGTGCCATGTCGCATTCTGATGGACAGCGGATCATAGGTAAATTTTATTACAGAGTCAATGTCTAAACGCTTAAAATTAAACCGAAAGACCGAAAACATCCCTATCACTGGCATTGGAGCATCCAAAGTGTATGCCAGAGAGTCTATCCGCGTAGAGCTTCAATCTCAATATACCAACTTTACGGCGTGCGTAGATTGCTTAATTGTACCGAAGATCACAGGCGTGATTCCATCAACCCGCGTGGACACATCCTCATGGTCGATTCCTCTAGGTCTCCAGTTGGCGGATCCAAGATTCAATACACCTGACCACATAGACATGCTTGTGGGTGTATCGCTTTTCTTCCGATTGTTGAAACCAGGTTATTTGCGTTTATCTGAAACTCTCCCAGAGTTACGTGAAACTCATCTCGGATGGGTTGTTGCTGGCGAAGTAGGAGATGAAATTCCCAACCTGTTGTATGCGCATACTGCTACTATTGATGATATCCATGAAGCCATTCAGCGATTTTGGCATGTTGAGGAGATAGAATGTTCTTCGGCTGCCACCTCCGAGCAGGAAGAATCCGAGGCATTTTTCTGTTCAACACATCAGCGAGATTCGACTGGAAGGTACATAGTTCATTTGCCATTTCGCGATTCCATCGTGGATCGTCTCGACGATAACCGTAGCCTCGCTCTCCGACGCTTCCTGTCGTTGGAGCGACGTCTAAATAGAGATCCAAGCTTAAAACTGGAATACAGTAAGTTTATCAAAGAGTATGAAGAGTTGGGGCATTGTAAAGAAATCAATGAAAATTGTGACCCACCTAATTTGAGCTGCTACTACATGCCTCATCATGCCGTCCTGCGCCCTACAAGCTCTACCACCAAGCTGAGAGTAGTGTTTGACGCATCGGCAAAAATGTCTCCAAGCAACGTGTCACTCAACGAAGCCCTACAAGTGGGAGGAACCGTGCAGAATGATCTTTTCACTATTTTGATTTCTTTTCGAAAGCATAAAATTGCATTTGCTGCTGATCTTTCGAAAATGTACCGTCAGATTGCAGTTACACCTTCTCATACCCGTTACCAACGAATCTTTTGGAGAGCTAACCAAGCAGATCGACTTCGTATATTGGAATTGACCACGGTTACCTATGGAACGGCTTCGGCTCCGTTCCTAGCAACTCGATGCCTTACTCAACTCTGTGCTGATGATGGTGAGAAGTTTCCCTTTGCCGCGAACATAATTCGTGAGGATTGCTATGTAGACGATATTTTGTCAGGAGCTGGTACATATGAAGAAGCAGTTGAGTGCATTCGACAACTACAACAGTTACTCGGCTGTGGACAATTTTCCATCCATAAGTGGAGTTCAAATGAGCAAGCAGTAATAGATATTATTCCTGAGGGTGATCGAGAGAAACCCATCGAATTGGACCATTCTCCGATTGGCGCATTTGTGAAAACACTAGGGCTTATCTGGTGTCCTGGTGTTGATGAGTTTCGGTTTTTAGCAAAACCTGCCGAGAATACCGCTACCAAACGTCGTGTTTTATCCGAGATTGGGAAGTTTTTTGACTCACTTGGACTTTTATCTCCAGTCATCATTAAAGCAAAGCTGTTAATGCAACGCCTTTGGCTCGACAATCTTTCCTGGGACGAGAAACTACAAGGAGACATATTGACAGAGTGGCAACAATTTCAAGAAGCATTACCCCGGGTGAGTGAAATTCGAATTCCTCGTTCTGTTGTTTGTTTAGGATATTCTGCTGTTGATCTACACGGGTTTTGTGATGCATCCAGCCTTGCTTATGGGGCAGTTGTATATGTCCGGAGTGTGTTTGCTGATGGTACAG
Source organism: Sabethes cyaneus (assembly GCF_943734655.1). NCBI lineage: Eukaryota > Metazoa > Arthropoda > Insecta > Diptera > Culicidae > Sabethes > Sabethes cyaneus. The sequence continues at coordinate 47,834,652 of NC_071355.1, forward strand.
CCCAGCTTCGTATCCTTTGCAGCAAATCTAAAGTTGCACCCATTAAGCCACTAGACATTCACCGCAAAGAGCTGTTGGCCGCCAGATTGTTATCCAAGCTTATTTTGAAGGTTATTGGTGCATTGAAGCTTACATTCCAAACTATCGTCCTGTGGTCAGACAGCCAAGTAGTACTTGCGTGGCTTAACAAGCCAGTAGGCATGTTACAAGTATATGTAAGAAACCGTGTGGCTGATATTATCAATGAAACCAGTAGTTTTTCGTGGAAGTATGTTCGTTCCAAGGACAATCCGGCTGACATAGTGTCACGTGGCCAATTTCCTGCGCCTTTGTTGAGTAATAGTTTGTGGTGGAATGGTCCACATTTCCTTCAGACCGCTGAATTCGAAACTGAAGCTGCGCTTACAATCCCAGATTGTGATTTACCTGAGATGAGAAAGGTTAAAACGTTAACAGTTCTTACTGCCAATTCCGAGTCTTTGCCTGTGTTTAAGAGATTCAGCTCCTTCCGAAAGCTGCAACGTGTGATTGGGTTCGTTTTGCGTTTCATCCGTAATTGCCAACAAAGGGATGCATCAAAGAGAACGCAAAATCGTCATCTAACCATCCCAGAAATCCGTTTAGCTTCAAATGTCATCGTTAAAGTAGTGCAGCACGATGCACTCTCCAAAGAATTGCAGCAAGTAGCGGATAACGATATAAGCGGTCGCATAGCTTGTTTGACGCCGTTCTTAGACGACGGTTTATTGCGTGTAGGAGAAAGATTGCAACAATCTGATCTCCCAGAATATAGTAAACATCAGCTGATTCTGCCAAAGCATCATATTACTGAATCGATCATCGAAGCATACCATCAGGAGTTTAAACATGTTGGACCGTCAACTCTGTTGGCCATTCTACGAAGAAGATTTTGGCTATTAGACGGTAAAAATCAAGTAAGAAAAATTACCAGACGTTGTGTCGTATGTTTCCGTGCAAAACCTCGCCCGTCATGTCAGCAAATGGGCAGATTACCATCGTCTCGAGTGACACCTTCGCTGCCATTTGATGAAGTTGGCGTCGATTACGCCGGGCCAATCTTCGTGAAGCAAGGAACCCGTAAACCTCAAACTGTTAAAGCATATTTCGCCGTGTTCGTGTGCATGAAGACTAAGTCGCTACACTTAGAGCTTGTCTCCGACCTGACTATGGAGGCCTTCCTAGCTGCTCTTCAACGATTCGTTGGACGACGAGGAGTTCCCAGCAGAATGTATTCCGACAATGCCACTAACTTCAAGAGTGCTAAATCCGAGCTTCATGAGTTGTTCCTACTTTTTAAAAACCAACCTTTTTCCGATATGTTGCAGTCCTATTGCCAGCCAAAGGAAATTTCTTGGTCGTTCATTCCTCCTGGAGCACCGAATTTCGGGGGTCTCTGGGAAGCAGCCGTAAAGAGTACAAAATATCATTTAAAGAGGATAACACGGAATGCGCTCTTGACATTTGAGGAGTACATGACCGTACTTATCGAAGTGGAAGCAATTTTGAATTCGCGACCACTTTGCGCCATACCGTCGGACCCTGGAGATCCAGAAGTTCTCACGCCAGGTGACTTTCTGATTGGTCGTCCATTAACAGCCATTCCTGAGCCGTCACACGAAGATATACCGATAAATCGACTCTCGCGGTGGCAGTACTTACAGCGCCTCCGTGAGCAATTTTGGAAGGTATGGAAACGAGATTACCTTTTCACCCTTCAGCCAAGGAACAAAAATCGAGCTTTACAGCCAAACTTCAAACCTGGAATGGTGGTTCTGTTGGAGGAGGATTCGCCACCACTAACATGGCCATTAGGAGTTGTGCTGAAAACTTACCCTGGACCAGATCAATTGGTTCGTACCGTGGAAATTAAAATTAGGGACAAGGTCTTGAAGCGTCCTATTTCCAAACTGTACATTTTGCCAATAGAAGATAATTCGACTGAGAATTCTTCCCAGTCCGCGGGGAAGATGTTCAATGCTTGAACAGCGGTTTGAGAATGTCAAACCGCATTATGCATGAGAAACCAGAAAGAAAAAAAATGCCTACTACGTCGAATGGAAAATTTATGTGCGCATCGCGTTCGAACGTGTAAAACGACGCCACCCGACGTCCACCGAAATTATTTCGCAACATCACACCATCACTTCAGTTGACCAATCGGGAACGAGCGTCGATTGGATGTTTCCGAAGCAAGGACGAGAGCAAAGGAAAATTCCTACCTGGCCAGCGCCGATAAAAAGGACATGCGCGACTTCGTTAGGATTCAGTCCATTTTTGATTCCATACAATACGTTTGATTAAATTTATATGTAAAGTTAAGTGTTAATAAATGTTTTAAAATAACTTTGTGTTAAGACTTTGTGTATTCTGTGCAACATCCACCGCCACCGTGTTAGATACAGTCCGCTTCTTTTGTGACGCTGCGATTGGGGTGGTTTTCCTGAGGGCTCAACCGAGCAAAGACGCCATCACGGTCGTACGCTACCAGCCGTTTCCTTCCCGCAAGCCAATTTTATTTCGGCTTGAACAATACTATTTACGTGAATTCTACATAGTTTGCATTAGTATGCATGCAGTTACGTGGAAATCAGATAGATGTTATTGTATTTTCCAATAATGTTCAGCTGAAAGTCACGTAACACCCTATAGAAAAATTGACGTGATTTTTCACGTGGAAAAGACATATGGATTATTTTGCGTGTAGAAAAAATCAGGTTTTGTTTTCATTAATAATAATTTTGCCTATTTCGTACGATGAAAAAATAATTTAAATTAAAAAAAAGCAATTTTATAAAGTTTATTTCGTTTTTGGTTATTTTGAGCTTAAGTTCAAGATCAGTTTGTTTTTTGCATTTTTTTTCTTGTTGAAAAGGTCTGCGGCCATTTTGAGTATTATTCAAAATATTTTTTTCCTCACATTTTCAAGTTTTTTAAAGCGTTTTTCAGTAATTTCAAGCGGGATACCATTTTCTTTTTTGGACTTTTCCTGCCTTTGCATGTATTTTTGGGTAATTTTAAAAACAAATTTAGGTTTCATTTTTTTGCTATTTCTGGCTTTTATTCGACATTTAAATACCATTTTTAACAATTTTAGGTTCAATTTACTATCTGCTTTTTTGTATTTTCAGTGTTTTAAAGCAAGGAATCATAAACTTTCTAGGCAAACCAGCTTTATTCAGGATAATTTTTTATTTTGGCCTATTCTGGCTTTTAGGAATGTTTTTCGATGATTGTTGATTTTAATAGGTGATTTTTTGCTTCATTTTTTCTAGAGAAGTTTTTTTTAGAAATACCTTTTTTGGAAAATTATAAACTTTATTTGGTACTATTTTCGTGTTTCGCCTTCAGCACCAAATTTTCTGTAACTACACTACATATAAGCTGACAAGTCAAGAATCGGTTTGTTACATCAACTGCAAATGATGTTACACTTAATTTATTAAACGTATTCACTGTCTAACTGCAAACCACAGCAACAACAACAACAGCTATAATTTTCATTTCCACACTCTGGACCTCTCTTAACCGCACTGATGTGATATCATCCGACAGCCACTTCTCCTCCAAAACCCCAGCTCCAGCGCGCAAACCGTGAATAAAATTTAATAACCCTCCCCGTGGGTGCTGCTAATTTATTTCAATTCGTGCGCACGAAAGCCTTCCCGTAATATTAGCAGTCGCAAATTGGGCCCATAAAACTCGAACCTACTCGGGCATTGGGCGACTGTGCAGTACGGTGGCGTGTCGTGGAGGGCGGCGACCCACAGGTTGTATCTGTCTTCCGGCGCTGGTCCCGTCGTCGTCGTCGTCGTCGTCGCATCCCGGGACGCTCGTGCCACGCCATGGCTCGTTTATATTCGAAATTAGCACACGTACACTCGGCTACCGCAACTTCACAAAAGGTTGTGAAATGACATTAAACTTTATCGCCCGTCGGTAAGTTTAGTTAAACATAGACTCCTCACACTCCTGCTCTGGAGGAAAAAGGACATACTCAATTTGTGAGGCGATACAAACGGGCTCAAGGTAAGCTTTTCCGTTCGCTGTCTGAACGAGCCAGCCATCCCCTGTGCCTGAATGTCATAGTTCAAGCCCAGATACGAACACCAGTCGAGGAAGAAAATTGCCTTACACAGTGAATACTATAATAGTGAAAAGCCAAACTTAAGGCCGGGTGGAAAGAAAAAAAAAACCTGTTCAACAGTTTCGCTACAACCCGGCATAAAACTAGGAAATAGTTTTGCCAATCTTGCACACGAGGAGCTAGTTGATCGTCTTGTGAGCACTCGAGGCTGTTTTCGTGGTATTCCGTACAATCCGGCAATGTGACAGGATGCACCGACCCAGATTTCACCTCGGTGGAAATAGCTAATAAAGGGATTTCGTCGAAGTCGGAGCCAAAAATTCATTAAAATTTGTTTGCCATCGTGTACCATTTTCTAGGCGTGTTGGCAAGATAGTGAAAAGCCGGCGCGCGGTGCTTCACCGAATGACACTTGGGCTCACATGACAGGGTCTTCCGCAAGGCAGGCAAGGCGGATAGAGGGTCTCCTGCTTGATTAAGAAGTTTGCTTGTTCGTCCCTTGTTTGTTGCTCCGCTTTTCCTTCGATATCTGTTTCCTACTGGAACATGTGAAGTCTTCTTTCACCGCCGCCGCCATCCGGCGCCGTGTCGTGCAGTGAAATATTGGAGCTCCAATCGAATGACGTGAACGACGGAGCAGGAAGATGTGAGTTTTTTTTCGTTAGCCTTTTTACATTGGCACCGTTTTCCTGATCGAAATCCCTGCGCAAGGGTGATAGTGGGGATAGCGTTCGTTCGTTCCGTGAGTCAGCAGTACGGTTTAGTACATTTCCAATGAGCTGTAAGGGATATCGATTTGTTGCGGGTATGAACCGAGACGGGAAAACGTGGGTTTTCTGACAGATTAGCACAGACAGATGAATGTTTTGCTGAGAAGTTTACATAATGCTGATCTGGTGAATCAACCGCGTGAGATTGTAAAATGAATTGTAAGGAGCATGTAATTTGATTGGTTCTTAAATAAGATGTCGGTAGTTTTTCGGCACTATGCATAAAATTTTGTAGAGTGTGAATATATGTAACGTAGTGATTTAATTCCATATTTACCAGGCATACAAATATGAAACCGGAATGTGCCAACAGATCGTAGTAAATATCAAAGCAATCCTTATCATAATGCATTTTGATTTTGAAGACTTCAACTTAAAGCGAAACAAGTTTTACTCAGCGTAGGTTGGATGAACTTCGAACATATTGGCATCATTCGTGCCTGGAAAGTGCGATTTCCATTAATTTTCTGCATTGATAGTAGCATTGACTTTTTGCGTGAATGACGAAAAGCGCATAAACCATTCGAAAAATACGAGGACAGTAAACGGCAGGCATTTTTGAACGCAACAACAACTCGTGGACCAATTCAATATTGGTCTAGACGCCATCTCTATAAGTTTGAAGGCCATAGAAAAGGTTTAGACCATCGAAAAATGATTCCATATCAGATGAAAAACAAAAAAAATACAGCTGTGAAAGGCTGCTCGCCAGGTTTTATAAGAAGTTATTCCTCAATCAGATTATGACTGGCAATGAAAAGTAAATTTAATTCGAGAAACTCAAGCGTCTTTCAAGCTTGGGTAAATTAAGAGGAGCCATTATTATTGTCTTGTACTCTAACAATTGCTGCGAAGTCTGTACAGTATGCTGGATGCACCTTGTCTCAACCCTCGCCGAGACTCGAAGGGACCCGAGTGTGTCCCCGAGACGCGCCAAACACATTACTCGCTCTAATGCAGCTCGAATCATTCGCGGCGGTTCATCCAGAAAACCGGTTTCGTGCATTATCTGCCATAGCTGGCCTCGATCGACTGTATCGTATGCTGCTTTGAAATCAATAAAAATGTGGTGCGTGGACACATTGTACTCTTGACATTTCTGCAACATCTATCGGATGGTTAAAATCTGGTCCGTAGTTGGGCGAGCCCGCCTGATAAATTACAATGTACATTTACGATGAATAACGCAGTTATAAGATTACAATTCCCTATTTTTTGTGATTTCGATGGGCAAAATTACTGATATTTACTGATAGTTAGCACTTAGCAGTATCGTACTGGAGACTACTGATAGTTATCAGTAACGATTTTTAACCCTAGAACGGTCGCGCTAGTGTCTCAGTACACTTTCGAAAAACGCGAAAAACTCATCGAAATTTTAATCAAATTACACCAGGTTTTGGTTGTATTCGAAAATCTACTTTTCCTCTTTCTAATAATCCCGAAATATAGGAAAAAGAAAAAAGAAAGTGGTCGAAACTTGCTTGTCAAAATAGTGTGTTTGCGCGCGGGTACTCAGTACACCAGCGCGACCACTAACGTAACTTTTTCTGAAATGTACTGAGTACACGGCAGACGCTACCTCAAGTTTGTGAAGAGATAGAAGGTTGCGGTTTTCGACAAAGTTGCTTATCTAGCCAAGATACTTCCGGTGATATACAACAAAGTTCGGAACTGATTCGCTAGATGGCACTAATAAGGAAGGATGTAAATTCATTTTGGAATATTTCGGAACGGTAATGAACTAGAAGGTTTCTATTTTCTGCAAAGTTATTTGTAAAGTCAAGACGCATTTGGTAACGGATACTGAAGTTAGGAACTAGTCCGCTAGATATCGCATACGCTGAAATTTAATTCATTTGGCGATATCTCAGAGCCATGACGAGATAGAAGGTTGATGTTTACGACAAAGTTGTTTATCAGGTCAAGATACTTCCGACGATGAATACTAAAATTCGGAACTAAGTCGGTAGATGGTAGAGATGATAAGAAAATCAAATTCTTTTCGGAGTATTACGGAACTATAATGACATAGAACACTGCTATACACAACAAAGTGGTTTGCGTAGTCAAAACACGTTAGATAACGCATCCTTGTCCTTTTTACCATTGATTGCACTGTCAATTCCAGCCAATCAACAGTTAGATAGAAATTGGTTGCCTGACAGAAGCAATTGATACGTATTGCGTCAACTTTTGTCAAAAGACGAGACGAAGAGCATAGAGAGACTGATCAAAATTATTTTAACTAAGCAATTGCGTTCAGGTTTACCGAGCTTCTACATCGACTAGCCAGAACACCAGAAAAATATTCCTGGAAGCCCTAGTCGAGATTCGAACATATGACGACTGACTTGTTAGACCAGCACCGTACCTCGAAGCTAACTGGCACTGGCAAATCAGGCGATCAATTTGACCGATGGGGAGGACTTTTTCGGGAAACGTCTTGCCAGTTTTGTTCAACGCAGATACAAAATGTTGTCTGAACTAAGGAGTGATAACCCTTTTGCAGGACGGAGGAACAGAAATCTAGGAAAAATCTGATACATTACCAAATACCTTGAAGATTTTGAGTTTTTTGGAATCCAATAAAAAATCTCGTAGAATCCAGATTTATCAGGCTTAATGGTAACATTGATGTTTGCAATTATTAATGTGTGCGTTATGACAAAAGCACAACTAGGGTAAGCGTATCAGTAGTCGAGCATTTAGTAATACAATTTTAAATTTTTGGTTAAAATACAGTGATATCAGAACATATATACATGCACACGCGCACGATATGATTGAAACATTCTTAATCTTACTAAAAATTACATGGAATTATTAAAAATTCGAATTTTGTTAAAGAGAAAGATTCTTTCTACCAACATTGGTTTGCCTATAGTGGTGGCATGGTTTCTACCGAGAATGCAAGATTGGAGACATCGTGAGCCCATAATGGAAGCAAGACATGAAACATTCAATTACTGCAATAAAAATTTATACAAACTGGCTCTGCACGTTTGCATGAAATTACGTACTCACTTTATATGCTCGACAGATTTAAATTTCTTAAATTAATAAATAAATAATATCAGAAAACGATAAAATTCAAAACCTATTTTGGCGGTTATGCAAAATTAAATTTTAATCAGGATATCTTAACAAACCAGCGGAATATTTCTACGAATTCAGAGAAGAGATTATTTCAAGTAAACCTGTATAACCTTAGTGCAGATCATATATACGTTATTTAGAAGCATAATTGCGTTTTATCTCATTAAGGGCGCATTTTATTCATGTTGGTACTACCTCCACTAAGGGTACGTTTACCCTAATTGTTTTGCTATCGCGACTAACACGACTGCCGTGCCGACTCTCTTGATACTCATTTGTACACAGCTTGCTTTTCTCTTTGGGCCCGAATACTTTACTCTTTCCTAGTATTACGAGTGTGTTATTTCGAAGACTATAGCACTTCTGTCAAATCTCGAAGGACAGGGTTAGTACGCCCTCTACGGATGCCGGTGGTAACTTTTAGGTTGTTTATGTGCCATTATTCTAGCATAACAACCACACTGACATCATTGCATGACATCGTACATCAACATCACACGTATACATTCCTTCAGATGCTTGCGATTACTAACACTCATAAGTAGTAGTAACTCCCTTGGGACTAAAGATAGCGTTAGTAGTATCGCCCTTGCATTGCATATGCGAACCTTCTTCTATGTCCAGTCTTCAGTTCTGCAGTCTTCGGCTATTTCCTGTATGTATAAGGGACCATGACCAACGGTGAGACGCAGGAATTTTGCCATGCCTGTGATGTGTAATGATAGTGCTGGCAACCTGCTTACCGACAAAACGGCGGTAGCAACCAGGTGGAAGGAGCACTTCCAGACACTGTTGAATGGAGAGGAAAACGCGGAGATCAGCAGGGACAGGATAGGAATTATAAGCGATGGTCAAGCTGTGGAGCCACCAACACAGGAGGAGGTTAAAAAGGCAATCAGTGAGCTGAAAAACGGTAAGGCTGCTGGGAAGGACGGTATCCCGGCTGAACTTCTAAAAGCGGGGAACGAGCGGCTGGACGAAGCAATCCACCGGATCATTGTCAAGATCTGGGAGGAAGAACAAATACCGGAGGAGTGGTTGGATGGCCTCATTTGCCCAATTTTCAAAAAGGGAGTGTAAAAACTAACGAGGAATTACATTTCTCAATTCTGCCTACAAGGTGCTTTCCCGTATCCTGTTCTGCAGACTGAGACCGTTAGCGGAGTCCTTCGTCGGCGGGTAGCAAGCTAGTTTTCGTGAGGGTCGCTCCAAGACGGATCAGATGTTTACCCTGCGTCAGTTGCTAGACAAGTTCCGGGAGTACAACTTGCAGACACGCCATCTATTTGTGGACTTTAAAGCGACGTACGATTCAGTTAAACGAAATGAGCTGTGGCAGATAATGCTAGAATATGGGTTTCCGACGAAACTAGTTACGTTGAATCGTGAGACGCTGGACGGAACCAAATCATGCGTTAGACTAGCGGGTGAGACCTCAGCTGCTTTCGTGACGTTAGATGGACTGAAGCAAGGGCATGCACTCTCTAACCTGCTATTCAACATTGACTTGGAAGGTGCATTACGAAGGGCAAACGTGGAAAGGAATGCAACTATCATCACGAAATCTCACATGCTTCTTGGTTTTGCGGATGACGTCGATATTATCGGAATCAAACGTAGAGCAGTGGAAGAGGCCTTCAGGGCTTTTAAAAGGGAAGTGGCGAGATTGGGACATACCATTAACACCGCCAAAATGAAGTACATGGTTGCTGGTAGGGAACGTGGGAGCCCAAGTGGTGTTGGTGCCGAGGTGGAGTTAGATGGGGAACGATATGAAGTAGTGGAGGAATTTATATACCTTGGTACACTCGTGACATGTGACAACAATGTAAGCCGCGAAGTGAAACGACGAGTTGCAGCCGCGAATCGAGCTTTCTACGGATTACGTAGCCAGCTGAAGTCCCGTAGTTTGAAAATTTGCACGAAACGGGCACTCTACAGAACACTAATCCTTCCGGTGGTCCTGTATGGACATGAATCATGGACGCTAAAGGAAGCTGATTGGCGAGTGCTTGGGGTAAAATTCTGCGATCTATACTTGGTGGCAAAATGGAAAATGGAGTGAGGCGCAGACGTATGAATCACGAGCTGTACCAAGTATACAAATATGCTGATATAGTGAAGGTAGTGCAATGTGGCAGACTGCGGTGGGCTGGACACGTTACCAGAATGCCGGACGAAAGAGTAGCCAAAACTATTTTCAGCAGAGAACCAGGAAGAGGGCGTAGACTCCGGGGCAGACCCCGCACCCGGTGGGTGTGTGCTGTCGAAGACGAGCACGTTCAGCTAATGTTCGTGAGGATTGAAGAACGGCAGCCCAGGACCGAGCGATGGTACTGGAGGACCATAATTCGTTCGGCGCAGGATCGGTAACGAACCGTTGCCACTAAAGTAAAGTAAGTAAGTAAGTAAGTATAAGTGACCATAATAAGAATATAGGATTGTTATGAATCTAACGCACATTTTTCATTCTCATGTCCATAGCAGCAAATAAAACATTAGTTCGTTTTGCATAGTTTTACGATAAGTGTCAACATAACAATAGTTTGAAATTTCGATAAAAAAGAAGAAAACAAAATTTATTTATATCCTTTGATTCTACTATTATGTTTTATTGATAACTACGTATTTCGGTCTCGACGTGAGACCTTCTTCAGTATCTAACTAACTTAGACTGTTTGTGGTATAGCAGCTTTGTCCCCTATTTAAATCGAAAAGGGATTGTAGGCGTACAATCCGGTGGGTGGGCAAAAACCGAGTTTTGGAATATCCCAACAAAAAAACATATTTTAATTACCTACTAGGTGAAAAAGCGGCGAAATGTTAAACAACTTTATAGAACACAGTAAAATTTTTTCTCGTCTCGACTCTGAGATATTAAAAAAAATGAATATGTCGAATATATCTCGTCTGGATAAACAACTTTGCCAAAGACAGCAACTGTCTATCTCTTCACAGTCCCGAGATGTTGAAGATTTTAGTACCGAGATTCTAGAATCATTTAATTTATTCGCCATTTGCACCATCTAGCGAATCAGTTCTCAAACTTTATTGTTCGTTTCCGGATGTGTCTTAACTAGATAAACAACTTTGTCGAAAATCGCAACCTTATATCTCATGCCAGTCCTGAGATATACGCAGTATTATACGCCGTGTACTCAGTACACGACGCGACCGCTTACGTAACTTTTTTTAAAGCGACCGCTCTAGGGTTAATGATAGTTCCCATCCGTACCAGTTACCTAAAGTTGACCAGTGCCACACAAAAATTGTCAAAATGCGATATCGTTGCCAATTGCCAGAAGAAGTGTGATTGTGGCTTGATGAAACTTTTAGTGGAACTACAAAAACTCTAATTTGTCTTGAACAATCAACCAGTACTCGTCAATCAGCCTGGGTATTGGCCGGATTTCGCTCCATCGGAAGCGCAGTGACGCCATTGTCGTTGTACCACTCTGTTTGAGCCAATTTGGATAGTGAAAGCTTACCATTTCGGGTTAGAAGTGACAACTCATGCTGTTTCCGGAACAGCAGTAACCTCTTCTGAAGACAGTTCTTTTGACAAAGATCCTGATTTATGGTTCCAGAAGTTTGAAAGCGTCACTTTTCAGTCTGCGGCTGCAGATTGTTTGCCAAACGGGAAACTTTTTCGGGTATTTCGACCTCTTTTTACTCTTTGCAATACTTCAGGTCGCTCCGATTGATCGAACGAAGTAGGGGAACTGTGGGTAAGACGAACAGGTTAAGAAGAACGTCTAATAAAATACAGGGAACTTATGATTTATAAAACCTAAATACAGTTTACTTCAGTTCAATATGTTGTTTTCAAAAGCGGCTAGTGAAATATTAAAAAAAAAACTGTTTTTCAATGTGTATTTTGAGAATTAAAAATGGTCCGAAAAAGTGAACTTTTTTAGTGCTGCGGGTGAAACGGACAATGTGTGGGGGTAAGATGGACAGGTATTCTAAATCGCCCCAACTGAGAGCATATTATTATTTTTGACCATTAACGAATTGAATACGTAAAATATGGTGATGTAACGTGCAAAAAGTAAAGGCGGCAGTCCACCCCCTCCCACCAGTGGCAGCCAGTCGAAAATTGTTAGACAGCGGCAATATAAACAAGCATTTTAAAATCTATTTCATGCCTGGCTGCTGCAAATTTGTTTGAAGTCCACATTTGCCGGTTAAATTTTCGTTTATAGGCATGAGATATTACTAAGTAGCAAAATCAACAATTTTATTATGATATGTTCATTGACCATCTTACCAACATTAGCAGTTGTCCATTTCACCCCATCATTATATATTTTTTTAAAGCGTTCGCAATTTTTCATACGCAAATAAAACTACCTATTTTTTTAATGCAGACGTTACTTGAAAATGTATTTAATCGAAATATTTCATGTTATTGGTAACATTTTAGAATTAAACCACTCCAAAAGCTTAACTTCGATGGCAAAACAGTTACATCCAAACGCAGGATCACTTCCGATTTTCAGTTTTTTATATTTTATCAAAATTTGAAAGTTCTAAATGACGATGAGAACGTTTAGACATCATGAGATAGCAAGATGATTGAATGCCCATCAAAACATTTACGAATTTTAATGCTTAACTGGTAGAATCAACCACCTGTCCGTCTTACCCACCCTGTTCGTCTTACCCACAGTTCCCCTACCTATAACATTCTTATCCAACAATTTGTCCGAAAACGGTGTTGCAGTTCTTGCCATTATTCTTCCTTGAGTATCTCTTTGTCAGCCACCAGTGTTTTGGTAGATACTCAAACCAGATTTATTCTATGCTTTCTGGACATAGGATTGGTATATTTTTCCACAAAGCATATTATCTTGGATAAAACTAAGAGATGAATAATCACATAACCATTACCTTTGTTATCATTCTGTCGTGTTTTTGAAAGAATAATTAGGTGACTCATAATTTAATTGGTACTTTGTCGGGACATTTTCGTTGCATCTGGCAACGAAAAATAATTTATGAAATTTCTCACCGCAACGAACAACCTACCGTGACAGGTAATATTTTGTGAAATAAATTATTCAAAATTTTCACAACTAATTTCACTGCACCGTTGGCGCTGCTGCTGGTCCGCTGTAGCATCGCACATGTAAAAGTAAATGTTCCAAAACTGTTTCTTGCACCACAGCGGTTTACTGAACGCATTCCCGTGCCACACCCACCCCGTCCCACGGATAACCGAAAACGAAAAAAAAAAAAAAACAAATCCATAAGTGAAGAAGCTCCTACTTATGTCTCATTAATCGTAATTAAGTACGACGAATATTTCATCCAAAGGTAGGTGGGGACGCACAGTTGCTCCCATTACATTTCCTTCGTGTCTCGCTCACTGGACAATCCAAAACGAAACAACAACCGATTCCGAAACGGCACTGCATCAAGGAGCTGCTCAACAACCGACCGACCGACCGACAGGGGTGGCGGGTGGTGTGATTATGCAAAGAAGTAACCCGGGCTGCGAAACGACGCGCGAAGAAAATAGGAATATAATTTCTCAACCGAAAGCGGGGTCGAAAATCCGCTCTTGGTTGAAACAAATGAAACTAGCAGTGAGGAAGAAAACAAAAAAAAAGCACAAACACAACAGACAAAGGAAGTATGCCAGCAGCGAGCGAAGCTAAAGCTAGCCCGATTTGCATTAAAAAAGTATGATTTGCCTGTTTGGATTGGACTCCCCGAGACGGCCAGCGCAGGTTCGTTCCGGCTGCCTGAGCCCGAATTAACTTGCACCGTTTGTTGCCTGCCTGCCTGCCTGGTCTGGTCTGGGATGCGCTGCGGTGCGGTCGGACGCGGCTGCTGGTGAAGACATTAAAACATGACTGGTTTCTCTGACTTTGCTGCTGCCGCCACTCCAGAGGCCCCCTCGAGGCTCAATCTTATTCCGATCTGGGTGGGTGTGTGGGAGGAGGGCGACGATTCTTGCATTCCATTTTATTTCTTTATTAATTCATTCATCCAGTAGAGTACAAAGCAGATTGTCCCTGCAATTACTAATTTATTGCAGTTGTTTTTATTCGTTTTTCGATATATCTGGACAATTTCTATTTCAGCTTAAGCTTTAGTGTTTTTCTGGAGTGTACAATCGGGTGGAAGATTATTCAGAATCACTCAAATCTCTATTCAATTTTGTTCAAACTTATTTTACAGGAATCAAATGCGTACGCTTGAGATGCTGCAGCAAAATATCTGGCATTTAAAAACATAAAATTGATTTGCTTTACATAAATAACCTTGCACACATGCTGCTTCATGACATAAAGTTGTGATTCCTTCGAACGTATAATATTACTTAAACCCATAACAGTGTTTATCGGCAACCTTATTTAACAAAAAACAGATGTAATTTGCGGGAACAAAATAACAAGAATAAAAACGAGTATCCATTGAATTTAAGTACGGGTAGTTTTGCAAAGCATCCTTCCACCGAAACGTGCTTCCAGCATTTCGCAGCTAATTGCGCCATATAATGCACTCGTGCTTCATTATAAAAAATATAGGTTCTGAACTCGATGGGTAACAATTTTCTGCGCAAGTCACCGTGGTAGGAATCGTCGTTGAACGAACGGGCCTTTGCTTAGAACTTAACACTTGCTGCAGAGGTGGCTCGGCCGGCATCTACGCAGTCGTCGTAATCAAGCGTCTGGCCGAGCAATTGAGTTGATAATCATGTTAGTCGTAAAGCTATTTCGTAAAATTAAATTAGAATTTAACGCCTCAACTGCGGCAGACGTTCGTGAGATAATGACTATTTTTCCTGTCGCGAATATGCTCTCATTCCGCGTCATGCGGCAGTAAAAACGATCATTTCATTGATGAATGAGCCCTTGAACCGAACAGGCACGTGATGACAACGCTGCAAGCACATGCTGGCACTGATTTCGATCAGCGTTAAACCGAGGGACTATTTTCATCCGTTTATATGGGTGCGAATTCAGCTGGTATGTACGTACAAGTGCCCGCGGCCACCAACCCGTCGTCGACGGCGACGACGACGACGACGACGGTAGCGGAGTAATTTCACGCATCATGGTTAAAGTCAACCAGCTGGCGGGCAGGCGATTTTAAAATCCGACCGCCGACCGCCCGGCGACGAAGGCTGTCAGAAAAAACACCAAACGGATTTACACCGTATATCCGTATCGCGTTCGTAGTCCAAAAAAATTGCGATTCACTTACACCGAGTAGCACAGCAGCCGAAAAAAAACAGATTAAAAACCGCACGTAATCCAAACATTTCCGTCGGCACTACTGACTGGCTTCGTGTGGGAGGCTGCTGGGGTAGCGGAGCGTAATAATTCGAAAGTGGCTAAATTTAGGAAACGTGTGACAGCGAACAGCGAGAGTTTGAGCCTGCAGATTAGTACGTAATTCGTCCATGAATGATTTTCAGACTTTACATCCGGATGCAAAAAAATCAGTGAAAAATCTTTTCTCCTGTTATTCAAAAACAAACAACAAATTTCAAACCAGTCAGATGTTAAAAACGACGCACGGTGAAACAAAACAGATACTTGAACGTAATTTGTAGAGGGAAAAAAAGTTAGCCGTGGCGTGGTGACTGCTGACGGTCATGTGGTCAAGCTAAACCACCGCTAATCCATCATCACAAAGCCAAGTGACGAAGAAGGTGAGCGCACGCACGAAAACAAGCGTCAATCAATCATCGCACCCACAACAACGGGCGGACAGCGAATCACACGGACGTTTGTACTAGCGCTTTGTGCAGCTGCTGTGACATAGGATCTTTGCACTATACCGCACAGCACAGCAGACCGATGGCGATGCTTGCTGATTGTCGTCGGCTTCGTCTTTTCTAATTTCGTGTGGTTATCACATCATAAATAAATTCGTGTGGCAAAAATTTTATAACCATTTGCACTATTATTTTGCAACGAAAAATATTGTAACAAAAATAGCAAACCATTGTCGAACTGCAGATCACACTGGTCATTATCATTTTGCCAAAATTTTCACGACTAAAAGTATCCTGCATGTAAAATTTTATTGTAAAAAAGAGGGTGCTAAAATACGTAGTTTACAAGCCGAACATTCAATGAAATTTAGATTTTTAGATTGAATTTTTATTAACAAATAAACGTTTTTTTCATGAATCGGATAAACCGCTCCCAACAGCCGCCCATATGAGGCGCTATGGGAGAGTTGAAACACTACGTTCTTGGCGTGGTAAATTCCCTTGTGGGTTTGTCCTGGCCCATGTCTATAACTAATAATATTAACCGGAGCGTCCCGACGAATAATGCAGTCAATTGTAAAACATGACATAATCACATCCCGACGCTTCACTTGATGACGACCAATATCAACGAAAACAGGTCCGAAAAAGTTAACGCCCATATACAACCACAGGCTTTGGAAGGCTGCAAATCTATAGTTACACCGGAGTGACACCGGAGTGTTGTTCCGCACTTCGTTGTTATTGCAGTATCGCTATAGAGTGAGCGAACTGCTTATTATCCGTGCTTAATGTGTCGGTGTGTTTTCATCCCTTTTTCCCTCTACGCTTTTTACTACTTTTCAACCAATCTAGCTCTAGAGCCAGGAAGTGCGGAGACTAGTTATAATTTGTCCTTGGACAAGAGGCTTCATTCGCACCTCGAGCAAGTATCATTCTTATAACCAGTCCCGGCTAAAGGCTTCATGGTCGGTAAAGCAGAGTTCAGCACAGAGTGAGGGTGTGTATGTGTGTATGTATGTGTTCCTTACTACTTATGCATTACCAATCTCGTTCCTATTACCAGGAAGCGGAACAAGCTATAATTTACCCTTAAACAAGAGGCTTCATTCGCACCTCAAGCAAGTACCACTCTTATAACTTGTCCTGGCAAGAGGCTTTCATTGTTAGTAAATGCAGAATGCAGTAGGAAGGATGTGGAGGGGCCTGAGAATAAACCCATGCTAAAGTCACTTAACATCGAATGGCCTGATTCTACTAAGATTCGAACCCACGACCACTCGCTTGTCAAGGCAGACTCGGTAACCTTCCCTACTAGCACGGTTGTTACAAAGTTGTTATGGTAACCGAAATATAACTAATTTCAGTCGTAATCCGGTTGCCTCAACTAAACGAACCTAAAATGTGCCACTTGGGTTGCGGCTACAGGCCCCCTGGCGCCGTCTTCATCTACGACCAAAGATTAGCTGACTATTTCTCGAAAAAATAGTCATTTTGCATCGTAGTATTGAAGAAAAATATGTTGATCGTACTCTTTCTCTTAGTTCGGTTAGTTATTTGTCCGAAGTTGCATAATGACAATGTCATGACTCATGATACTCCCAAGCACTATTCAATTTGTTTTTTGTTCAATTTTACAGGTTCAGCCAATCACAGAGTGCTATTACGGGCAGTCTACTTAAGCTAAGCTAGGTCGGTTAGTTATTCGTCAATGATCAAAACCTATGCCAACTTTAGCCAGCTTTGTGCGGTGTATGGTTACTGACTAAGAAAAATAACGTTTTATCGGACAAATTTTGCATCTAACCTATTTTACTAAATACGGATATTTTTAAAAGGAAGATGACTACTAGAAGGCAAAAATCAATATTTGACACCATTTTCAAATTCAAGATCAAATATCAACAACGGGCGCTATTTTAAAAATCAAGATGGTGAACTATTGTTTAGTATTTTTCGGGAGCGGGGGGCTGCCTGAGCTGTCTAGATTTATACGCTTTCTTATACTCTCAATCAAATGAATTTACCTATAAATTGGTTGGATTTAGCTAAAACTTGGTTGTAGCTACTCAAGATGCCCTGGAAGTGTATACTGTTTTAACTAAATCCAACCAATTTACAGGTAAATTCATTTAACAATGTAGGTCTGCCGACGCATGGTAAATTCGTATCCATTTACCGGGCGGGTACTGTAATGGACGAATAACAAATAGTCGAAATCCAAATGACCGAGCTTCAACAACAAGCTTCAAAATAATAATAAGCTGGTTAAACTATCATCAAATAATCATAACATATTTTTGTGCGTTTTAGTAAAAGTAGGGGAACAAGGGGTAAGAAGGCCCGGCGGGGTAAGAGGGATCACATCGATTTCGTCAAGAAATCCTTAAATTTTCTACATATGCCCCAGTATGTTTTGTTTATTAGCCTTTCTAAACACTTTCGAGATAACCTGTGGCACTCGGCCGTATCCAACGTCAAAACTGGAATCGAAACAAACTTTTTGTTCGCAGTGTCTTCATGCGATATAATTTCAGCAGCAACAAATTTAAGGGTTTTCAGCAAAAAAAGTTATGTATTTTGTCGTTTCTCTTACCACTGACTTTAATTGGGCTATTCTTGTTCTGTGTGTGGCGGAAAAGGTATAGAAAATAGTACGGATTGAGAGATAAAAGCAAAATAATGTAAATTGTTAACTAGGGGTAAGACGGGCCATTTTTCACGGGGTAAAAGGGCCATACGTCACAGTGCTCATAATTGTCTAAAGTTCTTCTGTTTAGTGTCTTAATAGATTTTAAAAATATTGAATGAAAAAACCAACTTTTTCCTGTTAAATTTGACTAACTATTTTATTATTCTGACAGATACGCATTTTGTTTACGACTTGCAGGCTTCATCAGTGTCTTTTTCGAAATAGAGTACACCTGTAATAAAAATTATCCCTGAATCTGAGATCATCCTGTCTAACACAGAGCCTCCCACGTCAAAAGAAGCCAACAAGTGCCATTCGAATAACACAATCAATGTAAATTTGGATCTAATGGAATCAAAATTCGATGATTCCAATTAACATTTAATGTGTTGCCTTTTTTGCCTTCACCTAAAGTGAATACCCTTCACTTAAGAGTAAACGTCCTGCTGACAAATCAACAAAAATAACGCCAAAAAAAGAGTAGATAAAAACCAGTGGAGTAAAATAACGTCTACTCTTATTTTCAAAATTTAACTAGTAGTAAAATTCCTTCTTTTAGCATGTTCCTAGAAAACCCTTAAGAAGTTGTTCTTACTTAGTTAAAATATTGAAATTGCGTTTACAACTCAAAGAAACCTTCAAATCTGCCACAAACCGCCTTACTCCGCCTTGGTCCGTCTTACCCCTTTGGTGGTCCTTCTTACCCCGACTGGTTGTGAACGAGTAATTTTTAGACGTTTCGAAAATTGATGAAATATTACGGAAAAATAGACTAATTAATTCTTTATATAATTTTTAATGGTAGGTAAATGAATGCTTTTCCATGTGTGGAACAAGAAAAGGTGAATTTTCGTACACATTTTATGTTAGCAATTTATACGCTTAGGAGGCCGTCTTATCCCGTCTTCCCCTAATACTATAAGCGCCTTAGTATGTTTGTAACCAAAACCAGATACCTGACCGGACGTCACGTTTTTGTAGCAAGAAACTAATACATGTGCAATTAGACTACAGCTGGCGTGAGCACCTCATGAACACTCTCTTAACCGGGGCGGGATTTGTAGTGGGCTCGAAAAAGTATATAAATGCAGGCGAACTCAAACAAATTAGCCGTTCCCCACGCAGAAATCACCTCTATTTAGGTGCATGCATTTTCCTAGGTTTACTAGTAGTTGTTATTCTTTAGTAGAGTCCGAAAGAACGGCAGCAAGTAAGGACAGTATATACCCAACATTTGAGCAGGTACAAGGCTGCGAATACTTTCTATGACATTCAGCCATTCGGAAGTCGATCGTGTGTGTTTCGGCCATTTGTGAATCGGTCAATAGAGCTACTATGCCATTTATTATTTCATCCACTTAAGCTTCGGTCATTTGTGATTCGGCCATTTATAGGTTGTTTGTTTATTTTTATTTACGACCCTTTAACATGTATAGATAATCCGACTCACCCTATATGCAGTTTGCTTATTTGCAAACTGAGTCGATTGGACCTCTTGCTAGTTAACGGCGGATTATCCAACGTCCATTGTACCTACCATACATTATGTCTTCCGCACATTATGCCTATTGTCCATTATGATGATGGCAATTATGCCTAATGTGTTTATGCCTCACATTAATTATGCCCAACGTCCGTATGCCTAACGGGGTACACTCCTTTTTTAGGACGGGATGGGCTGGTAGAAGTCAAATATCGTTTATTGACCACATTTTGCAATCCAAGATGGTTAATGATTATTCAACTTATTTGGTTATTTTGCATAAAACCCTATACAAACTGGATAGGGAACTAAAAGGTTAGCGTTTAATGCTATTTTGAAATCCAAAATGGTGGACTATTCAGCATTTTGCATGAAAACCCCTGCAATATAGACTTTTAAGGCTCTTAGAAGTCAAACAGCGATGTATGACGCCATTTTGAAATCCAAAATACTTACTTTAACAGCTGAGAGACGTATTGCCGTATCAAGAATTTCTTTCCACTGTACTCGTTATTGGGCTTCTAGTTGCCAATTCGTTACGTGTCTCGACACACGCAAGTCGGCTTCAACTTGGTTGACAAAACTAGCACGTTGGGCCTCTCGATTCTTGATGCCGATTGGGTTCTTGAAGAGATCGGATTTTACTGCTAAGTCATCCGGCATCCTTGCGACGTAGCCGACCAACCGTAGTTTCACAACTTTCGCCAGGTATACGACGGAAATCTCTCCAGATATTGCTTGCAACTCGTGATTCATACGTCTTTGCGAGTCTCCGCTTTCTGTTTGTATTCCGCCAAAAATAGTCCGCAACACCTTTCGTCCAATTACAGAAAGTGCACGTATGTCTTCCGTAAGCAAAGTTACTGTCTCAAGTCCGAAGATAACTATCGGTCTAATTAGCGTTTTGTACATTGTCAGCTTTGTGCGGCGGCTTTTGCGGAGGGAAAATTAAGCTTGACATCCAGCTTGAATGCGTCGTTGGCTCTCCTTACTCGTTTTATTGTCGGCGACGACTAGAGATCCCAAATATACGAATTCATCAACCACTTCCAGTTCATCGTCGTCAGTAAGTACTGTCCATGGGAGACAACATTGATTTCTCTGGAGCCACTTCCTACCATATATTTGGTTTTCAACGTGTTGATTTGTAACCCTATCGTCCTAGACCAAACCTCGTGTTTGGTTCGACCCATTCACCTTCCAGCATTGGACAAAAGGTAGGACTCACAACGACAACTTATTAAGCGTAACTACCAATAACTCCCCTCCCCCTCTCACCATTCCACTCTTTCCCGTCCATCCAAAAATGCTTCATTACTTTCCCCTACCGTCCCTTCATCAATTGTACCACCGCACTATGGGCAAAAATGAGAGAAAAAACAGATGCAATCAAGATACGACCTGTAGGTTAATAAAATATACGTGTTCCTAAGCAAAATTTTCCGAAGAATCGCGTGGTGCTGACCCCTTTCCTGTTTATCATCCGGAGGTGCCCCATTTTGCTCATTTTCCCCTATTTTTAATATTTTTCATCCTTATTGGACTGTTCCAAGCAAGGCTTTGAGAAAACAAAAGTTAAAAACCTCTTAATTTTGAGTAAAAAAGTCCGCAGAATCGAATAGGGCTTATCTCATTTAGTTTAAAGCACATCATGTTTTTTGGTTGAGCTCCTGTTGTCAAACCGATCATACCAAACGGGAATTCAAACAAAATAAATAATGTGCTCTAAAATAAATGAGATAAACCCTATTCGATTCTGCGGACTTTTTTCTACACAAAATTAGTAGATTTTTTCGGATTGTTTTCTCAAAACTTTGCTTGGAATAATCCAATAAGGGTGAAAAATGTTAAAAATAGGGGAAAATGTGCAAAATGGGGTACTTCCCGATGACAAACAGGAAAGGGGTGGGCACCACGCGATTCTCCGAAAAATTTTACATAAGATCACCTATATTTCATAAGCCTGTAGGCCGTATCTTAATTGCGTCCGTTTTTTCTCTTGTTTTTGCCCATAGTACACCGTTTCAAAAAATATTCCTATCGTCCTAGCCTCCGTTTTTAGTCTGGTGTGGATTGCCTCCGTTGTCCCAAGGTTTCTAGTAATGAATAATGATGTTGAGGTCATCTGCGAAGGTTAGCTCGAAGGCGATGCTCGCTCAACGGATCACACCTTTAACAGTGATATTGAATTATATACAGGACAGTCCATCCCCTTGCCGTAACCCTCTGTGCGATTCGAAAAGACTCGAGAGTGTCTCCGAAACGCGCACCAGCTTTGATTAGCCGCGTCAGTTTGTCCGGTAAATCGTACTCTACGAAAATATGATGCGGAGAATAAAAATGTCGGGGAGTAAAATTTTGATCCGTCGTAGTACGGGCCCCCATAGAGCCCACTTGATACTGTTCTACGAATTCGCTTGTTATTGGGGATAGACGTCGCAATAAAATCTAGGAGAGCACCTTGACAAAAACAACAATACAAAAATTTTAAAAATAATTTGCAATGGCCTTATTAATTAATCGTTAAGTTTCTGTCAGTATAAGAGATAATTAAACTATGTTTCTAGTTCGTGGTTTCTTTCGCCAATAAGGTGGAAAATAGGTTGTTTTTATTAAAGAGCAATTTAATTGGTTCTTTTTCGACTAGCTGCATAAAAGTCGAACAAAATCAGTGGAGCCGTGAGGGTTTGCTAACATATCAAACCTTTTGGAAACTATCTGGTCTCTTGGCGAACGAGGTATTAAAAGTGTAATTCTCATTTTTGAACCATTTTCAACCAATTAGGCACAACAATTTCAATATTTAAAGAACTTGTATCAGTAGTGGTCCTGTTTCAACAAGAATTACTCAACAGCTGAAATATTTAAATTGATTAATTATATGTACATCAAAGTTGCATAATCAGACGTTACAGATTTAGCGTGTGTTGATCATTACTAAAGTAGTAAAATTAAACTGTATGAATAAAAACCCAAAGAACGTCGAACGCAATCGTTCCAAAATGTAAAATTGCACCAAATATATGTCTTTAAGGCTTTCTTCGGTAACAGGACAAAGCGGGAAAAAAGTGAAAGGAAGAAATTAGGTGTCAAACTCGCTGTCGTCAACGGTCTCCAGCGACCTTGTTGTTAAGTTTGTACAAAATTTGTGTTCCGGCGCTGGTCCATGAAATTGCGTGCCATTGCCATCGTTGTGCAAGCAAATGATATTTTTTGTAATTATCTGTGTTCGGAACTAGGCTATTTTAAGCATCGTTAAAGGTGAGCCCCATTATGCAAACCGGTGCATCGTTTTGTGGCCTTGCAAGAAGCTAACAAATTGAGCCATTTAGAAGAGGGCACACACTACCCACTGAGGGCTGGTCGGGCCGGGGTAAACCGACGGCGACGGCAAGTGCATTACATTCCATCTAACGTGCCGTATAATTAGCACATTAGTATGTGCACTTGCAGCAGCCAGCCAGCGTCGACGACGGCATTCGCATTACGCGCCGGAAACTGTGCAGAAATTTTGTGAAAATTAAAATCGCACCGCTCCGTACGCTTCTTCAGGCAGACGTGCCCTTCATGTACACATCCGAGTACATGTGTGTATGTGCGTGTATGTGCGTCGCTGTATGGGTAGCAAATCGACGGAGCACGAACTCCGGACGGACGACGGTTGGATGGCTTAAATCTGTCGAAGAAATATTACTATCTTTCGCCACCGTTACTGACACGTCGACGGAGACGGCAACGTCGATGGTGGCACAGTCGCACTCAGTCAGCGTGTGGAAAGGAATTTGCTGCTTGAATTCCATCGCGACTATCATTGTCAATTTATCACACCGTCTAGGTACTTAATCCCTGCGTTTGCGTGCAACGATTGTTACGTATATATGTATCTTTAGCGAAGAGATATGAGCAAGACGCAGCACCACACTAGGAGCTTCATCGAGTAGATCTAGTGAAGAGTGTTTTGTACGTACTTACTGTTCGAGTGTGGAAAGGGAACCTTTCGAAGGCACGTGGAATTGAACAATTTACCTGAAAAGACATTAAACAAAAGCATTAATGAATTATAATATAAGATAAATAGTTGCTACTGCTTAGAATACGAGATGCTATTGAATGCATATAATTTTGCTGTAAATATTTTCGCACTCCGCCTTTGACTGACCGGCTGGAATGGCAACCTCTCGCTTGAGCAACATTGTACACGATGAAACGTCCTCCGGTAGCAATGAGAGATGTCCATTTGCCCCCATCATTTTGCTATTTTAAGGACACTGGATTACACCGACGTTAATCGCAGGCCAGGTGCCATTTCGTGCCTGCATGCTACATACTAAACTAATTCCATTAAGCTGCATCGCCCGGACATAGAACATCATATTCCCCGGTCTCGACACAGTAAGGGTGCGCAGTTCAAACAGCAAACACGAAAGCTGTAGCGTACCGTTCGAAAATCAACCCCGCACTGTACTTCCATCAAAGCACCATACACCAACCAGTCTCGGTGCGGACGGTGCATCATGAATGCATTTGAATTCAATTAAAGTTCATCCATGCACAACTTTTCATCCATTTCAGAGTTGGCAATGGCAAACGATGGCGATATGATGCGATGCGATGGCCGGGCGGATGAACGAAGGGCAAAATTATACTTTTTACCGAAGAACGGATTTGAACGGATGTAAACGGGACGACGCTGGCGATGGCGATGGGCTGACCGGCAGTGTCAATCGCGGGAGCTACTAGTTCAAAGGCAATTTATTTGCCCAATAGATCAACTTCGGTCCGCTACTATATATGACGGGACGATGTTATCCGTCGATGTTGTCGTGGCCCTCGCCAGTTGGTTTGAAGGACGCATTTCCATCGCCGTGATGTTGCGTACATTTCCCGCGAAAATCGAGACATCTTCCCGCAAGGCTTTACCGCGAACAGATGGAACGAAGTTAATGAGATCGTAATATGCTGTCGCACGGTAATTACCACAAATCATGCACTCATTTTCTACTTGTTCGTACAGTGAGCGCCCAGTGCAGTGCACAGTGGGGAATCGCTGGCCAGCAGCCAAAAAATGAAAGTTCAATTCGGCTCTCCGTTTTATTTTTCCTGTGATTCTATACTATTGAAGTGTTCAAATCCAAAATTTTAGATCAATATGACAAAATTAGAATTTTCTATGAATCTTGAAAGTATGCTATCTCAGCATGTTTTAGCGTTTTTTTGAAAAATAACCTCATATTTCAAAACATGCTAGAGGTCTAATGGTAGCTCGGATTTCAACGGTCTCTAAGGAAAAGTTCTTCAAAAAATAGTGCTGAATAAAGCCCATTAATTGAGTATGCAGTAATTTTATCATAATACGCCACAATTTTAATTTTCATTAAAAAGTGTCATATTTTCACATAAAATACGCTTAAAAATTTTGAAGCCAAGGTTCGCCACTATTGACGCTACCGGTAAAAGTTAGCGTAAAATATGAGCTTTCAAGTGGATATAGTCTCATTTAGCGCAGAGTAGCGCAGAGCACAGATGTTACGCTTGTAAGGCTACTATATCAGAATTCAACAATATAGTCAAAATGCAAACACTCAAAGTAAACGAAGGATATCTTAATTATGGGATATCTCCTTTACATGGTTGGATAAGCTGCTTCGAATGTATGGTCCATATTGCATATTGACTAGATTTTATAGGTTGGAGGAAATCTGGAGGATACAGCGATAGTAATGACGGAAATACAGCTCGAAGACCTTATGCCAATCCTGGTATTAGTTCTGAAATCACGAGTATAGATATGAAATTAATTAAAAGGTTGAGAAATTTTCTTATAGCAAGTTCTTGAATACATTACTTCAGAAAAATTCGAAACTTATTGTTTATATACCAAAAACCTTTATGTCAGCCCGAGCAGGAGCGAAGAGCAAAATAATACAAACACAATATCAAACTTTGTTATAATGGTATATTTTGTTATTGAATAGATATGGAGATACATTGATAACATATTTTGTTATTGAGTAGATATTTAAAACAGTGGTTGTAAGATAAGTATAATAACTGATTTTGTTATCATATCATATTTTGGCCTCAAAATGACATTCAATATATTTCATGCAATTTTTTCATTGATTAAAGAAATTTTAGATTATAAATATTTTATAAAAGAATTTTTTAATATCTCATATACTACTACATTTGTTATTCAATACCTTAATAATACTAAAATATGTTATTCTAAACTCTGAATACAGTCATGTTATTGCTTTGTTATTCAAATAACACAAGTAGTTATTCTTTTAGTTTTAAAGGAGTAAAATTTTGATATTATTTTTTGTTATTTTACCAACTATGTTAGCCAAAACAAGACCAAATTTTGATATGAGTTATTCGATTTCCAATAACACATTTTGATATTATTTGGCTATTCGCTCCTGTTCGGGAGGGTAAAGTCGTCATATAATACGTCCACTGCGATGCAAAGAATTTGAATTCGCGCTCATAAATGAATCTAGACAACTATATTGCTGATAGGACGAATGGCAGAAGAAGCACAAAAATAAGTTTTTTTTTTGTTTAATTATAGTCATTTTAACAACTCGGGTCATTCGTGACTTCTGCGGGGTTGGGAGTTGAACCCAGGTAACACCGGTATTGACCCTCACGAAAATAAGGTTATTGCCTTATGCTAAAAATAGTGATAAAAATACAAGACAATATTTTACATGCAAAAATGAGTGTGAAAATACAAATCGTGATAGAATTATTCGTCTTCTTATTTCTCCGGATAAAGCTTATAGCTTCTTCGAAACGGAAAAATGTAATTAGAAAAATCTTTCTGAGAACGCTATATTACTATTGAAGACGAAACGTGAAACGGGTGATTCGGCAGAAGTAGAAGTAGAAGTAGAAGAAGAAGAAGAAGAAGAAGAAGAAGAAAAAGAAGAAGAAGAAAAAAGATGGAGATTAAGAAGATTAAGAAAACTAATAAGGGGAAAAGTTTTGATTTTTGATTAATATTAACTTATGGATTTTGTGTTGATTATTAAAGCACATACTTGCTTTGTATTGTTTTATATAATGTTTTATCATATAAAAATCCATCTGCAATAGTTTTCCAAATGACCCTCATTTCTTATACGTCATTATACTTAAAAAATACTTGAAAAATAGTTGAAAATTCTCCCTAACAGAAAAAATATGCGTTTTAATGCAAAATAAACCTGAAATTC
The DNA here is from genome assembly GCF_943734655.1 of Sabethes cyaneus. Taxonomy (NCBI): domain Eukaryota; kingdom Metazoa; phylum Arthropoda; class Insecta; order Diptera; family Culicidae; genus Sabethes; species Sabethes cyaneus. The sequence continues at coordinate 47,861,759 of NC_071355.1, forward strand.
GGGCTCAGCACCCCAAAATTACTTAAGAACCACATATTATCCTTGATTTAAATAGATTTTTTTGCTTGGCCAGCATTTGTATGGAGTCGCCCCACTGTGCAGTGGCATGGCAAGAGACGACGATGGTGCGTGGTTAAGATTTCGACGTACCGTCGTCGGTGATCGATTAGGTATAATCTGATTCCACTTAATGAGGTTGCTTTGCATAATTAAGTCGTAATTGCGATAGTATGTGAGGTACTGGCTGAGTGCGGTTAAATACGAGTGTATAACACATTGACTGTAGTTCGCAGAACGCATCCGGTGAAAATTGAAACGATTTCAGCGTATTCCAATTTTGTTGTTTTTCAGATTGTCAAGCCATCGCACATCATATTACGTTTATCCAAAATTGATATTTATTATTGAGACAATAGCGTCAAACGAAACATCCTGTTATAAATAAAAACTGCACAATTCCAACCATTTTGTCATTTAATCGCGCGTCGTTATGGCCTTGCACATACGCCACTCAGTTTCGCTTCACCGGTCACCAGCAACCAGCAGGAAGGCAGGTGGCAACGAATGGTGGGCATCACCGCTGAAACCCGCCGCGCTGAATGGATAACGATTAAATATTCCATTTATTATTAAAGTTCATACAGCGGAAAAGCGACAACCGAACCTATTGGCTGGCCTCTTTTGGGGTTGAAGTGCGCTTTGGGGGCGCAAATTCGTAGGGTGACGTGAGCACAATATAGCGTTTGGTGTTCCATTGTTGAAATCAAAATGGGAAAATCTGTGCCAGTTCGTTGGCAGTGTTGTTGATTTCGGAATGTATGAACGGTTTTCTATTGTCAGCGATCAGAGCAATGATAATAGTTGTTTTGTCCTTGTATTGTACCCTGCGGTGATATCAGATTGTTTATAGAGCTACACACTTAAAAAAAAGTGCCGAAGTCAGCAAAATTTTGCCGAGATTTGGACAGCCGAGCGTTCGGTACAATTTTTTATGATGCCAAACGTTAGTAAAGATCCGTAAACGTCGAATTGCAAAACTGAAATTTTTACCGAACGCTCGGCTGTCCAAATCTCGGCAAATTTTGCTGAGTTTTTTAAGTGTGTACATATTCATACATTAACGATCATCAACGATGCAAAAACTCAGAGGTAAATTTAACGTTTTGAAAGTTAAGTCGCTTTCTGGGGGTTGGTGTCTTTGCAGATGTTGTTCTACTAAATGAAAACGATTGCTAGTGAATCTAGTGGTTTAGATTTTCGATATGTACTCCATTTAGACCGACTGCTAGTGCCCGAATCAAACTCTATACATATTCAATTCTTTATTTATACATTTGCTATATATTCTGGTGAGTAAACAGAACGCCATCCCACAGCAGTGGTCCAAAAGTGCGAAAAGTGGAACATTTTTCCTATCGTCTTTTACTTTCATTTTAGCATTTCGGGTCTTCAGCACTTTTATTCGTAAACTAGCTGACCCGACAAACTTCTTATTGCCACAAACTAAACTGTGTTGTACATAAATCGTGAATCTCGGATGACCCTTGTCACAATCCCGAGTTTTGCAAGTTTCTGGGCAGTTCATGGGTGCATCACAATTCACCATAGAAAAAATTCTTGTCTCCAAAAACACCCACATGTAAAATTTTGTTCCATTTTCTTGATTAGTTCTCGAGTTATGCAGAAATTTGTGTTTCATTTGTATGGGAGCCCCCCTCTTAGTGGGGGGAGGGGTATCTAACCATCATAAGAACCTTTCCTGGCACCAAAACCCCTACATGCAGATTTTCACTCCGATCGGTTCAGTAGTTTTGGATTCTATAAGGAACATAAGGACAGACAGAAAGACAGACAGAAATCCATTTTTATAGGTATAGATATACCCTCCATAATCTGAAAAGCTCGAAAGTTTTTATTTTTTGTTTTAATGTGTTTTTAACGGGTTAACGGGTATCTTCAAGGGAAGCGTTTGGTACGGGAGGTCCACGCTTTCTTCCTTCCCCTTGATTTCAATGAGTTGAATGGAATTAAGTATCATTTTTAATTCCACTTAATTCTTTGGAATTCTCTCTGCGGTACATGCTGCGCAGTTGGCCTGGCCGTTGACAAGAAAAATGACCGATTTAAGCAATCGGCATTTTCCAGGATGCCTTCAAGTATTGGCTGCGTTAGTGTGAGATAAGATAAGAGATAAGACAAGATAATGTGTTTTTAACGGGTTAAAAGTTAGTCACGGCTTACTATAATAAAAATAAAATTATATTTTTTTTGTGTTAGTAGTTAGAGACATGCAGCAAAGTTGTAGAAAATACAAAAACAAGCAAATTTGGTGAAGAAATGACATTTCTATCTCTATCGGATGCAGAGCAGAGCAGATCGGATGATAGAGCATTTTCTAATAGTCCTTTCTAATAGTCCTTTAAAAATATATTTTTCATACTTAACTTTTGTTAGTTGCACTTCAGAAGAACACATTGCTCTAGGCAATTATCGGAACACTCAAAACACATGTTTTTGCAGAAGCTCCCGAATCTGTATGACCTTTCCTTACAAAGTTATCGCTTAGTTAAGCTTTATTTTTCCTCAATTTCACGAGCCAAAAAATAAAATGGGGTAAAATGGGGCAGGTGGAGACATGAAATTAGTGCTTCACCTAGCTTAGATTAAGTGCTATAAACTTGTGTAGGTGATCCTTGTCCCCACATACTCTTATTAGAGTACGGACAGCATATGTTATAATAGTTATAATAGCAAAGTTAAGGAAAAATAAAGCTTAAATAAGCGATAACTTTGTGGGGAAAGCCAAAGGTCCTAGAGATTTGCAAGCTTCTGCAAAAACAGCATTCTGCAAGCTTCTGTGTTTTGAGTCCTTCAGTAATCACCTAGAAACATATATTCTTGTAAAATACAACCAACATAAGCTAAGTATGAAAAACTTATTTTTTAAGAATTTCTAAAGAAAATTCTCTATAGCTTTGCACTCGATAGAGATAGAAATGTCATTTCTTTAGCAACGTTGTTCACCTATATATTTTCTACAACTTTGCCCCATGAAACCATGTCTCTATATACTAACACAAAGAAGTGGACGTGTATTGGGCCTATAGCGAACGCGAAACACATAAAACGTACGCTTGCCGTACTCTCACATGCGTGGTTGGGGACAAGCGGCACCTATACAAGTTCGTAGTACTTCGTAGTACGTTCGTAGTTCGTAGTTACTCGTACTAGTAAGCTTCCAGATGAAGCCATGATTCCATAAATCCACTTGCCCCATTTTATCCCGCAGGCTAGTGAAGCTATGGAAATTTGAAGCATGAATATACCATAACTTAGCAAGTAAAGATCCAAGAGATTTGCGGTCCTCTGTAAAAACGTGTGTATTGAGTGTTTCGATAATTGCTTAGAACAATGTATTCTTGTTAAATTCAACTCACAAAAGCTAAGTATGAAAAACTGTTTTTAAATAAATTTCAAAGAATATAGTTCAGCACTCGATAAAAATAGAAATTTTATTTCTTCAGCAAAGTTTTTTTTTTCTTACATTATTTACAACTTTGCCGAAGAAACTATGTCTATATTTCCTAACACAAAAACGTAATCTTTTTATTTTTATTATAGTAAGCGATGACTAACTTTTGACTCTTTTTTATTAAGGGGATATTCATACGAACAAAAGTGCTGAAGACCATAAATGTTAAAATGGAAGCAAAAGACACTAAGAAAAAAATTCTACTTTTCGCTCTTTTGCACCACTGTGCGGCGGTTGCGTAGTCCTGCCTTCTTGACATGTTAATACTATTGAAATTACGTAAAAAAAATTGGATGGGTTGTATACAAGACACGACCGCAAAGGGGACGCAGGATTACGTAAGACTTTTTGTAGCAATAGTAGCATGTATCCAGGCATGTAAGAATATGATTCTTCATATAGAGTAGGGCGGGGCATAAGTGCGATGTTTGAAGTTGTCATCAATTTTCGTGAGATATAAAGAAGTACAACAACATAATATATTTTATAGTGATGCAGTAACTCAATGTCTTCACATTCAGCTATAAATCATCTGCGGTAATAGTGTTTTGCAAAATAAGTTCTTTTTTCTTCTGATCAAGTGCCGATTCGAACTTTTACCCCACTAGCGTGGCAAAAGTGCGTATACCGCGGGGTAAAAGTTCGAAGCTAGAATCCATGAAATTAGCCCAGCAGTAGCTAACAAAACCATATTATCTTCAATCTGCGTTATGTTTTGGTAAGAAATATTCTCAGTTTACACCTTTTCTATTTTGCGTTGGTGTATTGCAGCCTCCGTTAGATCGAAACTTTTCCAAACGTTTGTTATTTGTTTCATCAGCGGAAACACATTGTTTTTCTTCGGCCAACATCTGTAGAGCACACAGTTTTCTGCAGATCTTTCATTTCTAGTATCTGTAATATAGTGCCTAAAGCTTTATATAATTAGCTATACATTTTTGCCTCGTCTATGAATCGCACTTTTGCCCCGTCCGTAAATCGAACTTTTACCCCGCCAGGCGCTTAACGGGGTTAGATTAAATTACGAAAAAGCGAAATATATTTTGTAAATTATTTTCGCCGTATTTTAAAAACAGATATGTGAGTGATGTAAAACGCTGCTACAAATTTTCAACAAGTAATATCCTCCTGTTGGTATCGTATTTACCGTATAACGAAAAATTACATCAAAACCACCCTAAAATAACATTTGCACCTAACTCAGCAACTATGCTTCGTAAACAACCAAAGTTTACGTTAAATTTAAGCTGTCAAAGAAATCACTCATCCATGCCAATGCAGAAAATTTACTCAGAATCTGCACCGATAAATCATTGAAACGCACTTTTACCTGCATCGCACTTTTACCCCTCCTTACTCTATACATGCTACATGCACCTGTTGAGACTAAAGCAGATTGAGAAAATTCGATTAATTTTAAGTGTATGTTAATACCGTCTCAAATCTTACTTCAACCTCAAACACTATTTACATACATATGTATTTTGATGACATCAAAAAATTGTTATGTTACAAAGGCTTGATTGTGCTGCAGGTTGAGAAATCCACATTTTTGAAAATCGAATTTTTTTTTACATGGTTTTATTTATTCAGCTACTATGTAAGTAAGTTAAAGTTGTTTGCATAATGTTTTTGGACTAGATACTATGTTTAAAGATAAACTCAGTTGAAAGATAGGGGTTTAACAAAATTGTTTACCTTCAGGGCATCAAATTAGACTAGGCTCAATGTTCAAACGACAACATCGGTTGAAGAAGAGGGGTGGCTTTGTACTCTGGCGTACTTCCCGAGCACAGATACCAGATTGGTCAAGGTTCAATTTTCCGCAAAGAAACTTCGAGCTGTCGGGACGGGGAGATTTTGCCACTTTTTATCTAAAAATACGTTAAAACTATGATGGCGTCTTTTGCAACCAATCACGAAGCGAGGATTTTCAGTTGGACATTGCTTCATTATTTCCAATTTTTCAATAGTGTGTACTTTGAAATCGATAGGTTTCTTTATTGAGGTTATGCGTAGAAGCTTTTCCGATCAATTGGAACAAAAATATCTAAAATTGATCTGGAAACCGCTAAGCTATTAGCGCTCGAAATTTTTCATTTTTCGTGACGCTCGCATTTTTCGATTTTTTGGAATGACCCCCTATACTTGGTAGCTTCCTGAAAGACGTAGTCCTACATCAAAAAAGCGAAGCTACTGTCGTTTGGCTTTTTACTAGTTGCATAACGCTGCAAACAGGCGACATAAGCAGTCATTGACTAGCTAATGTAAATCAATTTCCGTGCCTTGACGGCTGCAACCGCGGAACGAGAGAGCAGAAAAGAGCGAATATGTGCAGATGGCAAAGAATGGAATTAAATGGGTAGGAAATGGGGAAGGCAAACAAGAAAGCGACCAACTTAGCTCTTGCCATCTCAAGCCCCTATCTAGCGTCTCCACGCGGCCATACCCGGTAATGCTCTATTGAGTAGCTAAGCTAGGAGGTGCGATGCTGTGTGGTTCCCGGCTGCTTGATTTCAAAACTGCGATTTTGGGCAGACGGCTGAACCACACGATCAGGTAAGCCTAATATGATATTCTAATGATTTATTTCATTTTAGCTCATCAAGAACCTCCTACTGTACAGTGAAAATTCTGGCTGTGACAAGTTTAAATAAAGTACATGGATATCACAATGAAAAATTAAATTAACTATTGGATACTAGATGCACCGATGGAAACTCAAATGACGCAATTATATTTCATTACACGGATTGCTGGTGAGATTGTTCTATTTTTGTTCATATATGCTCCATTTTATTTTATTTTTACGCGCATATATATTCATATCGTATATTAATACTGGGTACATAAACACCTATGAAGATTGCGTGAATTTTTGCGCATCCTCTTAAAGTAGGTGTTCAACTACTTGGTGTACTTACACAATATTAGTCACCCATGGTGTGTACGGTTGTCTATACTATGCTATGCTATGGCAAAGAATGGAATTAATTGACATCTGCACGGCAAGTTTGCTTTTTGATAATTGTCAGCGCGGACAAAAGTATGTATTTTTTTCGAAATTTGGGATGCCAGGCTCTTACTAATGTTAATAACATTATTTTGAAGATTTAATTTTTTTCCTAGATTTTTGTTAATTGCTCGATGCGTGAGGGAGATTTTTAATTCCAAACTACAGCAATGATTCGCTAATTTAGGGTTCGTCAATTGGATTCAAAATTCTATGGAATTATTGAGTTTAGAAATTTCAAACAACTGTCAGTCGGCTCAATTAGCGAATCAGCTGGAGATGCAGTCGTGACTCCGATTTTGGCACTGGTTAAAGTATTTGTTTTTGGTAACACGAAATACGCAAAATACATACCAAAAAAGCGATACAATTATTTTGCACTGTTATTTACTGTCCGCTATTTTACGCCACACATGAGTCAATAGGCTGTATTAATAAAACAGTTTGCTATGCTTTTCCCATGTAAATTTTATGGGAGAGTTTGCTCTAACTCTTTTCTTCACACGGCCTAATATGTGTGAAAAGTTTTCTTTAATATTAAAGTTTAGATAGTTTCTTCGCAAAAATCCGCCTAAAGTAGTTCTACGCCAGTTACACGGTTGTGTCTGGAATACGACCTTTCTGATTTTTTCCGTTCTTGTGCATTTTCCAGAGTACAAGTGGTGTATGGTTGATTACCACCGGTGTAGTTTCGTTATGTGTGGCATAGATATATGGCGCAGAATTGAATGGTCCGGCACAAAAAATGAAAAGTTTCATTAATTGTTAAATGAAGTAGGGGAACTGTGGGTAAAATGAACAGGGGAGGTAAAATGAACAGGCAGCCAAATTCCCAGTAAACCGATTAAAATCTGTTCCGGAACAATAGGTATCTTCTCCTAGAAGTATTTCAAGCTGTTTGAGACAATATGTGGTGATCATAAGCTTTCCAATGTGAAAAAAATGGAAAAAGTAAAAAAATATTTGCAGAAATCTGACGCCGATGGTAATTTCCACTATTAGTAAATAAGCTATTTTGGTGAAACAAATTAAATTTCGACTATTGGTATCATTCAGTGTTGTTTGCTTATCACTATCCTGCGGATCTGTCGAAAATTCCAAATATTTTTATCAACTGTTTGTTTATAATAAACACTTGAAAACAATTTGTGTTTTGGGGGTAAAATGAACACTTCACTATGGGGGCAAAATGAACAGTGTGTATCATGATGTTTTACTTTCCATTTATCAGCAGCTACGAAATAATTGCAATTCAAGCAACAAAAATGATCGAGTCTCTCGAAAAATGACGGAAAATGACCGAGTGCTGGAAAATCCTGCGAGCTAAAAGTCAACCATTGTATGAACGTGGCGAAGATACATTATGTTAACTTTGTGGAGTCCCATTTTAATTCCGATAGCCCTGTTGAATACCTTCGGCTTATGTAAAACAATGATAATGTAAAATAATGTTTAATTTATCCAAATTGCATGTTAACTTTAGTTTTCTATGACATGTTCATTTTGCCCTCACTGCATGTTCATTTTACCCACATGAAAAAAATCAGGCTCGAATGTGACGCTTTCGAAAAAAAGGATTTTTTCATGACAAATAGTCCTTTTTTAAACATCTTTATATATTGCTACGTGGAATATGAATCTAGCTTTCAATTCATATAGTGCGATCAGCATTTGTTTGGTTCCTGGAGGAAAAAATGGCAAAATTGCTAAGGGTGTTCATTTTCCCCCCAGTTCCCCTATATGGTTTGGTACGACCATAGGTGAATTGAATGGTTTGGTACGACTTTTGATAAGTAAAATTCACTAAAACCGTGGTGGAACGTGCAGCTTCGAAATCCGCAGCACGCGAAGTCCTCCTACTGAAGTTGCAATCCATCGATTGATCAAATGGACCCGGTCCCGATGAATTACCTAATCTCTTTGTAAAACATTGTGCTAATACTCTCGCTTCCTCTGTAAGTATACTGTTCAACCGTTCTGTCAGAGTGAGGCATACTCCAACTATTTGGAAATCCGCTTCAATAACACCGATTTATAAATCTGGTTCGTTCAACGAAGTAAAGCTACCGTGGGATCTCCATCCTTAGCAGTCTGTCGAAAGTCCTTGAAAGTAAGGTGCATGATTCGCTCTACCAATCTGTCAAGCTCATAACTTCTACAGAACAACAGGCCACTACAAACGTGCTAAGTTATGTATCGACTATTGTGGATAAAATAGCAAAACGACAACAAACCGAAGCTGTGTCTGTTGATTTTGCCAAGGCTTTTGACAAGATTCCACACACTCTGGCTCTGGTCGTAGCTCAACGGTGAAAGTTGGCACAGCGTGCTCTACTCCGTTGCACATTCAGTCCGGTGTTCCTCAAGGCAGTGTCTTGGACCTTTGCTGTTCGTTCTTTTCATCAACGATCTTTGTGTAAAATTGAAATCCCCGAAACTATTATTCGCTGCCGACCTCAAATTTTACAGTGTGATCACACTAACACTAATGGACTACTGTAGTCTCAGAACACTTTACTGCTCTACTTTACCGCTTCGAGTCCGAGTACGTTTCTTTGGGGCACATTGCTCAGTTCATCGAACCTTATCGCTTGGTATATGATACACAGCTCTCCGGGCCTTCCTCGAATCAATTTCGTGTTTTTCGGCCGATTTCTAAACTTTTGTTGCAGTATAACAAAGGTAAAAATGTGCTGACGTATTCTGAACGGGGTGTCCTTCATATTAGCGGGGGTTCACAATAGCTCCTTGCCGTTCACCAAAACATACTTGACCTGATTCTTCCTGCAATCCTTTCAAGTTTCAAATATCCGCATAACGCACAAAGAACCTGGACCTATTTTCTACTACCCCGTCAATAAGCTCTATATAGGATTAGTTTATAATGGCGCTAAATCTAGCTCCACTCCCATTTAATATAGGTAAAGTATCATGCAGGATATTCTAGAGTTTATTCTAATTTTAGTTACCGCAAACCCTCGGAAACGATTGTGCCCTTTGTCGCGTGTTGATTGCTTTGTTTTGCTCGAGGGCTTTACCTATTTACAATAGGCTCTGGCAGGTTGAAAATTTTATTGTTTCCCTTGTACCTTGGCTAGCTAGGTATATCTTGCAGCTAAATCGTTCGACCTCACATCAAGGTGCCAACTACCATTGTCGCCACCTGTCACTTTCGTCGTTTATCGAAAGCTCTCTGTTTGGTTTTATAGCGGTGATATATTTTCCCAGCGCGCCGCGGCATTGCACAGAAACGGCGTGGCGATTAGCGTGTTCAATCCTGATTTATGCTAATTCGGTATCGCGGTTTATGGGCTCTCCGGCTCACGCTTCGATGCATGGCATTTAGCGTGTGGGTTTTTTTCTTCCTCGTGGATCGTAGGTTGTTAAACAAGGATCTGATAATAGTCGTTTTCAGAATTATAGTCATCTGTATTTGATTCTGTGGTTATTTAGTTGTGGTTTCCCCAAATGAATAGTATAATGCTCAAAGTACCAAATAATCGCTCCTCTCAAAAGCATGAATGCGAATTGTACCGTGGTTTAGTTACGATGTCGGACCTAATCTTCTTTTTTCACTTTTCGAACCAATCGTACAATAATCCCCCGTTTAGTACACCTAAATGACGTTTGATTTTGGTATTGGAAGCAAAGGATTGGATCCCATTATTTCGTCGTACCAGCAGATAGCAGGTCTTAAGGGCCGTGACACCAAGAGCGACCAGAAACTTCCCCTCAAAATGACCTAATCATTACATAATACTCCTGCCGGCAAGTACTGGCAGCTGGTTTTGTGCGAACATGGCACGGCATAAATACTGTGGTGAAGCGACCGTCAACATTGCTTCTCGGTCGCTACTTCGAAATTCCACTCATTCTCTTCGCCTATTTTCGGCTGAAATTCTACCATCTTCGCTGTCGTCCGGTGGTGGTGCCGACAGGCTCCAGAACGTGACAAGAGCGCTTCATTAGATTACCATCCGCCAAGCACGGGGACAGGCACGAGGTTGCGTCAATCTAACGCTTCTGTTGTCACCGCTTTTGCTGCTGTTGGTCAGACCTAATATGTACCTACTACTGATGATGGATGATGCATTCTGTCCGGCTCGGAACAAGTGCTTTACGACCGGTGTGGAGAGACGGTCACCACGATAATGCTGATGACAAACAACCAGCGTCGTTCGGTTGACGGATGCTGTCCTTACTAAGTCGCAAAGCGCAAAGCGGAGGACGATCCAGGAAAAATGCGTTCGATGAAACTACCTGCGGTTGAGAGCATGGAACGATGTACCGACTTTAAAATTAATTATGGCTCAAATTATTAGGTTTGTCTTTTTTGTGCCACAATGGAACTACGAATAATTGCAGTGACATTTGCAGACAAAATGTCGTTTCCAACTCTAAGAGTGGACCTCTACGTTAAAAGATATCATAAAATGCGTTTTAGTTATAATTTGGTCGCTCTTTTTTATTCACTGCAGTGCCCCTAGTTGTCACATCGAGAAACTATTGACAGCGATCCAGATGGTTTGTTTATCCAGTAGCGAAAATTTCATCAAAATTGAGGGACACATTCAAAAGTTATCGACGATGGCGGGCGAAAGGCGGGAAAAAATTCTACATACTCCCGTTGACGTTGACCCGACGTGGTCAGGAGGAAAGATCGCAAAATTCCTGAAATTTCCAAAACCGACTGTAAATACCGTACTTAAACAACCGCAACCGCAGTGCTAGGTACCTCGAGTGCACGAAATGATTGGTATGACGGGGAATGCCGAGAAGCGATAGAGAGGAAAAAAGAGCTTGGGAAAACTATCTGAGCATATCCACGAGAGAAAATTCGGCCAAGTATCGATGAGCGAGGAATGAGTTGACCACGATCCTGAGAAGAGCTTGAACAACTATTCCGGGCTAATGATACCCGCAAGTTTTACGAGAAAGTGAACCAAACTCGCAAGGCCCACACACCAAATCCTGACATGTGTAAGGACGAGGGAGGGGATCTAATCACAAACGAGCGCGAGGTGGTCGACAGGTGGAAGCAGTTCTTCGATGAACACCTCAACGGCGATATAGCAGCAGGAGACGCAATGGAAGTTAACTTCGGAATACCTACAAACGACAACACCGTACCGGCTCCCGATCTTGAAGAGATCCGGCGAAAAATCGGTCTGCTGAAGAATAATAGAGCCGCCGGAAAGGACCGACTTACGGCAGAACTTTACAAAAATGTCCAAGAACCGCTAGTAACGGCACTTCACTGGCTGATTTCATTGATGTGGGAAGAAGAGAAACTACCGGAGGAGTCGAGTGGATGGAAGGTGTAGTCTGTCCCATCTACAAAAAGGGCGACCGACTAGACTGCTGTAACTACCGCGGCATTACGCTGGTCAACGCCGCCTACAAGGTGCTCTCCCACATTTGGTTGCGTCGTCTATCCTCAATAGCAACAGAATTCGTAGGGCAGTACCAGGCGGGCTTTATGGGGGCCCGTGCTACTACGGATCAAATTTTTACTCTACGACAAATCCACCAGAAATGTCGAGAGTACAACGTGCCCACGCATCATATTTCGTGGATTTCAGAGCAGCATACGATACCGTTGAACGCGAACAGCTATGGCAGATAATGCACGACTACGGTTTTCCGGACAAACTGACGCGGCTGATAAAAGCTACTCTGGAACGAGTGATGTGCTACGAGCGCGCTTCGGGGACACTCTCCAGTCCTTTCGAATCGCGCAGAGGGTTACGGCAAGAGGATGGACTGTCCTGTATTTTATTCAATATCGCTATTGAAGGTGTGATCCGGCGAGCGGGCAACGAAACGAGAGGAACGAGCTTCAGCAAGAGTAACCAACTCATAGCCTTCGCAGACGACCTCGAGATCATTACTGTAAACCTTGGGACGGCGGAGGCAATCTACACCAAACTAAAAACGGAGGCTAGAAGGATAGGGTTACAAATTAATGCGTCGAAAATCAAATATATGGTAGGAAGAGGCTCCCGAGAAAGTAACGTTAGCCTCCCACGGACAGTGACTATTGACGACGATGAACTGGAAGTGGTTGATGAGTTCGTATATTTGGGATCTCTAGTCACCGCTGACAATAATACGAGTAAGGAGATCCAACGACGCATTCAAGCTGGAAATCGAGCCTACTTTTCCCTCCGCAAGACGCTTCAGACGATCCAGGAGCATACGCCGCCGCACAAATCTGACGATGTACAAAACGCTAATAAGACCGGTAGTCCTCTACGGACTTGAAACAGTAACTTTGCTTACGGCAGACATACGTGCACTTGCTGGCTTTGAACGAAAGGTGTTGCGGACTATTTTTGGCGGAGTACAAACGGAAAGCGGAGAGTGGCGGAGGCGTATGAATCACGGGCTACAGGCGCTGCTTGGAGAAATTCCCATCGTAACCTGGCGAAAGGTGGGAGACTACGTTGGGCCGGCCACGTCGCAAGGATGCCGGACGACTGTGTAGTGAAATCCGTTCTCTTCAAGAACCCCACCGGCACCAGGAATAGAGGGGCTCAACGTGCTAGATGGCTCGACCAGGTTGAAGCTGACTTGCGTGTGTCGAGACGCGCAACGAATTGGTGACGAGTAGCCCAGGACCGAGTACAATGGAGAGGAATTCTTGATACGGCAAGAGCCACCCCGGCTCTCGGCTGAATAAGTAAGTAAGTAAGTAAGTAACTAAGCAATCAGTAACCAAACCAACCAACCAAAATTTAAAATTCAAAGTTCAAGAGTTAAGTGTCAAAATTCTGAACAAAAATCAAAAGCCAAAAGTTATTGGTTCAAGGAACAAGGCCAAAATGAAATGTTAAAAATCGAAACCCAAAAGTCGAAAATCAAAAATCAAAAGAAAAAAAACAGTCAATAGACGAAAGTTAAAAGTGGAAGGTCGAGAGTCAAAATTCTATTGTAAAACATCAAAAATCAAAAGATAAAAGTCGAAAGTTGAAAGTTAAAAGTCGAAAATCAAACTCAGAAGAAAAAAAAAATTAAAACAAAAGGCAAATGTTAATTGTCAAAATTCAAAAATCAAGAATGAAAAGTCGAAACTTAAAAGTTGTTAAGTCAGAACTCAACAATCAATGGATGAAAATCAAAAGTCAAGTCAAAAATCCAAAAAGACGAAAGCGAAAGTCGAAAGTTAAAGATAGAAAGTCGAAAGACAAAAGTGGAAAGTCAAAAGCTAAAAATCAAAAATCAACTGGCGAAAGCGAAAAGCGAATGTCAAAAATTGAAAATCGAAAGTCAAACTCAAAAGTCAAAATTCAAACATTAAAAGTTGAAAATTGAAGGTCAAAAGTCAAAAGCCATGAGTCATAAATCAAACGTCAAAAATTGAAAGTTTAAAGTTTTTGGTAAAAGTTAAAAAGTGTAAGAGATAAAGGTTCAATGGTAAAAGTTGAAAGTTAGTTAAAGTTAAACAAATCAACAAGTCAAAACTCAAAATTCGGAAATAAAATCTTAAGTTGAACCGAAAAAAGGTAAGCTTTTCATGCTGCTGCTTATGAGGTGCAAAATAATTTACTTCATTATGATTAGGTATCGATTATTTGTCCTCATAATCGATTCATGCTAACAATGACCTTTTCATATTACAGCACTCGTTAAAGCAGCAACATCCAGTCGAGTGACACGAACCTTTCCCAACTTTCGCAGCCTACCTTTTTGATCTTCCGAGTGCATGTTCCGGGTGAATAATTAATTTGAGCCCGAGTGTCGCAATTAATCGCAAGTCAACTCGAACCTTTCACTAGTACAGGCCAAGCTGAAATATATCAATTAATGAATTCCCTGACAAACAACTTTCTCCACTCGCTAGTGGCTGGGCTTAATATACGAGCAGTCAGACATTTGCGTGTCCACGTAGGAGACACGGGGCGGGCTGTAGGTTTCGTCTGAATGTCACGCGAAACGCAATTTCAGAACCTATAGCTACGTAGGTATCCTATTACAGCGGAGAGCCGTGCCAAATTGTGCTGCTTCCTGGAATTGCACACCCACGTGTGTGCGTGTGCGATGAGGATGGAGTTGTCAAGGGAATATTCCATTCTCATCCTTGTTCCAGTTTGGCGGTAAATTTCCACTGCGAAGTAGGTATCCTAACGATTTTTTTTTCGTTTCTACTAATTTTTTTAGGATTGCTGAAAAACTTTTTGTTTGATATATTGAATGAACGTACATTTGATTGATTGAAGACTAATGAAGCCATCGCTAGGGCATTCTGAGATAAAAATAACAATAATTTGGAAAATGTGGTGGCGTCTGATGATTCAAACCGATACCTGGCTGCTTTGAAATATTCTCCACATAGAGCTCTGCTTCGAGCTGTGGGCAAAAATCGGAAAAAAGTTTTCACTCCCAACTCCCTTCACACTGTCTGTTTCGTCATCGTGGGATACGAAACTGTGAAAGAAATGTGTACGTGACTCACACCAGCAGCAGCAGGAAGTGCTACGTAATAAAATTTTCCACATTCCGTGCGGAGGAAGAAGCTCATCATTTTATGAGCCACACCGAGAGGGTGGGGAAATTCCCAATTCATCACAACAAAATTGGTTGGAGATTTCCGTTTTTGTGTGCAGATATTCTACATTGATTGCTACCACCTCTCATCCCTAATCATAGTTGATAGCAATCTAAACATTTGTCTTCATGCGAACGTTTATACCTATTTGCCTTTCGGCTTTCGGTTCAAGCATGACTCATTCGGAAATTTTCCAGAAAATATGTGCGTGCGGCTGGTGTTTTCCCCGGCGGGAAAAATAGACACCGACTATACAGTTTAGCAAGCGGGAGAGTGTTTTGCTGACTCTCGTATTTTCGTAAGCCTGTGTGCTGACGACTGACTGCATTTTCATTTATGTTTTCTTATAACAATTATGCATCGATTTCGGTCATACTTCTAATTTGTATTTTGCTTTGTTCAATAAATTGACATGCCTCCAGTTTTTAGCTCACCAAAGGCCAACAATGAATGCACGTAAGGACAAATTTGAATAGCAGTAGTGCAAAGACAATTGATTTGATCACTAGGAAAAGTA
Organism: Sabethes cyaneus; assembly: GCF_943734655.1. Lineage (NCBI taxonomy): Eukaryota > Metazoa > Arthropoda > Insecta > Diptera > Culicidae > Sabethes > Sabethes cyaneus. The sequence continues at coordinate 47,877,369 of NC_071355.1, forward strand.
TATATAAACTCCTGAAACGTTGAAATTGATGGTATGCGATAGCTATAAATTACGATTGGATCTTGTAGGAGTACTCGCAAGTAATCTCCAAGCTGTCGTTCCTTCCCAAAAGGATAAAACACAGATGCTAAGGCGAGTGTTGACAGTGAGGATTTGAGAAGGCTTCGGAATACGACAGTTTCCCTACATTGAAGGTGACATGTCTTTTAGCAGAAACATTTTGTCTTCGTCTGTGGCAGGGCAGCAAGACAGACAGCGGAATTTCTTTCATCGAAAAGGTAGTTTCAATAGCACGGCTCACGTGCTTGGCTACTAATAGTAAACCATTAGTTGTCAGTCGACTGATTTCATCATGACACCGAGCTAATGCAACTTCCGTCGAAACTGTTTGCACCGCTGTTTTGGAAACCCAACGTAGCTGCACATTGCCAAGCTTAGCTTCAGTCGATTATGTTTTTTTATTGCCACAAAAAGTGGATTCAATTCACAACAAACGAAACTGGCGAGTTTGCTGATGAAATTGGGCAAATCCAACATGAAAAAAATCCCAACTTGTTATAATCCTCTACGCCGTCACGCCACTACTGACAGGCAACGACGTTAGAAGAGTCGTGTTTTTGTTCCAAAGTGAAGCTGAAACAGAAAAAATCGTGAGCGAAGAAAAAAAAACAACTCAACTGGCACCACAAACTAATAGCAGCAAACAGCGGTCACCCCAGTGCAGTACAATTTATGATCGCTTCAAACGAAAAAGTTGTCCGCGCGGACACAAACAAAGCGAAGGCAGCTTGAAAAGTGTCACCTATACCCACCTACCTACCTACCGACCGACGGACCAACAACCATCCTACCAAACAACCAATCCGTAGAGTAAACTCCAGGTCCACCAAGCGGACTCGCTTCACCGCCAACGAATGAGCGAGCAGGCGGATGGATGCCATGAAAGGGCTTATGCAAAAAAAAAGTTCCGTCTCCAGCAACGACTCGTCGTCGAGTGATGTCATTTATTCGAGAAAGTGGCCCGTGATGGAGGTGAAGTTCGGTGTGTAGTCACCGAACCGTCTACTTAAGCAGACTTTTTTTTCTCTCTCGAGCACTTTGCCGACTTGGACGACGTAAGTTGAATGGAAAACGTAAAGCTTTCAAAAGTGCCTTCAGAAGAATGCAAGGATTAGGTATTGTTAATTCCAATAGTAAAACTAGGTAAAAATAATTCCAAATTGGAAACTTCAACCAAAAAGTTTGCTGAATTTTGCCCTCTAACACGTTGAATCTGCAAAAATCAAAGCACTATGCGTTTCCATTACACCATAGCAATTTTATATCTTTAAAATTTTAACATCAAAAACAAAACAAAAAACATTTCTCCATGAGAACGAAAAGCAAACAAATATACATATTTTGTTTTTTCCTGAACAAAAGATTTCTGTTTTAAGCCGATATTTTTTGAAAAGCTTATTAAAATACCTTTCATTTGCTACCAAAATCATTTAAATCGGTTTAGTGGTTCAAAAGTTACAAATTAAAGTCATAGGTGGCAAAAACGATAATTTTTTGACCACACTAATTCGGAACTGTTATTTCCGACAGGGAAGGAAGCACAGTGTTGTTTCGGCACTATAAGATGGCAGTCCCATCTCAAGATTCGGTAGCTTGGCCCACCTTACTACAAACATTCAAGCTAATACGGATCGGAATATTAGGCATCAACCTAGGCGACGAAATAAAGACGACGAATGGATATTCGGTACTTGAAACTGCAGATCGTTAAGCTTGAACCCCGTAAACTTGGCATCGTAGGTCTGCAGGAAATCTGTTCACCAGCTAGTTGTTTCAATTTTCAGCAGGGTCGCCAGCAGTTCAGATTAAAAACTAACCCCATTAGTTTGCACGAGATATCGGTCAAATTAGCGTGGTCCACGGTACTCTCCCAGATCCTGTTGCGCCGGCTGTCATCGATAGCACAGGGTTTCGTAGATCAGGTGAGTCCGGATCATTATCAGGTGGGTTCCCGCAACTATGGAACAGATTTTTACCATCCGACAGATCTTGCAGAAATATCGGGAGTACAACGTTTCTATTGATTTGAAAGCAGCATACGATACAGTTGATCGAAACCAGTTATGACAGATATTGCACGAACATTGTTTTCCGGATAAACGGACGCTCAGAGCTATATTGAATCGAGCGATGTGTTTCATGCGCATTTCGGGGACACTTGAGTCCCTTCGAGACGGCAAGGGCTTATCCTGTATGCTGTTCAACATCGTTCTAGAGGAGGTGATCCTACGAGCGGGTATCGAAACGAGAGGCACGATTTTCACCAAGGGTAGCCAATTCCCTTGCTTTGCAGATGACTTTGATATCATAGCTAAGAACTAGCGATGGCGGAGGCAATCTACGCCAGACTAAAAGCGGAGTCTTGGAGGATTGAGCTAAAAATAAATACGTTGAAGACTAAACACATGAACAGTACGGTGCCGTTTTGGATATGACTCCTCCTGATCTTTCGAACGCTTCCAGCTCGTCTCAACTATCTCCTGGACGATCATTACCTGTAGGTCCTACGGGGCGCATTGAAGCTGACATTATAGAAACCTCCGAGTTTCGGCCCGCGTTTAGCAGTTGTACTGTTTTTCCTGCGAGCAGAACGGGATCTCCACGTGAAAGGAGTACTTTTTTGGAACTATCCACACACACCAGTGACACGGATGGCATAAGAGCGTACTATCAGAATGTGCGAGGTCTAAGGACTAAAGTAGACGACCTGTTCCTCGCATCTAATGACTGCAGCTATGATCTAATCATGTTAACTGAAACCGGATTAAATGGCTGCATCAATTCCCTTCAGCTGTTTGGATCCGCCTTCAACGTTTATCGATGTGATCGTAGCTTAAAGAATAGTCACAAAAGCTCTTTTGGTGGCGTATTGATTGCCGTTGCCCAAAAGTTTCCTAGTTCGATGGTCGATCTAAACCATGGAAGTTGTCTCGAACAAGTCTGCGTTTCTGCTGTTATCAGAGGCACGAAGTTTTTGCTTGTAGCAGTTTACATCCCTCCCGATAGAAGCAAGGTAGTCAGGTTCATAGACGAGCATATCCTCTCGATTCGTGGGCTACGCGAGAAAGAGGTTTCTGACCACAGATTTTTGATTTGCGGTGATTACAACCAACCGCAAATTTCCTGGTTTAATGGGGAGGATGGAGTACAATACGACAATTCCCTCATGCTTCCTGCTGCTAGTGCTGCTGTGGTTGATGGATTCGAATTCCTAAATTTAAAACAAGTAAGTCCACTGAGCAATTACCTTGGAAGAACACTCGACCTCGTGTACTGCGTTCCTGATCAAGAGATCTCAGTGGTTTGCGCAATATCTCCGCTGCTTCCCGTCGATCCTCACCATCCTTCACTGGACTTATTTTTGCCCATAGTGGTAGATCCCGTTGACGCTCCTGCTATCAATGTCGGAATGGGACCGCTAAATTATCGTCGTATAAACTTTGAGGCACTTGATGAATACCTTTCTTCTCTGGACTGGGCTGCATTATTGGGCGAGATGGACTTGGATGATATGACATTACAGTTTTGCAGTGCTGACTGCACTTGGCTGAACGGAAATGTACCTAGAGTTAAACCTCCGTTAAAACCTGCTTGGAGTAACAGTGAGCTGCGCAGATTGAAACGGCATCGTAACGCTAAACAGAGACTACTTCGTAAGCAATGAACGCCGCTAAATAAACGCGCTTTCAAAGATGCCAGTGACGCTTACCGTAGGTTGAATAGTTCTCTTTACAAATCCTATGTACTGCGGGTGCAATTTGGTTTGCGAAATAATCCTAAAAGCCTTTGGACATTCGTAAACTCCAAGAGGAAAAACTCTTTCATTCCTTCTAGTGTGATCCTGGATGGAATGGAATCCTCGACAATTACCGAATCTTGCAAATTGTTTGCCGATCATTTTTCTTCTGTGTTCGCGAGTAGCTGTACTACACAATCTGATGCTGAAATAGCTGCGTCGGATGTCCCTGATGGTGCAGTTGATCTGGATGTTTTTGACATCACTCCACATATGGTTATTGCTGGTGCCAAGAAATTGAAGAGCTCCTACTCACCTGGTCCAGATGGTATTCCAGCTATTATTCTCTGTCGCTGCGCTACTGCTATTGCCCTGCCCTTCAGTCGGATTTTTAACAAATCGTTTGATCAGCGGAAGTTTCCTACGCTGTGGAAACAGTCTTATATGTTTCCCGTATTCAAGAAGGGAGGAAAGCGAGATGTAAGGAACTACAGAGGCATTACAAGTCTTTCTGCTGGATCAAAGCTTTTTGAAATCATCGTCAGTAGTGTAATCCTGAACAGCACCAGAAACTATATATCAGTTGACCAGCATGGCTTTATACCGGGTCGTTCTGTGTCGACTAACTTGATCGAATTCACCAGTACCTGCATCTCACAAATGGAAGCCGGAACGCAAATCGATGTTGTGTACACAGATATCAAGGCAGCGTTCGACACAGTAGATCATCAAATACTCTTGCACAAGCTCTCTAAACTGGGTGTTTCTGATAGACTGACTTCGTGGTTGAGCTCATATCTTACAGACCGTACTTTACGTGTCAAGCTGAATTCGACAGTTTCACGTGAATTTTGTAATACTTCTGGTGTCCCACAAGGTAGTAACTTGGGGCCTTTGTTTTTCGCCTTGTACTTTAACGATATTGCTGTTCTGCTGGGTTCCGGATGCGTACTGGTATATGCCGATGACCTAAAGATCTATCTAGTTGTGAAATCTGCTGACGATTGCCGCCGATTCCAAACACTGATGGACATCTTCGCTGATTGGTGTGACAGAAACAAGCTAATAATAAGCATTGCCAAATGTGTTGCAATATCATTTCATCGTTGTAATGTGCCTATCTCATTTGACTATCAGATAAACGGAGTTGTTCTAGAACGCGTCGATCAGATTAATGATCTTGGAGTTCTGTTGGATAGCAAGCTTACGCTCAACCAACAATATGCTGCTGTCATCTCAAGAGCTTCGCAGCAACTGGGATTCATCACAGAAATCGCTCGTGACTTTAAAGATCCGCATTGCTTGAAAGCATTGTACTGCGCATTAGTACGACCAATACTTGAAAACGCCTGTATCATTTGGAATCCCCATAACTTGTGCTGGATAGCTAGAATAGAACGTGTGCAACGAAGATTTGTCCGTATCGCTCTAAGACATTTGCCGTGGCGTCTACCTAATAATCTTCCCCGCTACGAAGACTGTTGCCAGCTTTTAGACTTGGACACGCTAGAGAGTCGCCGGAAGAATCAACAAGCGACTTTTGTAGCCAAACTTCTCAATAATGAGCTTGATGCCCCGGTTTTACTGTCTCAAATTGATTTTTGAGCTTCACGTAGACAGCTTCGTTCATCGAGTCTGCTAACAACTAGATTCCATCGGACCACGTACGGATTTTATGAACCATTGACGTCATGCACTCGCATCTTCACGCTAGTCGAAGACTTATTTGACTTCGGAAATGTTATCTCACGCGCTTTCAGTAGAAGAATAACAAGGTCCAGGATGCTGCATTAGTCTTAGTTTTAGATTTAATTTTCATGTAGATAATATCAATTGTCAGATGATTCGAGCAATATACAATATACAATATACATGAAAGAAAGAGGCTCAAAGGTTTGTAGACGGTAACCGTTGATGGCGACGAACTAAAAGCAATAGCTGACCAGGGACAACAACACTAGTAAGGAGATCTAGCGGTGCGTTCAAGTGGGACATCGGACCTACTGTTCCCTTCGTAAAACGCAACGATCGAGAAGCATATGCCGCCGCACGAACCTGGCTATGTACGTGAAAGACATATGCTCCCTTGCCGGGCTCGAGCGGACGGTACTGCGGACCATATTTGGCGGGGTACAAACTGAAAGCGGAGAGTGGCGGAGACATATGAATCACGAACTATAGGCACTTCTTGAAAAGATTCCTATCGTACATCTGGCGAAAGTTAGTGGGCTACGATAGGCCGGATACGTCACTAGGATGCCGGAAGACAGTGTGACGAAGACAGTTCTCTTCAACAACCCCACCAGCATATTCTGATAGCCTAATTGATAAAATATTCGAGTAGATACCTTAACTCTTGCTGTTGGACGTTTTTGAGATCACCATGAAGTATGAAAATTGTGATTTAAAGATGATGATTTCTCTGAAGTGATGAAGTTACAATCTATTTGTGACTGAAAAAGCGCAAGAGGCGAAGCTTGTGTGTTCAGCTGTGTATGAAATATTTCAAAGTGACGCGTATGCTTTGCATGGTAAGCTCTCGTACTAAAGGTTGTCCCACATCAAATTGCACCACAGAAGAAACGCTGCAAAACATTACTTATTGAGTATTTTCTCCTGAAAATTTGGGTAGAAGTAGTTAAGAGTGTTTAGAGTGTATTGTACACTATATTTTTATCTCTGTCAGTTTTTCGAAAATTGGAAAAAATGGCGTCATCCGAAAAGGAACGTCGTGAATTCATTTTGCGCAAGCACCTGAAAAATCCGTAGCTATCTTATCAGGACATCGAAAAATAACTCGGAATCGTGCACTCAACTGTGAGTCGTGTGGTTCAACATTACTACGAAACTCTGAGCATCGAATGGATGGAGAATTGTGGTCAGAATGGATGTTCTACTCTGGAAGTGCTCCAGGATCACAAGAGTGTCGTGGAAGCGTTTCAGGAGATTCCCAATGCTTTGGTCAGGGATGTGGCCAAAAAGTTAAAACTGTCCAGGTCTTTCGTTCAGAAAGCCAAGGAACGGGAGGGACTGCAGTGATGAACGGCAAAATACGGTGGGAAAGTCACGGGCCCGGAAACTGTACACCCACATGCTGTCGAAGCCTCATTGTCTCATCATGGATAATGAGGTTTACGTCACGGCTGACTTCCAGTAGCTTCCGGGGTTACTGTTCTTGACCGCCCAACACGAGTTTGATGTTCCGGAGGAAATAAGGAAGCAGAAACTTTCGAAGTTTGCCAAGAAATACATGATTTGGCAAACGATCTGCTTATGTGGCAAACGGAGTGCGCCGTTCGTGAATACCGGGACTGTAAACGGGCAGATCTATCTCAAGGAGTGTCTATAGAAGCGTCTGTTTCCTCTGTTGAAGCTATACGAGGGCCCTACGGGCTTCTGGCCGGAGCTACAGCCACTATTCAAAAGAATGGTACGAAGCCAACGGGGTCACTTTCGTACTCAAGGACATGAATCCCTACCCCCAACGCATAGAAACTAAGGCCCATCGAAAAATACTGGGCTGATATGAAGCAGGCAGTACGGAAACGGTACGACGAATTTAAGAAATAAAGTCAGTTGCGTAATAATCGCATTTAAAAAATTAAAAAAATAAAATTTCGCGACATGAACGCAATAAATAAAAACAATGTTTACCAACTATTTATTGGTTCAGGTGTCAAAGGTTATATTGCAATTAGCGATAAACACAAAAGAAACTGAGATGCATGAGAGAGTAAGGTTGTTGTGTTCAGTAAATTTATTGTTGCCCAAAACTCAGCTGTTACGCAAATGTACAATATACGTTACGAAGTAACGCCATCTGTTGTATTCAACAGGGAAACATTGATAGTTTCAGGCATAGTCTCACGCATGGCGCATAATGAAACACTTGCGCCAACTTCTGTTATTTATTATCAGAAACTAGAGGCGGTGTCCTATTCAGCGACAGAATATTTTGCGCATCTATACATATAAAAATAAATTTCTGTCTGTATATGCCCTATAGACTCGGAAACTACTGAATCGATCGGCGTGAAAATTTGTATGCAGGGCTTTTTAGAAAGGTTCTTATGATGGTTTGAGACTCCCATGCAAAATAAACACAAATTTCTGCATAACACAAGAACTACACTCAAGTCTTCTTTACACGGTGTGTTTTTTTCGATTACACAAGAAAGGTGCAACTGAGGGACCAATTACAAACTACGTGACGAATGTCGGGCCTCTCCCAAATGTACTGAGCAATAAATGAATGGTCCTTAAGGTGCCCCGTTCTTAACAATCGAAAAGACAAACCATGCAAAAAAAGTACTTGAGTGTAATCCAGCAAAATGAATCAAATTTGGCATGTGGGGGTTTTTGGAGGCAGGATTTTTTCTATGCTGGTTTGAGACCCCTTCCCCTCTAAGAGGGGGACTCCCATACAAATGATACACAAATTTCTGCATAACTTGAGAACTAATCAAGAAAATAAAAACAAATTTGACATGTGAGGGTTTTTGGAGGCAGGATTCTTCCATAAAACATCAGTCAATAACAATAACAACCAAAAACTACGTATAGTAACATTAGATGATTCAGGGTGAGACGGCCACAGGCCGCGACTTTTGCCGGTGACCCGCCATCGGAAGCACTGACTACTGCGGGGGGTAGCTCCCCCCACCAAAATCGCCTCTGTCAAGGTTCGACTTGTCATTGTGGTTAACCGGTCAGTTAGCTTCGAGGTACGATCTACAACTGGCGTCGTAAATTCGAATCTCGACTGGTTCTGACTGCTAGATAGAGTCAGTAGGATCGTAGCACTAGCCCCGTAATTGTCCTGTACTCTAACAGCCGGTTGCAAAGTCTGTCGATTAAAAAAGGTCAAGTCTTAGGTAGACATTTAAGTTCAAGGTTTTGCCATTTTTGTCATTGTGGTTAAAAACATCGGCGTTAAAACTAAAACATTTTGCAAGTTTTTCTTGGTAGTTAGTTATTAGCTGCCTCCATTGAATCCAAAACGAAAGGGACCGCATGGTTGCTCTTCGGCTTATAGTATTGAGTACTCAAGAAATCTGAAAGAAGCACCTAAGATTGATGATTGAAAATCCATCTTAGTTTGCTTTTATGAGCAATATCAGCAATAAAAGCGATATATCTTAATTTTTTCTAGTTAATTAGGCCATTACAAATATTTTTTAAAGTTTTTGTCCTTCCGGTGTTCGGCCACTGAAGGGGGGGGGGGCGAAAAAAAACAAAGTTAATGTTTTAATCGAGCAAAAAAAACATGGATTTTAAGAATTTTATTTGAGGTTTAAACGTGAAAACCGAATCTATTCTTGCTAATAATATATACGTTATTATTTTCTATGCAAAAATATACGAAAAAGACAAAAACGAAGGAAAATTTTTTTGGACGATTTTCGGAAATTCCATTGTTCGAATTTCTATTTTTGTTTCGTGCTAGAAGCGTTAATTAAACTGGGAGACTCATTTTTCGAGTTTTTCAGACTGTTGAGCCCACAGACAATTGATTTTATAAAAAGAAATTTGACTCATATCCTACAAATTATTTTTTTACCCCCCGATTTTTCAAGCCAATTTTCAAGGGGGGGTGACAAAAACTTTAAATATGATTTGCAATGGCCTTATAGTCAATTAAACAGCTTGGGTAGAATTTCGCGGAGTTGGGATTTAAGCCCGGGCCCTCGGCATGAGTGGCGTAAATGCCAATCACTCCACCGGGATTGACTCTGAATTTTTACTACTAGTATGACTAGTAGTCTTTTTAAAATCTCAGATAAGCTTGGAATTATAATTTAATCTTTATAAGTAGCAGTCGTGCACTCGAAATTTTATCTACGAGGTTGATCAAGGTTACATTACTTACACCATGTACGTCAGTTCTAATTGAAAATCAATTTCAATATTGTTTCACTATAATCATACTCATCGAATATTATACCGTGCGATCCTTTCTTATTACCCCGAATTTAAATTGGTGGACGGCAATTATTTTAAGAAGATTATTGACTATTAAAGTGAAATCGCCGAGAAAGCTGAAGGCCATTCCGCGGATATCGATCCACCAAAAACGTTTCGAAGATTAAAAAGAAAAAAAATCGGCAAATTTGTATCGCTATCGATGGTGATTATAGATGGAAGGGGATAAAATAAATTTTGAAAGGGATGTTTGCTTACATTTGCACAATCCGGTTTAAAATTCAAAACGAAAGGTAGAATCGGTAGAATCCAACATAAATATTGACAAGATGTGTGTGTGTGCGTTTGAATTTTGCTCCAACACCCGCAATTAGCTGCCTAATTGGCTGAGTAAGTGTTAGATTAGAATTGATTAGATTGCTGCTGTAAACGAGCATTCGAAAATTATAATTTGGTTTGAAAATAAATTCACTCAAGTAGGTATCATTACGGTGGAAGCTTTAATTGGATTTGAAAATAATGCAGTTGTGAAGAATTATAATTTAGAATACAGTATTGCATAGAACTTTGGACATTTTAAGTTATAAAATTGCATTTAACCTGAAACACCTTTATCGAATATCATCACTTACCTGGGCTGTCGTGTGGAACCGGTGCACAGAACGCGCTGGAACTGCCGGACGACGACGTCGGCGGGGGATAGAAGGATCGCGGTGGACCCAGCCCCAGCGGTGAATCGCACGTCGACGGTTGACCGAAGAGTGGCGGTGTCGATAGATCTGCGAAGCGGAAAATTTCCCACTCAATAATGTTGTTGCCTCCGGGAGTTAAATTAATACAGTCATCCGTCATACACCGCCGTTCGATGAGCGCGGCGGCGGCCGGTGCAATCATGTTCGCGCTGCCAGTGTACAGGCTAGGCTGATGCCAGGCAAGCTTTTCGGCAATGCTTTTCAACCGTTTTGAAATCCGGTTTCGTTTAGTGACATTTTCGACAGCAATGACACCGCAGAAGGCAGCGGATGTGTACTACAAGCGGTTGAAATTTTGTTTTAATTAATTGCCCTGACGTGGAATGTTATCAACTGCGGCGGAAATTTACTTTCTGGCAGGTACAGTGCCGGAGAGAGCAAAGAGGAAGCCGAACATGGATCGGTGTTCAAGCTTTTTGCCATTAGCGGAAGTAAATTGCATTGGAATCGTTTCCCTTCCGTTTGCCAACAGCACACCGGTAGCAACGGGTCACGTCGCAACACTGTTGGCAGTTCGGAATCCAGAATGAAATAAATGGAAAATCTGAACTTCCACCCGAGCTGGTGTGGGTGAGTGGCTCCGAATGGAGCCAGTCAGTGGGAGGCTTGAATCGATATTGGATTATGAACGAATTATTGTTTTTGAGTTGTTGAAAAAGAATTGCTGATACAAATTGAAGGCCGGCATTCCATTGAACGGTGGGTATGTTTCAATTATCGAAAAGTATAATCATATGTTTCGTTTGTATGAAATGGATTTACGGCTTTGTTCTGGGAAACAGTGAATGAAATTGTTTGTCTGTCAATTGTAATTAATTGGTTGTTTTTGATGGGAAAATCGAAACTTTCTGTCAAATTGGTATATGTTGTTGAAAAATGAGATGATAAGAGCTCAGCACTCGTACTTACTTTGATCGTTGGGTGGTCGCATGCTGGACAGGGCTGACAGTGGTGTGTAGGAACGGGGCGGTCCTTCGCCTGGACGCACCAACCGCTCTTCGGTTACACTTTGCTGCACGCGATATTGCATTTTACAATAAGCTTCTTGATTGGCTCCGAGGGACGAGTTTACGTACACACCGGTAATGGTGACCTCGGTGTCCTGTGCGATGACAACATTACTGGACATTGGCCGTGGCTGGGAGGATGAATAAAGTGAACATAATTGAGAATGTTTGTTCTCTTCGTCGTCCGTGATAGTTTGACTTACCTCTTCAATTTCGCGCTTAACTTCCAACTCGTCTCTTTTTTCGCGCAATAGTTCCGTTTTAACGGTGATAGTCTTTTCTCTTTCTTTCGGTATTTCTTTTTCCTCTTCCTTTTCTTGTTCTTTATTCACTTCCTTCGATTTGTCAAAATCAGTGCTTTCGACTACTTTCTCTGCTTCCGCAGGTTTTTCCTCAATTTTGGATTCTTTTGTTTCCTTTTTATCCTCTGCTTTAGAAGCATCTTTTTCTTTGGCTTCTTTCTGTTCTTTTGCTTTTTTGGATTTAGGCTTGTGAGCAGGATTATCCGAATCGGAATCAGTGTTTCGATAGAGAATCCTTTGCACTTCGTAGGTTGCCGCCAGCATGGCCGTTGCGTTCAGACTGGCCATTCGCTTTTTGGCCAAAACTTCCACCACTTCCTTCTTTTCCTTGGGCTTCCGTTTACGCTTCTTAGCATCGGCTGATTTCGATTTGGAAACCGTCTGTTTCTCAGAACCAGACGAGGACGAACAGGATTCCTCTGCCTGTTTGTCACTATCCGACATAAGGGCTTTAACTTCGCGTTTAATTTTCTTGGCTGGCGGTTTCGGTCGATCGGGTTTTTCTGCCTTTTCTGGTTTTTCACATTTCGGTTTGGGTTTTGGTTTTTTGACTATTTTGCGTTTGATTTTACGCTTTTTAACGGGATCTGTATCTTTACCCTGTGGAACGAATTCAGAACGTTTAGAAAGATAACCTGTAATCAGTCTTGTATTGATCTTACCTGAGCGTAGGTTTCATCGGAGTCCGGCAGAAGGTCATCCTCCGATTCCATACTGGAGGCGTTCGGATCCCAGTGTTTTCCGGCTCCGCGAAGCCCCGGAACGCAGCGCAGGGTTCTGGAATTAAATGAGACGGACAAATGGGTTAAAATCATCAACATCAAAAAGCCTTCAAAAAGTTGTATAATCTTGATTAGTTCATTTAGTTTTTTTATTAATATTAAAACTATTTCTATTTATGTAATTTTGTTTACATAGCACTTGGATAATGAAATTCTATTGAACTTCCAACATTCATCCCCGATGCTCTTAATAGGCTATTGATTTCCACGCTTTTTCGCGTTAATTTCTAAACAAACTTTTTAATTAAAATTCGAAAGAGTACACGTAATCATACAATCATTAATTTATCCACTTCTTTTCAGCAATGGAATACATTTTTTAGAGTAAAATTAATACAAACTTTTTATATTCACGGACCTAATACACATTGATTGTGATAACTTTTTTCTTCTAATTACTAATTACCTACTTTTTTGCCTTCTTACACTGCGAGTTGTACTGTCATTATCTACTTTGCCGGTATTTATTGTCCTACATAGGTTCGTTCTAAAGCAAATTGGAAATTATCTAAGCGCTGTAGGTCTTTAAAGGCCACATAGTTCTGTGGTAATAAAATAAACACTAATTTGCTACAACCCGGAACAGATGACTTTTGTTTCCACCGCAGATTGCCATTTTACGATCCATTTATTTATATTTATGTGTAACACTCTAAAGTCGTAAAATTTAAGATACAAGTAAATGTTCAATTTGATGCTCATTAATTGACATTAATCGACATCACTTCCGATCGGTGGAAGTACCGGCGTACTGGGCGTACTGTAGTGTCAGTGTGACTAGGTGAATTAAACAATTTCCTGCCAAAGGGCCTTTGATTGCTCATTGAAATCATTTAGATTTATATTTTTATCAATATAATTAGTGTGAACGGTTGGATAATACATATAAAATAGAAAGCGGATCGGCTCCTCCTATCCAACAGCTTCTTTCTCTGCCTTCTCGTGGGTCCAACCGCTATACGAATAACTCCGGCAACAAAGGTCGTACTTCGACAGGGAAGGAGGCACTCATGTGAATGCTGAGTAACTTTGCTAGTCATGAGCGTCTGTCTCCATGGCAAAAATGGCGACTGGCGTGCCCAGACAAAAATAAAATGACTTTACAAAGGCGTATTAGGGTCTTTAGAAAACGGATGGCGGAAATTTACATTGGACATAAATATTATGTGACATCATATTAAAATTGGGACTTGAATTTGATTTGAACTTGAACTTACAGTTTTATTTGAAATTGAGCTCAAAATTCAGCTAGAAATTGGACATGAATTTGGACTTCAAAAAGAACTTTAAACTTTTCCTTTTTTTCCTTTTTTTCGGGTTATCAAACTGGTCGCTTAATAGCGTATAAAACTCTGCGCTGGGCCCTTTTGTGATGTCAACAAAGTGTCAGGGAGACCTCAAACATCAGTTCTACCTGAAGAGACAGGCAATGTCGCCCACTAAAACACACGTAGAGCCCCAAGCATAGCCGTTACGCCTATACCCGCAGGAGGAGGCGTTCCGGCCCTGCGCGGACTCCACGAACTGACTCTAAGATCTCTCTGCCAAAGGCCGGAATGTCATATTTTAAATATAATGATGATGATGACGAAGATGATGATAATGATGATGATGAGAAGAAAAATAATAGATCGAATTTGTAAATGTGCTATGGACTTTTTGTACCACTCGAGTTGCAATATGTGGTATAATGAAGAAGTGGAGGATTCGTCAGCCCCGCCTGACACCGGTCTTCAACCGCGCGCCCGCTTTCAATTTTCCAACACAAACAACCACAAATGAACCAATAGGTAAGACAAATTTCGGAGCATTAGTGGTTATCAACTTATCAGGGAAAATTTAATCTTTCATCCCCTTAGCATTCATGCACTGTCCCACGATACAAAGTAAATTGAGCGTAGCACAAGCTGGACGTTCGCGATAGTCGACAGAAGCTTCAAAATATAGAGGCTCGCCCGCCTTCCAACCCTCGAGACCAAAGAGCTAGTGCTGTAAAGCTCTGGGCTTAAACGTCTCTCTAAGACTCGACCCCTTCCCATCGACAGACCCCGCGGGCGGCCATCAGAGCACAGGATAGCCACGGGGCCAGTGCAAAAATCCTACTCTATCTAGCAGCACCGCCGAAACTCGAACACGCGACACGAATTGACCTAATTTTCCCATCTGCTACCTAAGAGGTGCTATTACCCGTAATCATTACAGAGTGGTCCTTCGGCATCCAACCGGATCTGGTATCCCGCTTACATCCCCTTACTAACCCTAAGCCCCCGACCGTCTTAATCAATCCGACATTTTTCGGAGATATTTGTGACAGTTGTGATAAATAGGGATGAATCCCAGAAAACTTCATCTATTGTCAGAGATCCCCATACTGGCCTTATTCTTAAACGGAATAAAAGCACTTTCTGAACAACGCAACAATCACATTTGGTAAATTTTTACCCCGAGTCCCACTTGAAATCACAAAAGTATTTTGATATATACCCACATTCAGAAGTAAACGTGACCGCTGTTCATTTACTGATTAGTTAAAAAGCCCTACACCACGACAAGGTTCAGTTTTATCGTAGGGAATTTGGACTTCAAAAAGAACTTTAAACTAGACATAAAATAAGACTTAAGATGAGACATGGGATTGAACTAGAAATAAGACTTAAGATTGAACTGAAATCAGAACACAGAATCGGAATTAAACTTGAACTTGAATTGTCGAAAGCGAGAAACACAAAAGTCAGAAAAGTTTAGCTACTCTCACACTGATTGAACAAAACTGGTGAAATTTAGGAAACACTAGAGGCCCGAATATTAGTTGAAGATCGAAACTCAAAAGTTAAAAATAAAAAATCACAAGCAAACAGTCAACAGCTACAGGTTAAAATATTTAAACTATTTAAATTCAAAAACCAAATATCCAAAGTTGAAAGTCAAAAGCTTAAATTCGGAAGTCAAAACTAAAACAACGAATGTTAGAAACCAAGCCAAATACCACAAACAAAAATGCAAAATTCGATGGACAAAAATCAAAAGTCAAAGAGTCAAAGGCCGTAAACCAAAATTAAAAAGACAAAGTTAAAAGTTAATAGTCAGAGACAAAGTTTGAAAGCCAAAAGTCGAAAATCTAAAAATAAAAGTCAACCCTAGTAATAATTCTAATGCCGCTTTGAGAGAATTTTTAAATAAAATTTTATAAAGCTTTTTTCTGGTTTTAACCATTACCTCCGGGTTTAACATAGTAGGGTAAACAACGTATTTTGGACCCCCTCAGCAGCTGTACATAATTTGGATACTTACAGCAAAATCAAATGCAAGTGTCCAAATTATGTACAGCTGCTGATGGGGTCCAAAATAGGTTGGTTACCTAGCTAGGTAGGTTGTCCTAGCTTCGGCTGGACATATACTAAAATTGGAACGATACAGAGAAGATTAGCATGGCCCCTGCGCAAGGATGACACGCAAAATCGTGAAGCGTTCCACATTTTTTTTTAATGGCTCTGTCACCATCGCATTGGTCCAGGAGCCATATTTTCGCAAGGGGTACTTTCATTCGACGGATATTGGAAACCAGAACTTTGCTGTTTTCAGCAAAACTGGTATGACAAATCCTCGTTTGATGCCCAGGGCATGCATATTGTTGCATAGGTCAATTAGTGCATGCCTTATCTCTGAGTTGACTACTCGAGATATTTGTGCAGTCACAGTAGAACTCGTCGTGGATGATGTCCATAGGCGCTATGTCTACTGTTCTGCATACTTACCACACGATGAACCGTCTCCCAGCGACGATTTCAGAAATGTGGTGAGATACTGCCAATCTAGTGGGCTTCCGCTCATTGTAGGCAGTGATGCCAATGCCCATCACATCATTTGGGGCAGCTCGGATATCAATCTAAGAGGCTCTGATTTGATGGAATATTTGAGTGGTACCAACCTTGGAATACTCAACATTGGCAATTGTCCAACTTTCATACGAGCTGGTAGAGAGGAAGTGTTAGATATAACACTCTGCTCTAACAGGATCAGTCATGAGTTGGCACAATGGCATGTTTCAAATGAGACACCAATATCTGATCATTGCTTTATATATTTTGATCATTTGGGTGTCTCCTTGAACGCTGCAACATTTCGCAATCCGAGATTTTCTGACTGGGAACTCTTTGAGGAGGAACTGGCGACGAAATTTCAAGGATTCGAACCGACGATTGAGTCATCGATCGACTTGGATGTGGCTGTAGATGTCACAACATCTTTTATTGCGGAAGCTTTTGAAGTAGCTTGCCCGCTAAAAACTATTAAAACGACTAGAGGAACACCATGGTGGAACTCTCATCTCGCGGAACTAAAGAAACGATGCAGGAGAGCCTGGAATAGACGTCGGAGGGATGGCGTGGAGCCTTTCAAGCAGGCCCGGAAAGCCTATGCAAAGGCTTTACGATCTTCAGCACGCACGAGCTGGCACAGGTTCTGTAGCAACGTTTCCAGTTTCGGCGAGGCAAGTCGACTTAATAAAATACTGTCAAAATCGAAAGATTATCAGGTTAATAACATTCGAAGTTCGAACGGTGAATACTGTTCGAATGACAATGAAATCCTGGAATGTCTCTTTTATAGTCACTTTCCGGGCTGTGTGGAACCTGAAGTTCGAAACGATCCAGAAATCGTTTTAGGTGGCTTAGACTCATGGGCTTTTGCTCGGAGACTTGTCACAACTGAAGCGATTGAGTGGGCCGTGAACAGCTTCTCTCCATACAAATCTCCTGGAACAGATGGAATATACCCTATTCTATTGCAAAAAGGATTCAAGTACTTCAAACACATTCTGAGAAGGATGTTTGTGTGTAGTATTGCTATTGGGTACATCCCAACTCAATGGCGTGAAATAACCATTAAGTTTATTCCTAAAGGTGGACGCGCGACATACGAGCAAGCCAAAAGTTTTAGACCAATCAGTCTAACGTCTTTCTTGCTTAAATCACTTGAGCGGATTGTTGATCACCACATCCGCGAAACAAGCTTAGTAGAAGTTCCTCTTCATTCAGCACAGCATGCTTATCAAAGTGGCAAGTCTACAACCACTTTATTACATGATGTGGTGGATAAAATTGAGGTTGCTTTTTCACAAAAGGAATCTTGCTTAGGAACTTTTTTGGATATTGAAGGCGCGTTTGATAACGTATCTTTCGCTTCCATTTTGGAGGCTGCTCGTTATCATAATGTGCCTTCAATAATCATAAAGTGGATAGAACAAATGCTTAGTAACCGATTGCTTTTTTCGTCCTTACGGCAAGCAAGCATTTGGAAGCAAAGTGTTTGTGGATGTCCACAAGGTGGCGTTCTCTCGCCTCTTTTATGGAACCTTGTGGCGGACGGCCTATTGAGGAAACTCAATGGTCTAGGCTATCCGTCATATGGTTTTGCGGATGACTATCTCATCCTAGTAGTTGGAAAGTGCATAAGCACATTATTTGACTTAATGCAGCAGGCACTACGTGTCGTAGAAACGTGGTGCCGAGAAACTGCACTTTCGGTAAATCCGAGCAAAACATCTATCGTCTTATTTTCAAGACGTAGAAATACCAATGGAGCTCGCGCTCTGCGCTTTTACGATTCGGATGTTGATGTTGTGAACGAAGTGAAGTACGTGGGGTTGATTCTCAACTCCAAGCTTGACTGGTCCACAAATATTGATTTCCGAATTAAAAAAGCGTGCATGGCCTTTGGGCAATGTAGACGAGCAATTGGCAACTCTTGGGGGCTTAAACCCAAATACATACACTGGTTATACACGGTCGTTGTCAGACCAATACTGGCGTATGGTTGTCTTGTATGGTGGCAGAGAGGGGAAGTTGTGACTGTCCAGACAAAGCTAAACCATCTTCAAAGGATGTGTTTAATGGCAATGTCTGGTGCATTTACTACAACTCCTACTGCCGCCCTAGAAGCTATTTTCAATATTAAACCTCTACACTTCCACCTGAAGCAAGAGGCACTAATATGTGCTTATCGACTACACGCGATTGACCTTTGGCAGTCTGTGGACGGTTCCACTGGTCATACTCGACTGTGGTCGCAAATTGTTGCTGAGGACAGGTTTGCCCTTGCTCCTAGCGATGTAACGCTCATGCGTACTTTCCCGTATAGGACTTTCTCAAGTGACTTTCCTCCTAGGGAGGATTGGATGTCAGGCTACATGGAAAGGAAAATTTCCGACTATGTGGTCTGTTATACCGATGGTTCCTTGTACGAAGGTCGCGCGGGTGCTGGTGTTTACTGCCGTGAGCTGGAATTGGAGGAATCCTATTCGTTGGGTAGTTACTGAACCGTTTTTTAAGCTGAAATCTTTGCAATTATGTGCGGAGCTCAGTTTGCACTTCAGAAAGAACTGATAGGCAAGATTATCTACTTCTGTTCTGACAGTCAAGCCGCTATAAAAGCCCTTTGTGCGGCTAATTCTAAATCTAAAACAGTCATCGCCTGCCACACCAATTAGAAGAACTAACCATTCTAAATGCCGTTCATTTGGTTTGGGTTCCTGGCCATTCTGGTATAACCGGAAATGAATGGGCTGATGAATTAGCAAGATCTGGAGCAGAAAAGTCGGTTTTCGGACCGGAACCTGCTTTACCAATTGCGGCATGTTGGATAAAACAAAAGATTCGATCTTGGTTTTCATCTGAACATGTACGTTATTGGGAAAATCTTGAAACTTGTCGTCAAACGAAAAGTTTCATTGTTAAGCCTTGGGAGAAGGTTGCGAAATTTCTTTTGCAACACTCAAAGGTAAATTGCAGTATTTTTGTCAGATCACTGACTGGTCACTACAGACTAAATTATCATTCAGCTCGCTGAATCGTTTCATTGTAATTTATGTGAATCCGACTACGGTACACCATATCACGTAATTTGCAACTGTCCTGCAGTAGCACAATTGCGTCATAGGATCTTTGGATCCTACGTCTTAAATGAATCGGATTTTAGGAAACTAAAATTACGAGACATTTTGATGTTCCTTAACGAAAGCGGTATTGAGCTATAAGCTCTTATTTATCATGAGTATACCTCCCAGGGGGTGTACTTTTGATAAGTTAACTACCAAGGATTGCAGTATCCCCTCGGGGGTACAAAAATCTCTCGGTATATATATGTTTGTGTTTGTCCAAATTCCTCATCCACCCCTTCCTATTCCTCCTGTTTTCCTTCCCGTCCTCATCAGGTAAATGATGACACGGGCAAGATGGGCAAGGCACAAATCTTCCACATGATTGTGAGGAACGTGCTGCTCGAGCCAAAGATGCTGATACCTGATACCTGCTGAACCAACGTATTTTGGACCCCCTCAGTAGCTGTACATAGTTTGGATACTTACAGCAAAATCAAATGCAAGTGTCCAAATTATGTACAGCTGCTGATGGGGTCCAAAATAGGTTGGTTACCCTATTGCGCAGTACCTTGGTGATACAAGTAAAAAACTATTTATAACGGGTGGCAACTAAAATTTTGGAATTTTTTTCTCAAGCTGTCAAAAAAAGACAAAGATAGGGTAACGACCCCAGAATTCGCCCCTTTTATCAGGTTTTTATGCTGTAAAATGAATAAATCGCCATATTATTATAAAATCAGCCCTGAACTCAGACAAGTAGGACTATATATTAATATTCTATCTATTTTGGCTATTAGGAATCGAGAAAATTGAAATTTGATTGCAAAAAAGCCAATTTTGTGCAGGAACCTCTAGTACCACATTTCGCCCATAGCGATCCAAAATTCGTCCCCCATGTGACCCAGATTTCGCCCACTTGTTATTTGTTGCAAATTTCCCAAATAACCTCAATTATTTTGTTAGAATTGTTGTTACTATTATTTAACTTTAAGATTATGTCTATCCAGTGCTTAATATGGCAATCAATTTGTATCAGGAATTCGTTAAATGTTAATCTAAATTGAAATAAACTGATCATCATCACCTCCTGATACCTGATTCAGTAAAACTAAAAAACACAGAGAAGGTGGGTTTTTACTAAATGTTTATTTTCATTGCAGTAAAATAAGGCTTTTGACACTCGTCAAAGATATTTAAAATGAATAGTGCTTTTTCTGGTCCTTTGTTGAATTCATTTTCACTATTGATATGTGGGCGAATAAATACAATTCAGTGCCTACAGAATGGTACAATGTTTATTTTAATAGTTTAAATAAACTTAATGATTAGGGTAATTGATCTTGAATGGACCTATTTAGCGCTTTTTAACACCACCACTCGCACTCCTGCTCAATTTACTCGTCATTTATAAATAATATGTGGTGATGTTACTATTTGTTGGAAAGTGCCACCTTTTTTCTACATTATCAGTACTTTAAAAATGTATAATTGATGAAACTTTTATTAAATATATCGTTTTTTGCCAAAGCCTTTTTTTGATCTTGAATGGACCCAACATGATCTTGAATTGGACCTATTTTTGATTTTGAAATGGACCTAAATTAGGATTGTCATAGTTTCTTCCATGTAAATGAACAAAATAATAACAAAGAATTTTTTTTTAATAGTACAACTATACTATTGTTATTTATTAATAGGACACAAGATTGAACAGCTTTTACCTTTCTTATACTCTGTTAGAAAGGTATGAAAGTCGGTTGAAAAATTTGAAATCAGTCACAGTCACCGAGGGTCTTGTTTTTATGTCAGCCCAACAATTGAACAATGTTTCAGTGACTTGATATGCGTTGTGTATGTATCTGTGTGTGACATTTGCATATTGGGAATTTATTAGTACCTGTTTTTCAGATAAACGATTTCCACGTCATAAAAAAATTATGTCGCCTATTAGTTTCAAAAATTTAAACCATTCATTAAAAATATGTAATATAACTTGTATTAAACGTAGTTTATCAAGTACAGTGGGGTTCGAGTTTTTATTTAGTGACTACATATTTCGAAAGGTCAGACTTTTACTGACGTAGGACTACGTCTTACTGCAAAGCATCTAAAGGTTTGCGACAGCCCCTGTCGAACATTTTGAATATAAAATCGTTGCAATCGTGAAAAATTAGTTAATTAGTGGTAATTATTCAATTTTTGAGACATTTATATGCAATTTTTTCAGTTGAAAAATGGTCTAGATTTTGCCACGGTTTCAATTTTGGCAACATAGGCGACACGCATTTGTTGTCAAATTCGAAATCATACTGTAAATGGTGCTTGAAAAAATCAGACTTGGTAATTCTACTAGGTTTAAAGGTATACTAGGTTTTAATTTTAAATGATAGTCGATGAAGAACTGTACCAGATAGAAAATAGGAAGTTTCAAAAATGAATATTTTAGATCTCAGGGTCACTAAATTTCGGTGGACAAGGAGGTATTAATTTTGTCACAAGTCAGAGGGGAGAGGTGCTTAAAGAAAACTTTACATCCCCCAAGAAAAAAATCAGAGGGGTTGTGTATAAGATACGACCACGGATGACGTAGTACAACGTTAGTCGGGTTGCATGATTTTGAATATTTTACTAAACTGATTTTTAATCTATCTGTCAATCGACCAAAAGGTGATGTGAAGTCAACCTGCTTGCTTATCGGCGGAATATAAGGCCTTTGCAAAATATTTTTTAAGTTTTTGTCACCCCCCCCTTTGAAAATTGGCTTGAAAAATCGGGGGGCTAAAAAAATTTGGAGGATATGAGTATAAAATCAATTGTCCGTGGGCTCTACAGCCTGAAAAACTCGAAAAATGAGTGTACTTAACACTTCTAGCACGAAACAGAAATGGAAATTCGAATTCGGAGTTTCCAAAAATCGTCCAAAAAAAATTCTCTCGTTTGTGTCTTCTTTTCGTACATTTTTGCATGGAAAATAATAACGTATATATTAGAAGCAAGAACAGATTTGGTTTTCACGCTTAAACTTTAAATAAAAATGTTTCAAACCCATGTTTTTTGCTCGATTAAAAAATTCACTTTGTCCCCCCCCCCCTTTAGAGGCCCAATACAGGAAGGACAAAAACTTTATAAAATATTTGTTACTATACTATAGGTATTACTTTATTCTGAGCCTCATAATTATTTTAACTAAACTAGAAAATTATCAAATACAATATTATTTTTTTAGGCATATCCAGTTCGAAAATGGTCCAGATATTGATCCAAATTTTATATTTTTTGCACCATATCATTATCCAGGCCTTTACCTAATTTCTAAATCCTCCATTGACGCATAGATGATTTTATTGCCAAACCGGATAGTTTTGTAGGATCATCCCACCAGGACCCGCATTCGGACGTGGCCGGCGTCGGTATTGATCAGCATGCAGGGACCTGATAAGGTTGCACAATGAGGAATAGCGTGCTGTCCCAAGTATGCTTTTTCCAGCCATCATTTTGCAATTTTCATCGGTCCTGTTCAATAACGAAGTAGCAGCACACGGGCGGTATCCTATGCTTATGCTTATGCTTAAACCGGATAGTTTTGTAGGACGATTGGGCATCACAAAGTTTCACGAGGGTGAGGAAGTTGGCGTTCTTAACCTTCAGAAGTGGCTGCTTCTTTTTACTCAGACGAGTCTGATTTTGTGACTACAGGATCCGGTTGAATTTTATTGGCCTTAGGGTTTTCGGTCAGCGCGCTAAAGGTGTTTTGAAGCTTTGGTATATGCTTGATTAACGTGTTTAAACTATTTCTCATCTGAGTTTTGTCAAAACTTAAACTTACAGCAAAACTTTTTGCTGTATTTATATGAAAAATACAGGACGCTATTTGTCCATGAAAAAAATTTTGATTCCAACCATTTTTACGATGTTGCCTGTAGATAGTTAAGCAGGGATAACCACTTTAAATAGAGTTTGGAATATTAGCTTCGTAACTCAATTCGAAGTTCCAATATTAGAGTTTCCTAAACGACATGAAAGAACATTAAATTATCTCGTGTTTGATCCATCCTTTTTAGAATTCGAACACATAACAAAATGGCGGACATTGAAACATAAAAGTATGGTTTTTAAGCGAAAAAATTGACTTTAAACATTTCTAAAAAATTCAAAAATTACAATATCAAGAAAAGGATGGGTCAAACACTAGATAATTTTGTTGGCTTTCAAACAAAAAAAGAATCATAAGAATTGCTTGAGCCGTTCTTGAGATATTTATGGTACCGACTTTCAAAACCTGGTTTCGAGAAAAACGACGTTGAAGTTTTTACTCGTTGTTTAATCGCTCCAGACATGCGCGATACAAATAGCTGTAACTTTGTCAATATTTGGAATTCATGCAAACGACTTCAAACACATATGGTCAAAATGTTAATCTTTCGAAATAATCAATAAAAAAAATTTAGGTTTTAAAAAATTGAAAAGGTACTATGCCCCCTTAACAGAAAAGGCAGTTAGTATCCCTCTTATCTTTCGATCCATCTTATCTTTTAATCAATGATGGTTAAAATTTTTGTACAATACTGAGAATAAATTAAGTTTATATGGTTTTAAGCATAAAATGACATATGTTAGCTAATTAGGAAGACTTTTTAGTTTCAAAACTAGAGGCTACAATGTACAAACACTATGAAGCAACTACGAAAAAGGATGAGTGATAGTTAGTTTTATCAATATAATTAAGTTTTCATTTCGGCTATAAATCAAGCCTACTTTCAATATCCCGTGCTTATAGATTAATTATAAACGGAGATACCATAGTGACAACAAGCAGTTTTATGGAATATACAACGGCGTGTTCGTTAGTGGTAGGCAATGATAGCTACCGCCAGTGATGTCTCGGAGCGCAAAACTAGGTCCATTCTAAAATCAATACTAGGTCCATTCAAAATCAAAAAAGGGGGTTAACATTTTTAAGGAATTTGAAGATTTTACTGGTTTTACTGAACTTTTAAATACCTAAATTGAAATTACACATATTTTAGCATCATTTTAAGAGTATTGTTTTATTTTAAACCAGAAGGGTTCCGGGTAGTAACAGTTTGAAAATACTCTATGGTGACTGCCAAAACGCTGAAAAACAGCTACTTTTAAATAAGCGGCAATAAAGTGGTTTTGGCTATAATTTTAATTTAATTTTAGTATATTTACGTTCAGAAATGATTAAAGATAAACATAAAAGCTAAATACAGTACAAAGACTTGATAATTATATCCTAAAATTCTTATTTAAAAATAGGTCCATTCAAGATCAGAATTCGACTAGGTCCATTTCAAAATCATTTACCCTACTTATATCATTGTTTAGTAATTTTTTGGGAAAGAGTAAATGTTTACTGTGAACAATAAAAAATTAGTTGAACTGGAAAATCTTGATATTCGGCTATATATATTGACTAATCGAAGGTGAGACTCGAGTCCACAACCTAACCTCTTCCCCAAGAAATAACTAAGCTTAACTGCTTAATATAGTCAATAAAAAGATGAAGAAAAAAATTGTTTAGTAAATCACTGTCTGTAAATGGGTATGTCGGTTTACAGTATTAAATATTCCTGGTAACTGGTAAGCATACCCATCTTACCTACTCAACTAGGATATTTTTTGACATAACTTGGAATTCTTAACTAGCATTTTTGGTTAGACCGGGTTTGTAATGCTAAGCTATTAGAATTTTCATGATATTATCGAAATATTCTATTTTATCAACACGATTATTTCTTTGTTGTCTGCATTGCACATTAAATACTTTTCAAAGTTTTATTCATGACAACAATTTTATTGCGCTTAGATGCTTTAAAATAGTAGACGGATTTTTCGTGTGATTTTCCAATAGTCAGATTTATTCTCATGACATGAAAAATTGTGATTTTTGAGAATATTATGCGCGTCTTATTAATTCGTGCGGTTTTAATCTTATTATCAATTTCGATGTCGATTATTGCTAATTCAACAGTTCGTTTGGTAGAAACCCCATTAGCCCATGTTTAGCAGGTAATTCTTTTGTTAGATGAATTCAAATGAAGATATGATGTGCTTTCTGCATCTAAATATTATTTATTCTATACTTTTACTCACCATTTTGATAAACATAAATCAGCGAACAAACTAATCGATTGTGACTTGCATTTGCTTATGTGTGGCATATTTGCATATATTTGATAGATGAGGGCGAAAACTGGTTCACGCAGTAAGTTCGGCTAAGTATATACAGATTCGACCCGGGCGAATTTTGGAACTCATATGATTTACAATACCCAGTTTTCGCCCAGTGCATTTATGTTCTATTTTCAGCAGAATTGCGATAAAATATCAAAATAAAAGCACAATTATGAAGTTTGAAACAGATATAACCAAATTGATGCGAAAAAAGTGCAAAGAGATACGATTTTCCATTACTTTTCCTCAATTTTATTTTTCGTGCTCGTTCTTGAAAATGGAAAAATCGCGTCTTAAATACATTACCTATTTTTCAAACCACATTAAATCATTAAAATACATAAAACAACACAACGAATTCTATTCAAATAACTGAAAACTGAGTTAAAATGAATATAAATTAAACTAACAACTTATATTTCAACTATATATTGAGTTAAATCACGGGAATACCAATGGGAGGGCGAATTCTGGGGTGGGGGCGAATTGTGGGGTTCTTACCCTACATGAAGAAGATCTGATTTACCGAAATTAAAGATACATTATCCATTGTTGAAAAAAAATTAGTGTATATTTGAAAACGGTCCGTAATCGGCTGTTCGGCGAAGCTTTCGTTTGACGTCGAAACAAGAATATTGTAAGGCTGTCATGTCAACTTTACGAATGCATCTCTTAATGCTACCAATCAACTGTTTGCAATTCGTGGCTCTCCAGTTATTTTTGTACACCAAGGAACTCAAAATCCCGAAGAAATCTTTGATTTGGCGCACTGAGACAGATTTTTCGGGTCGTGGTTTTTGGGTACGAATCGGATCGAATGGGTATTCAGGAACGATTGTGTTTTTTGGCGTAATGCGATGATGGCCAAAACACGTATTGTCCATCTGCATGATATTTTTGTAGAAACGGAATCAAAATTTTTTCAAACATTCATCTGGTGCATCTTAATTAATAGCCAAACCAGAGGGCTAGTTGTTGAAGAAACGAGAAAGAGAACGATGTCCTTCTGCGTCCATAATTTTAACTGGTCTTCCACTACTTTGCCTGCGAATAGTTGTTGGGCATCTTAGGATATGGTAAACAGTCGAAGCCGCAACATATTAACTTTTCAAATGTTGTACCGTATACTTTTTGCCGAGATTTCTGTTGCAGTTCGTAGAAATGTACAACGCGCTCCCGAAATGCTTCTTGTTTCGACGCCATTTTTAACAAAACTGGACAAGCATAAACAAAACAAAAAATATTACCAAAACGAGGAGAGAGAGAGAGAGAGAGAGAGAGAGAGAGAGAGAGAGAGAGAGAGAGAGAGAGAAAAAAAGCTACCACATACATACTCTCATTTCCCTCTGACCTCGTTTGTTTTTGAGCATAAGGGCCGCGAAAAAATTCCAAAATTTTAGTTGCCACCCGTTAGCTTACTATAAAACAACAGTAAAACGGCTAATAAAGCAAATTTATTGTGGTTGCCAACATCACCACGATAAAACTAGTTGACTGCGCTACATCTCTTATAAACTTCCCATACGTGGGGTGTAGCAATACAATATGGCGTACCAATCAAAATTGATGTTATTGCGATTGCTAGTCAAACCGCAATAAATGTTTTAGTTTTATAGAGCTATTAAAACGGTAACACCCTGACCAATCAAATTTATGGTTGCCGCTATGAAAAATATTCAAGTTCCACACCGAAAACACTTTTTTGTACGACGGCATATTGCCATATTCGACTATTATTTTTAGCTCGCAAACAAAGAATCATCTGGGTAAAGCGTGTAGCAGGAAGAAAGTTATTATCAATCGGTTTTCATGTCACAGGAAGCATCTAAAATTATTTTGTTGGAAACTAAGATTGACAAATTGAAGATACCCCCCCCCCCCCCCCCTTTCTTTCCACTCTTTCCCCTCCATTCCCAAAAAATCCTTCATTGTTTTCCCTTACCGTCCCTTGATCAAGTGTAGAACCATAGTTTCAAAAAATATTAATATATGCCTGACCGCATTTCAAGGTCATGACTAAAATCACGAAGTTTGGTCAAATTGAAGATATTTATTTTGTTAAAATAACTAGTTTTCAAAAAATGCAAAATTTCGATGGCGCGTTGATTTGATCTACCTATGACCAATATGAATGATAACATTTAATGCGTATATGCAGCACAACTACGGAAACTTCTGAAAATTTATTATTTATTTTATCGGATAATTTATTATGGTCTCTATAAACCAAATCGATCAGGATGATTTGACTGGAAAACTTTACTTTTCTGGTCACGAATGTATTTTCAACTTAACAAAGCTGGCGGACTGATTTAGCTTTTTATCAGAACAAGGTAAAGGCAAGAGGTAAAGATAAAAGTCAAATGCTGAAAGTCGAAAGCCAAAGGCCAACAGTTAAAAGCTACAAGAAATTTTAATCAAACGACGAAAATCACAAATCAACGGGTGAAAACCAAAAGTCGAAGACTACAACTCAAATTCAAAAGCCTAAATTCAAAGGAACAAAAGTTAAACGTTAAATATCAAAAAAAAAGGCAAACATGCACAGTCAAGTCAAAGTTCTTAAGTGAAAACTCACTAGGCAAAAGTCAAAAGTCGAAAATTGAAAATAAAAAGTCAAAAGTCAATAGTCGGAATGACAAATGGAAACTTTTAACTGCAGATCACTGAATGTTGTGGGTGGCGACAGGGTTCTGCTAGAACAGCTAGAAACTCGAAAGTTTGGTATTATGGCACTACAGACCGCAAATGCGAGAAAGCCCAATTTGACTAGTGCGGTGACGCGTCCATCAACGAGCTGGACATGGGCTTTGTAATGACGGCTAGAATGTGAAACTGCGTGATGGACTACGAGGCGATCAACGAGAGAATGTGCGTGTTGGATGCATGGCCCGTGCACTGTCGGCCTCTTGCAATGATATTATTTTTATCCAGCTTTTTACGAGCCATAATGGCGGACGTGTTCGTAATATTTGAACAGCATTGTTGACATTTCCCTAATACATCGCACGTTTTCTTTCCGTGCGTTCACGGTAAAACTAAAGGAATGTATGGAAAGAAAACGTGCGATGTATTAGGGAAATGTCAAAAATGCTGTTCAAATATTACGAACTCATGCGCCATTATGGCTCGTAAAAAGCAGGATAGAACTGCTCTTTATTTCTCGTATTTCTATCGTAGTTATTAATATCGTCGCAAGAGGAGTGTGCGAAGCAAATGTAGAATGATAGAATTAGAAGACTAAAACAAAACTAGGAATTAGACTACCCAATATAACGGACGGCAGTAGTCTAGTTAGTAAAACATTCGTAAAAACTCGTAAGTTGCCGAGAACTACGTGTGTATGAGGCTCTACCTTCCTCGATGGAAATGTGTGCATCAACCCTGGAAACCACATAGGGCAAGATATACTCGGCCATCGATGAGGCCGTAACCGAGGTAAAGCAAAGCAGAGCCATGGGTACAAACGTCCTGTTGAGAACTTGACCCTTCTTTATCGACAGACTTCGCAGCCGGCTATTAGAGTACAGGACAATTACGGGGCTAGTGCAACGATCCTCGTGACTCTCTAGCAACACCTCCCAGCCGAGATTCGAACATACGACGAGTGGCTTGTTAGGCCAGCATCCTACCCCGAAGCTAACTGGGCGATAAGCGAGGTGGTTACGCGGAATTTAGTCGAGTATTGACGGCGCGGAATTACGATAGAATGGATTTATCCCATTTAGTTTAGAGCACATTAATTTTATTGGTCGACTTCCCGTTTCGTGTCATCGTACTTTGTTTGACGACTAACTAATAAATAAACAGATAATTTTTTGAGGATTTTCAGTTGTACAGTCGGTTAATTATCGAAAACGGTTTTTTATACTGCCTGACGTTTCGGCCTTCGGTTTTGGCATTTTCGATAATTAACCGACTGTATAGCCGATTATCCTCAAAAAAGAAATCCCAGTCGATCTCAACAACTTAAACAGATAATTTGTAGAATTTGGGAGGAAGAGAAACTACCAGAGGAGTGGATGGGAGGTGCGGTTTATCCCACCTACAAAAATGCTACATTATGGTGATAAACGGCGCCTAAAAGGTGCTCTCCCAGATTTTGTTAGGTCGTCTATCTCCAATACCAAGAGAATTGGCAGTTTCATGTGAGCTTTATCGGCCCCGCGCTACTACGATCCAATTTTCATCCTCTGACAAATTCTCCAGATATCTCGGGAGTACAACGTGCCCACGCACCATACGGCAGCATACGATACAGTTGAGCGCAAACAGCTGTGGCAGATAATGCGTTGTTTTCCGAACAAATTGACGCGGCTGATCAAAGCTACTCTGGAGTGAGTGATGTGTTATGTGCGTGTTTCGAGGGTAATCTCGAGTCCCTTCTAATCGCGCAGAGGGTGACGGCTAGAGGATGGACTGTTCTGAATGTTATTCAACATCGCTATGGAAGGTATCATCCGGTATCGAGCGGGCACCGAAACGAGAGGAACGATCTTCAGCAAAAGTAGCCATCCCGCAGTCTTCGCAGACGACCTCGACCTCTTTACTAGAAACCGTGGGACAGCGGAGACAATCTACGCCAGGCCACAAACGAATGCTAGGAGGATCAATGCGTCGAAAACCAAACGTATGGTAGGCTGAAGCTCCAGAGATAACAACGTTCGCCTGACAGTGACTATTGACGACGATGAAGTGGAAGTGGTTGATGAGTTCATATATTTGCAGAGGTTGGAAAACTCGCAAAATGAATAGATACGCCGAGCATCGGCAAACGGTTTTTATCATGATAAAATAGCTACGCGAGTGGTTCAATTCGCCTATAAGAATGAGCAACATACACTCACGCTTCGTAGCATCGCTGAATATACGAATATCGTGAGCTACGCAAAAGTGCGAATTGTCGCTTTCTGCTGCTTGTAAAGCCACTAACACTACTTTAAACTATTCCCTGTACGTGGTAATATTATTTTGAATAATTTCCGACGTCCCCGGGCATTCTGTATCCAAAAAATCGAACACACTCAATGTTCAATATTCAATTTTTGAACGAATTCTGATGTTCACATTGAGATTCTGTTCGTGATAAAATTCAAAGCTGATGCGTGCATTATCGGCGAGGCAGGCGAATAGTGTATGTTCATGAGGGATGTTCATCGATTCAAATGATCACTTTTTCGCAAATTCTCCAACCACTGTATATTTGGGATTTCTGGTCACCGCCTACAATAATACAAGTAAGGAGATTTAACGATACATTCACGTAGGAAGCCGAGCCACCTTTTCTCTTCACAGTTCGCTTTGATCAAGGCGCATACGCCGACGCACAAAGCTGACGACGATATAAAACGCTAGTCAGACCGGTGTTGCGGACTATGTTTGGCGGAGTGCAAACGGAAAGTGGACAGCGGTAGGCGTATGAATCACGAGCTGCAGGCACTACACGAAGAAATTGTCAGAGTACACCTGGTGAAAATTGGAAGACTACGGTCGCAAGAGTCGGTCGCGTTGCAAGAATGTCGGACGACTGTGCAGAGAAATTAGTTCTCTTCAAGAACTCCATCAGCACCAGAAATAAAGGAGCCCAACGTGCAAGACGGATCGACCAGGTCTTGCGTGTATCGAGGCGCTTAACGAATCAGCGATGAGTAGCCCAGGACTGAGTACGGTCAAGAGGATTTTTGAGATGGCTAAAGCCATTTCGGCTCTACGCTGTTAGAAGTCAGTAAATAAGCTGGGTATAGCTTCCTGCAACTTATATTAGGCTCAACATTAAGCTGGTCTGCACCTCTCAACCAAGTAATTGTTACCAAAAGCTCCATTAGTCTGTAAAAACGAAAAACTTTTGATTATTTCGTCGTCCTTTAAGTAACAAATTCTTCGATATCTCACCGTATTTTGCACGTTGGAACATTCGAAAGCACATTTAGAAACACACAAATGGAGAGAGCGGCCTTCAGATCGACTACATTCTCATTGACGGTCGGTTCTTTGCAGATGTCACAAAGGCACGGTCTTTCCGTAAACCAAACATTCGTCTTGCGTCACCACCTCGTAATGTGTAATATTTGTCCTCGAGAATAATGAGCATTGGAAGCACATCCACGATATCAAAAGACTAAAGCTACCGCAAGAAATAGACTTTAAGCCAGCGTAGGTTTCAATAAAGCGAAAGTCGATATCATCAGCATTAAACTTTAGCACTGGAAAAGGGTTTCAAATTTCTTAAAGAAGTAGCAGAGACAATTAGACTCGTCGTAAACTCTGGTGAAATAAAATAGTCATTGGCTGGTAGGCAGCGTAGTATCCTCTCGGGAGTTAGTGGAACTACTTTTGAAGTCGTTGACAAATTTGTTTTAACGGATACGGATTTCCAGATTGCGTATCCTACTAAAGTCCTGTAGTCTTCAACTTCCCATAAAGCTCGTAATATTCAAGTGTTCAGCGAAGCTCTTGGTATTTTTAAGTTTAAGATTTCAATTTTTGGCGATAATAAGGATTATGACCCAGGCTTATAAAATGAACCACGAGTTTTCCACGTGTATGAAGAAAAGAATATTATCAAGCGAGGAAAACACGGCAGGTCAGTAAAGACAATATTCAGGAGAAAAGCAGGAATAGGCCAACGACTTTGAGGCAGACCCCACAATTTATGAATGTGCTCCAAGAAGTATGCTCGAACACCGGGTGTTAGGGGCGATTGGGGAATGGCCGTCTAAGTGAAGTGACCGAGTGATGTGGATGCAACAGCTGGATTCGGCAGCCGTTTCAGTTAGTTATCTAGTTTTTGTCTTTCATATCCGTTTGATGTTGTTTTGAACCTGAATTTAATTAAAATAAGGCAGATATGTTTTTGGGCTATTTCTAAAAATCACTCTTCGGTTTATAGCTTGAACGCAAATTCTGTTGCTGCTTTTTGAAATCGTTAAAACCAATTTAGGATATTTTACAACAATTGTTATCTTTTCAGATTTCGTTTGAATTGATTTGATTTCATTTGGAATTGCGCTAATACACTAGATGCTCCCATTCTAACCCAAGTAACAAGGTGAGTTTTATTGTACTCTTATGACGGTTTTCATGACCTTCATAAGAGTGTTATAAAACCGTAATTGTTACTTGGGAAGCTAAATAAGATGGGTGGTATGTTCTAGACCTAAAGTTAACCTCATGTTTTTGCATTGATTTAATAATGAAGTAATAATGAAGAACAATAATAATTTGTTGTATATGGTCTGATCAGACTTTTTCAAAGTAACAAAATTGAGTCTCACTTACCGGGTTACTACTTCCTCCTCGGACTCTTCACTGTCACTGTCGGTCTCCGTTTCCTCCTTTTGCTTTTCTTTCTTTTTACTATCCTTCCGGTCTTCCTTGGCATCAGTTTTCTTCGTTTCTTTCTTTTTATCTTCCTTAATAGTCACTGATTTAGTCGGTTTCTTCTTCTCATCCTTCACATTTACCGTCTTGCTTTCTTTTGGATTTTTATCTTCGACTTTTTCTTTCTTCTCACTTTTGTCTTCCTTTACCGGAGCAGCATCATGTTTTCGATCCTCATCATCGTCGGGTTTTTCTTTCTTCACCACTTTACTAGCTGCAGCAGCCTTTGCCGTCGACGTTGCTGCCGCTGCTGCCCGGGAAGTTCCTTGCTTCATCAGGCTAGCCTCTAGCGCGGCTCGAGTTTCGTTCTCGTACAGACAGTGTACCTTGGCGATTGCATTCAACGATGCCACCCGGTGCCGTTTCGGACCGGACCAGAAACCGTACAGCTTGAGGTGGCGCGTCTTTGCCGTTAGTTGCTTCTTCACTATTCTTGTGCGTACGGATTCTTCCGACGAGTAACCATCGGATTCATCGTCGGAACTGTCACGAACTTCCAGTTTCACCTTTCTGCTGATTGGTGTTCGTGGGCGTTCGTCCGGATCCTTTTCCAAATCATCTTCGGATTGTTCTGAGTTTGAGGACTCCACTTTCGTTGGTTCTTTCGGAGTTCTTACACGTTCCGTGACAGTGGAAGATTTTTTTACCGCTTTTTTAACATCGTTCGTGTTTGATGACTCTTCACTTGCGCCGTTTTCGTTCTTTTTCTCCGGCTTCACTGGTAATTCTACTTCATCACTTACAGGTTTTACATTCTGTAACCGTGTTGAGACTTGCACTTCCTCGCTGTTTTCATCGTCTTCTTCATCTTTTATCGTTGACGTTGATTCGAGAGGTTTTCGTTTGAAAGTTGGTTTACCCCCCTTAACCGGCGTTTCGATGTCACTCTCCGAATCATCGAAATCGTAAACATCCTTTTTCTCAGACTTTTTATCTTCCTTTACCTCTTTGGTTGCGACACCCGGGGTAGTGACTTTAGGGGATTGTTTCACTGGGGTCTTTCGAACGTATTTTCTTTTCGATTTGGTCGGTTTGGCGAGCAAACTCGCTAATAGTGGAGTGGCTGCTGGTGGGTTTACACCGGAGGAGTTGGTCGGTTCTGCCGATGCAGCGGATGGTACCAGTGCCGGAGTGGTGAAAACTTGCGGGGAGTCGCTTTTTGATTTTGTCTTATCTTTTAGTTGGTTGAGCGGCAGATCATCGTCATTTTCGGTGGAAGACCGTAACGTTTTCGGTGGCTCGGGAGATTCGGGTTGTTTAGCAGTGGCTTTATCGCATATTTTATCGGGAAATTCCGTTTCATGTGAACTACTTTTTGAGAGAATACCAGTGGGAACAGTTTCAGTTGATTTTTGGGCATCTTTTTCCTTTGTGTGATGTGATTCTAGCCGAGTTGGGAGTATTTCGGAAAAGTTAACCTTTTTCTGATCAACGTTTTTAACTGTAGGCTCCCCTGTTTTGGGCTTTCGAATATATTTTCGTTTAGTCTGCGGTGTCGCAGTACCTTTACCTGTTGATTCCGGACGTTTTACAGGAATGACATCAACAGTCGGTTTGGGTACCAATAATTCCTCTGTGGCCTTAACAGCGGGTGGATTATTTTCCACTGTAATTGAATTCTTTTGAGTTTCATCTTTAGCTTCCAGCTTCTCAACGACGACGGGTGTTTTCTTTTTTGTCGGCGCCTTTCGTTGCGATTTAGACCCTTTCGGTTTAGTGGTCGCCTTTTTTACTGTCTTCTCCTTCGTAGCAGGGGATTGTTCTTCCAGCCCAATCGGAGGTTCCGTCTTAATCTGTTCTGTTTTTGGATGGATAGTCACCCCCGCGCCGTCGTTCTCATCGTCATCTTCCTGCTCCAGAGCCTTTACAATATCTTCGATGCGACTCTGAACATCGGCCTCATGCCGGTCGTCCGGCTCGAGATCACCAAGAGAGCATGTTTTTTCCTCCTCAATCTTTTGTTTATCGTCGGTATGTTTAGTGCAAACATTAACAGCAGCAGAAGCAGCAAAAAGCGATGCGGTGGAACCGGCTACAGCTGACGGTATCTCCGTCGTTGCCTTCGACCGTGCCTCTGCCGCTCTCCTTTCCTCTAGCATAACCTTTTTAGTTCTGGCCTTAGCTTTGGGGAGAGTCGCCACCGGAGTGGCACCCGTGTTGCGTTTGGTAGGCTTATGCTGGTCTGCTGTGGCGTCATTATTATCATCGTTGTTTTCAGGCTTTTTCGTCTTACTTTTGCTATCGCATAATTTGGTCGGTGCTGTTTTGACAACTTCTTTAACAGCCGCTACGTTGGTGATGGTTGTAGGTTGTGGCACTGATGTAGGCAAAATCGTTGTGGCTGGAATTCTTGTTTTCCCACCCTCGGTGGCGAGCTCACGTTTGCTGGTGTCCGTGGGTTTCTGGATTGCAGCATCCTTCAGCTTATGTCCGCTGGCAGGATGAGCGCCTGGTCGTTTTTTGTTTGTCGCGCTGGGTGTGATGGTGATCGTGCTGGCTTCCGTTGGTTTGTTAGTGCCGCCGTCGCTTGTTAAAGTTGTTTCCGGTTTCGCGGCACAGCCAGCCTTTGCCGTCGATCCCGAGGCACCACCCAGTGAGCCTGTCTCATTATATTTCTGCTGACTGACAGTGGCACGCGATTTGGTTTTCACCATCTCACTGATTGACGGGTTGCATTCAACTGTAGCGGTATCGATTTGATGGATTGTTCCGTCTGTAATACCAAGGTTTTTGAGTTCTTTTTGAATCTTCTTTTTATCTCCGGTGGTGGGTTTTTTAACAGCTTCGCTGCTGGGCGAGGGTTTTTTACTTTTCACAGGATCTGATTTTTTCACGTTGGTGACTGCTTTCGAAATAGCCGTCTCCGAATGGCTCACTGGATTTGCGGTGGCATCGCTTTTGATAGTTTTGCATACCTTACTAGCTGATGAGGAACTTTTTCCAGCCGGAGATAACGTCCGAGTGCCGGTGGTGTCATGCTTTGCAAAAACTGGGGACTTAGGACCAACGGGTGGCTTCGCCGTGGCTTTAGTCTTTGATGTGCCCGGTTGGGACTGTGGTTTTGACGGCTGGGTCGAAGTAGATGAGCATTCTTTTACTTTTGGTTGAAGTCGTTTGAGTGGTTTTTTGACGGCAATAGCGGTCACATCAATGCCACCAGTGACGGCGGCCGTAGTGGTGGTGCTGGCGGCTTTCTTTTCAGCGGCTGCTGCTGCCGCTGCAGCGGCCGCAGCTAGTTGTTTCTTGGTCTTCATGCGCTGATCTGTAAGTAGAAATAAGATGGAGGACAAAATATTAGGAGAGGTTATCTGCAAGATATAGTATTATTATGCCTAACAAGCCTGGCAAACGGTGTTTCCATCGATAAATAAATATATGTAATGTTGTGTGAACCTTACTGTGAATTTCAGATTGAATCGGAGAATAATGGGTGACGTCCACTAGGTACTGTACCTTATTATAGCATATAGAAGCGCCAAGACACTCAATTTCACCCAAAATATCGTGAGTGATTTTAATTACAACGATGAGTGTCTTGGAGGTTTTAAACAAACATGTCAAATAACCAAAAAAAAAAACATAACGTCTTAAGAGAATGTCAAATATTACTTATAGAATAATTTGTGCTTTACAGAATTAAATTTTAATGAAAAATCCGCTTTAGATAATCCTATTTTTTAACCGAATGAACTTGTTTTAACAATTTAGAGATCTTTTTGAAAAACTTCTAGCAATTTTCTGAAAATTGTTTGTCTCACTTGCAGCGTTGACCTGAGCGATTTAATATTCCACTGACTTCTTTCGGTGAGCAGTCCAAATTTTATTCATTACAGGCAACAATTTCTCCGTTACCGTATACTGTTGCTGGTCTCTGGTTTTTCGACGCTTGACTTGGTTCTATCAAAAGGGATGGAAATGATTGGAAAAGCAATGAATGCACGATAAAAAAGTGAATCAAGGCAGGACTCTTTTCGGGGCATTTGGTAATCCGATAATAGGTTATCAAAATCTAGCACTGTCCCACATAATCCAAGATGTCTGATCAGTTTAGTGTGGTTTTTTCAAGAGAAGGCTTATGAGAACGAAAACCGTGTACGTACTGAGCAATCTCACCGAGAGTCGGTCATTTATTTCTCTTATTCTTATATACTTCATAGTAGTTTTGATTATATTGGATTTCTCCAAGGTGTTTGACACGATATCGCACAGTAATTTGTGCCAAAAATTTGCTTATAAATCTGGGGTTTCGAGTCATGCTTGAACTGATAAGCTTATACCTAAGTGAGAAATCTGTTTGAAATAATACATGTATTTCTAATTATGTCCCGATTGGATCAGGAATGCCCCAAGGCTCAGTTTTAGGCCCAGTTTTATGTTCATTATCATTATCAGTCCCATTTTCTATGGAGTTTTCTATATAAATGGGACAGTTATGCGATTCACGGCAGTATGGGTATGAAATGGGGAAGGCAAATGAGGAAGCGTCCAACATAGCTCCAGCCATCCCAAGCCCCTACCTAGCGCCTCCACGTCGCCTTACCCGGTAATGCTCTATTGAGTAGCCAAGCTAGGAGGTGCGATGCTGGGTGGTTGCCGGTTGTTTGATCTGAGCCACACGACCATGTTAGGAGGTAAGCATACTAAGAGTTATTTTAATTATTTGTTTCGTTTTAGCTCATGAACCACCTGCTACTGTACAGTGAAAACTCTGACCGAAAATTTTTTAAATAATGCTCATGGATACCAGAAGAATAAAATAAATTAATAATGGAAGCAGTTATGGAAACTCAAATGATGCGACTCTATTCCATTCGAAGGAGTGCTGGTGAAATTGTTCTATTTTTGCACATATATCTTCATATATTCTATATTTATATAACACATATTTCATTACATTGCCATATACCATCATTAAAGTAAAGGGGAGGGAGCATCAGGATATCGAATGAATCGAAGACTGGATGAGGGATGTGGTAGCCAGCCCAAGTCATATAAGGTCGGAGAGGATTTTGACGCGCCCTCCTAGCACACAAATCATCACGCAAGATAATTTTGCACGGCGAAGTTATGTATCTAGAAATAGGAGGTCTATGCTGGAAGGAGTGTTTTATATTCCCGTGGAGCCATGTAAGCGACATTGCTCATAGATCCACCCAACCCCTTTGGTCCTTCACGAACAGCATTGACATGAAAGTTGCTGGGTAGATAAATTCGATTCTGCGGTAATTCTACTTGTATACAATGGGAATCCCTTGAGATGATGGTGGTCACCCCCATACATACATACACAGTTTTATTTTCATTATATAAGTGACCATTTAAAATTGCATTGCAACTAAAGGCCAGTTATTTGAGAAGTAATAGAAAAGTTAGACTATTTAAAGCATCTATCCATCCTTATTATATGTCATGCGATTTCTTATTGATGCAGGCTTCTTCCGTTGCATTCGATAAACAGAAACTGGCATTAAATTCATGCCTAGGATTTGTTTTTGTTCTAAATAGTTTTTCTCATGTTTCACATTTACAATCACAGTTAATTGGATGACCTTTACAAAATTTTGGTCAGCTCAGATGTTGCTTGATGATATTTCGTTTAATAAAATTCAAAGAACCGCACTATTTATTCAGTAAATTGATACTTTTACGGAGCGTTCGTTGTCAAAAATTTGTAACGCCTCGGTATCGATCTTTTAGGTATGGCAATTCCTTTTTTGTAAGAGGTGTAGCAATTTGGAATTCATTACCAAATGAATTAACTTTAGAAAGGTCGGAAGCAGCATTTAGGAGAGGATTGTTCGAGTACTTTCAATGAAAATTATTAAAAGGTAAGTCAAGTATGTTTATGTGACACTACTTACATACAGACAAAGACAGAGAAGGAGGCACAATGTTGTCTCGGCACTATAAGATGGAAGCCCCATCTCACTACTCTGTAGAGTGGCCCTAGTAAGGTAACCTACCTAAATCAAACTACTACGAGATAGATTGGATGACGACCAACGGGAGAGTATTCATTGTCTATAGAGGATAAAGGGCCATTTCTTTAACTACAGCATCTTTAACGTGCGCTGCCGCATGGAGGTAGACCCGACGATGAGAAGGAAGCGTTCTACGTGAGACTGGAGGCAACGTACGACAGCTGCTCGTCACGGGACATCAAGATCGTCATCGGGGATATGAACGCCCAGGTCGGTAGGGAAGAAATGTACAGACCGGTGGTCCGCTGACCCGCGAATACTGGACTGCCTTCTGCCGAGGAGTTAGCGGTTTCAAGTCTCGAAGACGGTTGGGGCAGAATACGCTAGGCCATCGGAGAGACCGATACCGCGGTACTAGATGAGAAAACCCGGAGTATACAACATGGGGAATACCAGCAAGCGGTAGAGAAAAAGTAGCTTGGAAAAATTTTCCGAGCATTGCCACTAGGGAGAATTTGGCCAAATACCGATGAGCAGAGAACCAGTTGACCACGATCCTGAGGGATTAAAAGCGCCAAAAGGAGGACAGAGATCGCGAAGAATTAGAACATTTAACACACAAGCTATTCCGAGCTTAGTTTATGAGAAGGTGAACCAACCTCGTTAGGGCTACACACCGAAGCCTGATATGTTTAGGGACGAGGGAACGAATCTAATCACAAACGAGCGCGAAGTGGTCGACAAGTGGAAGTAATTCTTCGATGACGTTGTAGAAGGAGGCGGAACAGAAGTCAACCTAGGAGTGTCTATGGAAGATAGTAATGGTACGCCTCCTTCTACAACGTCATCGAAGAATTACTTCCACCTTATGTCTAAAAAGTCAAACGAGATATCAGATTGCTGAAGACCAATAAAGCCGCTGGTAACGACCGCCTACTGGCTAAGCTTTAAAACCATGGTCGAAAAACACTGGCAACGGCCAGTGTCTTTTTTGATTTCAAAGCAGCATACGATACGATTGAACTTAGCTATGGCAGATAATGCATGAATACCGTTTTCTGGATAAACAGACGCGATTGATCAGAGCTGCATTGGATCGAGTGATGTGTTTCGTGCGCATCTCGGGGACACTCTCGAGCCCATTCGAAACACGGTGCGGGTTGACACAATGTGATCTGACATGCTGTTCAACATCACTTCTGAGGGGGTGATTCGACGAATGGGCATCGAAATGAGAGTCATGATTTTCACCAAGGGAAGTCAACTCCTAGCCATTGTAGATGATTTTTCTATCATAGCCAGGAACTTTGCGACGGTGGAGGAAATTTACGCCAGACTGAAAGTGGTGTCTAGGAGCATTGGGCTAAAAATAAATGCGTCGAAAACCAAATACATGAAAATAAGAGACTCAAAGGAAACAAACGCGTGCCTCCTAAGGACGGTAACCATTGACGATGACGAACTATAAGTGATAACTGAGCTCGTGTATTTGAAATCGCTGGTGACCGTTGACAACAACACTAATAAGGAGCCCAAGCAGCACACATTTGGCACTTTTAGTTGCAGTAACTCATTTATGACTAAAATTGGTCACATATCGGTTGCCACAACTGGTTTGTAACAACGGTGCAACTAGGGAGATATATGGCGGAGTACAAACTAAAAGTGGCGAATGGTGGAGAGGATGCCGGACGATAGTGCGAGTTCTTTTCAATAACCCCACCGGCACGGGGAGCAGGGGGGCTCTACGCCCAGGATGGCGCGGTCAGGTTGAAAGTGATTTGCGAATTCTGAAAAGCTGGCGACGAGTGGCCTAAGACCGAGTTGAATGGAAACAAAAAAATATTTTACAGATGAAAAAATAACTGAAACTTGACAAACCGCAATAAATCTGTTAGTTTTATTTTGCTATCAATATGATAACATTCTGATAAAACATATTTATTGCTACTATTATGAAGAATATTAGAGTTCAACACCAAAAACAAGTTTTTATGCGAGGCCATATTGCCATATTCTAGTATTTTTTAGCCGCAATTAAAAATTCATCAAAGTAAAGTGTTTTGCAAAAAGAATGTAGGGTATGTTGCTGCTTCGCCGTAATTGCCTATTGCTATCCAACCAACACCTAGTCCTATCCAACACAAATTATTAAAAATATCAGCATTTTTACGACACACAATGCAAAACTAGTTATTCCCTAATATTTTAGTTTGTTGTCTATCATACGCGATCAATCAAAGTG
Source organism: Sabethes cyaneus (assembly GCF_943734655.1). Taxonomy (NCBI): domain Eukaryota; kingdom Metazoa; phylum Arthropoda; class Insecta; order Diptera; family Culicidae; genus Sabethes; species Sabethes cyaneus. The sequence goes on from NC_071355.1 coordinate 47,918,551, forward strand.
AGCTGAGATCTATTTAAATGCTTTTTATCATTAAAGAAGTCCTACCAGCCAAATTTCCTACGTTTTTTCGTGCGACGAAGAAGAAATTGCTTTAATTTCCGTGATTCATAAATGAAAATAACTCACGAAAGGCATTGTCGTTATTCTACAGCCAGGAAAACTTGCCTGACCTGCAGAAATTTTGCAGAATAACATTTATCATGCCGTCCTACTCAAATACATGCGCGTTAGCTTCGTTAACATTGTTATTATTTTTAGTTCGGACAATGAAAAATTTTGATGGACGGATTTTAAATCGGTACGACGAATTCAAGATATAAAGTCAGTTGCGTAATTTCAATAATATGCTTTAATAATCGCTTTTCAGTGATTTCAAAGTTCACGGATCGGAAGGTAAGTGTGTTTTAGTCAAATCAGTACTAGAATTTGTGGAGTATTCATTAAGTTCATCCAAAAAATGATGAAAATTAGAATGGGTTCACTTACTACGACGGGAATTAGAAATAAACCCTATAAATAGGCCATTACAAATATTTAAAAAAGTTTTTGTCCCTCCGGTATTAAGCCACTGAAGGGGGGGAGGGGGGGGGGGTGGAAAAAAAAACAAAGAGAATTTTTCAATCGAGCAAAAAAATATGGACTTTAGGCATTTTTACTTAAGGTTTAAACGTGAAAATCGAATCTATTCTTGCTTTTAATAAAATACGTTGTTATTTTTCATGCAAAAATCTTCGAACAAAAAGACAAAAACGAAAGAAAATTTTTTTGACCGAGTTTCGGAAATTCCACTGTTTGAACTAATATTTATATTTCGTGTTAGAAGCGTTAACTCAACTCGTACACTCATTTTTCGAGTTTTTCAGGCTGTAGAGTCTACAGACAATTGATTTTATAAAAACAAATTTAACTCATATCCTACAAATTATTTTTTTGCCTCTCGATTTTTCAAGCCAATTTCCAAGGTGGCGGGAGGGGGGGCGACAAAAACTTTGAAAGTGATTTGCAATGGCCTTATCGATCGGTTTTCATGTCACCGGAACTATGTCAGAAATTGAAATTGACGAATTGTTTTAACCAAACAAATATATTCATGTTTTGTTGAAACAATTAATTTTCAAAAATTGCAAAAATTCAACGGCGCGTTTATCCACCTATCATAACAATATGCACGATCAAATTTAATCCGCATATGCTGCACAACTACGGAAACTTCTGAACATTTGTTATTTATTCTATCGGATACTCTATTATGGTCGCTATAAACCATTTCTATCGGGATGATCTGACGGTAAAAATTTAACTTTTCTGCTCATGGCTATATATTATCAAGTTAACAATGCTATCTGACTGATTTAGCTTTTTACCAGAGCAAGCTTTATGCTTTATAGCTTTGTAAAACAAAGCTGAGGCTTCATTAAATTATAGTGGTGGCTGCAAGCAGCGAAAACTACAATCGGGTGCTTTCAACAGAGCGCGATAACATTACTTCAGTTTATAACCTGATACTTAAAGAGGTTATAAAAATTTCTCTGGAGTGGGTCACTTGATCGGAAGGCAGTTTTCTCCCTTTGAGGATGGCACGTTTTAGGTATTTTTGGGATAGTTGTTACTATGAAACAATTATTTTTCCTAGAAGGTAACTAACTATTGGAATATGAAGTGTACATAAAGCAAAGCCTAGGTGCTACATTCCGTTATCGAAACTTGAACTTCTGTTTTTTATACGACAGACTTCGCAGCCAGCTGTACAGGACAATTGCAGGGCCAGTTGCTACGATCCTATTGACTCTTACAGCCTCTCCCAGTCTAGAGGCTAATGAAGTGTACATACTTCGAAAAAATCTTGTAAATTTACGTCTTTTGACACGCAAATAATTGAGACATCGTAAACCATATAAAATTACGTGTTATTTCACTTACAGGCTTATTTATTACATTTGGCTTGATGTAAAAATATATCTTTAAACACGGTTAAGGAATAGATATATTTTTCCATTAAATAGGACGTTAATAGCCCGTTCTGTGTAACTCTTAAGCGGAAAGATTTCCGTTACAAAAATATTAAATGATGCCTGATCTCATTACAAAGGTCAAGACAACGAAACATGGGGTTGGTCTAAGATTTTTAGGTTCATTAGATTCTCATTTTCCACAAATACGTGCCAATGTCACCCGTCAGGGAAAGTGGGTGAGACATCGGATTCGTTTATGCCATTAGATCGTGGATGGTAAATGGCTGAATAATGCGCTCCAGAACCACCGAGAGGTTCCACAGCCTCTTATTCAGCAACTCCTATCTCGACCTCCTCGTGGTACCATCCGGGATACGTTCCTTAGTGGAAATCGGACAACCGGTGGAAACTAGGGTCGTATGCGGACAGAGAAGGGGGCACTAATGCGAAAGCTGAAGTGTAAACTCTCCGCCTGCAGGACGGTTCTCTTGACTCCCAGGAACCAAAGCAGAGGGTCCAAAGCCCCTAAAGGAGATGGTTGTAATAGCTGTTATCTATGGCTATTACGTAAAAATTTGAATGGATAAACCCCTAATCCAAGGTGTGACGTGACCCGTGCCGAGGGATGAATGGTGGAGGGGGTTCTATAAATTCTCTCGCTGCAACGGAGCCTGTGGAGTACCAGGGCGCCCTCCACAGCAATTTGCCCTTGCTGCATCAAGCCGGTCACTGATGCAGTGGACGATTTCTTACCGTGCAAGCTCTCTCTGCCGAAAAACAAAGAAACGAATGAGGCGGAGAGGAGAGTAGTGGAGGAGCAGGACTTGAACAATGCGCTAGCAGAGGTTCAGTCCTGATCCTCGTCTATCCTCAACACGTCGACTCGTTGTGAGTCGACAAACGAATATGTGGCTCCAACTCTCTACTCACGGGTCGAGATTCACTCTGCCTGATCTTAGACTGTGTGCTGGAGGGTGGGCTGAAACAAAAGGAAAGCCGAACAGTTATGGCCAGTAGGATGGCTGTACAATCGCTCAAACAATCTATAAAAGAATATATAACGTCTAGTATCCACCCCTAGGTTACTCAAAAGTTGCTGAGTCTCAATAAGAGAGATCTCAGCAAGCTTACCGGTCTTGTGACAGGACATTTTCCGAGTAAATATCATTTTCGGAATCTCAGTTTCATACAAGATGATATTTAACTTCGGAACACTTGCTCTGCTATCGTGGAGCACAAATAGTACGCAGACTGCAGTATCTCAAAACGGGGAGATCTGATTGGCGTCGCCGATCAGGATACTAGGTTCATAAACCTAGTCATCCCTGATTGGCACATGTCTCGCTCCAGCTACCAGCCTGTCACTTCCTCAATAAGTGATAGGTAAGCTTGAAGCGTATAGTATAATAATAAAACGGGGCATACCACAATAGTTCAAAATAATGGACGCAGTGGTAAGAGTACCCAACAGAGGAGAGATAGATCGTTCACAGCATGGGGGTGGACTACAGAACTTGCTGTTTAACATGTTGCTGCGGAAGTTGCGATTTCAAGGGCCCTGCTCCAAGGTTTCACGGGACACGTCGATATACATACATGTTAATCGTAGAGCTGTGGGAGGTATGCGCATCTTATGAGGACGGATATCACATGCATAACACATTTGATATAAATATCATCTCCGGTGATTTCATAACATCCATTTTAGGCCTTTCGGATTGAGATGATCAATAAATAGAAATGTACCAATCAGTAGTTCACATTTCAAGCACATAAGTTATTGCATTCATTTCATAAAATGCATTATCTTAGAGATTAATCTCTGCTTTTCCGACATCTTCAACAAGTCAACCGGATGCATACCATTGCCAAGCAAAGCTGCTTCAAAATACATACTGGCACCTTTTCAGCCCACCATGAAGAAGGGTTTTAGCCACAAAGCTCGAATCTGCATGCATGCCGCCACATACTGGGCACACAATCACATAATCACTGGCTCACGTGTTTGCGTGGTCTCGGCTGTCCGTTCCGTACCTGTCGTCCGTTCGGTACTCTGCAACTGGCCTGCTGCTGCTGCGATTGGCCGCCGGTGCGGAGCATTCAACATACGACTGCTGCATCGGGCTAAGAAGTTGAAAAAGCAAAACGATGCCAGATGAACTCGGAACGGAACCGCACACCTGCCTGCGCCTCGGTGATGCAGGCAGGACAGGACTAGCAGCAAGCAAGCAGGCAGCTAGTCAACCAAAGCAGAGTGGTGTTTGCGGGCTTACCTGTGTGATACGGCTGCCGCTAGAGGGAAACCGCAAACCTACTTACATGCTCAAGCTTATGGGTCGGCGCTTTGGTTTCGCTAGGGTAGGATATTTCTTGTTACTGCTCTCGGAAGTAATTCAATTCCGAATCCTAATTGTTACTAATGCAAATCATAGGCTATCCTGTTTACTAGCGGATAGCAAACTAGTTTTACTGGGTCAATTGGAGCTAGCAGGGATATTTCATTCGCCAAGCCTATCGCTATCACTACTTTCTTTGCCACAAATGACGGTAAACCTCATGCGATACACAAGAAAGTACTCGCAAAATGGCAACGGTATTTATAAATCACGGAAGTGTGCTTTTTACTATTCAAGTTAACGTCTAGCAACTTCTCCGAAGCGATGACGATTCATGTACATGTACGCTCTCGTGGAAAATGAATAGCTTATAATGAGGCTGAACCTTTTGCACCGTGCCCTTTCACAACTTTTAACTACTCTTGACTCTATTCAAAGCTTCGTTAGTTCAGAAAATGCTGAAAACATAGCTGTAAATTAACCATTTTAGTTTGTTAATTCAGGACAGTTAAACGATTTACAACACAACGACCGGATTATGCGTCAGCATTTCAGCAATCTGAGTGACAAGTGCACAAAAAGGATTCGATATGAAAACATAACTTTTAATCCTACTGTTGATAGCAACCATAAGTTATTATTTCGATTTCTCGCAGTCCCGCGGGGCGGCTCGACCTCGCTGAAGACTGCATCACATTGCAATGTGCACACCAAAAACGGATGCTGTGTGCTACCACAGCCGAGAACAAATGTCCGTTTCATCCGCGGTAGTTCATCCAGTCTAGTGGTTGGTTTGGTAACATCAACGAACCACAGCTCATCGAAATATAATCCAAAACCAAATTGAGCGGCTTTGCCGCATTTACCGCAATCGAATAAACTCGCGCCAAACTGTATCGGAACAATTTGAACATAAAGTTGAGCAATTATCATCGGCTTTGAACGATCGCAGATAGGTCTTCAATTGGCACGAGCCGCCGTTTCGGAGCAACTTTTGTTTTGGCCGATTGTGTATGGAAATTAAAATTAAGCTCATTGCATAATTACCAACCAAGCCAAGCCAAGCGAAGCCAAACACGAACGGGAAACACGTTGTGAATCTCCGGTAAAACGTTTGGGATGATTTATTTTCTTCACCTTTTGCTACGGGCGTGGGTTGGGGTTGTAACGCTTTTCGAAGTCGCGCCGTAAACAATGATCTCGTACAGAAAACAACGGAAAGAGTTACGAGCTGCTGCAAGGCAATTACGTACTCAGTGACAACGACCAGACGACATGCCCGTTTCAGGAAAATTATTCAACTTGCCGAGCTGAGCGTATTTACCAGTTTGTATTGCCAGTTTATGGTTCAATGTAAATCGTTTGCAATTTGCTTTTTGATTTATAGATATAGACATGAACGGGAAGGTGAATAATAAATAGTCATTTCTGATAAAAGTTAATCATTTTTGGCGTTGAAAAAACAGCTTTGAATGAAGTGCTTAAACTTTAATATAATTTATTTATAGGTAGATAGCAAACCATGCTATAAATTGTTTCGAGAAAGACATTTACAGCAATTGCATCAATTACTATTCAAATTGAACCGAACATTGGTACAGCGACAATGGCGTGACAGTAGTTCCAAAGGAGTGAAATTTAGCCAATACCTCGGAGCCAAAGCTGAGGCAAACACAAGAAGTAGGATAACACTGTAAGTGACAAGAATAGAATATGTCTATCAAGCAATCCATTGCACTAGTTTGTTTGTGTAGTGAACAAGGGAACCCTTGTGGACTTGGAAGTGATGTCAACCTGACTAATTGAGTATAACATTGACTAGTCATTTTTATGTAGTAAAAAGTTATGACTGTAGAGCGTTAAAAATAAGCTACTTAAATTCGTATTTATCGTCAGCTATTCTCCGCGGTAGAAACCATTAATATCGATCGCTGTATTAACAAAATAATTTAGCACTGTCTCGGTAAAATACCTTTACTGTTATACATTCATAATCGATTTAATGTCATTGCCGAAAACTAACGCCATAAAACAAACAAAACCACTGTCATTCAAGTGGATCAAATCGTTCCGCTTATTCAATCCGGCCTTAGAATAATCAGCATTCATCTGCTTTGCATTGCAAAACTTTCCTCGCCAGCCGTAACGGTTCCGATTATGTTCGCACCTGTTTCCAGCGTATATTGCCTGATTACTCGCGTCTCGCACATACCTATATATGTATACCTACACCTATATAGGTATGCACAGGAGCTTCATTTTCGCGAAAAACTTTTCCGGCCATAGAGCATCTCCCTTCCGAATCAACACGTACCCCGGGTAGGTACGTACGGTATAACTTCGGCGTTTACCGCCGAAACACTTCATCGTTTCACCATCTGTCGGATATTGTGCCCCCGGGCGTTGCCTCCGTGTTAGCAGCCAGCAACTGATCCTATCCTGGAATTGCGGACCCCGCTCAAGTGCGTATCGCCGGAGGATATTGCCGCGCCATAAAGGGGGATGATATTTTACTGCTTACTCTCATCGCATTGAGCTCCCCGTTGTACGCGTAAAATTCTTGTTATGTTTAGGGTTAGTGACTCTGTAGTGATCTAAGGTATACGTTGGATTTTAGTTAGTGATAGTTTGCCAAGTTACAAAATAGACAATGCTACTCTATTTTAATAAGTTTGGTTCATCCTATTTCAACGACATTGAGTTCTTTCATTGAGCAGTCGAAATGCATTGAACGATGAGTTCACTGGAACAATTTCTCTTTATTGACATCCCCCCTTTCATTGTCCCCTCATCCGTTCACTCTATGATGGACCAAAATATTGCCATCATGCACTGCCTATAATCGCGAGTTCGCCGAATGAAAATGACCGTATTTACGATCAAGATTCGTTCATGGGACCAAACCGTACGATGGCCGGTGTTACCGGGTAGCATCACTGTGAGTAGCATCAGGATAATGACGGAACAATGCACGCTTGCGAAGGAACGGTCAGTCAGACAGCATATTAATTTTCTGCAACGCGGTCCATTCCCGTGCGTACCGTGCCGTATTCAGAGGCTTTCAATGCCGCCGTTGTTGGGTGGGGTTCTTTAAGTACGGCTATTATATAACAAGTCTTGTAATTTACTTCGGTTTTGCTAGCATCTGGTACTTTACATATTTATCAACCATAATATGGGTATTTGGCTAATTATCCGGACGACGCTCCAAGATGTTTCTTCACCATATGTTCATATGTGAGGAGTGTATTGTGATGAAAAAATATTTGGTAACTTTTCATCCAATCAAATGTCATGTTTTGACGATTTGTTTTTGAATGGACCATGTATCTTACCACATAATTCAATGAAACAGAATACAACTTAACATTATTTGTAATTGGTAGCTGCAAGAACATTCGCAAAATACGTGAACACTGGAATTGCTTTTTTTGCGCATTTTTTGGCAAGGCCCAGGCGCTACATTCCGTTCGTAGAATTGAACTTTTTCTTATTATCCGACGGATTTCGCGACCAGCTGTTAGAGTACAGAACAATTGCGAGGCTAGTGCTAAGATCCTATTGACTGAATGACACTGTTAACCTCGAGTCCAACTGGCAGTTATTTTTATTTTGAAATATTTAAAACTTTGCGATTTCATCAACTGAACCTTTGCGTAACGCTCGTCAGTGCCTCGAAGCCAAGAGACCGTCCGAAGAGGAATTCGAAGCCAAAAAACGGATCGATCAGGGGCTGGTGATTGGCAAGAATCGTTGCTCGATACCAGTTTCAGCATTGCGCGCAGAAAATCCTGCATACTTTGTACGACGGCAATTGCTTGTGAAGCCGACAGTAAGCACGATTTCCGCTGGTAATATGCCTTTGAACATCACGGCTGGTGTCATTGTCCGCCGTCACCAGTGAGGCCAGCTCGGTATGGGCATGTAGTATGTGACCCCGCGTTAATATCCGCCCAGCTAGCATTTTCATATGTATATAAAAGATAAAAATCAGCATTACGTACAGATATACATGCTAACAAATCGTATTGAATGCTCAAATTGGCATATCCGTACTATTTTGGAGGTGATATACGTGATTAGGAATAATTATGTGTTACGACAATATAAGTATTTATATACAATAATATCCGATTAAGCACGACTCGCTGCGTAATGCTATACAATTTTGTGCTGAAAATCGTATGTATGTCAGTTAATATCATAATATACGATAGAAAATCAACTTGGACCCGCTTTATGCTAGCTGGGTGGTGAACATACGTATGAAAGACTATCACTTTGACCCCGAGTGAAGCCATTTTCATCCGTGATTTTCTAGCTTTTTTTGGTCGATGATTTCATATGCAGCTTCGAAGTCAACGAACAAATGGTGTCTGAAAGCTCTGGATTCAGGGCCTTTTTGAAGAATTCTGAAGAATTAATCACCTGTTGCTTTCATCACGAATAAAGCTGATGATCAATGTTGTCAATTTAAATTATACAGAGTACCCAGAGGTTTTCGGTCTTAGACTGCCGCTCTCCAGTCGCCCCTAGCACCCGCTGCTCTAGCATCCACATCAACAGCGCTCATCGAACGGGGTCTGCCTCGAAGTCGTCGGCCTCTGTCGGATTCTCTGCTAAATATTGTTTTCACTGGTCTACCGGCATCCTTGCTACGTGGCCAGCCCATTGTATCCTGCCGTGTTTTACTCGCTTTACAATATCCGCATCTGTGTATACTTGGTAGGGATCCTTTCGTCTAATATGCCGCCAAGAATTTATTGCAGGATCTTACGCCAAACGCACAAAACGTGTAGCGACAAAAGCTTGTCGACTCTCTTTCAAGCCTTCGAGGTCCACACTTCGTGTCCGTAAAGTACCACCGGAAGAATTAGCGTCTTGTAGAGCGTGTGTTTTGTACGGAGTTGCAGGCTAGAGGACCTCAGTTGGTTACGTAATCCGTAGACGGCTCTCACTGTCGTCACATGTCACTAACGTACCAAGGTAAACAAATTCGTCGACCACTTCAGAAGTATCACCATCTATCACCACCGCAGTTCCAACACCCGAAGGGGTATCACGCTCTCTACCAGCCACAATATACTTTGTTTTGGTAGAATTTATGATAAGCCCTACCTTTGCAGCTTCCTCCATAAGATGCGTGTACGCTTCTTCCATAGCTCTACGGTTAACACCGGTAATACCGATGTCATCCGCGAATCCTAGGAGCATACGAGATTTCGTGATGATGGTACCACTTCTCTGCACGCCTGCCCTTCGAATAGCACTTTCCAATGCAATGTTGAACACCACATTCGGTAATCCGTCACCTTGCTTCAAACCATCTAACGTCACAAACGAATCGGATGTTTCACCCGTTATCCTGACGCTGGATTTTGAACCATCAAGAATAGCACATATCAGCCTGATCAGATTTGTTAAAAACCATGTTCAAGCCGCCTTGAAGTGTATAAACAAATGGTGAGTCTGCAAGTTGAAGTGAGTCAGCAAGTTGAATAGTTGGTACGTCGTGGAGCGTCGCTCTTGAAAACCGCACAGGTATTCGCCAACAAAGGTTTCCTGCAACGCCCTCAGTTTGAGAAACAGGTTGTAGGAGAGGATTTTATATGCAAAATTGAGGAGAGTAGTGCCTCGATGATTACTGCAATTGAGTCGATGGCCCTTTTTAAAAAGAGGGTATTCGAGACATTCCAACCAGTCCGTAGGTAGTTTTCCTCAATTATTATTATTAGGAATCCGGATATATGGGTCTTGCCCTTCATCCACAGGATATTCAAAGAAAATCACAAACATAAAAAACGTATAACATAAATTACATAAAACGCACTTTTAACTTATTTTTGATTGTCTACAGTCTAAGATACTACGTTCTGAACGTCGTTTGCCATGCACATCATGCGGCGAGCAGGTTCGTTCATGCTGTAGTTCGTATTTTTCGTGGGTAACTGGAACTGGTGAACTCTCCTCAAATTTCCATTTCCTTCGTTAAACGTTACCTGACTCAGAAGATACGGCGAGTAGAACCGGTTGGTTAAGAGTTCTTTCAGGAAGAGCACATCGTTGATTTTCCGTCTACAATCCAGCGAGTTTAGGTTTATTAATCTGCAGAGGTCTGAGTATGATGCTAAACCATCACGCCAATCCAAGTTACGAACCGAACAAATTTCTCTTGAACACGTTCCAACCGCTGTTTGTGGATATTATACTGAGGTGTCCAAACAATTTCTCCGTATTCCACACTTGATCGTACCAGAGTTGTGTACAGTGTCACAATTGTATACGGATCGTTAAAATCTTTTGCATAACAATTTACTAAACCGAACATAAAAGTTGCGTTGAAAGATAGTTTGTTGTCCATAATCACTCCCAGGTCTTGTACTGTGTCTGATCGTTATAAATCGAAATCTCCTACACTTATAAAATTTTAAACCTAACAATTATAGGACCTGAACACATACTTTTCATGTTACTTAAAACATTATCTTTATTTGCTATAAAATATAAATGTCAAAAGAAATTTCTTATTTATTATGAGGCAGCCCATAAAAAGTATATGACTTAGAAATTATATTTATGTGTAAACTGCTATAAAAATTATGGTTCATATCCTATAGTCGAAAATTATGTGCTTTTGTACATACTTCGAATGGGGCCATAAATGTTATTCATGGCGATACAAATAATATTTATGTGCCTCACACATATATGTTATTTGTCAGATCAAATTGCAAAAAATTATGTAGTTTCACACATAAAGAGTATACGGAAATTTGCCTCAGTGTATCCGGTAGTGATGTATGACACTAGATAGCTTGTGTGAAAAAGTCAAAACGCTAAATTTCGAAGTGTTGACCGTCAAACCACATCTGTTGCAAAATGTCTTGAAGTTGTGTAAGTCAGCCTTGAGCTTGCAGCAGTCAATATTATTCTTCACCGGATAAAATATTCGTCATCGACATGCACTAGCAAGAACGCATCATTGATGTACTCAGGTAAATCGTTAATTAAATCAATAAAGAACAAGGGTCCAAGGTGGCTCCCCTGTTGAACTCCAGAATTTACATCGAAAGTTTCTGAGCAAGACTTATTAAGCTTTACGAATTGTTTCCTATTTGACAGGTATGCATGCATTCAGTTCAACATATTTCTTGTGATTCCACTTTTGTTCAAACAAATAAGCAAAACTTTGATACTGACAACGTCAAAAGCCTTTGTCATGTCGGTATATACCGTATCGACTTGATAACCGTTTGCCATCCAGATCTTGGTTCTTAACACAAATTCTCCGAGGTTAGTCACAATTGATCTTTTCTTTGAGAAACCGTGTTGATGATCTTTAAACTTTGATTCCAACCATAGATTAAGGCGGTCATAGACGGAGGGATTCAAATAATTTTGGAATGGCTGATAAAATGGCTATTCCACGGTAGTTTTCTACGTTCAATTTACTACCCTTCTTGTGAATAGGAACAATATGCGAAATTTTCCAGCAGCCGGAGAAATAACCCCTGCAATATTTATTGAATAAAATATGCAGGGGATATACTAATCCTGATTTCCAATTCCATTCCATTTTCAGTAGTTTATTCGGAATTCCGTCAGGGCCCGAACCTTACTGTGCATCTGGTATATCGATTTTGTTACTAATTTCTTCCAGTAACAATTCTGATAGTTCGAAGTTGTTTGGAAGAATTGGTAGGTGTTCGAAGTGGTCTAAGTTTTCGTTTCGGTAAGCATTTTTAAAATAAGTAGCGAAAAGATCCGTCGTTTGCTGACTGTCGCTCGAGTTTTTCCCTTGATAAGTAACATTAACAGGCGTCCCCTTATCTTTTCTTTTCTGATTAACGTAGCTACAAAACTTTTTAGGATTACTTTTCAAATTCACTTGCACATTGTTAAGATGCTGAAGACGAAGCGCACGATGCCTCTAACGGGCTAACGGGCAACACCGTAAAAACGATGCGATCGAGCAAATGATTATCACGAAAGTACACTCAAAAGAAGCTCAAGTGTTGATTTTCATGGCAAAATATTTATCTGGGGGACCGCTAGGTATGAAATAGTCCAATTTCTCTTTTTAGTTTTTCATGCCTAACGCTCTACCCAAATATTTTTTCAGCTCAAATACATCACAAAATTGAAAAAAGGCATGTAAATTACTCATAGGAAAAATTTAAGATCGAACATTCTGTTCTATTTCTTCAAACGTCCTATTTCTCCAAACGTAAAAAAGGGAATATTCGCACCAAAATTTTTTTCCTCTCTTGAACTCTTGTTTTTAAAAGATGATAACTTTTGAACGCATGGTCAGAATGTTGTGATATTAGTATCAACATGTCAGAAAATCTGTTCTGAACATATTTCTCATATTATCAATCCAAGACCAATTTCGTATGTGGCTGTGGAGCTCCAAAAGCGAAGACCGTCTACAGACGTCCTACCCGTTAGAGGGTTAAATGTAAACTATTACATTCCCTCTTGAGATATGGGTTTGGATCTTTCCTTAATCGATTGTGCATTGTGCTCCTGACTTTCGAAAGTTCGGCGGGGTTGCCGTCCTTTCCAGCTGCTTTTTAGATTTTCAGTTCCCTCGCTGATTTTCTAACCTCAAAAGGTGGTGGATCCACAGCTTGTCCATCATCCACAATCGTTATCCGGTTTCTGCCGACCGCTTCTTCGTGTTCACCATTCAACAATGCATCAAAATGTTATTTCCATTGCCTAGCCACCTACGATCTTTCGGTAATCAGGTTCCTCTCCTGGTCGTTGCGCATGACAACCCTACTACTGTGTTACCTGACTCACTGCGAAATGCGTTGTATTCGCGGGATCGTGTTGGTTCGAAAGGTTTCGAAAAATATCGCCCTTGTATCGAAAATATCGTTAATTTTGATCATTAAAAATAACGTACTTAAACGTTATATTTCATGTGCCAGTAGTACGCAATAATTGTATTGTGAAACTGAATTGTTATTTATGCAACTTTTTACAAATTAAATGCAATAACAAAAGCACAACTTACAAAAAATCGTTTGTTATCGATAATAACTGCATATGCGTTATAAACGAATAAAGCGTATGGTTACGTTTTATTTCAAAAATACGCATATTCGCAGTGAGTCAGGTAAAACAGTAGCACAGTTGTTATTAACTAGTTGTGGTAACCGATTAATGACTGATTTCGGTTATAAATAGGTTGCAGCAACCAGAAACGACAAAAGTGTACTACTTGGGAAGAGTTGGCACGATCCGGTTCCTGATTCCGTTGATCGTATTAAAGAAGCTTCTCGTATCGTGCCTCTTTAAGCCATTCTTCGCCTCCATAAGAACGCGATCTCAGTGCTGGCGTCTCTTACGACGGTGAAGTCTCTTTTTGGTAACTCTAGCATCTCGGTATCTCTCTGCTTTGGAGTTTCACAGTTGCAGCCAATATGTGACTTCTCCGGTGTCTACGGTGTCGAACTGGCGACGCTTCAATACGTCGGGTGCTCCCTTGGATGTTAAAAAATCGGCAGTTTTACACCAGTACAAAGTAATATCGATGAGCTTTTGCAGTTTACAGCAGTCTTCCCGAGACAAATAAAAAATTTCATCAGCAGAGCGTGTCTTAATGATGTATCGCGCATATAACGACATAAAATAAAGAAAATAATAGTGGTTCGATATTGCGTCCTTGTGGAACACTAGATTAACTATAGAACTCGCTAGAAGATTTAACTAGATGCACGTTTAACTAGATGTTATTTCAATCAATTTACTAATCAACGAGAAAAGCTATGAGTGTCTATTCATAACTTACCACATTAAAAAGAGTTACAAATAATAAACGAAATATGCGTATTTGTGAAGGTCGCTTTAAGTTGTTGTCAGGGCTGTCCTGTTCTCTACTTTTTTAACCGTACCAAACCAAACTAAATTTGATGGAGCCTATTATTATCTACTAAATTATTGAATTAAGTATTGCTGTATCTTTAAAACACACGGGGCACTCCCGGTTTACACTGAGTACTACCCAAAGAGCGCTCTTTGTGCATCAACGGATACGAACCGGGATTGTGCCGTAAATACTCAAGATAGAGCAATTCTTAGTTTGGCAATTTTATAAATCATGGTTAGCTGTGTTTTTTAAATTTCGATTGGTTTGGGTATTACAGTTAAATAATAACTATTTCTGAAATTCAAATTTCCATTTTGTCGAAAGCATTTTGACACTGAATCCATACTAATAAAGCTCATTCTGATATCTACCTGCCAGAAGTGTTATTATTTGACATAAAAATTATATTAGGGAATATTCCGCCGTTGTTGTACTGTATACAGTTTGCAAGATCCGGTTCGTTTTGATCAAAAGTTGACAGTGAACGGAATTAGCCCTGTGCAACAGAGAAAGTAAAATAATATATACCCTATTCGTATTATAAATTTACTTTCAATTCAAACTGCGGAATGTTTGCACGATTGCAGCACCGGAAGAACAAGTGTACAATCTAAGCGAGCTAAACGAGCTGCTATTTATCATCCAAGTCTTGTCAACTGCAGAAATGAGCAGCCGGATTTTCCTGTATATCAACACTGCTGCTGAAAGTATCCCCCAGCTCAGCGGAGCAGCAACCGGGTGATCTTATCGTAAATCAGAGAGCCCATTCAGTCTGTCGGAATGATATGTTCTGGTGGCACAAACATGCACACATACACACATACGAAACGGTAACCAGCGCGACAACATCCATAACGCCACATTATGCGCGCTGCTGACTCATTCTTCGTCCACTGACCGTTCCGTCTTTATCTGCGGCTCGAACGACCGTTCAGCACCGTTCGTCTGCTGCTATGCCACATTTGTGAGCGCTGCCCGAAGCCCGACCGGTTGGGGCCCAAACTTCGGGTCCAAGCGGTAGCCATGTAACATGAAGAATGTTTACCCTTAATCATCTTTCGTTTCTTCGCACTTCGCCGTATCGGAAAGAAATATTAGGCCACCGTACAGCCAGCGGTTCGACGTGCTTCGGAAATGGGCCAGAAGCAGGTTTAGCAAAGATATTAACTTCTTTCTCAAAATTTACAGTCATTTCAATTATTCTTGATTTGGTTGATAGATAGTATAAGATAATTCAGTAATCATTGAACTTGTTGCGAGTGGCATGATCACACAAACATATTTATCATTTTTTCTTTTCTCCATCATAGATTTTCCGTGTTTTGCGAAGTCACCATTATACAAATAAATTGATCGAAAAGTTATTTAGCTCATCACACATCGCACACATCACACTGGCGACAAAAATTAAAAGCATTCTAACCGCGACGACGGTAGAAACTAGTCAATATTGGGAAACCATCATGTACCCGTCTGATGTTTTTAAAACAATATTATTATAGATAGCAGTTGTTACACTCAACTCGAAAACGCTGTGTCTCGAATAGATTAGAAATACGTGACAATATGTTTCAACATTTTCATGTACAGCTCAATCGTCTGTTTCTGATCCCAGATGAAAGATTCTTCAGTGGAATGTCCTCGGATTTTATCGATTTTTCTCAGTGCGTGTTTTACCTCTTGATAAGTTATTGTCGTGTATAATTGCGTTAGCAGTAAAACAAAGCCCTGACCATTTAATGATTACTTGTTCGTAATAAAATTAAATATCATACCTAAAACTTGCTTGCCAACTTGTAATCCATAATTCTTTTTATCCGATGTATACGTTTTGTTCTGCGACAGCTTCCGTTTATCGGAACAGTTTTCAACAGTTGACCGTCCCCTTTATCACGGTTCAATGTCAATTTTTAACAAACTGGGAAATTTTCTTGCAGATAATTTCCTCCAAACAACGTTTTTCCAAACATCCGCAATCACTACGGATTGAGACGTATTTTCTGCGTTTCAGTGTGTCCCGTTGTTGGCTACTTCTTGTTTTCCCCTTGACGAAAGAACGCGGACGCGAGATAAAAAAGGAGGATATACACGTAAAATCTCGGAACCGCCACCACTGAAACAACAATACACTTTTACGCGAACGACGCAGGGAAAACACACACGCGTACACACGGCACGATTTAAATCACTTATCTCTGTTTATAAAACACTGCACGAGCCCGAAGCGAATACGAACGCCGACGACCGACCGCCAACCGATGCTCGTGTCGAACCGAGCGTGCACGAGAGCCGTACCGAGTCACGAGCCCGACCGTTCGTACGTTTGTTTTCACTGCTTCGGTTTCCCGAATGCCACCCGCGAGTTTACCCGAACCAATGTCAACTACCGATCGCACAACTAACACCGGCAAAGAAATTGTAAACAAATTGCACGTACTCACTGTATTCAGCCGTCAACGTACTCGAGCATTAGACGAGTTTGGCACGTCACACACACCAATGCGCAGGCACAGGCGTCCAACGTCAGACGCATACAGACTGGCGCTGGCGAAAAAAGAGGTGGAAAACTCCTTGACGGTAAACTCTTCACTGTTTTTCACGAAAATTTCTTTACAGCTGTATCGTTAGCACTGCACTCGAATGTACCTTGGCCGTGAATCACTTCCGCCACCGGTTAAACCCACTTTTGGGTGCCACCAGGGGCTCAAAATTGCACAATTTCCCAAAAATCGCAGAGCAAAATGCAATGGTCGTACTTTCGCGAGAACAATATACTTCAATCTGAGCTCCGAAGGGCCGTTCGGACGGCGCGTTGGTGTGCGTGTCATCGCGGGCGCTTGTCTAACGATGGGACCTCTGCTGTCGGAAGAAGGTGTGACTGGTATAATTGCCGGTGTGCTTACCACAGGGATGCCACAGTCGGGTCGCCTGCAGGAAGGAAAATTGGCCCGTGTAAGACTCACTTTCAAAGTTGAGCATCTTAATGATATTTCGTTTGGTTTACAATGAAATTGATGTAAAAATGCACAAATTTACATATATTTTTGATGCACTGTTTTATATATTTTATGAATAATTAGGTATTTCTCCAAGAAACAACTGAAACAGAACACTGATAGATTTCTAGCCTATGCTTGATAGAAATATAAATTGATACCACTTGAAGTCGTAGCCAATGAGTCAAGAAATTGATAAATTTAATGTCATTTTTTTAAATTTACACGATTTTCTAGCAGTTTTTTGTTCAAACCATCTTCAGTTGTGTTTTTATAGAATCGAATTTTGGTCTTTATATATACGAAACAGGACACTGCACTTGCCGTTATTAAATGATGATTTTTCAAAATATAATACAGCGAATTTTCGGAAAATATAAAGAGTGAATGCAGTCGATGTTTGACAAAAATTTAACTAACACCAAAGGAAATTATAATTGCACAGCCGATTACAAATACAATTAGCACAATTAGTACAATCATTGATTTCACAAGATCGGCAAAACTATCGCAAAGATTCAATTAAAAATAGGGTTAGCTGAATTGCAAGAGCAAATAATATTTATCGGTTGGTTTCAGACGATCAAAGCTGCATAAAATAAGCACTCAAATGGTATTTGAACATGCAACACTTAAGCTATTCTAGGTTCATCAGCTCTCTTCCAGAAGCTGATAAACAAGCTTAATAGCGGGTCCTTTTGCAAAACAACCAGCTTCTAAATAGCCACAAACATGAAACCGCTTTATTTTTTCTTACGGCTGCTTGAAGGTGTTAAAGTGGCTTTATGGAAGCTTTCAATAAGCTCATAGCTTTCAAACTACCTTAAGGCTGCTTAAAGGCGTCAAAGTGACTTAACAAACTAGCTTCCATTAGGCTCACAACATTCATACTATCAGATAGAATTTCGCAATTCGGCTGGTAGCAAAATCGTATGTCAGTTAACGATATTAAGGAATACTTTAGGTGTAAAGATATTCTCACTGTCTGTCCTGCAGATGCAGATGGAGCGGATCATACAACGAGTACTTAAGGAGCAGTAGATGGCGGCTCAATTCCCGAAAGTAGACATTTACTTTTAATTGACTTACATATACGAGTTTAAGTTAATATTAAAAACTAAAAATAATCGTGTTCGATGTCATAGCAGACAATAATGACAATTTACATTTTTAAACGTTTAAATAAGAATATTTACTGGCTGCATAAAGGTTGAAGAGACGTTGATTAAGCGGCCCAACTCAAAACTTTTTTACATTTTAAAAATAAAATTGACAACCTTAAGCAAAACCGTTTATTTCAACATGCGAAAGAGCCTCTGTTAAGCTTCATTGCAGATTCGAAAACATTATTATTAAAAAGCCCAAAGCCCAAAGCGATCAGATTTAGATGTTTAAGTAACCTTTACTCAAGTCAATTATGCCACATTGCAGTCAAGACAAGTATCAGTAACGTAGTTGCTTCTAGCGTTATAGAGCTACATTTAAGCATTTTGGTCATATATTCCGGTTATCTCCGTTATAGTGAATCTAGATTATGGCCCGCCCAGTTAGCTAACAAGCCAGTCGTCGTATGTTCGAATCTCGACTGAGCGGTGCCGCTACAGATTAGCTAACAAGCCTAAACTAACAAGCCCGTAATTTTGCTGTATTCTAATAACCGGCTGCGAAGTCTATCGATAAAGAAGGGTCAAGTTCTGAGGGACATTTATACCCAAGGCTTTGCTTTTTTAGATTTATTGCAGCAAAAAGTGGTTTTTTTGTTAAAGTTATAGAAAATTTGCTTGAATGCTACCAATTCGCTCTCAACTGGATGCGAGAGGCGACTGATAGTAGTGTAATATAAGAGCATCGAATTTTTGATGCCGAGACTGCAAAACCTGACATGTGCAACGACAAGGAAGAGAATCTGAGCACAAACAGCGCGAAGTGGCCGACAGGTGCAAGTGGTTCACCGATGAGCACCTCAATGGGGATCTTGCAGAAGGTGGTGGAATGGAAAGTAACTTAAGAGTGCCCCAGCATCTGATCTCCAAAAGGTCGGGTTGCTGAAAATCAACAAAGCTGCCAGTAAGGACCGTCTACTAACAGAGCTTTATGAACATTAACGAGAAACGCTAGCAACAGTTCTGCTCTGGGTTATTTCCAAGATTTGGGAGGAGGCAAAGCTACCGAAGGAAGTGTCCGAAGCAGTTGTTTCTCCCATCTACAAAAAAGTGATCGGCATGACTGTTGTAACCATCGCGGCATAACTCTACTCTAAGGATCTTTCCCAGATCCTATGTAGCCGGCTGTCACCGATACAATAAGGTTTTGCAAGAAATTATCAGGCGTACTCCATCGCGCCACAACGAACCGAATTTTTACCAACCTCGTGTTTTTGTCTTGATTTTTGTAAAGACGTTAGGCATTTAATTAATTTGAAGAAGTAGGTACAGACAAACAGACGAGACACTCGCGTTAATTCTATGGTTCAATCAAAAACCACTCATTTTTCAAAAAAACATGTTTCGCAACGGGTGTTGCTTCGAGTTTTCAGTATAAAAGCATACAAATGTAAAAACCCTACACCATAAAACCCTGCAAATGCAAGCTACTCCGCAACATGCATAACAGAGGGTGCATGTGTGCAAGCAAAATGTGTAGGACGATGGTTTTTAAAGGGTAGGGTTCGAATCCGGTTAAAATAGGATCCCATAAGAGCTTGGTTCGATCCGCGGATCCCCCAGCTTGTTTCGCTTTGGAGCCACTGCCAACACCTTTGCTTCATTACTTTTTACTACCGTTCCTTCTGTCGGTCGTTTGTTGACTTCAAAGCAGCATACGATACTGTCGATCGAGACCAGCTATGGAAGATTATGCACAAACATTTTCTGAACATACTGACGCGACTGATTAGAGTGAGTATGGGAAGCATAGCATCCAACGCATACGCCACTGACGCAAGTGCATGACAAACAGCCGCCGCTGCAGTGTACAGACATTCGTAGCGTCTTTCTGCATAGCCCGCTCGTGAGGCAAATAACTTGTGAGCAACCTGTGAGAGCTAGCGGCACACTGAGACACAGATGATGCATTACTTTTTCTTTTCTTCTTTATCTTACACACTCGATTCTATACACAGCACATACAAATTTGGCACAAGAAATTTAGTGAGTTTTTCTTATAATACCTAAAATTTCTTGTTCAATTAGTTTATAGAGTATTCCTCTGATGTCTCACAAACACAATGACATAAAATTTATCTTTCAAATGCTTCAAACTTCATGATTGTAAAATTTATCATAAGAAAAATGCTGCGAAATTGAATATTTCATCATTTAGTAAAAAGTTTTTATTTCATAAAATTGCAAAAAGTTGCAAAAATTTCACTCACAACCATCTTTCTGGGACTTTAAGCTATCAAATGGCATCAAAGATGGTGAGAACATAAACAAATATCACTTTAAAGTAGCATATTTATGCTATTTTGCTATAATAAATACTGCTCGCTTGTCATCATTATATTTATTGAAGTCATCGCAGTGCATTAATAAATAAGAGCGAAAGTCCACAAGAGATGCTTATGTCAGCGTGTTCGTTAGAACAAGTACGCGTGTGTGAGAAAATTAGGTCATATGTGTGTGGACTTCGCACCACTGACCATCGCTTCGAGATGTAACGAGGGTTGTGATGAGGTAACGGTTTATGTTAATATTTTTTGAAACGATGGTTCTACAATTGATGGAGGGACGGTAGGGGAAAGTAATGAAAATTTGTTGGGAATGGAGGGGAAAGAGTGGAAAGGAAGGGGGGAAGGTAATAGGTAGCTACGCTTAACAACTTGTCGTTGTGACTGCTACCTTTTGTCTAATGCTGGAAGATGCATGGGTCGAACCAAGCTATAATCAGAGATTATAACCGGATTCGAACCCACAACACCCGCCAGGGCGTGTGGCGCGCTGGTTCTCGTGTACCTTTGAACCATAGAGGCGCTGGACAAAAGGAGACTGCGCAACCCCCTTATTAATGTAACGACGTATCTGATTAGGGCTATTTTGACACAAATTGTGACTCTTCCTTCTTCTACTGTAGGAACCACCGACCGAGAAGTTTTAATCTAACTTGTTTTTACTTTCAGGACGATGGTTTATGTTGCATACTTTTTGCTATTTACGGGGTGATTCGAAGAACGGGCATTGAAACAAAAGGGACGATTTGTTTAAAGGTAGCATACTCCTCCTAACTCCTACAACTCCTCAGGTGAATTTGATGTCACCCCAAGAACTTAGCAACGGCAGTGGCAATCTATGCCAGATTGAAATGCTCTGTAATCACATTGACGAGAAAAAAGAACTTAATTTAATGAAATTAGAATTGGAAGATGAAATGGAAAGATCATTATTTTACGTGACCTTGGAATTTTGATAGACTCAGAACTAAGCTGCCGGGAGCATTATAGTCATATCATCGCTAAATCTCGACGAAACCTCGGGCTTATTTTCCGTATCTTAGCTGAATTCTGCGATCCATATTGCCTGCGCGCCGTGTACTTCACCTTGGTTTGATCTATGTTGGAATCAGCAGCTATCGTTTGAAGTCCGTTCTGCAGCATTTGGATGCACAGAATCGAAAAAGTCCAATCGAGATTCATTAGATATGCTTTAAGACTCCTTGCTTGGCGGAATCCAAACGAGCTACCGCCGTACGAAGCAAGATGCATCAGACCCCTTGGAATGGACACCCTCCAAAAGCGACAGAATATTCAACTCACCAGATTAAATATAAATGCTGTACCACGACCTTTTCGACGTAAGTATTTCACGAGGCTTCTTTATTATTATTATTAATTTTATGTAATATCCTGGTTTATAAGTGTTCAGTGACACTGTTTGTCCGATGAATGTAGGTGAAATAAATAACAATAACAAGCGGCAGTCCTCTTTATTTCATATCGTGTCAAACAGCTTTTGGTCATCAATGTACACAAACCGCCAGCAGTAATAGCAAAAAAAAAACATATGTTCTATGTTGCTACCTTGAGTAACTTTAGATTTATTGGTAAACGCCGATGAAGCACTGGATACGAGAATTCAGCCATTCGACCTTTTGTTCGGAAGCAACACGTGAAGAAAGTTTCCGCAAGAGTATTATTTGGTCAATTCGATCAAATTATGTTGACAAATTATGCTGTTGGCGATAAGTTGACAATCCACGCTTCCGTAAAAGGTCTCAGCCGCCGAGTTAAGGAGAATTATACAGCGATAATTAATATCGATAAGTTAAGGTGGCGATTTTTAGCTGTGCAAAGGGTATATGAGCACTTTGAACCAATCATTGTCAGGTCATTGTTCAGCGGCCCGTACCATAAGGATGATTCGATGGATTGTACAGTATGGGCTGTTCATTTGTGCTTTGTTCATATGATCCAATGATGGTAGATACATAGCTTGTTCGTCATCTTCAATCTTGATTCTGTTCCTTTCAGCGATTCCGTTTTCTTCACCGTTCATCAGCGCTTCGATAGGTTTGTCTACCTCTGAGAAATCGGTAATAAGAATTTTTCCTTTGTCGTTACACAAAACTAGGGGTTGACCC
Source organism: Sabethes cyaneus (assembly GCF_943734655.1). Lineage (NCBI taxonomy): Eukaryota > Metazoa > Arthropoda > Insecta > Diptera > Culicidae > Sabethes > Sabethes cyaneus. The sequence continues at coordinate 47,941,289 of NC_071355.1, forward strand.
GATCCGGCTGCTAATTCCTTTAATCGCATTATAGATAGGAAGCTCCTTGCAGCGTACTTGTAGAAGCAATCCTTTGCTTCCCAAGAGCACGTCTTCCGTCTGTTACTTCGTCCGGCGATGTGGTTGAACATCTCAACACACGCAAGTCGGCTTCAACCTGGTCGAACCATCTAGCATGTTCAGCCCTTCTATTCCTGGTGCCGGTTGGGATCTTAAAGGACGGATTTCATTGCACAGTGATCCGGCATCCTTACGACGTGGCCGGCCGGCGTGTATTCTATTAACTTCGATACTTCCCCTAAAGTTGATTTATTCTGCTAGTGTAGACGTGTATCAATCCAAATTTCCGGCGGATAGGGTTATTGACTCGCTGTTTTCACTGCCACTTTTCTCAATTCCTGTTTCATTGGGGCCGGTGTCGTGAGGGATCTTCTATACTGCATTCAGAGGCAGTTTCCATTCCATGGATCATATGATGTAAGGCCACCATTTTGTGCTAATACAAATAGTTGTGTGAGCTAGGGAAAATATGATTCGTAAAAGTTGGTTTCCTACATATATGAAATGCTCTAAATTTTCGAATGAGGAGTTTTCTTTCATTTTCGTGTTTGTGCGTGAATTATACGTAATGTTCGGATATTGGAAGCAGACAACTGCTGTATTTTTGAAATTATTTATTTAAATTACTTCCAGCTTCTGACTTCGTACGTCTTCCTGATAGTAATCCTATCGATCTGTTTAGCAAACATGTTTAGATTTCGATTATTTCGTACAGTTCACTCTCTCAGATTTGAGGATTTTTGTTTTTGCTGCCATCGTATAAATTCGTTTCAGCTGCAGCAGGTTAGCAGCTTCCTATTTTTTTTATTTCATTGTTTTATCATTCAGTTTTTTTTGTTTCGTTCAATTGTAAAGTCAGAACCCGGCCGTGTGACATTCCCAATCTTACATTGTATACATTGATCAGCTCTGTAGAAGAACATACCAAACGTTAACGGAACGAACTAAAACAAGTTAATTTCCTGTATTTTTGTTTTCATTACACATTTACGAACTGTAGCTTCTTTGCGCTAGGTTTTTTTTATTCTTCAAATTTTTCCATCTCACTCTAAACAAATTTGAACCGAATAAGCTTTTCCTCCGGGAGTGAAACAATTGAGTTAATACTTTCAATTCTCTTGTTCAGTGTCATTCAAACACAGAGTTTTTGTTAATTTCCTTTCTGTTTGTAACTCTACACTATTAGATATAGCTTTGAATCTCGATTGCTGCCCGGTATAAATATAGCGAATTAATTAAAAAAACACATTTACAATGGTTTCGTAATATATATAGAATTTTATATATTTTCGTCGTTTAGTCCCATGTCCCGCAGACACGTAAAGATTTTTTTGTAAAAATATAAAACATAAAATAAAATATGCTTGCAATAAAATATAAAGTAAATCCAAAACGAACCTTTGTCCGTTCTTTTTTTTCTTTGTTTTTTTTATCATTGTTTTGCGATTTACTTGTTTTTACCTTTTGTATCTTTGCAGCTATGTGCTGGTTTGCACTAGGCGAGGAGCCCCGATTATGGATGCACTTTCATCAGTAGAAGGATGTTGATTGTTTTCTCAGATCGATCTGTATACCAGAACTGCTACTAGGAGAAATTGAAACCCACTGAAAGTTGCACGTCTAGCAATGCCAATCATGATATTTTAGCTAATCAATCCAGACTGTAGGTATCTGATTTAGAATGAACATTTTAGCAATTCTTCAAAAATCGATTTGAAGCGGTTCCTTGACATAGAAAAAACAGCTTTTCCAGGGTGTGTTTTTTCTGCCTCGAAGAAAATTATTTTCCTGAACGTTTAATTTAAACTGAAAGCCAGTCGGCGCGGCAGGCAGTAAATGAGTGGACGACACCGACATGCTATCACTGTTTGATTGTGGGAAAGTTTTGCTTCTTCTTTTTTGCTGTTGTTGTTGTTGTTGTTGTTGTTGTTGTTGTTGCAGTTGCTTCCGGAACAAATTTTCTGTCGGTTTCAGTTTCTACTTTTGCAACATTTCTGCATTTAGTTTCAAATTAATCTCCACTGTGCTTTTGGACAGCCCCCACACCCTTACTTCTGGCCCACCCCCTTTGCACCACAAATGCCGGACGTCATCATCTGCTTTGCCCATTCCGTTTTTTTTTGCTCATTTGTGTCTTCTTGCTGGCGCATTGCGTTATTTGTATGTACCTGTTTTTTTTTTATTTTGTTGTTTTCAACTTTTCTAGATTTGCTAGTTCCGGTTTTGTCTGTCGGTCGTCCCAGATACCGTTGACTGTTTTTCAGCGTTTCACCGGTGTCCTGTAGCAGCTGTTTGTGCGGAAAACTTTAGCAAATTACATTTAATGGATGTATGTGGAAGTAGGAAGACTAGGTTAGGTTAGATGCAGGGGTTCGTTTGAAAGTCAGTTCTGGCCACAATTCCCTCACTCATGATCACTTAAGCAGTGTGTTATAACTTACAGGTGGAGGAAGTCTGTTAGCAGCTGCAATAAATGTCTAGCATTCCAATGTGACTTTCTTTATCAGTTGCGTTAACAACCAAGAGGTTTGGTTAGGTCAGGAGGCAGCTTTTACGTCTAACGTAAAAATGTGTCCAGGGGGTTTTCAAAAAGGTAACAATCACTTATTAGTCATATACTTTAGCGTTCCTTTAAATTTAATTGCAGTGAAAGTATTTCATCAAGGAGACTGAAAACCCTGCTGAAGGTCAAGGGATGACCACAGCAACGCTGTCTGCTGAATGCTAGTGAAACTAGAATATGCTCGAATGTGTGTATACTCGATTGAATGAAAATAATGAAACTAAAATGTTCGTCGCAGTGTCGCACAGATGCAGAACTTGTTCAAACGAATATGTTAGTTTCACGTATAGTTGTTACATGTGCACCAAGCTTCGATCTTTGTCAGAAGAGTGACGGTTATTGTTTGTATAAAGAGCCCCAACAACGCACTCACGCACACCAGTTTCCATCATACGAATACAAACTATAGATTGTATTCACGTTGTCTGCCTCATGATTTAACATCATGTCTAACGTTAGACTCCGTCTTACCACAGAGTGTAATTCATAAATTTTTATTCAGGCTAGCACATTAAAAAATTAAATTGGATATACACATCAATTCAAAACAGACATTGTGGAGTTTTTATTAAAATCTTGTTTACGAATAGCTGAGTCGCATGCGAAATAGGGCGATACAAAGCACTTTTTAATGAGTGCTTTGGTTAAGTATTTTTTTAATTTTATTTTTAACTGCTTGGTATATTGAGCCTGGTGGACATAACCGCTTGTATTACGCTTTTAATAAGGATCAAATGGATTTTTCCGAACCTCCAGCCAGCCCTTCGAGTCAATCTCTACCCGAGGGAATTGACTTGATTTTCTGTTCACTTGTGATCAAGATTCTGTAGTATAAGCGAAAAAATCTGCTAGTTTCAGTTATGAGTCTAAAGCAATCAAACTAAATTATTACTTGCGTGTTCTTTACGCAAGAGCATAGCGGTGTACATTCTGGCTTGCGTAGTGGAGTTTAACACTCCTAGTTTGACCATCCAGGACCTTCTGGATTTTGGAATTGGCCAATCCGAAGGATTCCGCTGTTTAGCCGGTAGACACTGGACTGCAAGCAATTTCATAAAGTAACGCTTGGCAAGTCAAGTATATTCTCCGTCAGATTTCTTCCAGATGACTTTCACCGGATTAGCACTGCCTACCTACGTATGCATGAACAAACTATGACCACCTTTCTTTATGCTGTTTTGTGCTGTGGGTAATTGCGAGGAGAATCATGCGGCTAATGCGCATACAGAAAACTGCCCCCGTTATGGAAGACTCCAAATGAGCTCTCGACACGGTACGCATGCAAATTGCGCGGTGATAGAACCAAGCGATTTCTGAAGAAGCAATTCAAGTACATCTTCGCAGAGGTGCGTCTATGAAGGCCGCTTCCAATGACTTTGTCATCTTATGAGTCAGAAACCGACGATCCACTCAAGGGATCTACTTTTACCATTACTGGGAAGTTTAGAAAGAGTACAAATCGTGTTATGGCTAATTTAACGGTCGAGGTGGGTGTATCAATGAATTGCAGGGAAATTGTAGAAATATTATTACCAATGTAACATTTTATGTAACATTTGTTAAAGTGAAGATTCACACGCGGTGGCTTCATCACAAAACGGGTTATTGGTGTTTCCTGTGTAACACTCAGAGGAACAGTACAAACCCCATTGGATAACGCAACACTTAGCAACGGGAGAATTATCTTCCGTACCAGAAAAAAATAGAAAGACACGGTTATATCAAATTAGGGAGCGAATTCGCCGGAATACGGCACAATCTGGATGACTAATGAGCCAGAAATTTGAAAGTATCTCAGCCGTCGATGAGGAATATCATCAAACATAATCTGAAGCTCAAAGCATACAGAAAGTACACAGGTAACCAATAAGCGTTAGTATAAGCAGTAAATCAATCGTTTATTAGCATCCCTGGCGTTTTATACTGCAGGTTGTTGTTTATCAGCCTGCAGACTGCATAATTGTTGTAAATTGGCATCCACAATTCTATTTAAATTCTTCTTGTCGGTAACAAGCTGCAAATAAGCATTGTCAGCACTAAAAGAGGGCTAGCAGTAAAGTAGCCGCTTATTTTGCCAAAATAGCATTTAAGTAGCAAAGCATTTAGGGCAAGTTAAATGCTTATTGGCTTGCACTTAAATTGCATTAGAAATGCTTATTGGTTACCTGGGTAGAGCACAATGAGGACTTTTTCGAAAAAGAGTTCTTTATCTCTATATCTCAGAATGCCACTGGGCTAGAATCAATCTTTTAATGTCAAAAGGAAGATATTTTTATAAGGATTCTAATGGTGTGATGCTTGTTTACGCCACGGATCTGTTCCCAGCAGTTTTTGCCAAAAGAAGAGCATGTTACCTTACTTTTCTTGACATGAAAATATGTAATAGTCCATATCTCCGGATTCCATTGGGATAAAATTGATATTTTTTCGCCATAAATAAGCTACCTTCAAGAGGAATCGGACGCCATGGTATTTATTTACGACACATGGTTGTTACTTACTGTTTTCGTCAATCAAACGGCATTTTACCCGAGTTTTATCCATGAAGTTATTTTATATGCATTCTAACAGTTTCGTGTTTGTTCAAAGCACCTGTTTGTTTCTTGCAATTTTGATCAGAAAACGATCATGCTACCTTTATTATGCGCAGTAAACTGAGCAATTTAGGGTAAAATGACTAATTTTGTCGCGATCATATACTCTGCCATCGGAATTTACATAAAGTTAGCTTTCTTGTGGCGAAACAAGATCAGTTTTATCCCAGCGGATTCCAGAGTTATTGATCAATACATCTATGTATTCCTAGAAAAGTAGGGTAAAATTCCCTTCATATGGCCAAAACAGCTAGGAAGAAACGTACCGTAAATAAGAACCACGCCATTGGAATCCTCATAAAAACCGCGTTCTTTTGATATTAAAATATTGAGTGAAGCTCAGCGGCATTTGAAGATACGGAAATAAAAGACTTTTATACAAAAAATCCCGCGCATCACATCTTTATTGATTTCAAAGCAGCATACGGTACAGTCGATCGAGACAAGCTATGGCAGATAATGCACGAATGCGGTTTTCCGGACAAACTGACGCGACTGATCAGAGCTACATTGAATCGAGTGATGTGTTTCGTACGCATCTCTGGGACACTCTCGAGTCCCTTCGAGACGCGGCGAGGGTTGAGACAAGGTGACGGTCTATCCTGCTTGCTGTTCAACATCGCTCTTGAGGGGGTGATCCGACGAGCGGGCATCGAAACGAGAGGCACGATTTTTACCACGAGTAGCCAACTTCTAGGCTTTGCAGATGATTTCGATATCATTGCCAGGAACTTTGCGACGGCAGAGGCAATCTACGCCAGATTGAAAGCGGAGTCTAGGAGAATTGGGCTAAAAATAAATGCGTCGAAGACCGAATACATGAAAGGAAGAGGCTCAAAGGAAAAAAACGCGCGCCTCCCACGGACGGTAACCGTTGACGGCGACGAACTAGAAGTGGTAGAGGAGTTCGTGTATTTGGGATTGCTGGTGACCGCGGACAACAACACTAGTAAGGAGATCCAGCGGCGCATCCAAGCGGGAAATCGTGCCTACTTCGCTCTTCGTAAAACGCTACGATCAGGAAGCATACGCCGCCGCACGAAGCTAACAATGTACAAAACCATTATTAGACCGGTAGTTCTTTATGGACTTGAAGCCGTGACGCTGATTACGGAGGACACACGCGCCCTTGCCGTGTTTGAACGAAAAGTGCTGCGGACGATATTTGGCGGAGTGCAAACTGAAAGCGGAGAGTGGCGGAAGCGTATGAATCACGAGCTACAGGCACTGCTTGGGGAGACTCCCATCGTACATCTAGCGAAAGTTAGCAGGCTACGGTGGGCCGGACACGTCGTAAGGATGCCGGACGGCAGTGCGACGAAAATAGTCCTCTTCAACAACACCACCGGCACCAGGAACAGGGGGCCCCAACATGCACGATGGCTCGACCAGGTCGAAAGCGATTTGCGACTTCTGAGACGACTAGGAAATTGGCGACGAGTGGCCCAAGACCGAGTTGAATGGAGACGAGTGCTTGAAACAGCACGAGCCACCCCGGATCTATGCTGCTGAAGAAGAAGAAATACAAAAAATCCCCACTGTGCAGTGGTTTGAGCTCACGGATAAGGGGGCATAATACTCTTTACACCACATTTTTTGCCTCATTTCAAATATTTTTTCTCGATAACGCGCCAGACGAATGAATTCAAGTTTTTTGCACTTTAAACATTGCACTTTAGACGATTATTATCCCTAAAGTATGCACGGTAATGTACACGTAAAAACGCGTTTTCGAAAAACGCGAAAAATCATCAAAATTTCATTCAATTCATTCCAGGTTTTGCTTGTATTTGACGATCTACTTTTCCTTTCTCTACTAATGCCAAAATATAGCAAAAAGAAATGAAAAAGCGGTCGAAAATTGCGTGTAAAAATAGCGTTGCCCGCGCGCCCACTCTAGGGTTAACAATTTTAATTCCATATGGCAACCTCTTTGAAGAAGTTCATTCAGAAAAAAAATGAATTGCGGTACTATGGATTGGCACACGGTGGCTTATCCGAAATGAAACATTCCAAAATGACATAAAAGTATATAAAATTATCTCGTGTTTGATCCATCTTTTTTTTTAAATTAGAATGCATAATGGCGGCATAATAACAAAATGGCGGACATTCAAGTCGGTTCAAGTTCGGTTTTAGTCGAAAAAAATTCTAAAATATACAAAAATATACAAAATCTAGTTCCGAGAAAAACGGCATTGATGTCTTTATTCGCTGTGTAATCATTCCAGGTATGCGTGGTGCAAATAACTGTACCTTTGTCAGTTTTTGGAATTCATCCAAACGGCTTCAACCACATATGCTCGAAATGTTAATTTTCCAAATCCAGAAAAAAATTTGATTTTTTTAAATTGAAAAAGTACTATGTCCCCTTAACGCTTCCGAACGATAATTGAGAAAGAAGAGACAGATTCGAACTGAGTTTAAAATTCTAAAATACTAAGGACAAGGTATAACGTTTTGATCAAAGCTACCCAGGAGTGAGCGATTTACTACGTGTGTGTTTCGGAGGCACTCTCGAGTCCTTTCGAATCGCAAGGAAGATTGCGGCAGGAGGATATACTGTCCAATATGTTATTTATTATCACTATTTGTTTATTTATTTATTTGTTGGAATAAAAACATCGAACATTTTATAGTCTTAAGATACAGCGTTTCACGTATTCTGGCAACTAGAGTTCGTTACGCCATGGAAGAAAGTGTAAAGCATACCGTACCAATCTTCGTTGCACGGCTTCAATCTTTGCTATCCAATTAGCGTTGAATGGACCCTAGTGGTTTGGTGTTAGTTTTAAGAATAGAACGCACTAACGCACGAAAATAAATAGAATCTCGAAATTCCAGAAGCTGTCTATTAGCCTTGGCAAATATTTCGTTATAGTGAGGCTTAAATACGAGCGGTGTATACAAAGTTAGACCCAGATCACGAACCCAATCCACTCTAGCTACAATCTGACCACACATAGGAAATTTGAGTATAAACGGACTGGACTTGTGATGTAATGAAATCGCACAACACTTCTCGATACTGACAGTTAGTTGATTATTGGAATAACATTGCAAAAAAGGCAACTAAGTGCTGGAGTTCTAAACAGTCAGCAGTATTTCTGACAATTTTAAATAGTTTGATATCGACTGCAAAAAGCAAGCGGCAATTATCTGGAATCAGGAGCGCTGTCGTTGATAAACAGCGTGAAGGTCATAAATTATCGCCCTGTGGAATGGTTTAATAAGCCAGTCGTCGTATGTTCGAATCTCAACTGGGAGAGGCTGTTAGAGTCAATAGAATCGTAGCATGTGGCACTGCACTCTAACAGCTGGCTGCGAAGTCTGTCGTATAAAAACAGAAGGTCTAGTTTCGATAGCGGAATCCCAAGCAACAATCTGAGTTTTATTTTACTCTTATGGTGGTCTTCCAGACCAATTTTGGTCTTGAATGCCATCATAAGAGTGTTATAAAACCCAAATTGTTACTTGGGAATGTAGCACCTAGGCTTTGCTTTGCTTTGGAATGCCGGAGAGATTCGAGAAATACTCGAATTGCACCTTACCCAACTTCACGTAGAGCATTCGATCCAACATATAGGATCGAAACCATCGTACAAGGTCAGAGCCAACACCAAGTTTATTCAATTTAACCAGTAATATGTTGTTGCCAACAAGGTCAAATGCAGCTTTCAGATCTATATAGACGCCATCAATCTGGCCACCTACGCTCATGTTTTGTCAACATTTTACTGTGAACTGCACAAGGTTTGCAGCAGTGGAACGTTTAGGATAAAACCCATGTTGATCTAAAGCAGTGATGGCCAAACTGCGGCCCGCGGGCCGATGATTTCAAAGATGGTGGACTTGGGAGAAATTTTTTTGATGACATAGGAGTCCCTCAGTTTAATCGTTATGCCTTGCGCATCTTGTGAATCTGAATACTTTTCGGTTTAAATCTCATGGTGATTCCTAGAAAATGGTTTTTGTTGTCGCCTATTTTACATTTTGTTATGCACAGGAATGGCCAGAGATTATTGCGGCCCGCGGCATTCATGAGCGATCTGATTTGGCCCGCACCATGCTAATGCCTGGGCACCACTGATCTAAAGAGACGTAGTGCATACAGCTCCTATTCAAGGTGTGATACGGTGAATGGGCATTGAAATGAGGGAAACGATCCAGCCAACTCCTGGCCTTCTCAGATGACTTTGACGTCATTACTAGAAACTTTGGGATGCCGGAGGCAACCTGCGCCTAGCTAAAAACGATTCCCAGGAGGATTGCGTTTCAAATCAATGCGTCAAAAACCAAATAGGTGGTAGGAAGAGGCTCGAGAGAAAATAACCCAAGCAGCACACTTTTGTCCCTTATGGTTATAGCAACTCAGATATGACTGAAGTAAGTCTCATATCGGTTGCAACAACTGGTTTGTAACAACCATGCTAGTAGGAAACGTTCGCCTCCTACGAACAGCGACTGAACTTCATCGCCGTCAATGATGAACAGGAAGTGGTTGACGAGTTCATATATTTGGAATCCATCTCCCTCCACAAGGCGCTTCGATCAAGAAGTATAGATCACTGCATACGTCCACTTATCAATAAGAATCTCACTCTTACGAAAAATTCGTACCAACTAAGAGTGGATCAAAAACAACATTGCGCACTTACCGGTAGAATTTCATTACAATCTGTGGTTATCGAGGTGGCATCGGGCTAAGCCACCAAATGGGTCAATGCCAGATGGAGCAGGAACCACCTATGAATCCATCATTCGACGGTATCCCGGCTGATGAAGTCATTCAAGGACACCCAGATGATCCAGCAGCGATCAGGCAGTGACAGAAAACCGAATACTTGTTGTTGTTATTTATTTACGACATTTTACACTTTAATAGTGCATTCATGTCGAACCGAATACTGGTAAGCTGATGTTTCCATTTGGTTTGCCCAAAAAACAATGGGACGTGCCGGCCTCCCCGTCTTCAACGTCCGGAAGGTACCGTACCGGAATGACAAACAAAATACTGTGGCTAAACTCGCGGTATGAGATCGACGAAACAGAAGTGCGTCTTGATGGATGATACGTCAAGGCGGACACAAGGCAGTTGCGGGGCAGGAGTTTTATGCTGCCACATCACGGTTGGCCGTATTTGAGGAGGTAAGGAAAAATAAAATTGACAAATTCTCCAAAAAGTTCTTGGTTCTTGGAGCCAGCCATACATCACGACGGGTACCATCAACGGGCAAATCAACCGGGACTTCTGGAGGAGCGAGGCGCTGTTTCAGCCGGATTTGGCATCCTGCTACTCCGGTGGCTTAGACTGGGACAGAGATTACAAGGTAATTTTTTGAACCAAATGACATCCACTTACCGAGCTCGTCGACACTACACGCTTAAAGATTTAACCCACTTTCACAAAAAGTGGAACAGCTCAACACATGCGTATTTTTTACGCACTGTTTTAAGCAACTCTTACTCCTTTTATGAGTTCAACGCAGCAGCTCATTAATGAAAAATATTTACTCAAAAGTGCCATTTCAACCAAAACTGAGTAGTACTTACATAAATTACGAGTAAATTTAACTCAGTTATGAGGTCGGCCTAAACTACTCAGAATTGAGAAATTGCTAAATTACTCATATTTTTGGGCTGTTCCCTTTTTTGTCGAAGTGAGTCGGTTTTTACTCATTTTTGAGTTGAAACTCACTCATTTCTGAGTTAATCTTATTCAATTGTGAGTTAAATTTCTTAAGCGTGTAGAACCAATTGAGAAGTTTTGGGCCAACATGGAAACCAGAGTATCGATGAGGTATCAAGAGGAGTCGTTCCCGTCTTTGCTCAAAACCTTATGAGTGGTATCAAAGGAGAGATGTGGGTATCAGGTTATAGAGAGGAGATCCAATGAAGGATTGAAGCAAAGAGCTAATCATAATGTTAAAGCTTATAGTCTCAAAGTTTGATGAAACTAGAACTCCACATGAAGTTTTGAGTCTGGTTTTTTCGAGTAAAATCTGTAGCAAAATGTTGTTTGGGTCAGCATTAGAAAACACCAGAGCGATGAAGATATTAGCTCTTCTTCGTTACTGGAACAAGATACAGCACGTTTACACGTGGACAGAATGTGAAATGCTTTCCGATCGATTCGCGGCTATACTTATCGCCATATATCGGAAAAAGATTTTAAGATTATGCGTGGATATTTACATGAAGTTTTTGTATTTGAGAACTCTAAAAAGTTTATTAAAATGCTGATCCAAAAGCAAAGAGCTTGAGTTTTATGATATAAAATCAAGCGACGCTGAGCGCCGTTTTTTCGTCTGTAAACTGCTTCAGTAGCAAAACAGGAAGGCTTTTCTTCCTCGTATGGGTAAAGAAAAATGAATTTACCATAGCAACACAAAGCAAACACTGTCGTGGGGACTACACAGTTAAAATTCTAACCAAATTGTCACGCGCTGCGAAGGGTATGCTCTGTGTTTGCTGGGATTAGATCGACGTTATTCATTGCGAGCAGTTGATACGGAACGAAATTATCACTAGTGAATTCTCGCGTAACTTTTCAAAAGGTCCTAAGTAACAAATGTTAAAAAATCGAGTTGATAGTTGATCATAATTAATCACATGCCTATAAATATTATACGAAAACATCCATGCAAATTGATATTCATTAAATTGAGAAAATCAAAGCAGGCAAAATATCCTATGTACAATTTTGAATCATTCATGTTCCACTGTTACATCGGACATTTGCTTTGGTAACCAAGACAACGTCCAAAGTAACAAACAAATCAAACAACACAAATCTGTACTTTGGTCGTTTTCTGTCTTGAAGGGTATTGCACATCAAGTTCTAAAAATCTGATCTTGAACGCACCGAAGGCAGTTGCTTATTCAAAAGGATGCTCATAGGTTCTTCAGTTAGTGTTTATTCTGCACAGAATAGGGAAAAACAAGCGCTATCTAACCAAATGAACGGTAATTGTGTGAAATATAATAGTGATGTATTATGACTTATAAATCAATTTCAATATACTTTTCAGCTTTCTGAGTCAAGGACCTTGGACAAAATTTACTCATCCAGGTGTTGATCGTTGCACTTTCAATAATTAAAAAAAAATTGATGATTAAATATGATAGGCAATTGACTCCAGTTGTGAAAAAGTTCTGGTTGTGAAACAGTAAAGTTTTCCAGTTCTAAAATACCCAGAAAATAAACTATTTTATAGTTCAACTAAAATACTTTTAAAATACTATTCAGGCATACGATTTATGAAATTTGCCTATTACAAACTTGATCTTCTCGTTTTTACATACATTACGCGCAATTCAGATGTGGATGATTTGGAGGAACGGATAAATGACTGTATTTAAAGGGTTTTCGTTAATAAATGATTTTTATATATTATTTTCCATCTGTATTCCTTTGTTTTCTTTTCTGTTTAATGGATTTTGCAAAGTGTTTTACAACCAGGGGCACTTTTATTGGCAAAAAATACCCTGTTTTCTAATATTATTATAACTTTTTTGTTTTAAACGAAAAAATACGCAGTCTTTAACAAAAAGATATGTATGTCTTCAAACTTTTGGATGATCCGATTAAAAAACTATGACCAAAAAACAAAACCTTTTTCATAACCGGGGACATTCCCCTATATGTTTTGTTATATCTTATGGAGAGATGGAAAATGAACGATATTTTGAAAGATATCGCCAACTTTACAAATCATGATCTGTATAACTTACGTCAAACAGTGGAGCTGCGGTCGTAATCACAAGAATTTAATCTCTCAGCAGTCGATTACAGAGTAGAGAGTAACATCTTACCTAGCAGCGAGGAAACGGATACCAATGTGGCTTACAATGAGAATAGCGCACAGCACACAACTAATAGCTGGCCGATATCTGTTAAATTTGTTTATGCAATCATATGAATCAAATCATACGAATGAATCACATCTGTTAAACATAAAAATCAGATCTGTTAAGAATGGTAAATTAATCGTCAAAAGATGATAAATTATTTATTGATTACACATAGCGATTTGAACGAATGCCTTATGTTCCTAGACGTTAGAAGAAATTTTGCCCCGTTCCTGCTCATATGTACATATGTATATTGAATTTATGTTAAATATCATGATATTGAAATCATATTATAGAAATATCGCATTACCGGGAACGATGAAATGAAGATTCAAAACAACCAATCCAACAATAAGTTAATCAAAACGACCTATGTAATATGTCCAATGTACATTCCGGTTGAAAAAATGTACTATGTAACTTTTTGGGCTTATTCCATGTAAATTCTGCATAAAATTGCAAGATCTCTTTATTGTTACAAAGTACATTTATGCATCCTGACTTTGCAGAGGACAGAATAGAAAAAAATTGATTCAGTTTTAAACACTTTCAAATAATATTTCATCAATCTTTGCGCGCGCTTTACTTGCAAAAAGTGTTTTGTTAGATAGGTCCTTTTGAAAAGTTACGCGAGAATTGCAGAATTGAATGAATACGGTTCAGCCGAGCGCTGCCGCGAAAAGCGGTCACAACACAAACAGAGGTACGAAAAAGCGATTCTACAGTATGACAATGGTCGGTGTCACACTGTCAAACCCGTTAAAACATTCTTGGAAACTCTCAAATGGAAACGCTTACTCCACCCGTCATATTCCTTAGATATTATGATCTGGTTGGTCAGAAATTCCGCTCCTATTATGACAGGAAAAATGGTTTGATGCGTGGATAGCCTAAAAACGAAGACTCTGCCAGAATAATGGGAAAAGTTGAGCTAAATTGAATAATTCTCGTCAAATTTGACTTAGTATCGTCCCTAATTTTTTAGTAAATAATATAGGTTCTTTGACAGTTTAAAACTTTAATCGATACAGGGTAATCAACGTATTTTGGACCCCATCAGCAGCTGTGCATAATTTGGGCACTTATAGCAAAATAAAATGGAAGTGTCCAAATTATGTAAAGTTAAGTTAAATTAGGTTGGTTACCCAATTGTGATAAAGAATTTTGTCGTTTTGAATTTACTAGTGCCCATTGTACATATGGCAAGAAGATAACGGCCCAAATAAAAATGCAAATGAAAACTATAAAGAGTTTAGTTTCAACGGTAAAAGGGCTAGCTTTGGAACGTATTAGGCTGCTAACCATGTGAGCATGAGTTGTTCGCGTTACACACAGCTAAAAGCGCTGTTTAGCACTAACAATTTCCAAACATACTAAAATAGAAATGCACTGGCGTGTCATGAGCGATGAGTCTTTGTCGAATAACAGCTGAATAAATTGTTGTGTCAGTACTAAAAACGAAATATTGTCGATTAACCCTTTTGACATAAAACAAACAACATTATACGGATTTTTGCGTATAGATGTTGTCTCTACGCTCTAAAGCCCCACAAACAGCTGTCGAACAATCGATCAGTCGAACAGTCAACGGTCTTCAATACACCCATAGTCAGCTCCTTTTGCTTCCAACATTTACAGACATTCTACAAAACAACTATACACTTCTTCCCACCCGAACAAACCTGCCTGCGTTACCATCGCTTACTTGACGTTGTTGTTCTGGTAGATGTTCGTCAGCTGTTCCTTCCGCAGGGTTCGCGTGGGCTGAAAGTACAAACTGTCCTCGTAGCCCTCGTCGTCGTTAGCACTGCCGCTGTTCAGCTGCTGCTGCTGCTGTTGTTGCTGCTGCTGATGCTGCTGCTGGTTCGGGTACAGAGGTTGCTGTTTACCGGTGGTACCGCGAATCAGTATGTTCCCGCCACCGCCGCCGCCGCCACCACCGCCACCACCGATCTTAAACTCTGCCTTGGTGGAAAGCGGTGAACCGTTATCCCGTTTTGTCGGTTAATTGGGGTTTCAGTTAACGACAACACACAGATTGGTGACGGATGTTGTTGCGATGCGATGTGTGGTGGTGTATGTATGAGTTGTTGTTGTTGTTGTTGGCGACGATGATGATTGTTGTAGTAAGTATGCGGTTCAGATTTTGTTGTTTTGTTTTTAAGAATTAATTAAAAGAGAATTAAAATTAAAGCAACTCATAAATAGCTCAAAACTGAAAGTAAACAAAGAATACAAAAAATCGGTGTAAATGAGGGATGTGAGTGTGGTCGGTTAAATGTAACAAGGGAAACTGAAGGTATTGTTTTTTATTGGTTTTGAAAAATGATCACAATTTTGACTGTTGTGTTGCAAAGGGTAGAGGAAGATGAATGTATGATAGATGGTAGCAGACAGAAGAAACTACAGTTGGCAGCAGTGGTCGGTTTCTGTTTTGCGCGTTTCAAATATCTTCAGACTTTTTGGAAAAAATATTTAGCGGAAAAAATGCAGAACTTTCTAGCGAGATTCGATTATCTATCACATATCGAACATATTTATTAGAATATTATAAAGGGAAATCACAAAGCTTGTATTTATGAAAGATGACTTGAACAAATGTCTTAGTTTCTGCGTATATATCATTCTTGAATATGGGTAATGGGCAAAGGGAATGGACAAGAAAGTTTTTCTTTTTAGTCGCAATTCACTTATTAAAGCTTATTAATCCCACTAAATTTCAAACAAAGAATAGTCGTTCATCGCCAAACTTCTCGGGTGACGACACAAAACTTTATCTCAAACTATAGTTGAGGAAATACTCATTCAAACATCCCTGTTCTCGGCTTCGAACGTAAAGAAAATATCCTTAAGAATGTTATCATTGATTTCCAAACATTCCTCAAGTTTTTCTTTAAAAAACTCAAATAGAAAGGGGTTTTCCATGGATGCCCCTTCTATTTGTTTATAAAATTTATCCTTCAATATAAAATTATTTTCTACCATACATAGTTTGGTTGGATAACAAACGTTTAAAAATGAAGATTTTTCAATTGATACTAGTGTGATGGAAAAGTAGGCTCTTTTTTAAAATAGTTTAGATTTCATTAAATGGGACACTCGGAAACGAAGCTTATTATCGTTATCTTTTCTGCTTTTGGTTCCCGAGGACCCAAAATAATAAAATACCCTGAGCTCTAATTCCCTCGGAAGTCTACAACACCGTAAAATTCACTGAAATTAGGACTGCCATATGGTTTTGTATTTACTTCTTTCCAGATCCAAGTCTGCGATGAATTGGAAAGTAACTTGTCCGAAACTTGTAACCGACAAATGGCCTATGAGAAACATGAGATGATCGCCAGCCGCTGTCATTCGAAGCAAACGCCTGTCGCTGAAGCCGTTTATTTGAATCGGTTCCCCGTATAAAAGAATGATTCACGGTTGCTCACACAAAAGAGCCGTTATGTCCATGGTTATGTATGGATGCTATCCCCTTCTTTAACCGCCAATTCATTAGGCAGGTGTGAACGCCAATGTCAAATAATCAAAATTTGAGTAAATAATCCAGTATTTGAAAATAACTCTAGAATCGCAAATATGAGTAAAACATTTTTTTTAATTTAGATCCTTCGACCCAAAGCAGTACGTATAATATAATATAGTATAATATTGAAAAATGCGACCATTTTGGCTATAAAGAGCATAGATATTTGCTAGCAAATAATTGGTAATGCAATGGAGTCGCATGTGTGTGGCTTTTAGTTACAAGAAAAGAGATAATTTTGAATATTCATTGCCAGAAATATGCATTTCCAAGCATTTAAAAGCAGTGCATCATGCTTGTCTGTTGCAACATCAAAACTTTCTTGCGGGTTTCCGATTGGTACTCCTTTGGTTTGTTTATAAAATTTTTTCATGAAAAATTGATCAAACATTATATACTCAATTTTGTTTTTCCAATATTCCAAGTTAAAAAAGGCAGTTTTCCGAAGGGGCAAAACCTCCTTTGGAACGATTTCAAACGCTCAACGCCGGTATTTTTTCAGTCCAAAACATGTGTATGTCTTGGCACGCCAATTACTACAACCACATTTGATACCAATCATTATCATCAATTTCATCAATAACCCCCCGCTTCCCGCAAAACCGCTAACAGATAACCGACCACCTCTAAGCCCATGCTAGCCCATCACCGAACAACAACCGAAGCTAGACAGAGGGAAAGAACCTCACAGAAGCGAATGAATTTCAAACAAGTATACCTGACATATCTTGCTCATTACCGCGGTTCGAGGATCCGGACGATTTGTTCGACGCGTTCGCGAGCGTCATCTGGTTGGTCTGCTGGATGACGGCCGCCAGATCGCTCTGCGACGCGGACGTATCCTTGCTGGTGAGGATGTCGGAACTGCTCGAACCGGACGACGGATGCCGCTCGCCGGTGCACCCGTACTGGATCGGTTGGTAGCCGTGCGAAGGATTGTAGTTGCCCGAGTAGGTCATGTAGATCGGCGGATTCGGCAGCGGGGCGATATCGCTGAGCATGCTCTCCGTATCGTCCAGCGACATGTTGGAGATGTCCTGCCGTATGCCGTTGCCGATCACGTAGTAGCACTGCTCCGAGAAGGTTAGCTTGTTGACGGTGTGCTTGATGTAGCCCCGCCTCAGCATCAGCGAAACGTACTTGCGGGCATCCCGTCGATCGCCGATACCATCGACGTTCTCCAAGATCCAGTTGACGACGTCAGCGCCGATAAATGCGTTAGGAATTGTAATCTTGAGCCACATCCGGTCTCGGATTTCGAGACCGCTGTCTGGTTTGGTCATTGCACGTACGATGTCTTTCATATCCATGTCGACGTGTAGCCGTTCGAGCACGGATTCCGGAAGATCTGTGTTAATTGTGTCCTGTGAGCGGAGAGCAGCCGTGTGTGCTACCCATGCACCCGGATCGATCGGGCGAACCGGTTCAGTGCGGGGGATCGTGAAGTATCCCTTGGGGTTCGGATCCCAACATTTGGCAACAACTAGTTTGATCGGTCCAGGCTTTTGGACCACCTCTCGGAGAACCCGAACTGCCTCGTCGTTCGTCATGTTCTCAAAGTTTACATCATTTACCTGTAATATCATATCGCCCGGCTCGATACGACCGTCGAGAGCGACAGCACCGCCTTTCATAATGCTTCCTACGTAGATGCCACCATCGCCACCACGGTTCGACTGTCCAACAATCGATATGCCGAGGAAGTTCACCGTGTCCATGTTGATCTGTACGGTGATGATGTTCAGCGACATGGTCGAATCGGTGATGGAACTATAGGAGGAGGTTCTGGACATCGATGGGGCTCGCTTTTTGCGTCGCTGAGGTTTTTTCCGTACCTGTAACCGCTGCACGCTGCTACATTCTGTCATATCCCTGTCTAATGTGATTTCGCTTTCCGTTTCGAACAGACTGGTCGAGTCCAGATCGCTGGATACAACCGAAGCCGATTGATACGTCAGCGGATTCATTGGAATATTCATTATATTATTCATCGGTTTGTTCATGGTCCGCAGCTGAGCGAGCGTCGGTCTACCGTCGATCATCTCCGTCGGTTGCATTTCCGAACAGTCTGACTGATTAGACCCGTCGGCCGTCACCAGCCAGGACACGACTTTCCCGTTGAAACATGGCAGTATGGTAGAGTCGTCCGCGATTTCTTCCTTCACGACGCCGAAGTCGGCGTCCATCGACTTGAAGAAGTACTTGTAGTTGATGTTCTGTTTGTTCAGCACCAGTTTGAAATCCTTCAGCGTTACCTGGGCCGACGGAAGCGGAATCTTGACCAGATACGGCGTTGTTTCGTCGTCGATGTGATAGATAACTTTGGTCTCGCTTCCGCCACCGCTGCCACTCGTGCCGCCGCCGCTGCCGGACGAGTTTTTGTCGTCCATCGCGTACATTAGTGCGTCCGGAGATTGGTCACTTAGTGTCCACGTATAATTTTAGGATTTTTTGCACCCTGTCAAGACAATTTTTTCTTTGCACAATTGATGTAGTTCGCAAACAGTTTTTTTCTTCTTCTCTAATCACAATAAGCTCGTTGGATAAATTTTGAATTTCACTTATGGTTCACTGCACTGCATATGATGGACACTTGCCGCTCGCTGAAGATGCTGGAAGGAAAAAGAGAGCAAAGGAAGATGATTTTAATTTGGAATTGAATTATTTATTTGGCTTAGATTCACAGGTGGATCATTAGGCTAAGATTTACATGTGAATCCTAATCACTACCCCTTTGAGATTGTAAAACCTCGAACAGCAAAAAATAAGCCGGAAAAGAAATTCCTGGTAAAGAAGTTTAAAATTCTCGAACAATTTGACAGTGATAGTGCGATATAACTGGATGATGAAGATTTGGAGATGTCTACAGTTTCACAGTGATTCAGAGAAATAGAATTACGATGAATGCGCCCGGAAAATGTTAAGGCAGCCAAAGAAAAATTCCGCTAATGTGTGAGTTGGGAATTTGTAGACCATCAAGCGTCAGCTGGAGGCGAGGCCCATTACACTGCGTTCCGAAATAAACAAGCAATAGCGTTCTGTTGGAGACTGAACCAGGTTGCTACACCCGACCGTTACGGTTTGCGGTAAGTTCCTCTTTACAACCCTAGATTTAGAACGAGCACATCACCTTACTGCAGTAAGAGAAGAGACGAAAATTCCAAAAACAGTGCTAATCACGCCCGATGGAAGTGTTTTACCAAACACGGAATTTGTAAGTTCCGTCGTTTACAGTCACGGAGTGCGATAGCGTCTAGCTCATGTTAGAGACGTTTTGGAGTACACAGAGTCAACCAGAGCGAAAGATCTTCGACCATTTCTAGCCCTTGTCAACGGATACAAGCGTCTTATGCGACACGTTTCTTACATCCAAGCTGAGTTTCAAGAGCTCATCATTGGCTACAGAATGAACCTGAAATTAAATAAAAAGAAAACTTATCCAATTTAATTCTACTATGTATATTTCTTCGCGACAAATACGTATTTCGCCTACGAATTGCAGGCTGCATCAGTGTCTGTTTTCGAACTGCTTTCGTCTGTTTTCGAATTGATGAAGCCTGCAAGTCGTAGGCGAAATACGTATCTACATAGTAGATTTAAATTGGATGTTTTCTTTTTATTGAATTTCAGGTTTCGTATTCTACTAAGACGCTCCAAAAACTTCAGTCAGTACAGGAAGAACCGTTCAGTTTAATTTGGAAATTAAACTAGACTGATGCGAATCTTGTCAATCGTTAGTTGAAGTCTTCTCCACTATCTTGACTCCAGCTTTGAATATAGATGCCCCGAACATTGCTGTACAGCAAAGTTGTACGGAAACCCGTTTAAATTTTTCCGAAAATGTATCAAAATGGCAGCAGTAATACCTACTTGCTTTCGGATGAGAGTTGCGATTAACTGTGGTAAAAATGGATGTGAAATATTTGCGGGTTTGCCTAGAGGTATATTTTCTCGCGTTAAATGTATGACCGACTTTTCTTGGACCGTAAAGTAATTGGATGAGAAGAAAGATCTGACCGAGAAATAAAACAGCTAATAGAATCGCCGTTTTCTTCGTTAAGATCTGAAACCAAACGAATAGGTGGTTGTTCCCAAAAAATGTTTCGTGAAACTTCTACTTGTAAGGTTTGACCATTCGTTCCACGGTCAACACGGTGAGCCCAATTTGACGCACAGTCGACGATAAGTCAGGTACGACTTGAACCAGTTGACAAGGTTGGATGACACACCCAGACTGTCTTTGGTGTTCGGCTAGCACGATATGGTGGTAAACTTTATCGCAGTCTTCGATATCTTTAGATTCATATAAATCGTATCAACTTGAAGCCTGTGATACATGTATGAAGACACAGCTTGAAAAATCTTTAAAGGACTACCGAGAACTTTATTGATAAGGTCGAAGGAATTCCGTCAGGTCCAGGCATACTTGAGGGTTTCATTAGCTTGATGTCTGCTAGTATATCTGCATTATCAAACACACAGTTTCTCGTTGACATCGTCCCAATGGGAACAACTCTGAGCGCGTCATCAGCCTATTGTTGGTTAAGCGTTACACCATCGAATACACTGACAAATCGCTTAGCCTACAGATTGCAAATTCCTTGGATGGAGCTCGAACTGTCGTCACTCACAAACATATTCTATGGTAGACTACGTTCTTTCCCGCTTCCCGTTGACAAAGGACCAAAAACGTTTAGGTTGGTCTTTTAGTCTATTTTGTGTTCGTAGTCTATACCGGTCTTACAGAGTGCGATTATTGTTACCATCGTAATAATTAAACACTGACGAGGAAAGTAAAATAGTGTCTTTATTCGAAGAAAGCTAAATTGAGAATGAAAAACTTCTAACTTTGCTATGGTGACTATAATGCAAGGCATACTCGATATATTCTATGGTAGCATCTCTCCCTTTAAGTTAAAACATCAGGGGTCACATTGCGATTCTCGTTTCGAGTGATTTTGGTTCGTTTCGACCACGTTAAACGAATGGGTGAAACGAACCAAAATCACTCGAAACGAGAATCGCAATGTCACCCCAGGTAATCGTTCAGTTTTCTCGGTGGCCGGACAGCTCGGACCGGACGTTGGTCTTGTTGTGCAACAGGCGTAGAAAAACAGGATGGTCCAACATCAATATTCGAATTTGCTAACAGGGTGGAATCACACTCATCATGTGACACATTACTATCCGGCATTGAGAGACTATCAGGTACAGGAGCAACTGGTCGCATCGGCATTTCTGTGGAGACATTTATAAACGCTGGTCCTATTGAATTTTCACAAATTTCAACTTCATTCTCGTTGGATTTACTTATGCCAAAGTCACCCAACAGAATAATCAACGGTGTTGGTTGTACTGTAGTATCTGCCACACGCGGTAGCAATTGATTCAAATGAGAACGCAATACCTTACGTCTTCCGATTTGATGATTTAGAAGAACTTTATAGTTTACGTTACCAATCTCTTCCAAAATTGTACCAGGCGTCAATTTCCAATTGTCTTTGTTTGAGTAATCCTTAGCAAAAACCAGCGATCCCTTCTGGAATTTACTATGGCGAAGTGCTTCGGGTTGAATAGAAGCTTTGTATGTTAGTCGTATCCAAAGTAGTTCTCATGGTACACCCTTGAAGCTGATGACACGGGGAGTTACCATTAAGCACTACTAACGGTGTAGATCTGTAGACTTGCAAAAATATCTGGAGCGCGATTGACATTGACACTTCTCCTTCCCCGACAATTTTCTTCAGGGAACGTTTTAATGTATCCACAAACCGCTCTGCTTGGCCATTGGATTGCGGATTGTACGGTGTAGTTCGAAAATGTACTATTTCCAATTCTTCACAGAAAACACGGAATTCAGCACTCGTAAACTGGCTCCCGTTTTCGGATACAAGCGAAAGAGGAATTCCAAAACGGGCGAAACACTCGCGTAGGAACGATATGGTAGTTGAACTGGTAGGAGATCTAGTCTGAAGAACCTCCGGTCATTTACTACAAGAATCCACTGCGACCATATAATACACACCCTCTATTATTTAGCAAAATCCAGATGAAGTCGCTGCCATGGTCCTTCAGTGCGAGACCACGGTTGTGGTTGGGATTAAGGTGCGGACTTTGCTGTAGATGCACAGTTGTAACAACGACGGACATAATCAGCAATATCTTTGTCAAGCGATGGCCAAAAAACTATGCTGCGTGCAATCGCCTTAGTTCTTTCCATACCAGGGTGTCCTTCATGTAGCTGCTTTA
Source organism: Sabethes cyaneus (assembly GCF_943734655.1). Lineage (NCBI taxonomy): Eukaryota > Metazoa > Arthropoda > Insecta > Diptera > Culicidae > Sabethes > Sabethes cyaneus. The sequence goes on from NC_071355.1 coordinate 47,964,135, forward strand.
AAATGCGTTTACGAAAACAGTCGGGAACAACAATTCTATCCATCATTAGCACACAACCGTTAACTACGAAATATGATTCGCGGCGACTGTAGAATTCACGAACATGCGGATCTTCAACATCATTGCAACGGGCTGGCCACCCATCCTGAATGTAGCTAATTACCTTCTGGAGAACAGGATCACTAGCCGTAGAGCCTCGAACCTTTTCGAACGTAATAGGAGTATTCTGCAATGTTTCATGGACACACGAACTGACGTCAGCTTCCACGTAAACTGTAGCGATGACTGCTTCTTCTTGTGGTTTTTCGTGTTTGTCGAAAAGCCTCGACAAACATCAGCGTATCCGAAATTCTGCGTTGAGTTATATTCGACCTTGAAGTCATAACCAAGAAGAGTGAGAGCCCACAGCTGGAGTCGATTTATAGTGTGTACAGGTATTCCTTTTTTCGATCCGATCCGAAAACTTCACAATGGTTGATGGGCAGTTTGCAGGGTGAATTTCCGTCCCCACAGCATGCGATGGAACTTTACACAAGCGACCAGTGCTAAAGCTTCTTTCTCTATTTGACTGTAATTTTGCTCTGCTGCGTTCAATGTTCTACTTGCATGTGAAACTGCTTTTATATCGCCGTTAGCAAAACGGTGTAACAGAATAGCACCAACACCTGTTGCTGATGCATCACCAGCAACTATTATGTCCAGTTCCGGAATATAGTGCGTCAAAAGAAGATTCGATTGTAAAACTCGTTTGATATTCAGAAATGCGTGTTGACATTCTGAATTCCAGTTAAATTTCACATCTTTCCTGAGAAGCTTGTCGAGTGGATGACGTAACGAACAAACTTGCCGTAGAAATTAACAGCTCCCATGAATGAACGAAGCGCTGTTACGTTAGTTGGTGCCGGCATATTCGCTATCGCAGTTTCTTTTGCAGGATCAGGACTAATTCCATCGGCATTAACTATCAGTCCAAGATACTTGATCTCTTTCCGATAAAATTGGCACTTCTCTGGTCGCAAATTAAGGCCATACTCGAGAAGCCGCTTGAAAAGCTTGTATAGCATTGAATGATGCTTAACTTCCATTTTACTATATACGATAACATCGTCTAAAAAGGCTTCAATTCCTGGTAGATCCAAAACCATCAGGAGCAGGAGATCGTGAGCAGTTTTTTCGATTCATCATCTACCTCTACTTGAAGATAAGCATCGGAAAGATCGATTATGCTGAAAATACGGCTGCCCGGTAGTTTTCTGAAAATGTCTTCCGGAGTAGGTGACGGGAAATGATTTGACTCCAACGCTGCACTCATTCCGGTGGAATAATCGGCATAGATGCGAATTTTGCCGCCCGGTTTTTTGACCTGTTTTTTGGTGCTGCCCATTCTGAGTAATCCACAGGTGATATGTCGGTTCAACTCCTCATCTACGTTTTTAATCGCGTGATAGGGAACCGGTCGTTTTGGTCGGAATACAGGTTGTGCGTTTGGTACCAGGTGTAAAGCGATTTTGATTTTAGTGCAGTGGCCTAAACTATCCTTAAACACCTCCGGAAACTTGTCGAAAAAATATTGATCGGAGTAAGGGGAAACAATGGATTGGTTCACCTTTTTACAGAACAATGCTAACGGCTTTGACCATAAATCAAAGGCATCCATCCAATCAAGTCCAACGACGTTCAAATCTTCAACCGATGTAATATAGCAGGTTTCCTGTCGCGTTTCTTCGTTGATTGAAATATTGCAGGTTAACTCACCTACAAGCTTTAATGGTTCACCAGATGCTGTTGCAGCTTCCACGTTCGTTGGCTCTGTAGCCGGTGCGCCGATCTGCTTCCAGGTTTGTTCAGTGATCACTGAAATGCCAGTCACAGTCCAACTGTAACTTGCACGAACGTACATTAAACGATACGGCGACAAACCGTCTTTTGCACCGCACTTGATTTACCGTTTGTATGGTTTTGGTACGGTTCCGAATAGCCTTTCTTTTCGGTGGCATCCTCTGAACGTTGATTTCTCCGAATAAGCGCAGTAGCCCTCTTTGTGACCTGTTTTGCCACATTGCTTCCAGGTATATTTTGTGAAATTGCAATCCTTCACAAAATCCATGGTACCGCATTGCCAACAGGGAGATGGAGGTAATTGTTCTCCTGACGATTTTACATCACCTGGCTTCTTTTTGGAGTTGCGAACTGCTTGCACCGAAGAAATTTTTTGTTTTTTTCTCTATCAATGCCGTATCGTGCTTCAGATTCGATAGGCGCTGACATTCAGTTACAAGGCCTTCCAAGTTAATTGTGTCAGGTGGTTCCAGTTCAAGTTTTGCGAGAAGTCGAGTTCTGACGTCGGTGTCTTTTACTGATTTTAGACCGCAGATGAAAATCAGGCTTTTGAACTGGTTCACGAGCAGACGCTGAAGCTCGAAATCTCTATCTATCGATCAACTATCTCGGCATACGGCAAAAATTGATTTGAGTTTGTCAACGACTTGATCGAAAGTGTAGTCTCGTGGGTGGGCCGGCAGAAGATAGTTGAGAAACTTCTCGTGGACCGGAACACTTAGGCTGCGCAGCATGAGCCGTACCTTAGCTGGATCATCCAAACTACCACCATCCTTCCTGAAGAGATCTTCATACTTTGAAAACCAGCGATCGAATGTAATTCCATTTTCTAGGTCATAGTGAAACTCCTTGATGGTAGGTGAAAGGGATTCAATAATTCGTTCTGGAGCGCTTCGTTGCGGTGCTGTTGATTGTCCTCCGGTGACTTGTTCCAGAAGGGTCAGCAGACGGTTGTTCTGTAGAGACATCTGACGGATAACCTCCGCCAGCAAAGACTCTTGAATATTATCACCTCCACCATCGGAATTTCGTTGAACGCTGCTATCGGAATTTCTATCGTGGCTCATCTTGACGAAAATTCTTCAAGTTAAATACTCGTCGCCCAATTGTTACCTTCGTAATAATTACACACTGACGAGGAAAGTAAAATAGTGTCTTTATTCGAAGGAAAACTTCTAACTTTGCTATGGTGACCATAATGCAAGGCATACTCGATATATTCTATGGTAGCAATTATAAGATTTGTAACTAGAGCTTACGATTCTAAAATTTTGCATTATGACTAATTCCAGTGATTGCAGTATTGCCTTAGGGCTCTGGCACGCTTTAGTTTCAAACAGCGAAGACGTTTATTGGACCATGGCGGTGACACTTGCAGGCGACGACTTGTAATGAATATCGAGAAAAGTTGCATGAAAGTGTCATTGAAATACTGCATTGCTTCGTTTATGCCCAATGCAGGAGACCCTGGTGTCGAATCAACGGATGAAAGAATGACTTTCAGATTTTCAAAGCCAAGACATATGAAGTTGAGCTTTCGGTCGTCAAACGGTGTATATTTTGATAAAGTAGTTTTTAAGCAGCATTTAAGGTGACTTTGATGCTCACGGACTGATATTTAAATTGCATTGGTTATGCTAATTGGTTACATGGGTAATCCATGGGCTGAGGATGGATTTAACTAAGTTGATTAATTTGTTTCGCTTTTAAAAAATTAGTCGAAGGGGATGAAACCCTGTGTAGTGGTTAGCATTCACGCCTCGAGGACCCCTGTTCAAATTTCAACCCCGCAGAACTCACGAATGACTCAAGCTTTTAAAGTGTCTATAATCAAACAAACAAAAAAAATTAACGGAAATCCCTGAAGTCATTTTCTCCACAATTTTTTGACTTCCCACGCACAGACGATACAACTGTAGATGGCCGAATTGCTTTATTATCGCCACTAACTATTATATTATTTTCAAAATTTTTATTTTTATTTATGCAATGGAACAAAACAAATAGAGCGTGAGTGAGACACTCACTACTTTTAACATAAGTATTCTATAGGGTGTGAAAACCCAAACTTTTATGATAAACATGAACAAGAGATAATAGTTTTGATTATTCAGGAAGGATATAAATTATTTTCCTTCTTCTTGATTAATTTCTTTTTCAATACATGGGTCAAAGTCGTGAAAAAAGTTTTCTTATTGAAGGTTTTATAGCAAAGACCAACCTAACGTTGTTCTACGTTAATCATGTGCTTGAACCTATGACACGACTTTTCTGATCATTTTTCAAGTAATCTTAATTTGAGATAAACCAGTTGGATTCATTATTTTGCTAAGATTTCAGTCCTAATTTTGCACCAACTTTTTAAAGTTAATACTCGGTTGGGTACGTAGCAAACGATTATCGTTTCATGGTGCTTCTAATGCGTTCGTAAAGGAAGATTGATGCCACTAATGAGGTCAAACCACCTCACCAGAGATGCATCACAGATATTCGAAGACGTATGGTGGGTGTGGTGTGCTTGAGGGAGGGCATTACTGCCCACCTCCGGAAAGCAAAAATTGCATCGAGATATTTGCGGGAAAGCTGAACGAAATTGCTTTTTGCAATCGCCGTACTTCCTCAAACCCATCTCATGTGCTTCAGCAGGAGCTGAAGCCGACAAGAGATGCAGCAGCATAAATAGTAGGACGTAAACTACGGTAAAACATTGCGGTAAAGTTACGATCGCATTGACAAAACGCGATGTTTATGCAAAACTAATTGGAACATACAAACAGGTAGAAAATCCGGTGGCAGCAGAAAGCAGCAAGCTTTTGAGATAAGTTTACAGATTTATTGGGATAACCGATTACAGCATCAAAGGTCAGAATGGTTTATAGCCTAAGCCGCAGCTCAACGATGTTTTGCAAACAAGACTTGAATAACTGGATTAGCAACAATTTAGTGCTTGCCAATAGGCCCCCTGGTGGATGGCAACACGAAAGTTCAATTATCTTTCACATACTTTTGCACGCACAGTTCTATGAGCAGCGCCTACTGTCCGTTTCTTCTGTGTTTGCCTGCTTGGCTCTCTGGTGATGCGTTCACTATTATTCCATCGTAGCAGCCTTTGTCTCTGTGTGGGTGATCTTTTGCACCGCTATCGGCTGCTGCAGTTATTCTCGTTCGGTTATCTTCCGAGAAACCACACTGCACTGCATTTACCTGAGTCCATTCGTCGAAGGGTCCATTCGGAAGACGCTGTCCTATGCAAATCAAGTGCACTGATAGTAGGTGCAGCTGTCGACTACTGTGTTATTACTTTGTCGGTTTCTTCTTTGGGTTCGATCTGCCGGATCCGAACAAAGTTGGCAATGTTTTACCAATATAAGCGCGGCTGCAGGACCGACTGAAAGTGTGTGAATATTAAATTTAAATATCAATAATTTGCTGGGGCACTAGAACACACCAGGAGTTTGTAAGAATTTTACATACTTGAGCAACACAAAACTTTGAATAAGATCAATTACATAAGTAATTTGATCCGCAATGTTTTCACTGAAGGTTTGAAAAAAGAACCAGATTTCCAGTGTGCACACAATCGAATAGCATCCAATGAAAAATGCAGCAATAATGTTCTATAATTTTTAAGATTTTTTGTCTTCTCGTCAATATTCAGCGTGTTACTTAATTATTGATCTTACTCTGTTGATGTTATAGCACTGAAATTTTTTGGGGTTCAATGCTGCTTTGTTTCGTTTAGAACGGTCTAAAAACATTTAATTAATTATATTATTCTCAGACATTTACACAGCACTTTCTCGAATCACAGTATGTATTGCCGCAACCCCCGTTACGTGCTGGGTTCAATTTTACCCACGGATCGCATCGATAATTCTATCGCTAGCCGATAGAACCCACTCAGCAATCGAATGCTAATTCAACCGGATGGCCTTTCTAGTCGTTACTATCACACTGTGCCATCCACCATCACACCGTGTCGTCGTCGTCATTCATCTTGAAAACATTTTAACGCACGCAACAAATTCTAGAGATGGAGAAAAGTCTCCTCGGATGATTTTATGAGTACACACCAAACCACGCACACACATAAATCCGGACGGACGGGACGGCAGAAAATAAGTCAACGCTACTACTGCTGCTGCTGCTGCTCCAGTCGGTCATGTATGTACACACCTTTCGAGAACAACGAAGACGACGTCGACGACGGCTACGACTGCTGGTGCTGCTGGTGAGCTGCGTGACGTCAGGCTGGAACATTTTTCTCCTCGGCTCACTTTTTCTTCGACACTGCCATTCGGACTGGCCCTACTGGAAAACACTTTTTCCGGCCCCGAAGCCGCCCTTGGGCGTTGGAAAACTATTGCATCCGGTGCGCACGGGTTCTACACAACTTTCCACACTAGTTTCCGGCAAAAATTCAGCAACTAATTAACCAGTTTTTCGCAACGAAACGGAGATAATTTAAGATTTTTTTACTTCCTTCTGACTGCTGCTGTTCGGGCGACTAAACTGGAGTTCTTTTTTGACGTTTTCGTCCTCTCCTCTGACAAATACGCGGCGAGGCGAAAACGTAAAATGCAGGCAGGGCGAAATGGCTGCGAAACCGACAGGGGTGTGCATTTGACTGCGAGCGAAACGCCATGATGGCTAATAAAAAGCGTAAAGTTGATTTGTCCTGTCGATAGATGGTGCTATGCTTGTAACGATACTCTTGGTTGTTTAATGATTAAACCAACCATTCCCACTTCCGGTCAAAAGGCAGGTTTATCGACACAAGTACAAGTAAGTACTCGGAAACTTACGCGTTGATAATATTTGTATTTAAATTGCCAATTTGATTTTCAGCAGATTATTTTATTCGTAAACATCCATTCAAGTAATTCATTTCCGATTAGTTATGCATTTCTATGGGTACGTAAAGACGATGTTGTCCGCCTTTATGTTACCTAAAAATTTACATAAAATTTTGTAGTAAAAAAATTCGTTTTTATTATGGACATTGAAATTTGTAACAGTGCACAAATTTAAATTTTATGCGTATTTGGAATAGAATTGGTCGTATCTAGTCACTAATTTATTGCCTTTCTATTTCTAGTTTGTTTTTTCGCTTAACAAACATAATATTTATACCTCAAAAAATATTTGCTACTCCGAGGGATATTCTTGTTGCTATTTGATATTTGGGAATGTCGATCATAGATGATGCTAGTGTTCAGGCTAAATATGAGGTACGATATATTTTGTTGATTTTTCTTATGTCTGTTATTGGAGTTATGTCTGTTTGTCTGTGCTGAAACTGTGGCAGGCTATCATGGGACTTAATGAAAGGCAAAATCCGCCTGGTGAGACACCTCTGTGTATCTCCGAATTCTTATCCGTCACAAACCACTGGTTTTCACACAGATGCCAATGAGAAGATCCCTTGCCCAGTCACGACCTTTTATCATGAACCCATCCCCAAAACCAATCTCGAATCTGCTACAAACTCTACCGCGAGCTAGAGCTTGAAGAATTTAACCCCTGGATTTGACTGAAATTTGCCTTCTCTGGAGCATATTCATCATCGAGTCAAACATATGTATCACATTCCGTCACCACCCGGCCGCGCAACCCACGAGACCGGACTCTAGCCTTTGTTTATTGTTTGAGACTTCTGTTGGGCTCCCCGCTTGCTCGGTAACACTTGTAGCCACTCCGAGACGGATTCGCCGTACAGTACAGCGGTCAGTATTCAGTTTTTTCGCTGAAGCACAGTCCGTGATGCTGAGACCAGCCTTGACTTTCCGAATTACCCTCAACAGCAGTAGACGATCAAAAGTTCAACTCCAACGCCTGGCCTGCGCGTTGCGGACAGCCCTGAGAGTTTACAAATAACACAACGCTACCAAAAGCTAGCATCCACGTCCATTGGGAGCGCCGCATTCGCCAAATGAAGTGTCCAATTTCTAAATGATCCCATCCTTACTACCGAACCGCCATAAGCCATTTAATATGTCCCGCATTCATCAAACCAAAATCTGGTCACTTTACATTAACCAGATTGTCATGTAACTCAAGTTTGAATAATAAATTGGTTTAAATAGTTGAAAAGTTTGAATTCTTTTCATTTATTCGGAAGTGTTTCGGATTTAACAATTTGACGACGAGGTCTACGTCAAGAAGTGGATCGGGTCCGCAGGAGAAGTTAATGAAACTTTTGGCAATGTCAAGTACAACGTGTTGCTGGAAGTTCAGCGTTACGGGTCGGGACACATTCTAGCGTTACGGGTCGGGACACTATCCGTACTATGCAGATTGGTTCCTGTTTCATTAAATCCCTGGCATTCTAATGGAACATGAAGTACTCTTTAAACAACTATTTTACAAGGTATTGGCCTTGGTATTTGCCAAAAAATTGGTGGAACAGGAGGCGATTCACAGGGTAACAATGGGTGCTAATTGTGTCCCGTAACGCTGGAATGTGTCATGGAAGGCGCCTGCTGATATGGTTGCATGCATGCAAGCAAATCAGCTCAAGTACCGTGAAGTAGATGGCAATCCGCCGGAGTCGACAAGTCAGCTGAGCATTCTACTGGACACGTTCGGACTTCATCTTGTACCAGCAGCAACCATACCTAAGACAACAGTTCGACCACCGATTTTTCCGAATGTTCCAGAATCCAGTTGAGGCACAGAGGGTTGAGGTAACTGTCGAAAACCCAATAATTCCAGAGACCTTGGAGTTACCAGCTAGTTATGAAGATGAATCAGCTGAACCACATGAGCCAGAAGTAGAGGAAGCAGAGGGCCCAAAACAACCAGTCACGCCAGATCTTCCTACTCCAAAATCTAGTTCAGAAGTCCAAAGCCGCCAGCAACGTTTCACTAGGATACCCTCAAGGTTCTGTATTCTTTTCATTCATCCGGAAGTGTTCTGTATATAACAGTAACATTATGGCAACGTTTACATCATCGTCGTCAACAGCGTAGAGCCAGGGTGACTCGTGCTGTTTCAAGCAGTCGTTTCTACTCAACTCGATCTTGGGCCGCTTTTGTTATATAATTGCTTATTAAGCGCTTGATTCCTGAACATTGGCTATACAGTGGACCCCCGCTCGTTTGAACAATTCCTCATGCAAACTAACGGGGTTCGTTTTTAATTTGAACAACTAGCAACCCTAAATATGCTGAAACTTGTATGAACTGGCCGCCCTGCTCTTTGTTATTGTTTTGGTGGTTTGATTTAGTCTCGTTTAGTTGGTAGTTGCAAACAGCGAATATGTTATTCTCCGATCGGATTTCTATCGTAATCCTTGGGAAACGAAATATGAAACTGATTAAACTAGGATTAAACACGCTAGATCAGTACAAACAAATCGTGTTTATGTGCATTGTCTGCGAAGGCAAATGATGCCATATTGAGATTGACATTTGAACCATTTTTAATTTGCACATCGTGCAAACCAGCGGGGTTCAAATTAAAAAGTGTTCAGATTAAAAAAGGTCAAACGAACGGGGGTCCACGGTACAACAGTTGCATAATCTACTGTTAAAATAAAATATTGGGCACTGCAGTAGTGTCTGTCTCGGTTGCCTCCAACCGAGCCCTCCGGAATACGGAACAACAACGTTCGTTAACGTCTACGTTCGTCCAAAAACTGAGGCCTTGTTTTTAGGCTTTATCATGCCATCATTGGCGTAGCTAGAGGGGGTGCCTGGGGTACCAGGCCCCCTTCAGAATTCTGCAGGCTCTCTCCAGAAATTTTCCCCATTGTAATTAAAATGTTTTATTCTAATAAAAGTAGTAAAGAGAAACAGCGTAATAACGCTGTAAAAATGAGCCAAAAAAGCAAGGGGTCCAATGACCCCTTCACGGTATGTTTAGTGTTAAGCCTGCCAGTTCGTGGTGCTGGTATAGTCGTTGAAGAGAGCTGTTTTCGTCGCACTGTCATCCGATATCTTTACGACATGTCCGGCCCACGGTAGCTTACTGACTTTCGTCAGAAGACAATGGGAATCTCTTCAAACAGTTTCTGTAGCTCGTGATTCATTCGTCTCTGCCACTCTCCGCTTTCAGTTTGTACTCCGCAAAATATTGTCCGCAGTACCTTCTGCTTCCGGCAAGGGCGCCTATGCCTTCCATGAGCAGTATCACGGCTTCAAGTTCTTCAAATACACGAACTTATCTGCCATTTCTAGTTCGTCGCCGTGAACAGTTACCGTCCATGTAAGGCACGTGTTTGATTTATTGAGCTACTTTTTTTTCATGTATTTGGGCTTCGATGCACTTATGTTTAACCCAATCCTCCTAGACTCCGTTTTCGTCGGACCACCCCCAAACCGTGTTCGTGCATTATCTGTCATAGCTAGCTTCGATCGAGTGCATCGTATGCTGCTTTGAAATTAATAAAGATGTGGTGCATGGGCACGTTGTACTCCCGATATTTCTGCAAGATCTGTCGGATGGTAAACATCTGGTCCATAATTTCGCGGGCTCTTATGAAGCCCGTCTAGTATTTCTCTACAAAACCATGTGCTATCGGTGACATCCGGCGTAACTGGATCATAATGAAAATTTGTTTGGAAGGCACCCCCTAGGCCCCCTCCAGGGAAATTACCTGGCTACGCCAATGCATGCCATGTGCCAGTATTCGCGTTGACGGCATTAAACGATCTCTTGCACACTCATAGAACTCGCCCGTATGTAGGTGTGGGTGAAAATCAGCCAAAATGTTTCGGTCTCTTGCGCTCTTTATGAAATTCCTATTCTGCTTCACCCCTACAGTAAACTTTTGGAGGTGGCAGCAGCTTACGTTCGTCAACGCGAATACCTGAGTCTCATATTGTGCGATTCTAGATTGCTCTCCTTGCCACTTACCGTTCGTATGACGAATTCTCGCAACACCTGCAAAGCAACCAGCGCCGCACATAGCGCCTATGCAAGTAGACGCTACGGCCGGCGGCTGCTTGAAATTTCATTGTTGCGTTTTTTATTGTTCACTGCCTTGAGTGCCTGCCGTCAGGGTTGCCACATGCACAGATTATTCTGTGTTTAACAGATATTCGAAAGAAATCGCCTGTACAGAATCTGTATGCATAGAATACAGATTTTCGCCAAATTACACAGATTAAACAGATTTTTGAGCTTTTACATGAGAGTGAAAGAGACGGAAATAGTCAGATAAAAGGCCTCTATCTCTTTCACTCTCATTGTTTTGCATTGGACAGATTTTTGCACAGATATCTTTCCTCGCCGTACAGATTGTCAGATTTTCCCAAGAAAAAACACAGAATTATATGTGGCATCCCTGCCTGCCGTTGCTGCTGGACGAGTCCAGCCGGCGTGCGTGTGTATGGAAGTCGGCATGGAGTGTGCAAAATGTGGTAATGTTATTCGGGCCAGCGATGATCCTGTTGCTTGTGTTGGTAAATGCAAATCTGTATTTTGCAGAGCTTGTACGCCACTAACCAAGATAGCAGCGAAAATTGTGAATGACAATGAAAATATTGTATTTAAATGTGGATCGTGTTTATCAGCCCGAGATGACGGTGGTAAAGATGACGCTTTTCGTGGTGAGTTGACTGCGATGATGGATACATTATCATCTGTCTCTCAGTCACTTGCACACAACGAAAGTGGAATTGAAAACCAAATAAACAACGCAATTTCTAACGGTATTGATAGTATTTTGAAATCTATCAGTAACTCGCTTCGTGAGAGTATGGCAAGCATTGAATCCAGTGTGGCCAAAAAACTAGATGATTTCAAAAAAGCTATATTTGATAATATCGATCGGGATAGAAATGTTGCTTCAATGAATAGAAAAAGGTCGCGAAATGAGAGAACGGTTCACTCTGAATCGGACTCAAATCCCAGCAAGAAAATGTTGATTAGTCGCGATAAACCGATTGTTGACAATGATGACGAGGTTTTTTCGAGCAATAATAAAACTTACGCGAGTGTTTTAGCGGGATCAGCTGGAAATAAATCGAATAAGGTACAGAAAAAAGGGAACCGCAAAGCTCGATCAGTCATTGTAATAAAACCGGTCGAGTCTTCTCAATCTAGTGAAGATACGAGAGGTTTTGTGAAAAGAAATTTAGATCCAAAAAAACACAAAATTAGTAACTTTAGAAACGGGAAAAATGGTTCGATTATTGCTGAGTGTGCAATAGGGGATGACATTGAAGTCGTGAAAAATGACATTCAAAGCAACTTGGGTGAAAAGTTTAACGCTGTTATTCCTACAATTGCTAAACCGAAGGTTAAAATTGTAGGAATGAGTGATCAATATTCCTCCGATGTTTTCGTTGACTTACTCAAGAGTCAAAACGAGAACATCGGCATTAGTGAAGTAAAAATAATTGCGCAATACGAAAATCCACGCTTCAAATATAACAAATATAATATAGTAATTGAAGTTGACAAAGACACTTATAACAGCTTGATGAATGCTGGTAAAGTAAGCATCGGGTGGGATAAGTGTCCTGTTAAAGAGGCCGTTAATGTTTTGCGTTGCTTTAAATGTGGAGAATTTGGCCACAAAAGTACGGAGTGTGTTAATACTGAAACATGCTCAAAGTGTAGTAGAAAGCACAAGACATCTGATTGCTCTTCAACTGAGTTCAATTGCGTAAATTGTATAAAATCGAATAAAGAACTAAATATGAATTTGGACGTAAAACATCCAGCATCTAGCTCACAGTGTCCGGTTTATCGGAGGCTGTATGATAAAAGAAAAAGCAACATATTGTCAAGTAAATAGCAACAAAAGAAATTGCAATGCGATAGGAAATTAGATATAGTCTATCTGAACATTGCTGGTTTACCTGCAAATTATGTTGCTTTGCGACATCTTGTAGAAATAAAACGTCCAATGTTGGTAGCACTAGCTGAAACTCATATAGTGGACGCTGATGCCTTTGACCAATATAGTATACCGGGTTACAAAGTTGCTTTTTGCCTTTCGCATTCCAGGCATACTGGTGGTGTTGCTATTTATGCCAGGGAATCAATTAAATTCAACATTCGTTCAAACGAATCTGTTGAGAATAATTAGTTTCTATGGATTTCAGTTGAAAGAGGCATGACGATGGGAAATTACGGAATAATATATCATTCCCCTAGTTCAAGTGACCAGCGCTTTTTAGAAATTTTAGACAACTGGTGGGATAGTTTCATAGACCTAAATAAACTAAATATTATAGCTGGTGACTTTAATATTGATTGGCTTAGTGGACAAAATTCGAATCAATTAAAGCAGTTAGCAGATTTTTACAACTTAAGACAAACAGTTTGCCAATTTACTAGAATTTCCAGACATAGTCGAACGCTAATTGATCACGTGTTTTCTAACTTTGACATGGTGCATTCTATTACAGAGGCCGATTGTAAGATTTCTGATCATGAGACAATTTTTATTTCCATCGAGAATGACCAAACCCGTGACGATAAAGTAAAGATAAAATGCTGGAATAGATATTCGAAGCAGGCAGTGTCTCAGCTTGTTTCGAGAAGCTTGGATTTTCTTCCAATAACTGGTGAGGTGGACCATAAAGCAGCTGTTCTTACCAACACGCTGAAAGAGTGTACCAATAAGCTTGTTATTGAAAAATATGTGGAACTACATAATACGAACAACTGGTACTCTTTAGATCTGACACGTTTGAAACGGGAAAGAGATAAAGAATACAAGAAGTTTCGTAGAAATAATAATAATGATAATTGGAGTAGATACACAGCCGCACGTAACGTATATTCACGTGCCTTGAAAAAGGCTCGATGTGATTATATACAACGGAAGATTGATCACCATCAAAACAACAGCAAAGAGTTATGGAAAATTCTAAAACAGTTAATAAAATGTAAAGATAACTCCGCGCGCTCCATAACTTTTAACGGTATAGAAGAACAATCGTCGCAAGTAATAGCCAATAAATTTAACAGTTATTTCGTTGATAGTGTTCAGCTGATCAATCAAAGTATTGACTTGGTCAGTGAACCTCACGAAATAATACAGCCGATTTCTAATAATATCAGATTTGATGGATTTCGCCCTATTACTTTTGCAGAGTTGAAGGATATTTGTTTTTCTTTAGAGAAATCGGCGGGTATCGACAATGTCAACGCAAAAGTGATACAAGATTGCTTTCATGTCATTGGACGCGACTTGCTGGACCTTGTTAATGAATCGTTGCAAACAGGGCACGGGCCTAAGGTTTGGAAAGAATCAATTGTGATTCCTATTCCCAAAGTTAATGGGACGGATAAAGCCGAAGAGTACCGTCCTATTAACATATTGCACACATTAGAGAAAATTCTAGAACTTATTGTTAAAGGCCAGCTAATAAATTACTTAAAGTGTAATCATTTGCTGATTCCAGAGCAATCAGGCTATCGAGAGGGACACTCTTGTGAAACTGCATTAAATCTGGTACTAGCAAAATGGAAAGAAAAAATCGAAGCTAAAGAGACTATTCTTGCTGTATTTTTGGATCTAAAACGCGCTTTCGAAACAATTTCTAGGCCCATATTGTTACAAACTTTGAAGCGATTTGGTATTGCAGGGATAGCATATAAATGGTTTGAAAGCTATTTATGTGGTAGAACTCAGAAGACTCGCTTTGAAAATTTGAATTCTGATTCCCTTGCTAACACACTGGGTGTACCGCAAGGAAGTGTATTAGGGCCTCTTTTGTTTATCATGTATATAAATGACATGAAACGAGTTTTACGGTTCTGTGACATGAATTTATTTGCTGACGACACTGTTCTATTCATTGCGGCTAAGGATCCTAATGAAATTGTACCACATTTAAACCAAGATTTACATTATCTATCGAATTGGCTAAAATTTAAACAACTTAAACTCAACATTAGCAAGACAAAATATTTGATTATTTCGGCCAACTCCAGACCAAACGTAAATGTTGAAATTGATGGTGAGGCAATTGATCGCGTAAACGAAATAAAGTATCTTGGAGTAATCATTGATGACAAGTTAACCTTTAAGCCTCACATTGACAATGTCATCAAAAAAATGGCGAAAAAGTACGGTGTCTTGTGCCGTTTAAGAAATGAATTGACGATTAGCAGTAAAATTCTTTTATATAAGTCAATCATTTCACCACATATACATTTTTGTTCATCCATCCTGTTCCTCGCAAACGATACACAAATATTGAAGTTGCAGCGCTTGCAAAATAAAGTTATGCGATTGATTTTAAGATGTAATAGATACACTTCCTCATATATTATGCTGGACGCATTGCAATGGCTTTCTGTGAAGCAAAGAGTTTATTTTTTGACAATGGTGTTTCTATATAAAATTCTTAATGGGATGCTGCCTCGATATTTGTGTGATCGAATTGAAAGAGGAAGTGATTTGCATTCGTACAACACTAGAAACGCGAATGATGCAAGAACACCAAATTTTTTGTTTGGAAGATCACAGAACTCTCTGTTGTACAAAGGAATGAACTATTTCAATTCGATGCCTAGACAAATAAAACGTGCAGCAACAATGGCGGAATTCAAAAGGCTTTGTATTTCACACATAAAATCTACTTTATAGTCACAATTCGATTTTTTTGTATTTTTTAAGAAGATTGTATATTTATTTATTTTTTGTATATTTAGTGGATATAGTAAGTTATCATGTTCACTGATGATGATGGATTTGAAATTGTTATTATTATTAATTAAAAAAGTTTAGAGAAGGCTACACATGTTTGAGCCACGCGCGCGAGAACAGACATACACAATCTGGAAATTGAATGATCAGGTTAAAGTCCTGAACAAAGGGTTTGGAGCGGAAGCTGGACAGGCGTGGGTTTGCTTGTGGACTTTGGAACTCGTATACCATCGCTTTGTTGCGGAGTGGTATATCGAGCACCAAAGTTCTGCAGGATCTCCCTCGTAGTTCTAGATCGTTATCTAGAACCAACTCTGACCAGCTTGTGCTCCTAAATATTAGGTTCAATTCCTAATCAAGTCCAGATAATTTTCGGATTGGAAACGTTTTGGACGAGCCTTGGACAGTTACTGAAATTTTGATATTCGTTTGAAAGTTTGATATGTCTGTATTAGAAGCCAGCTCGTTATTTGCTTTTACCACCTGGCTACATTGTTATATTATAAATATCTTAAGTAGATAAACCGTCCTGCTCAAACCGTTGTAGGGGTATGAGGTGGGACCATCATCATCATCATCATCATCAATTTCAGTTACACTGATGTAAATGATTTTGTTTCATTAGATTTATTTTTATGTTAATTCATCTAACTTCGTACGTTCCCTACACCGACGTTCGCCAGATGTATTATGGGAATCTCTCCAAGCAGTACATGCATTACATGATTCGTACGGTTCCGCCACTCTCCGCTTTCAACCAAATATCGCTCAAAGCACCTTCTGCCCAAACACGGCAAGCACAGAACAGAAGTGGCAGTAGAAATCTAAACACGTACATGCTACTTTCTACAGATACTAGCGAACCTGGCGGTAGCGAGTCACTTTTTTCCACGAAATCACACGAACGCATACGAATGCACAACGAAAGCATGTGAAAGCTGCTATGCGATTGGCAGCGAGCGTTCTGCTTATATTGCTGTTATTTGCTTCTATGCGAAAACCTTCCCAAAGAAAAATAAAAACAAAAAAGACTCTGTTACCAGTTTTGGTCGCCGAATCGTTCGGGCTTCCACTTCTGTTCTGTGCGGCAAGGTTTCGTTTTTTCGTATGTCCTCCGATAGCTTCATAGCGTCACAGCTTTTGCCGGGGGAAAAATAGCCCTGATTTCCCGCTTAAATGCGCCGCTGGATCTGCTTATCAGTGTTGCTGTCCGCAGTCAGATGCGATCCCAAACACACTAATTCATCAACCACTTTTAGTTCGACGCCGTCATCGGTTACCTTCCGTGGGAGGCGCGCGTTTGTTTCTTAAGAGCATGCATTTAGTCTTCGACGCATTTATATTTAGCTTAATCCTCCCAGACTCCGCTTTCTGTCTTGCATAGATAGTCAATGCCGTCGCAAAGTTCCTGTCGATGATATCAAATCATTTGCAAAGCCTAGGAGTTGGGTACCGTTGGTGAAACTTGTATCTCTCGTTTCGATGCCCGCTCGCTGGATCATCCCCTCAAGAGCGATATTGAACAGCATGCAGGATAAGTTGTCACCTTGTCTCAACTCTCGCCGTGTCTCAAAGGGACTCCCGAGTGTTCCCGGAGATGCACCCGAAACACATCACTCGATCTAATGTAGCTCTGATCAGTCACATCAGTTTATCCGGAAAACCGTGTTCGTGAATTATTTGCTATAGCTGGCCTCGATTGACTGTATCGTATGTTGCTTTCAAATCTAAAAGGATGTGATGCGTTGGCATGTTGTACTCTCGACATTTCTGCAAGATCTGTCGGATGGTGAACATTTGGTCCGTAGTGGCGCGAGCCCCCATGAAGCCCGCCTGATAATCTCTCACGAAATCTTCTGCTATTGGTGACAGTCGGCGTAGCAGTATCTGGGAGAGTACCTTGTAGGCACCGTTTACCAGCGTTATGCCGATCACCCTTTTTGTAGGTGGGATAAACCACTCTGTCCATCCATTCCTGCGGTAGGTTATCCTCCTCCCAAATATGGGAAATTACCCAGTGTAGATCCGTTGCCAGCGTTTCTCTGCCATGTTTCTGTTACGAGAAAAGTTTAATAACCTATAAGGAAAAGAAATTTGTGTGTTATGCTTGTTGCGCAATCAAATCGGTATCCTATTCTTTTTTCTGTGCCATTCAGGTGCTTCAACACTATTGACATGTACGATGCGTCTCCATTGACCTGCATTTTCATACAAATTTCAAGTTGTTTTCTCACAACGTTCCTCAGGTTACACCTATATGAGCAGTGCAATGAAGTTGTGGATCGACAGAGCTCACTATAGGGCTTTTGCTACACACACATGCAAGACATCTGTTGGGCACACATTGCATATTTTCCTATTCGATGCAACAAAAACATGCTGGAGAAAATTATCATTTTTTCTAAAACTATTCATCATTTCAAAACAATTAATAGTTAAAACATCCGAAAAATGTTCCCTGAAACATATGCTGACATTTGGTGACTAGGTGTTTCAGTGCATTCGCGTTAAATCAGTGTCCCAATATACTGTTCTTTGAAGCAGTATAGGCATAGACCAAGTTGAAAATAACGAAATATAACATTGATTTTAGCATAATTAATTGTATTGTTAGCCGAAACCAACTACTGGTTATTGATATTTGTTCAGTTTTATCCCGCTAACATAGGTCATAGTTACATTTTTGATCATTACTACCACGTCTTAGCTTGTTTGATGAAAATAAATTTTTTATTTAGTAAACAGATCTATCATATATAAAGCAATTTGTAATTTCTGTTTTAAATGAAGAAAATAAATTATTTAAAAATTTTTGCTCTTCCCAGCCCGTGTGTTTTATATGGAGCTGTCACTTTTGCCTGCCCAACAGATCTCCAATACATATACACTCTGCAAACACCCTATGGTGTATGTGGTTATAACCTTAAAACCTTTAAAAGATGGTGATGTTTACTTATCAGTTAAGGAGAAACCAAAAGTGGCTCACGTTATAGTATTAGAGCGACAAACACTGTACTGTACATCTCATGTGTTCGTTGAAAACCTAAACGTTTATTTGAATGTTGCATTAGTATTAGTAATATATGTCAAATAGCAGAGCTTGCAAATGTAAACACAGCTGATCCGCAGCCAACCGCTGCGACTCCAAATTCCCAAAATATGGTTTGTTTTCTTTATCCATTCATTCCGATTCATTAAAGAGTTCCAGCAGCAACTGAATAATGCATAGAATCAATAGGATAGTTAATTAATTCGTTTGCATTGAAGGCCAGTTCCGTGTGTTTACTTTACTCTAAGCTTATCTATGCGGCAAAAGCTGAAAGCTCTTTAAAAGCTTATTGATGTGGCGAAACTTTGAGACCGTGGTGCTGTTTTTTCGGAAATCGCTAGTGCAACGAAATATGTGCGCAACCAAATATCTATTAAATAATTCCAGATTATACGTTTTATGAACACGTAATGATCTATATGATCAGTTAAATTTATTTTGCATTAGCAATTATGTTTTGTTGAGCGTTTGTTGATATATAGCGGATCGTTAAATGAAATGACAAGTTTTAGGAAATTATAACAGCACTAGAAGCACTGATCACGTGGCGAAAGCGTGCTCTGCCAATACAGATGCATTTTTAAGGCACAAAACAATACATGCATCAAACGGTAGCCATTTATCCAGCCATCTTTGAGCCATTTTCGGTTTCCCCTTAATGAATATTCAACTGTTCAATGTCCTTACTATCCAATTTTTATCTGATCAAAAGGTCATCAACATTCAATTTGCCTGGAAAGAAAGCACAAAGTGCCAAATTTGTGTGTTTTTCAATAACGATGTTCCATATTATTTTATGGATAATAATTGCTACTCGACTGTCGTTATTACTTTTACTGCAAAACCATTTCACTTTCAGTTTCTCCGACCTACCTATCTACCTTTAATCTTAAAGACAGCAATCATTGACCCATATTTCTCCCCCTTCGAAACAATCCAGTTTCGCAACCCACTCGAGCAACAGTCGTGTCTCCCCAGTGTGGCTTGGATTGTCAATCCAAATCATTCCTTTTAGGTTGAACCGTTTACCTCTGCGGCGCGGTGGTAAGCGCGCGGGTCTCGAGTCTCGAGTCTCAACTTGCCGCACGAATAGATTTGCTTCAATCAAATACGACCCACGTCGCGCGGCCTAGTCCCGCACATGGCCCGATGCGGATCATACAGAGGCAGAAATATTTGCCAATTGCAATCAAAACAAAAGTCGTCAAATAAATAAAAATAACGCGAAATGGCACCGTAATATCCCAGTAATAGAACACAGTTCGTTAGCCCCTTTCGCCTGCAAGCTAGCAGCAGTGTTGTGATTAGGTTATTATTCATGTCACATAAAGGCTCGTTTCCATCGCTGTAAAGATCATAAGATACGGTTATTCGGTCTAATTCAAATAGCTTTCGTGAGATTGGCCGGTCTCAAGCCGGACGAATCAAATCTGGATACCTTCATATGTGCTAACCAGTTTGTTATCGAGGGCAACCTGCTCACGGAACTAAGACAGACAGCGAAAAGCATAATGTTGGACTAATCAAATTGGAGATTTGAAAAATAAGTGCGTGTAAACTAATGTAGAAACTGGTTGGTTGCTTGATTCAACCGAAGAAAGGCAAACGAACGCGGCTCAGCTTAAACGGCGACCATCATCACCGTTCCGACTGACGCGACCGATGCGAGATGAAGAGCTTTAAAGTTAATCTGATGTGGATGTTGCTGGAAAGCGTAAACGGTTATGCGACAGCACGTGTGCTGTTATAAGATGGCATGAGCTACACGCATCACGGTTTGATTAGGTTTAGTTCAATAAAAATAAAATTCTTGAATAGTGTGTGAGTATGAAATGGGGTAGGTAGCCAGGAAGTCGAATATGATTCGGGCCATCTTAGGCTCCTACCTAACAGCTCAGAGAAACTTTGACCATCGCCATGGGCTATAGTAGGAAATATTACTGAGTGGTTTGGTGAGGTGCATGCACCGATAAAGATACACGATTTGTTAATTAGCCTTGGGCTGGGAAGGAAATAGTTATGTTTCATCTCTAAGGGCTTGTCGTATAATATCGCTAAACTGAAAAGCCAAAGTGGGAAAAGGCATAAAAGCATCACATTCATTTGTCACACTTGAAAGAATTAAACTGCATTTAAACTGCAACTTCAGTTGAAATGAATGCGAATCATTCAGAGATTCGGGTTCATTGCCATTGCCATCGAATCTATTTTATTGTTTCGTTTTTTATGCAGTCACAGCCATGGTAATCAGCCAGGGTCTGGCGAAAGTGAATCGAAATTGATTTGTATTTACTGAAAAGTAAATTATATTATCGATTCAACATTGACCAGTTACGACTGTTTCCACATTGTCATCAAACTCACTAGACTAGACTGGACTGGATTTTATGTCGAACATTTAACTGGATTAGATCTTATGGTCCATCCCAGGTAACCAATAAGCATTAACATAAGCAGTAAGTCGTCCATTTACGGTCATTTGCGGCATTTTTTACTGCTGGTTGCTGTATACTGGCTTATAGACTGCTGTTGTAAATTGGGATTCCAAATTTTATTCAAATTCTTCTTGTTGATAATCCGTTGCTAATAATAATCGTTAGTATAATGAGAAGGTTGACGGTTTTTCGTAGGACCTCTTTCTATTCTTCCTCAAAAATATTTACCTGGAGCAAAAATATATTTTTAATAGACGTTAGGATTTACACTGTTTCACAAATTCTTCAGATTTTCAGACAGCATTGCAAAACAGATTTTGATATATCTCACAACATAAATATCAAAACTTGAATGCATTTTTTTAGCATGAAACGGTTGCTGGCTACTAGCCAATAGGCTAATCTTTAAGAAAAATTGGGTTGAAATGCGATTATGTAGCCGTCCCAAGGAACAAAACGTCAGCACTTAAAAGACCAGATGTGGAATAAGAGTTGTGTAGTGGCATCCGGTGCTGAATAAACTAATTTGCTGAAATATATGTTGTGTAAACGTCATATTCCATATTTTTTCTAGCTTCTAACCAACATCTACACTGTCTCTACAGTTGTTAAGTAAGTGTGGAACAAGAGTTGACTGAATGTTGTACAAATGTATTAGCAGCAGCACTGCTAAGAGCAAGAGTGGAATATTGGTCGCTTAAAAGCATTCAAGAGAATGCATACCGAATAAGCGCCGTACAAACGTATCCGTAGCATCGCTAAGAGGTGGAATAAGAGACGCCTGAGGGCAACCAATAACATAAACAACACTATGAAATTATTATTAGATCCACTTTATTACACATGTCAGGAAACAAATAAATAACTCAGCTCTTTTCAATTCTAAAATAAAGCACTTTCTCGCCCTCAAAAACTATAATCGTACGATAATAATTGAGCGGGCACCTTATCACTACCGACAACAAACTGCACATCAAAAAACTATAACTTTGAAGAAACTCCGAAATCCTGCCGCGTACAGTTCGTTTAGCAGGAGAACTAGAACCGATACGTGTCTCCATTTCGTACGTTGTCGATTGCTCCGTCCAAAATATACTTCACAATGCCAATCAAAAGCTCCGTGGGGGGAAGAAACACTTGGTCTTGGGACCAGAGATTCCATTGCAGGATCATTGTATACTAAACCTGCGAACACAAATCGGTCACTACAAACCACTGGGTAATAGATTTACACAGCAACATCGTCAAACACCTACAAAAAGTCTGCCGATTTTCGACAATTTGCACTCTGTTTACTTACCGCTCTGAAAGTTTGTTTTGGTTGTAACTTTCAGAGCGGTAAGTAACTGTGGAATAGGTATGGAATAAGAGTGCAGGTATAAGAGCAGGTGTGGAATACCGGTTGCTAAAAGGCAACCATGGAAATGCATGTCTAATAGACGTTGTGCAAACGCATCAACAGCATTGCTAATAGCAATTGTGGAATAATAATGAAATAAGTGTGGATTAATAGTTGTGTAAACGTATCAGGAGCATTGCTAAGAGCAAGTGTGGAATAAAAGTGGAATAAGTGTGGAATGAGCGTTGAGCAAACGAATCAACAGCAAGTTTCGAGAGCAAGTGTGGTGAAAGAGTGGAATAAGAGTGGAATGAATGTTGTGTGTAATAAGAGTTGAATAATTGCCGTACAAACGTATTAGCAGCAGCACCTCTAAGAGCAGGTGTGGAATTAAATGTGCTTGATGGCAACCAATAACACCAATAACTTGAATGACACTTTATACTTTACACTTTATAATTTATAATTCAAATTTATATTACGCCCACTTTATTTTATTTGTTTTTTTTTTTTGATAGATTAAGAATAGCAAAGATCGGGTGGCATAGTGACGATGCCACCACTGCTGGCTGGTAGCACCGCAGTCGCATTGCCACCTCCCGCTGCTGGTGCGTGAAAACCCCACTGCTTCTCGTGCCATCCGCTGCTGTTTTTTGGATGAAAAAACTTAGATCCAACCCGATTACAAATAGATGTGCACAGGCAGCGAGCGGGTTAAAGCAGCGATTAGGTCCGGATAATCTGCGTAAGGTAATGACGGGGTGACAAAACTACTGCTCCTCTGCGGCACTAGCATAAACTACTTCTGCTGCTAACTCATCACAAATGAACAGTCGCAAACATTTTTTCGCAGCTAGCCGAAAGCTTAGTACAAATAGTTTATAATTGTTTAATATGCGCTGAATGAATGTTTCTGGCGTAATTTTGTACAGCAGATGCCTAACATGATTTAAGAAGCTACTCTTCAGCGCCTAAATATCTTTTAGTCGAGGTTTGTTCCACGATTGACAAACTTAAACTTGTAAATCTACATCGGCTAAAAACTCGGTGCCCATCATATGTCAGATTATCTCAAATGTGTTCGTCGACGGCTTCCGACTGACAGGATGTAAGTTCGAATCCGGATGAGTGAAATAAGTATAATGGCGGGCTAGATAAATTTCGAGTCAACCAATGATTTCCTACTAAGTCTCTCATTATAAATCACAATAATATGAATACAAAAATGGACATAAAAATAACGAAACCCACAAAATAAAATAAATACTTCCTACATATTTTTTTCTTTTTGCTTGTCTAAATGTTGAACTGCTGTGGAATAAACGTAGCTTCAGTGTCATCAGCAGTAGTTTAATAAACATATCTATACGTACTGAATAAACGTTTTACTGTACGTTGCCTAACAGTCATACAAACGTATCTTCCACGCCCGTATTCAGCACTGTGCTGTTTAAATTCTCCAAAACCAACTGTATAAGCATTGAACAGAGGTGTTTAGACATACTTGAAAAGCAGCTATACAGCATGTGCTGAATAAAAGCTGTCGGTTAAACGTTTAATAAGCAAAAATTGTTCCTTGGGGTAGGAAGCATAAGAGACGCAAACAGAATATCTCATTTGCCCATTGGACCTGTTGAAATGTTGCTCGTGGTATGTGTATCAGCAGCTGAGTGAAAACCGAGTCTATGTCTATAAAGTCTGACTAAAAGCAAAAACATTCCATGCAGAAGACTGGCATCTCTTCCTCGCGCCCATACAAATGACAAGCAACAGAAGCAACAGCGCACCCCTCGTGTATTTGATGCGCAAAATTGGCATATCCGTACTATTTTGAAGGCGATATACGTGATTACGAATAATTTTGAGCGTTATAAGACTATATAAGTATTTATATACGATAATATCCGATTAAGCGCGAATCGCTCCGTACTACTATACGATTTTGTGCTGAAAATCGTATGTATGTCAGTTATTATCATTATATACGATAGAAAATTAACTTGGTCCCACTTTATCCAGCTTTAGTTACTTTAGTTCCCCAAGTAGCACACTTTAGGTCCATTTAGTTGAAGCAACCAAATTACGACTGAAATTAGTCATACTTCGGTTACCACAACAACTTTATAACAATCGTGCCAGTTGGGTCGTACATTGATATACAAATTGGTGCTAGCTGGGCACATAACCTTTCAAAGCAGGCTCATTTACTGGCTTTTATCCCACTCTTAAGCGCTGCGCGTGCAGCAACAAGTGCTACTCGACCTTCAGCGCTACCTTCGTACGAACGAGCTCTTTGCATAGTTCTCCTCGCACGAAAGCACGCTCCGCGGAGTTCCACAATTTCAGCTGTCCACCAGTAAGCCGGTGACCTCCCATGCCTAGGTCAGCTTTTCCTAGGCAAGGTAGCGTCTCACGCTCGCGACTATACCTCAACAAAATGATCAGCGTTCGGATCGGACATACCGCGATCACCGCATTCTCTTTGGATCGCTACCACAAATACTTCGGGATCGAAGTATGATGTCTTCCATCCACGGGTGGTTGGAGTATCGGCTCTACTCGCCGCCTGCCGCCTCGTTGTCTGACCGACACCAAAGCGGACCGCCTGATGGTCACTGTGAGTGTAGCCATTTTCTACCCCCCAGTCTCCTATCAGACCAGGACTGCCGAAAGTCACGTCGATGATAGAGTCCGCACCGTTCGTTTCTACTGAAGGTACTTGTGGTGCCGACGTAGGCCAGATCTACGTTAAGCTTTGCCAGAGCCTCAAGCAGAATCCGTCCCCTATGGATCGTGCGACAACTTCCCCACTCTACCGTCCAAGCGTTAAAGTCGCCCGCCACAACCACCGACCTCAAACCAGTCAGTACAACTGATACTCGGTCTACCATCCGCATAAACTGCTCGATAGACCAACTCAGCGGAGCATAAAAGCTGCAGTCCCACGCTCTGGAATGCCATGTACGACGAGGTGTTGAGGCTCCAGCTGCCCACTTGGGTCGAGATCATAGGCTTCGCCGACGATATCGTCCTAACAGTGGTAAGAGAGTTATTAGAAGCGGTGGAAATTCTGGCATCAGACGCCTCGCCTTAAACATAATAGAGGGATGGATGGCTGGTGTCAATCTTTGATTGGCACACCATAAGACGGAAGCGGTGATGATCAATAACCGCAAGGCAGCCTTAGAGGCCAACATTATCGTTGGAGGACAAGTGATTGTCTCCAAACGTAGTGTGAAGTATTTGGGTCAGACAACAGGTTGAACTTCACCAGCCACGTGGATTATTACTTACTTATGTGTCCATGTCCGCCGGTCCGGCAGAACAAAGGGATGAAGTTAGAGATCTCCACTGCTGATGGTTACCCGCCCTGGCTTTTACCTGTCGGCAGGACGGGTTCTCGTCTACAGCCCGGATGTCGTTGGCTAAGCCTAGTCGCCAAGAGCCTCTGGGTCTGCCTCTTCTACGCTGTCCTTGTGGATTCCAGTAGAGTGCTTCTCTGCAAACCTCGTTCGCTGCTTTCCTCAAGGTGTGTCCAATCCACTTCCACCTACGTTCATGAATTTCTGTGGCTATCGGCCGTTGATGAGACCGACGATGGAGTTCCTCATTGGATATCCAGTTATTAGGCCACCACGCACGAATGACCGGTGACTGCGATACACCGGTTAATGAATACCTGCAGTTTTTGCGTTGTCTCCGCTGAGACGCACCATGTTTCACGTTTCAGGCATACAGCAGTACGGATTTCACTTTGAATTAAAGATTCGGGTTTTCGTACGTAGAGTGATCTGGTTTGAGCGCCAAATGTTTCGCAGACCTGCAAAGGCACCCCTGGCCTTCCTGATAATCCTGATCCGTATGGCTATATCAGTTGGTATCACCATCGGGCGTTGTTTGGCTACCAAGATATTGAAAGGTGTCTACCTGCTCAACTTGTCCCGCTACCGTGAAGTTGGTGGAATTGTATAGACTTAGTTTTCGCTACATTGACTGTAAGACCTGCTGCCTGGGAGCTCTCGGAGAGGTCGTCTAACTTGTTCTGCATATCGTTTCGGCGTTGTGCGAGCAAGACAATGTCGTCGGCTAGGTCGAGGTCATTTAGCTGATCGTTAAAGGATTCCAAGGCAATCCTCGATTTGGTCTACTGTCGATTGCTTTAACTAATATCTCATCCATAACGATAAGAAACGGAAGCGGTGATAAAATGCAGCCCTGTATCACGCCAGCAGTAACCCTTATGGGGTCGGACAAGACGCCATCGTGCAAAACCTTGCACGAGAACGCCTCGTACTGAGCCTCCATGAGATGGACTAGCTTATCTGGAACTCCTCTACGTTTAAGTGCGCCCCAGATGTTTTCATGGTTGAGTCGGTCAAACGCCTTTTCGAGGTCAACGAACACCAGCAGAAGAGAGTCCTGGAATTCGTTGATTTGCTCCAATATAATGCGGAGCGTTGTGATATTGTCTACACATGATTGGCCAGCACGGAATCCAGCTTGCTGCCGCCGGAGAGTAGCGTCGATCTTCTCCTGGATCCGGTTGAGGATTACCTTACAGAGTACTTTGAGGGTAATACAGAGCAACATGATGCCACGCCAGTTACCGCATTCAGTTAGGTCTCCTTTCTTAGGGACTTTGACCAATATGCCCTGCATCCAGTCCACCGGAAAAGTAGCGGTTTCCCAAATATTGCTGAAAAGCTGATGCATCATCTGGGCTGATAAAGATGGGTCAGCTTTGAGCATTTCGTCTGAAATATAGTCTATCCCTGGTGCTCTATTGGATTTCATACTCTTGATGGCTGCTACAATTTCATCCAGTGATGGCGCCTCCGAGTCGCCGCGATTGATTCGACAAACTGTAGGCGTCATACGCTGCTGGTTTTGTTGGTCTCTGATATTTGAAACTCGGAAGAGTTGTTCAAAATGTCAGTCCATCGCTTAAGCTGTTCTGTACGGTCAGTCAATAGCTGACCAGCTCTGTCCTTTAGCGGCATCTTTGAATTCATCCTGGCACCACTAAGGCGGCGAGAAATATCGTACAACAAACGGATATCACCATTGGCGGTGGCGGTTTCTCCTTGTTCGGCTAGGGAGTTAGTCCAGGTTCTCTTGTTCCGCCTACAAGCACGTTTAACAGCCCTCTCCAGTTCGACGTATCGTTGAAGGGCATCTGTCTTAGTCGATCTGGTTCGCGCTCGCTCAATGCCGGCTTTTGCCTCTCTCCGCTCGTCGATCTTCCTCCATGTTTCATCCGAAATCCACGTGGATTAGCCTTGTGGAAAAGCGTCAACACGGGTTCTGCGCTGTTCAAGATTATGCCGAACGGCTATGGACCTAGCCGTAGTAAGAGACGCCTGATGGCCAGCGTTGCCATGTCGGTGCTGAGGTACGGTGCACCGGCATGGGCCCCGGCTTTGGGTAGTAAGCGCAACTAGGCATGTCTGAACAAGGTATTCGCAATGGCTGATGCCATTGCGCGTAACGTGCGGCTTTCGTACCATATCGTTGGATGCGATCGGTGTCATTGCAGGTATGATTCCCATATGCCTACTTCTAGGTGATGACATCGAGTGCCATAGGCAGAGGAACGTCAGGGGTGGTCGGGACAGGGTTAGGCTGGACTCTATTAGGCTGTGGCAGGCGGAATGGGACCACGCTGAACACGGCAGGTTGATCCATAGGCTGATCCAGAACATCTCGTCCTGGATCGGTAGAAGACATGGTGAGGTAAACTGTTTTCTTACTCAATTTTTGTCAGGTCATGGATGCTTTAAGAAGTATCTGCATACGCGTGGACCGGTAGGGTCGCCCTTTTGCCCCGTTTGTACGGTATCCGAGGAAATGGTGGAGCATGTGATGTTTCACTCCCCGCGTTTCGAGACCACTCGGCGTGTGATGCTTGCGCTCGTGGGAGAATACAACATCGGGCAGAGATTGTGCACGGAGCAGCGCGCATGGGGCGCCGTCGATAGGGCGGCGACGGACGTGATAACGGAGTTGCAACGACTAGAACGTTTTCAATGGCAGGGCCTGACATAGCTTAGCTAGGGTCAGTAAAGGGATGAGTGGGCAGGCACTAGGTGATGAGACAAGGGGTGTTGTTTGAACCTACACCAAGCAATGGATACGACAGAGTGTTCAGACATGTCCTCTCTCCTGAAGTAAAACCTAACGGTAGTTTCGGAAGGGGTTCAAGAAACGAGCGGCAGGAGAGTTTTTAGTAGGTAGCCGTAAGTTGGCACCTTGCGAATCCTATTCGGCACCGTGGAGCTGTTGTCTATGAAGATTTTTTCAAACCTGCATAAAAATATAAAAAAAGGCTGCGTACGCTTCAGTTAAGCGAAATGAGTTGTGACGAATTAGGCTTGAACATGAATCATTCCACATTAAATAGTTCAAACCGCTTACGCTAGAATGGCGGATGAGATATCGGTTCCGTTCATGGCGTTAGCCAGTTTGTAGCAATCTGACGCTTTACCGTTACTCCTAGGCTTCGCTAACGATAGCATTTTCACCGGTAGTAATTATTGTATAGATCTGTGGAAGAAGCAAAGCTGCAAGGATTGGGCTTACCATGCATTCTGCCATAATGAATTATGATTTCGGGTATTAGAAGTGCGTTGATGATAAATAGAAGTATATTTGGAATGGTCGATGAAGCCGCTTACCTTCAATTAATAATTGCCTTGATGCCGTAAACGTAATGTAGGGGAAGGGCAGTAAAGACGGACACTGTGGGAAAGACGGACACTTATCATATTTCATAAACAATAATTTTTTGAAGCAAACCAATGATGGGAAATGTTTCTATAGACTGAATAAACACTTTTGAATTAAACTGCCGATTTATAGCAGCGCAGCTGTCAAATTTATAAGCAAAACAAAAAAAAAATGCCTAAATACGCTAACCGATGTAATTTTGTGTGTGAAGAAAATCGCTGGTAAATCGTTAAAAAGCAATACTTTCGTGCTATATCGACGACATTACGATAGTTTGACCCTTCACTGAATGTCCATTGGAAATCTAGTGAATTTTTGAATATTCAGTAAAAAGTTATTAAAGTTTGAAAAAATGGTATCCAAGTCGGGAAAGACGGACACAAAGATTCCGTATTCATTTTGCCTAACAACGATTTAAATTGCAAATACTTGCATATTATACATGTAAAAGTATCCAGAAGTCATTTAACAGTTGGAATAGGCCAACTTTTAGAAACGATTAATTCATCAGCAATTAAAATATTGAAGATTATAAAAGGGAACCATTTTATTTCCTCGCTCAAAGGGGGAATGGGGTAGGGGGTTTTCCCAAACCAATTCTTTCCTAAATACATGATGAAATATGTTAATCTTTCTTAATACTGATAATTCGTCGGCGCGTGACACCTTTTCGCGAGTGTCCGTCTTTCCCATATCAAGTGTCCGTCTTTCCCGCCCATGCGCAGAAACTCTGATTTATACATAATGTTTATAATATTAAAAAAAGTATAAATTTTGGAAGAAATTTTCTAGTACACGCTGTAACTTTATTAGACAGAGACTTAAAGTTTCAGTTTGTATGAAAATTGCAATCAATACAGTTATATTTGAGTAGATATTGACTCTTGACCTTAAGGTGTCCGTCTTTACCGCCCTTCCCCTAAGTGAAGTAGAACCTCAAAAAGAGGCGGAAAGCTTTTTTGCACTACTTGGGTGCTATGCAACTTAAATTTTCTCACGATTTTTGTCGTTTTTATGCGTAGGTACACGGTTAGGTTTAAATAACTTCCAAGGAAAACATTTGATTAGCCATATCTCGGTCACGTTTGAAATGTCTGTTTGCCTTTTTTTCAAAAATATTATGGAAATAATATATTAACATCTGTTTGTATGCATGTCACTTATCAAAATTTCAAACTGTGAGAAAAATCTTTCTTTTGCAACCAACTTTGATCAGATTAATTGCAAAGTCTCTGTGGGGCTCGATATTCACAGTGATCATCGTAAATCTTTCCAGGAGTGTGGCAATTCACGCAGCAATTAAACAACTAAGTGTAACGCGCTAAGCTAAACGAACTAAAAATAACGTTCGATAACATCTACACCCCAATTAAGCTCAGTGCCTGCATTATGCTTCAAACATATTTATGCTCAGAGAGGCGAGCCTACCCACCGCGGAGTGCGGTATTGCTGACTTGCTGGCAATGGCAAGCCTTCGTTCGGTTGGACTCGATCGATCCATCGATCGACCGAGGCGACGCACCCAGGCCGCACACGGTGGGTGGCGGGCGGCAACGGCAAGGGTCCTCTAGCAACGAGCCGAGCGAACCGGATCACGTTCGGCGGGATCGCATCGCCAATGCATTCGGTTCGATCGGCACGGCACTACGGCAGTAGATCTCCAACGTTCGTGGCGATCAGTTCGGTCGAGTGTGTACTACGAGCGGCGCACGCGAGTACAGTAGTAGTTTCCAACTCGGTTCGGTGTCCGTTTTCTGCCGTCGGCGGTTCGCGACTCTCGTTTTCCTTTCCTGTGTGTTTTGTTGTTATTTTTGTTGTTGTGGTCGTTGTTTTTGTTATTGGTGTTGGGAAGGTTGCGATCTTCCTGGTGGGTTATAAGGGTTCCTTTCCTTTGCTGTTCGATGATAGTTGGAGTTTCGACGGGGACAGTTTGGAAGGAACTGGTTTTCTGCAATCTGTGCGTGTGTGCGTGGTTTACAGGCGTGTTTGAAATTCCTCAGTGAAAGCTTTCAACCTGATCCAAAGTGACTGTGAATGATTGTAAAAATCAATAGTGTTATTTTCGGCACCTCCTTATTTTCGGATTTTATGATTGCAATTCGCGAGGGATATCAATTTTCGCCTGTAAAGTGCAAAACTGGTCAGTCAGCGGTAAAGCTGAAATGGATGAAATTTATGTTGATTATCCTGCGCGCGGGCAGGAGAGTGTATCGCATTGCAAACGTTGCATTGTTGATCGAAGCTGGGTTTAAATGCAAGCTTACTGGTGTGGAAAGAGAAAAAAAGGCTTGACACGAAGATGTTTAATGCAAAAAAAAATTATTTATTTACTTTGATTTTAAATTAGGTTGTATTGCAGGTTTTGGGAGTCAATAGTGAAACTTTTCCGCGTGTAAAGAGCGAGTGTGTAGCAGTGAATTGTTGATACAAAAATACCTAAAATCATAAAGGAAATTTAGCTTAGCTGGCAGCCCGCGCTTGGAAGTTTTCATTTCAATCAAAAATACGCTAGCTGTCGTCGCTGTGTCTATCGGAACGTTTGGATTAGTTGCACACATTCGGAGGATAGAACTGGAAATAATCTACTAAGGAATACCTTGACTAACTGTATAAGAAGGTAAGTGATTTGAACTGCTTGATTAATGGACATACCTTGAATCTCAAAAAGTACCCTTTCTACTGTAGTGAATGAAACCTTAGTGTATTTTTTGTATTTTTCCGTTTTGAACTATTGCTGTCTTAATTTAAACTTAGCAAGTCCTCGCTGTAATCAATTGAATCATTCGCGACAGCCATAAACCTGAGCGTAATTTTAATCGCCTCATAACTCTCCGTGCTCGGGTGGGGTGCAAGATTTAGCGGTTTGTTCCCGTGAGTTCCGATGGTAAAGCCATAGATATCTTCCGACCAATTATGGATGCTGAAATATTCCAATAAATTTTTCAAACTGTAACAAAAACATGATGGGTTTTCTTTTAGGATTCGAATACGTCTGATGTTTTATTTATTGCTTACATTCGAACTAAGCTGATTAGTCAAAATTCAAATCGCGAGATCCAGAAATCAACGGGGGCTTCTTCAGTTTTGTTTTATTGTAACCTTAATATTATTTCATTTCAACACACCTTAATATTTTAATTGGAACACAATTTGGTTTAGCTTTTGAATGGGTTTTGCTCTGATATTCTACACATTTAGTTGAATCTTTGTGTACAATTGTCGAATTTCGCTAGAATTGAATAATTTTTCCTTGTTAACGTCATTTTCCTAAATCCTCATCAGTGCTGAGCTTAATTACAATATTTTTACCTTTAATAACCTCTACTTTACTCAGTTCCATTCACCATAATTGAAACCTTCTAATCGTAATTATCATTCTATTAGGGGGAAAATGAATGAAATTAACCATGCCGCTCTTATCCAACCAATTCCGGTACGAGCGCACGAGCGCTCGCTGCTGCTGCTGCTAGCCGAACCATATCATTCGAAAATTGGCTCTATTATTGGTATCATAGATAGGTACTTCAGCTAAAATCCTGCTTCGTTCTCCTGCCCCAGACCATTTCAACGGTTGTTGTTCGTTGATCGAAAGTACGCCCAGCCGTACGGTCGAAGGAAATTTACTCTCATCCTTCCCCTGTTGTTGATACCCGTAGAAGCCAACAACCTACCCCGGAATGAGGTGAAACCGAAACTTTTGCTTTCGAAACAATTCAATCTGTGCATAGTCATTGCATATAAATATGTTTAGACGGTATGCACACGCCGGATCGGATTAGGATCGGTTCTGGTTTTCTACCCACAGCAGCGCAGCGGTTGGTGGCACTATTATACACATTTACCTACTGGAAAATGCCATTTTCATCTGTCTGTTTCGCTTGCCGTTGTAGTTTTATTGACCGGATCAATGAGTTTTTTCCCTGCTGACTTCAGCTCATCGTCGTGATAACGCATGAAAGGCTAATAGTTTTCACCTCTATGCTGTATTTCTTTCAGATCCGCTTTGAATAATATTAGTATTTTGGATGATGATCGAAAATTTTTAATCCAAAATCAGCTATGAACATCATGACGAGAAAGAACCGATCTTGTGGTTGAGGTTTTTCGAATTGATCGAATCTGTCAGATCCGGCGGAATGCATGCCGCATACGCCACTTTGGCAGAGATGCAATGCAATCTATTGGCGGGAGACGATGCATCATAGCAATTTGCATTTACTTTTTAATTTTTCTGCTTCGATTCGGATGCACTTTACTTTCGGTTATGTGACTGCCGTCAATCAGTTGCTGCAGTTGCTTTGTTTTGTCTATGCAAATACCGCACGGAGCTGTGGGTGGCCGTAGATTACGACATTGACTTGTTACTTGTTGGTGTTCCGAGAGGTTTTTCTTGTGGCGATGCTTTCATGTACAAGAATTGAAACGATGGATGCGCTATGCAAAGATGAGTGATTTTTTATCTTTGCTGGAGTGAAAGTACGATGTTTTTCTTATCTTACTTCACGCGAAATAGTCGAAAATGGTAGGGATTTATGTTTTTGAATTAAGGTTCAAGCAAGAATTACTTATTTCTGAGATTTCAAAAGCGGTTTCTATGCTTAAAACAACAGTAATGTTCATGAAATTGTTTTCACTTTATTCTTTCCATTTATCAGAACAAATATATTTTTGTGAACATAAAGCATTAATTATTCTCTGGGCAAACTTGCTAAGCACATGAAAGCGCTTACATTTTATGGTTCAAGAAAAATTCAAGGAATGCAAATGGAAGCAATGTACGCTGACCTGAAAGCAGCGTTTGATTGGGTTGATCACGGTATCCTGCTTGCAAGGGGTGAAAAACTGAGATTTCCTCACCGTTCTGTAAGTTTTGTAACACGCCGTGAACTTAGTGTGAAGATGGGCGCGAGTTTTTCGAAGCATTTAACAACATCTATGATGTATCTCAGGGCAACAACCTGGGACCTACTTTTTTCTCTTTTTTTAATAAATCGTCAGATCTTCTTATAATCGGCTGTCGGTCTTTAAAAGCCGATGATTTGATAATGTTTAAGATATTGTAACAGGATCCGACTGCTATTAATTGCAATGCCCATCGCCATCTTCTACCACTACCAAATTAGGTGGAATAAATTGTTTACTCAGTAGTCGTTGATTTTAGATTATTTACGTGTTAGTAACAAAATCTTGATTTAGGATGTCACTTTTTTTGGCATGAACTATTTTAGTGTAAACCTTAAATTAACCAAGATCCAGAAATTATCTTCAAAACGAAACAAGATAGAGATATTCACTTTAGCAATTTTATAGCTTGATGTATTTTAAGTAATATGGCAGAAGATGGAATTCCTCTATCTCGAACCGTTTTTTTAACACAAAAGTTAATATAAGTTTAGAAGTAAAGTAGATAGCCAGTTTCTTTTTTCACCAAAAGTTGCTTCTTATTGAGCCTCAAAAGTCATCTTAAAACGTATTTTGCGAGAAATGCAAAATAAAACAGTTATGGGGAAAAATCGCAAAATAGCAGAGTATCCCTAACTTGATTCAGGAAAAAAGCCCTAATATGGAAACGGTTCGAGATAGAGGAATTCCGCCTTCTACATTATTACTCAAACTACTTCAAGCTGCTCAAAATACTTCAAATTGCTGAAATAAATATCGCTCTATCTTGTTTCGTTTTGAAGATAATTTCTGGATCTTGGTTAATTTAAGGGTTAACCTAAAATAGCTCATGCCAATCAAGCGGCATCCTAAATCAAGATGTTGTTGCTACGTAAATAGTCTAAAATCAACGACTACTGAGTAAACGATTTATTCCACCTAGTTTGGCTTTCTGGACCACAGTGCATTGGGATAATAAAGCTATCAGTCTATTACATTGCATCTATTCATATGCACTAGAACAACATCAACATTATCTCCAAAGCTAATAAGCGGCTTCTCGAAACTTCAAAGCTGATCAAAACTGATCCCTGGTTATTCTTGCGTAATTTTCGAACATCTTGGCCGGTTTTCCGGAGCGACTCAGGATCCAAACAACACTGTGCGTTTTACAAAAATTATGACGTTGGTCTACACACTAAAAAATCGACACGTCCATTCTACGTGAAACATCATGTGAACTTCTATATGGCAACCAGTGCTGGACAAAATTGAAAGCCCTGCATGAAGGCGAATATAAAACGCATTCAGCGCACACAGTTTTACCTCTGGTAGTAGTCTTTTATCTGTCAGCCCATGGACATGGCTACTGAACTGCTGACAGTATTTGTCTTTCTCATATAGATTGAGACCCAAGTTGGTAAGGCATAGTGGTCCAAAAGGGCGAAAAGCGGAACTTTTTTCCTAGTGTCTTTTGCTTTCATTTTATCATTTATGGTTTTCAGCACTTTGTCGTATGAATATCCTCCTCAATCTAAAATTGTCAAAAGTTCGTCATTGCTTACTATAATGAAAATAAAAATCAGAGGGGTTGTGTACAAGACACGACCGCATATATAGGTGACGCAGGACTACGTAAGTCTCTTTGTAGTGATAATAGCATGTATTCATGCTTGTAATCATTCGATTCTTCATGTATACATGCTATGAAACGGCAAGCTTGCATATTCATACAGAGGCGTATTTTAACCGAACACTACAGCTGTAGCACATTTTTGCAACACAGATATCAAATTCGCCTAGGTTTAATCGTCTCGCAGTAAAGAATTTGCGATCTGTTGGGCAACGAACTTGTGTCATTTTTTCTGGCATACTTCCCTAACACAGACATCAAATTGGACTAGGTTTAATCGCGTTCGCAAGAAATCTGTTGGCACGAGGGGACTTTAACACTTTCTGGCGTACTTCCCAAGCAAGGACATCAAAATGGTCTAGGTTTAACCGCGGTGATAAGAAATCTTGTTGAAATGAGGAAACTTCGTCACTTGTTTTGGCTTACTTCCCTGGCTTACAGATATCAAATTGGTATAGGTTTAGATCATCGTAAAGAATCTTCCAACCAATCACGCGAGAATTCAGGTAAAACATAGGTTCATTATTTTCAATTTTTCAATAGTTCAACATCAAGAATCCATACTTTTCTTCATTTGGGTCAATTCTTAGAAGATTTTCCGATCGATTGGTGTAAGAATATTGAAAATCGATCTGAAAACCGCTGATCTATTAGCGCTCAAAACTTATAATTTTTCGTGACGCTCGCATTTTTCGATTTTTTGGAATGACCCTATCTCAAAACTTGCCATAAGACGTAGTCCTACGTCAAAAATAACTTTTTTGTGTTAGGAAATATAGACATAGTTTCTTCGGCAAAGTTGTAAATATTGTAAAAACAAGCAACTTAGCTGAAGAAATAAAATTTTTATCTTTATCGAGTGCTCAATTATAGGGCATATTCTTTGAAATTTCTTTAAAAATTAGTTTTTCATTCTTAGCTTTTGTTAGTTGCATTTTACAAGAACACAATGTTCTAGGCAATTATCGAAGCTCTCAAAACACACGTTTTTGCAGAAGAGTGCAAATCTCTGGGACTTTCGTTTTCTAAGTTATCATATATTCAAGCTTTAAATTTTCGTAGCTTCACGAGCCCATGGGGTAAAATGGGGCAAGTGGATTTAGTGCTTCATCTTTAAGCGTAAGTCGAGTACTATAAACTTGTATGGGTTCCGCTTGTCTCCAACCACCAAAATGAGAGTACGGCAAGCATACGTTTTATGTGTTTCGCGTTCGTTAAAGGCTCGATACACGTCCATTTTTTTGAGTTAGTAGATAGACACATGGTTTCTTCGGCAAAATTATAGAAAATGTAAAGATAAACAATTTTGCTAAAGAAAGGACATTTCTATCTCTATCGAGTGCAGAGCTATATAGCATTTTCCTTGAAAATTTTTAAAAATTAGTTTTTCATACTAAGCTTATGTTGGTTGCATTTAACGGGCGTATAGGGTATGTTGCTACATCGTCGTAATTGCTTATTCCCGTCCTATCCAACACAAATTATTAAAAATATCAGCATTTTTATGACACACAATGCAAAACTAGTTATTTCCTAATATTTTAGTTTGTTGTCTATCATACGCGATCAATCAAAGTGTGCTGAGATCTATTTAAATGCTTTTTATCATTAAGGAAGTCCCACCAGCCAAATTTCCTACGTTTTTTCGTGCGACGAAGAAGGCAATGTCGACTAATCGTTTTAATTACCGTCATTCATAAATGAAAATAACTTACGCGAGGCATTGTCGTTATTCTACAGCCAGGAAAGCTTGCCTGACCTGCAGAAATTTTGCAGAATAACATTTGTCATGCCGTCCTACACAAATGCATGCGCGTTAGCTTCGTAAACATTGTTTTGATTTTTAGTTCGGATGATGAAAAATTTTTATGGACGGATTTTAAAACGGTACGACGAATTTTAGAAATAAAGTCAGTTGCGTAATTTTAATAATATGCTTTAATAGTCGCTTTTCAGTGATTTCAAAGTTCACGGATCGGACGGTAAGTGTGTTTTAGTCAAATCAGCACAAGAACTTTTGGAGTATTCATTAAATCCATCTAACAAATGATGAAAATTAGAATGGCTTTACTTACTACGACGGGAATTAAAAAAAAACCCTATATGGTTCTAGACGATTATTGAAGGACTTAAAATACACGTTTTTGCAGAAGATTTCTAATCTCTAGGATCTTTTCTTACAAAGTTATCGCTTTTGGCTTGTGAAGTTAAGGAAAAATAAAGCTTAAATAAGCGATTACTTTGTAAGGAAAGGTCCTAGAGATTTGCAACCTTCTGCAAAACTTATGTTTTGAGTCTTTCAATAATCTCCTAGAACCATATACTCTTGTAAAATGCAACCAACATACGCTTAATATGAAAAACTTATTTTTAAAGAATTTCTAAAGAAAATGCTCTATAGCTCCACACTCGATAGAGATAGAAATGTCATTTCTGTAGCAAAATTATTAACCTTTATGTTTTCTATAACCTTGCCGAAGAAATCATGTGTCTATCTACGAACATAAAAAATGGACGTGTATCGAGCCTTTCGCGAACGCGAAATACATAAAACGTATGCTTGCCGTACTCTCATTTGGGTGGTTGGGAACAAGCGAAACCCATACAAGTTTATAGTACTCGACTTTAAGAGCTTTAAGATGAAGCGCTGATGTCATAAAACCATTTACCCCATTTTACCCCATGCGCTCGTGAAGCTATGGATATTTAAAGCTTGATAACTCAGCAAGTAAAGGTCCAAGAGATTTGCGATCTTCTGCAAAAACGTGTATTTTGAGAGCTTCAGTAATTGTCTAGAACATTGTATTCTTGTAAAATGCAACTAAAAAAAGCTATGGAAAACTAACAAAAGTATGGAAAACCAATTTTTAAAGAAGTTTTCAAGAATATGCCTTATAGTTCAGCACTCGATAAAGATAGAAATTTTATTTCTTCAGCAAAGTTGCTTGCTTTTATAATATTTACAACTTTGCTGAAGAAACTATATCTATATTTCCTAACAAAAAAAAGTTGTTTATTTTTATTTTCATTACAGTAAGCGATGACTAAATTTTGACAGTTTTAATTTAAGGGGGATATTCATACGAACAAAAGTGCTGAAGACCATAAATGATAAAATGAAAACAAGAGTCACTAGGAAAAAAGTTCCACTTTTCGCCCTATTGGACTACTGTGCGTCGGCAGCCCGAAACCGGGCTTTCTTTCGATACTCTGATTGTTGTCCAATAGTGCCAAGACTAATAGTCCAACCCAGGACATCGGCTCTCGTCCTGAAGATAGGCAGATGATGATGCCTGAAACCGATCGACGTGTTAGTTGAAAATAATTTATTCGATTGTTGACATTTTGAAAGAGTTATAAGTGTTGTATCTTGTCCGCGGTTGTGTCTAGTCAAGTTGATTGTATCTTAGTTTTTTTATCTCCATCCAAAAAAAGTCAATTTTATTCAATGGATACGTTATCAAGAATTCCTCTCCATTGAACTCGGTCCTGGGTTACTCGCCGCCAATTCGTTACGCGTCTCGACACACGCAAATCGGCTTCAACCTGATCGAGCCATCTAGCACGTTGGGCCCCTCTATTCCTGGTGCCGTTGGGGTTCTTGAAGAGAACGGATTTCACTGCGCAGTCGTCCGGCTTCCCTGCGACATTGCCGTCCCACCGTAGTCTCCCAACTTTCGGCAGATGTACGATGGGAATATCTCCAAGCAGTGTCTGTAGCTCGTGATTCATACGCGTCCACCACTCTCCGCTTTCCGTTTGTGCTCCGCCAAAAATAGTCCGCAACACCTTTCGTTAAAATACGGCAAGTGCACGTATGTCCTCCGTAAGCAAAGTTACTGTATCAAGTCTGTAGAGGACTACCGATCTGATGAGCGATTTGTACATCGTCAGCTTTGTGCGGCGGTGTTCTTTGACGTAACACGCCTATCTCTTTTAATGTCGTCGCAGTTTAATTTCTAACGTAACGTGTTGGGTGTTGAATTAGTATTTGAAAACTGCACGAATTCATTCATCACGCATAGCACATTAGATTACTGCGTGCAACGAACACAATCTGACGCATACAAAAAACAACAACAGTAACAACAATGTTTTTCATGAATTTCGGGCGCGCCTCCACTTTTGCTTGCATAATCGTGGTAAACTCCAGCCGCTTCGGTTTATTCGGAGGCAGCAGCTCTTGAGTCTGTAATGTGAAAAGGATTTATTTTTACCCGGTTCAGCACGCTTCACACCTCCAGGATGACATAGGGCTGTGCCCCAATTTGCCTTGTGCTTGTCTCGAGATTATTTCCCATGATCAGCAAAATTTTAACATTTTTAATATAGTTTAACATTGCAATCGTTTTCAGAAACGACCCAGAGAGACCCGAGAAGCCAGTTTCGTTATGTTTTGTCGTGTTTTCCATATGCGTCTAACTGCGTCCGTCGCACGCGGTGATCTAGTGTGCTATGCGTGATGTATGAGTTCGTGCAGTTTTCAGGTACTAATTCAAGTCATCATTACGTTCCTTAAGTCAGTACCATTCCTATAAGATGCCGTGGTTCTTCATAAAATAGTAATACAAAGATTAACACTAAAGTCTAAATAACGCTGGGTAGGTTTGCTGGCTGCTAGCAATAGTTCAGTGTCAAATAAAAGCAGCAAGAGTAATAATTTACCTTGCAATTCATTGCTTGATTTATACGCCAAGTTATTCTAACATATTGAGGAGATTTAGTCTGACAGTTGTGCGACATCGTTCATATTCTTTGACCAGTTATTTATAAGTTACCCATAGGCCGGGACGTAGTTTTCGGACGGCTTCACCAGTAGTGAAATCCAAGTTTTCCATTCGTTTCGTTTCTGCTCTGCTGCCTTTGCCTACCACGACGTCGGAACGGACGAAGATTGGTAGAGGAACCAGCAACGGCAACGACAACGACCGTACCGCGTGCCGTGAGCAAGGGTTGAGTAAGTGGCTGGGGATGCGACTGAGCGGAAGATTATAATGATTCCACCGAGCAATTAGATTGCGCAAAAAGAAACGAAGATCGATACGCGCGCTAGCGCAATCTATAGTGCATTGGTTTCGTCACCGCAATCGGGTCACTTCACAGAGTGCGCACCGAACAACAATGTGGGTCACTCACAACTTTGCCGATTGTGAGGATTTCCCAGCATTGGAAAACATTGTGCACACATTTCCTCTGCGAACATTGTGCTCGTTGCCGCCCGGGTCGGTCACTGGCAGCTCCTACGAATGTTTTCGTTCGGAATTCGTAATTTCGTAATTCTGGTTGTTCTTGTGCTCACAATTAGAAAATTACTCACCATCAACCGATCAGCGCGTATATCGTCAGTCAAGGCACACTAAAAATCAACCAATCTGGCGCGGCAATCGGTCGTGCCATCGGCTGAAAATGGAAATCGATTTTTAATTACATCCCCAGCACCAGCACCAGCAACCAGCACCACAAGAGCGGTATCTGATTACGGGCCGAGGAATAGTCGTCGCTTGCATGCTCCAATTAGGCGAGCCACCCCAGCAAACGTTTCGTGTTGCTCGCAGACCTGTCGATCGATTTCTGTTCAAAATCGAACTAAGTAAGGTAGCGCGGCTTGTTTAGGGGTTTGCGAAAAGTGCCCCAATAGATAGGTATAGTTCTGCGTGGCTACAAATCGTTTCTTCTAGAAATGTTAGATTCAATATCTAATAATGACATTTGAAATTG
Organism: Sabethes cyaneus; assembly: GCF_943734655.1. Classification (NCBI taxonomy): domain Eukaryota; kingdom Metazoa; phylum Arthropoda; class Insecta; order Diptera; family Culicidae; genus Sabethes; species Sabethes cyaneus. Next base: position 48,005,371 of record NC_071355.1, read on the forward strand.
AATAACAGTTAGGAGTTTTCGTAATGATTTTTTTCAATTTAACATCGCAGCACCTCAAAACAAATGGTTTGTTTGGATGCCGGATGGCTCATGAGTACAACATTCAATTGCATACCGTACGAATAATCACCGCAACATACCTACCAAGCGCACGTATTTATACGCTCCTACACACAAGGTGGTTGTGACGCATAAAAGGTAAGGCAGTTTTCGCTTTCGTGCATAGTTTCCATTCCTTTGCCTTACCATCAGCACGGCACTGTTATGTGTTTTGGAAGCGGCTTGTTCGAAGTTTTTCGCGACCAAAAATGCAGTGCAAACACCGGTAAGCATACCTACCTATAGCAACGACGGTGCTGGTGCTGGTGTGCAGGTCGTAAACGAAATAATTGTTTTGCTTCTACCTTCGCCTCGAAGTGTACATTTTAACGATGACGTTTGGCGTTGTTTTCAGCTTCACACTCCGAGCTGCACGCTGAAGCACGTTGCACGTTGTTGTGTGTTGCTCAGTCAGCACTACAGTATTTGGAAGCAGCATTAGTGGAGCTGTATTCAGCTAAGTAATTACTTCCGAAAATATAATGAAACTTGTGTGGTTTTCAACACACACGCCGTTAATCGTGTCCGTAATTATTATAGATCGACTGAAGATAGATTGGTTTTGATTTGCGTGGGAAATGATTTGCTGTTGTTTTGGTCGGAAACAGTTGGAACTGAACCATGGTCATTCATTATTGCTTCACCTTGGTTATTGTACGATTCTTGCGATGCCACGGGCGGAAATACGGTGCGCTAGTTGTGAAATATATGTAACTAGCTGATTGCCCGATCTTACCCGGGATCTCTTCATCTCTCACCCACTTGTACGTCTGTACAATGCATTGTAACGAAAATTTTCATAATGCAAGAAACAAAACCCTTTTTCTTCAGTTGAATGTGTCTACCCTTTGTCAGCTCTCCCTCCTGTTGCCCCCTATCCACTTGTAAGTCAGTCTTTTTTTGGTAATCCTTATAAAGCGAGCCAAAACTATCATTACGTTTTTGAATTCCCTCCTTGTCAGTGGTCATTTTATCCCCTCCTTTCAGAAACCCCCGCTTGTCATCTAGCCACTTGTACAACTGCTATCAGTTCAAATGCGAGAGAAGCATACCCCTTTAACAATTTGAAACTTCCTCACCCCATTGTAAGAGACCGCCCCCTCCCCTCTTTTATCAACTCCTCTGCGCTGATTCTTTTATGTCAAAGAACGTATGTGCCAAGTTTGATGAAGAACCGTCCAGGCGTTCCGGAGTTATGACAAAATATATATTCATGTTCACGTTCCTCGCCCTCCCCTCTCTTGGTTTCCTCCCAAACAGTTCAGGGGGAACGAGGAACGTGAGCATGAATGAATCTTCCACCATACCTCCGGAACGCCTGGACGGTTCTTCATTAAACTTGGCACATATATGTTTTTGACATAAATGAATTAGCGCAGATGGTTTATTTACAAAAGGGTGAGGCGGTCTTTTAGGAGGGACAAGGCTCAAATGGGTAAAATGTCGCGTCTCTCTGACATTTGAAACAATAGCAGTTATACAAATGGCTGGACAACAAAAGGGAATTTTTGAAAGGGGGAATAGGGTAAAATTGATAAGGGGGGAGGGGGTCGAAAATGTAAAAAAAGCTTTGTCTCGCTTTATACGGATTGCCGAACAGAAGACAGATTTACAAGTGCCTGGGGGACAACAGGCAACAGGTGGGGGAGCTGACAAAGGGTAGGCACATTCAAATGAAGAAAAAGGGGTTTGTTGTCGTGCATTATCAGTTTTGTTACAATGATAGATGTACAAATGGCTGAGATGCAGAGTGGCTCCGAGTTAGATCGGACAATCAGCTAGTTTAGTATAAAATCAAATTTGAAATTGGACGAAAACTCAGAGTTGAAATTGGAGTTGACATACGAGAATGAATTAGACTTGAATATGGACTAATTTGGGCTAGAAATATTGCTTGAACTCGACTTGAAATTGGTTTTGAAATCAATAAGCTCAAAATTTGGTGCATTGTTGTGTTTGCATTGTTCGTTTTTATTAATTTGTTTCCCGTTTGTCTCTTTTTCTTTCGCCTCTTTTTATTTTCCAGTTTTTGACTTCTTCTTTCTCAGTTTATCTCACTTTTAGTCATTGTCGGTTCATTTTTCCTCTTTTTGGTGGACCTGTTTTCCGTTTTTTCGTTTAATCTCTTGTTGGCTCCATTATTTCCCTTTCTTCTCCTGTTTTACTTTTTTCGTGCTAAGCGATTTACCTTTTTATATGATCCGTTTTTCCTGTTTTGCATCCTTTTCTGTCACATTTTTCAGGTTTTGTCCTAGTTTTCTGCTTTTCATCTCGTTTCTTTTTCTCGTTGTGCTGTATCAGTTTTACTCTCTCTCTCTCTCTCTCTCTCTCTCTCTCTCTCTCTCTCTCTCTCTCTCTCTCTCTCTCTCTCTCTCTCTCTCTCTCTCTCTCTCGCTGTTCTTTTGTTCCATTTTAGTTCTTGTTTTTTGTTCCGTTTTCCCTTTCTTGACTTGTTTTCTCCTTTTTTTGTTTTTTTCTTTTTCTACCCGCTGTTTCCTTTTTCTGTTGGTATTTTCTCTTCTTGTTATGTGTCCCGTTTTTCGCCTTTGAAGGAATTCATGATTTCCTTCTGTATTGTTTTTCGGTTTTCCTCGGTTTTTCGTCCTCTAACTCATTTTTCCTCTTTTCCTGTCCCATCCTGTTTATTTTTTGCGATTTTCTGTTCCGTTTTGACTTTTTTCTTAATTTAGATCACGATTTTTAGTCATTTTCAGCTTTCAATTACTTTTATATTCCGTTTTTCGTTGTCTTCTCTTCTGGTTTTCCATCAAGCCAGTCGTCGTATGTTCGAATCTCGGCTGGGCGGCGCCGCTAGTGTCCTGTGTTTCTACCCAAGACTTTCTGCTCCGTTCTTCCTCTTATTAGGTTATACTTTTTCTCGTTTTCTGTCACATTTTGTTTTTCTTTTCCAGTTTATCCTTTTTGCCTTCCGTTAATATTTGTTTTCGCTCCTTGTTTTTTTCTGTCCTGTTTTTCCTCTTTTTCTGTTCTCGTAACTCCATTTTCCTTCTCTCGCATTTTGTACTTTTCTTTTCCTCCTTCTCTATCCTGTTTTATCTCCTTTTTTGTGTCATTATTTTTGCTTTTTTCGCTAGTTTCTTTGTTTTCTTAATAATTTATCCGTTCTTTCTTTTGTTTTTATCATGTTGCTTCCTTCGTTTTTTTTATGAGAATTTTTATTCCATTTCTTTCTTGCGTTTTTTTCTATCTCGTTTGTTCAGCTTTTGTCATATTTCTTCTTTTCTGTCTTCTTCTGTCTAATTTTTCCTTTTTGGCCTCCTTTTCTGGAGAGCAGTAGGAGGCGGACTATTTCTAGATCCTTTGGTAACCCATGTGTGAATATGTCAAGAAAAATTACTAACTAAATTACTTGAATATGAATATATGGTATTACCACCGCCTTAGCAAAACATCCATTCATAGCAATGAGCCTATCATGTCAAAAAGAGTTGAACATATTCAACGATTGGTCATGCTTCCCAACTCTTGTATGAAGGGCCAAAAGGGAATTGATCGATAAGCAACATCACTTACACGTACCAGGAATTTAGAGAATCTCCTTCTAAGGGCTTAGTACTGAGTCAATCGTTAAATAAACCGTCTTAATGCAGAATGAATCCAGCAAGTGGGGAGAAGCGCCCGCTCATTATCCACGATGTGTTGTTAATCGGGCCAAGAATAACCCAAGAAAGTTGACTATTTCACTCTCCCTAGGCCTACCGCGTCAAACAAGTGCTCTGATGGTCCCTCCCTCTTCCCGATTCTAGTTTATTTATTAAATGTGGTATATATGCGTAAAAATAGAACAATCTCACCAGCAGTCCTTCGAATGGAATAGAGTTGCGTCCTTTTAGTTTCCATAAGTACTTCTAATAATTCACCTCCTAGCTTGGCTACTCAATAGAGCATTACCGGGTATGGCCACGTGGAGGCGCTAGGTAGGGGCTAGAGCTACATTGGACGCTCCTCATTTGCCTTCCCCATTTCATACCCAAAAATTACTAACTAAATTACTTATGCAAATAAGAGATGGTTTGCTCTACTTTGTCATGAAAAATGAATTTTTGAAATAAAATCAGGAAAACTGAGTTTTTCAGTTATCAGTAAGTAGAAGAAAATATGAAAATTATGAAAATTTCATCATTAAAAGATTAGAAACAGACAAACAAGAAAACAATACAGTAATGTTCCGATTTTGTCAGCCCCATGTTGAATTTTGGGGATAAAACAGGGAAACTGACAAAATCGGAGAGTCTGAGAGCACGGTTCCGCTTGTTTGTTTTCATTCGAACGTTCCATTTTTCTAGAAATTTTCAGTGTTAAATCAAAGAATTTATTGATATAGTTTGCGCGTGTGTATTGTTTAGTGTTTGTTCTTTCCTGTAGCTGATCATGTCGATTGACAAGAGATAAGTATACATTTTCAAAGTTAAAGTAGTTTCCAAATACATGTCATGGAAACAAAAAAAACCTGATAAACCCCAATAAAATTCTTCCAGATGCCAATTATCGAAAATTATTTTCGATATTTATTGACGAAAAGTGGTTTCATTTGACATGTAGTTGGTGCTACGGTAGAAATTATTCTTTTATGCATCAAAATGAAATTGGTCTAGAAGAATTTTGCAATTATGATTTTGTTTAACTAAATACGTGCCAAAATAATGAAAATTATTCTGGAAGTATGGATATGTAAAAATATCCATGCGGGGCTTATTGTTTATGAAGGCGACCTCGGAATGTACGTGTATATCCAGGCGTTCTAGAAATGGGTCGCTGGATGAACAATAGAGCTATCACCTTCCATCTCCAGGACTAAAATTATTTGCATTTACAGAAACAAACTTTATGGATGCAAGTAATTTTTTTACATAGAAGCGCTGCCGGTCAGTGGGCGATGGTTTGTAGACACACACACACACACACAAAACAGGGAAACTGACAAAATCGGGAAATTTTTTTCGAATTTTTTTCTCAAAATTCAAGACTTAAGACCTTGTAATATCGAAGACTTCTACTAAAAATTATATTTTAACCCTCAATTGGTCTACCGAAAGCTAAATGAACCGAGCACAGCACACTGGTCCAGAACCTTTTTTGGTGCGCATTAGCTTTGAGCGGGAAAACTTGGTCTAAGGTTTATGGAACCTTTGGAAGAGTTTCTTAAAAATAAAAGTTCTATCGTCCAGCGGAATTCAAATTTTGATTAATCCCCCTAGAAGTGTAATAAAAAATTTATTTTTCTTCAGTTTCAATATAACACATTGATGTGTTCTGCAAAGTTTAACAGCATATTATTATAAGAAATTTTGTTGAAGACAGCAGAATTGAAGCAGCTGAATACTGAAGGAAGGTCTCTGCAGCAAAGATAGAAAAACCCTGTTTCTCATAAATGAAAAATCGTTAAAATCAGTTTTTCTATTTTAGCTGTTTTTATAGTTGTTGTATGACTTTTTCCAGTTCTACAAAGCTGTTCAAAAAGTAAAAATACACAACATTGCTGAATATAGTATACCTCTATCTTTACTTGTTTAGGAACTATAGAACTTTTACTATAAAAATAGCCTAATTTTGACCCCGAATTTCTCGCAAGAAGGCATCATTTTATTCGAAAACTCTTCTCAGAGAATCAGAATAGTTTCAAGAAGGCTTAAAAGTTTTATAAACCATGTTTAAAAGCACAAAAGTTAAACAAAATTTATAGGCTGACAAGCTGATAACAAGCTGATAAAATCGGGGGTTGACAAAATCGGAACATTACTGTATTTCTAAAATTTCCATCATGTGTTTTCGGCTTTTCTTTGTAGTTTTCCACAATCGCTTAACTTAAAATTGGACTTAAAAATGGTATTGGTTGAAATGAATTGGTTTAAAAATGGACTTGAAGCTAGACTTTAAATTAGCCTTGAAATCGGACTTGAAAACATACTTGAAGTTGGATTCAAAAAAAAATTGGCTAAAAGTAAATCTGGACGCCTCTCGTGCGTCACCGATACGCCCCTTGTGGTAGGAACGGGAACCGTTTGACATAACTTTGTTTTCATATTTATGAACAACAACTGGTGCAAGTTTCTTCAAAATATTCCACCACGTTGCGGAGTAGTAGGTACAGAATTAGGACTGTCGGTATTGGGTGCTTTTGGTGAAAACCGGTATTTCGGTGTTGACGTAGAAAATACCGGTAGAACCGGTAAAATACCGCTATTGCCAGATTATTCGGAATCAATAGAAATGTCGATGTTTTTCAGTAAATGTCTCTATTTCCAAACTATAGTTTCAGTATTGTTCCTTAGCAAAGTAGAATTTAAGCAGATATAATACGCTTAGTGATCTATTTCCCTTGCTAGATTTTATTGCCAGCGCTTCCAACGATTGAAAAAACTTCTGCTTTCATCGAAATCTGACAAACGGCTCTAAGCGCATCAGGATTTTTTTTTCATTTCTTCAGATTTATAGTAGGGAAACCCGCTTTTAACTATTTTTAAATGTCCCGGTATTGTAGCTTCCAGCATATTAAATGCCCCGGTCTCCTATGGTCTCTTCACGAATTTTCCTGCATCCCCAGAGCAGAACCCTTGCATAGCGTCATCCTTTTCATCATCGCTCACAGATATCTTCTCTTCTCTATTTATCAATCCCACTATTCGCCGAGTTTGGAAATTTTATCTGATTGTTTGATCAATGTATCACTCGAAATACTTGAAAAATATTCCAAAGCCTTTCCTTGCAGATTCTTTAATGGCAAGAATGCCTAAAAAGCGGAAATATTTCCTTATTCTGACTCTCGGCATCCTCGAAACAAATAAATGAAGCTCACTTTCTCTTACCTTCGCTTTATACATGAAGCGATTTGTTTCATTTGATGAACAGAACGTTTTAAGCAAGCTTCAGCTTCAGTTAGCGACTATTTCAAATGACGACGATTGACAGTCAGGCACGATTTGTCGATGTTGAGTAGGTTAATTTAATATGCGCTAAATTGTTGGAAATGTTACTTAAATTCAATTCAATTGCATTCAAAGTTGCTGGCCTTCTACTGAATATTTGATAGACATTTGATTTGACAAATGAAACTTTAAAATCGGTCGACATGATGAAGTGAGAACCGCTTTATTGAGGCTGATTGAAGCCAGTTTTAAAACGAAGGGGCGTTGCTTCAGTTGAAACTAAAGCTTCATTACTTCATTGTTGAGTGGTGATTTATTTATAAGTGACGTTGCTGGGTCCTGATCTATCTTGTTTCCCAAATTCGTTATTTGAGAATTTCGAATAATTTGGTGGCTTTGAAATATCAAGTTGTTCAAAAATAAATTGAAACGCGACGTCTAGTTCTTACAATGATACTTTTTTACGGCAAAGATGCTCTACTATGCCTTAAACGGGTTCAAGAGCTATAATTATTTGACTCACAGTTTCACCTTCTTTATTGTTAGTAGTCGCAGAATCTCGTCAGCATTAACACCAAGTTGTTTTTCTATGAGTTTTACAATCTTCCATCAAACTTAGTTCTTCTTCGAATAAGGAGTTTGTAAAAACTAAGATATTAGAAAATACCGGAAATACCGGTTTTTTGCTTTGCCAAAACCGGTATTTCGGTATCTAAAAATTGGTCGGTATTACCGCTTTCGGTACTACCGGTATTACCGGTTAGACAGCTTCATTCTGTTACAGAATGGAACTCGAACAACATAAAAAAATATTGCACAAACACTTGGAAAATCCAGAGATCCAAGTTGGCGAAAGTGCTAAAAATGCCAAAATCAACAGTGTAGAACGTTGTAAAAGGTTATAAGGAGAACCGAGCTGTGAAAAGGCGGCAAAGAACTTTTAAGAAAACCGGAACTACGGACCGAAAGCTGAGGGGAAGATGTTGCGGTGCGGTTAGTCCAATCCTGGCATCTCCAGGTGGGATATGGCTAGAAGGTACGATGCTAACTATCAAACTACGCGGAATATACTCGCTCGAGCAGGCTATAGGTGTTATATTGCCAGTGAACATCAGAATCGGCACTTACAGGTGGGATGACTGGGATGACTGTCATACATACAAGTGGGATGTGTTTTCATAGACAACGAAACCTAAGTGAAAATGAATTTCAAGCAACTTCCCGGTCAAAAATTTTACATTGCAACTGGGCGTAGCGATGTGCTAGGCAAGTATAAATTCGTGTTTACTGTTAAATTCGCAAAGAAGGCCATGATCTGGCAAGGAATATGTAGCTGTGGACTGAAGACTTAGCCTTTCATGACTTCCTCCACAATGACATCAAGTTTGAAGAAACGGATTCGTTAATATAAGGGCAACGTTATATTCTGGCCTGATTTAGCTGGCTGTCACTACTCTAAAGTGGTGCTAGAGTGGCATGCAGCTAACGATGTCGATTTCGTGCCAAAAGAGATGAACCTTCCAAATTGTCCGGATTTTCGACCCATTGAAAAATTTTGGGAAATTGTCAAACAACGACTTCGGTGACGCGGGGGACAGTCAACAGTGCTAAAGAAATGCGTTTAAAGTGGAAAAAATGTGCTGATTCAGTCGTATCTTCAACTGTGCAGGGTATAACGAGTTCTATTAAGAAAAATCACTGTGCAACTTGAAGCTGAATAAAAATACTACTAGCGAGTCGTTTATGGGTTTTTCTGCGACACTCCAGTCGTCCAGTCGCGAGATATAGATTATTGTATGCGTCCAAATTTACTCTTAGCCAGGCTGTAACTTAATCAGATTTTACTTTCATATATTTAAAATACGACGTGGTGACACTACTGTGGTGGTTTATTGTGGCAAAAGTTTTTTCTGCCAGACAGCAAACCTGACCCATATCAATTAACCCAATTACTTAGCCTTTCACATTCCTCAAATCACATAATCATCATCACATCGTTGTTGGTTCGTCCAGCCTGATACCTACCTGTTCCATCCTGCAGCGTTCGTTCGCACCTAGCCCTTCCTTGCCTTGGTCGTAGTGTTCTTCTCATGGCACCAACAACCACTTCACGGCAGGCAGGTAGGGTACGACACAGTAAGACGTGTCGGCATTTCAGTTCAGTCAAGAACCACATCGAACGGATGTAGTTCACTACAGCAGACACGGCCCGGCAATTGAATTGAAAGTGAGTTTTGCACTGATTGCACCGCTTCGGATGCAATTTTGCAATGTGAGTGTACGAATACGAAATATTTTGCAATTAAATGTATCATTAATTGCACCGCGCTCGATGTTTCCTCTTACATCGATCGCACCCTGTCTGTGATCCATCGATCCGCCATCCAGCGAGCAAGGACGACAACGACGCTCTGTATGAGCGAGCTTAGACTGCGTTTGGAGTAAAACACCTGAGCGAGCGGGCGAAGCTCTTTGGTGTCTTTGACAGCGGACAACCTCGGAAAGTGACAAAAAAAAACCCTCCGAGCAATGGAACCGTGCGATGTAAAAGTGCACAAAGTAACGGCAGTTCCATACTGCCGCAATAAACGACCATCTAACAGTACCGCCAGTCCAACCCCAAGGATTCGCTCATGTAGCAGATTTACACTGTTTTTGCTTAGCTTTGCGTATCGGTGCTTGTAAAGTAATGGTGGCAATGCTTCGGGCTCCGCCCGACCATAACAATTACCACCGTGTGGCTTTCTATTTGTGCACACTGTGCAAACGATGGATTTGCCCTGCAGTCGTTGCAATTTTGGTTTTAACAGAAAATCAGATCTGAAATAAGGATGTGCAAGCAGTACAAAGTACAAAGTGCTACTAACTGTCAATTAACCCTGCTATTTTTATTTTAGGAAGGGTAATATTTTTTCAGTTCTAAAAAAATCGAATTTTTTATATTGATTATTGTGATAGATTAACATTTTAAGTGCACTTTTATAAACTGTATCATTCAAATGGATGGCATATTGCTAGTGACTACAACGCCGTTGTCAGAGACGAACTCCGCCTATGAAATCACTGTTGACATCTTGATCAAGCCCGACTTCCCTATTTCTAGAACACCTTTGGCCTTAAAATTAACACAAATGATTTCGTTTGATCATTTGATCACATATTTGTCAAGATGATTTCATTCAGCAGCCACAGTTTAGCTGCTTCGAAATGTCAAACGTTGTTCCACCTTCAGAATACATACACACGGCTTTTTTACCAGCAACCACAACCAGTCGCAGATTCACCGGCTGTGCATCTTTAAGTAGCTAAGCTATCCAAATGCCAACATGTTGTTGTTCTTGTTGTTCACAAATAGGCACCTTAAGATGCGCAAACATGCCAAGCTTCAAGCATATTATTGCAAGCCGCTTAAAAATGTCGTCAAACGAGTTTTTTTAAATTTACACACCTGCCTGCCAGAGTGTCGCATCGCATCAAAGCACATGCCCTCGCTGAATCGCCGCAAAATACTGATGGCAAAAGGATAGGCTGTCTTTTAACGACGCAGCTTAAAGGATTGCACAGTGGTCCAAAAAGGCGAAAAGTGGAACTTTTTTTTCTAGTGTCTTGCTTTCATTTTATCATTTATGGTCTTCAACACTTTTGTTCATATGAATATCGCTCTTAATCTAAAACTGTCAAAAGTCAGTCATCGCTTACTATAATGAAAAAAAAACTTTTTTGTGTTAGGAAATATAGACAAAGTTTTTTCGGCAGAGTTGTAAATATTGTAAAAACAGATGGGCGTCTTGCAGCACGGTTAAGAATTGTCGTTTTTATTTTATCGCTCCGTTGCTTTCGAAATTTTCAGTGTTAAAACTCAGCATTTATCTCCGTAGTTTGCGCGAGTGTGTTGTTTAGTGCTGATGGATTCCTAATCCCGCTGATTTACAAAGGACAAGCACGGATAAGTACATTTTCAAACTTAAAGTAGTTTCCGATGACATGCCATAGAAACCCCATAAAAAATAATTCGAGATGCCAATTGTTTTCGACGTTTATTGACGAATGTGGGTTTCGTTTGACATGTAGTTGGCGCTACGGTACAGATGATGCTGTTATGCATCAAAATTAAAATAGTTAAGCAGAGTTTTGAAATGTGTAGCTGAGCAACTGAAATGTTCTCTTCGGCTGTATTCTGATTAAAATTATAAAAGCGGATAATTTGAATAAATAAAATTTCGTGTTTAATGCAATATCTCCAAAATAGAACTTAAACGGTATATATATGGAAGAGAACTATTTCAAATCAGCTTCGCATGCTGCTTGTTTCAAATTATAACAATGATTTTGTCAAATTAAATACGCGCCAGAATAATGAAAATTAGGACTAAAATTATTTGCATTCACGAAGACAAACTTTTTAACTAAAAGATGCAAGTAATTTTTTTACATAAAAGCGCTGCCGGTCAGCGGGCGATGGATTGTATCACACACACACACACACACACACACACACACACACACACACACACACACACACACACACACACACACACACACACACACACACACACACACACACACACACACACACACACACACACACACACACACACACACACACACACACACACACACACACACACACACACACACACACACACACACACACACACACACACACACACACACACACACACACACACACACACACACACACACACACACACACACACACACACACACACACACACACACACACACACACACACACACACACACACACACACACACACACACACACACACACACACACACACACACACACACACACACACACACACACACACACACACACACACACACACACACACACACACACACACACACACACACACACACACACACACACACACACACACACACACACACACACACACACACACACACACACAGTTGTAAATAATGCTGAACTATTAAGCATATTATTTGAAATTGCTTTAAAAATTAGTTTTTCATTCGTAGCTTTTGTTATTTGCATTTTACAAAAATACAATGTTCTAGAAAATTATCGAAGCTCTCAAAACACACGTTTTTGCAGAAGACTGCAAATCTCTGGGACTTTTACTTTCTAGGTTATCCTAAATTCAAGCATCAAATTTCCGTAGCTTCACGAGCCTATAGGGTAAAATGGGACAAGTGGATTTATGAAATCAGTACTTCATTTTAAAGCTTAGATCGAGTACTATAAACTTGTATGGGTTCCGCTTGTCCGCAACCACCCAAATGAGAGTACGGCAAGCATACGTTTTACGTGTTTCGCGTTTGCTAATGGCTCGATACACGTCCATTTTTTGTGTTAGTAGGTAGACACATGGTATCTTCGGCAAAGTTATGGAAAATATCAAGGCAAACAATTTTGCTGAGGAAATGACATTTCTATCTCCATCGAGTGCAGAGCAATAGAGCATTTTCTTTGAAAATACTTTAAAAATTAGTTTTTCATGCTTAGCTTATATTGGTTGCATTTTACAGGAATATATGGTTCTAGGGGATTATTGAAGGACTCAAAATACATGTTTTTGCAGAAAATTACACATCTCTAGGACCTTTCCTTACAAAGTTATTGCTCTTGGCTCGTGAAGTTAAAGAAAAATTAGCTTAAATAGGTGATAACATTGTAAGGAGAGGTCCTAGAGATTTGCAACCTTCTGCAAAAACGTGTATTTTGAGTCTTTCCGTAATCGCCTAGAACCATATACTCTTGCAAAATGCAACCAACATACGCTAAATATGAAAAACTTATTTTTAAAGAATTTCCAAAGAAAATGCTCTATAGCTCTGCATTCGACAGAGATAGAAATGTCATTTCTGTAGCAAAATTATTTACCTTTATACTTATACTTTGCCGAAGAAACCATGTATCTATCTACGAACACAAAAAAAATGGACGTGTATCGAGCCTTTAGCGAACGCGAAACACATAAAACGTATGCTTGCCGTACTCTCATTTGGGTGGTTGAGGACAAGCGGCACCTATACAAGTTTGTAATTCTCGACCTAAGCTTTAAGGTGAAGCACTGACTTCATAAATCCATTTATCCCATTTTACCCCATAGGGTCGTGAAGCCACGGAAATTTAAAGCTTGAATATGCGATAACTCAGCAAGTAAAGGTCCAAGAGATTTGCTGTCTTCTGTTTCGATAATTGTCTAGGGCATTGTATTCTTGTAAAATGTAACTAGGGTAGTACCAGTGGTTGTGGGTGTACCAGTAATAGTGGAAACTCGAAACATTTCATAATTTTGGCGGATTTTAGTATGATTTCGATAGAATATCAATTTTCGATTGTTAAATGTATATTTGTGAACAGTTAAAATTTAGGATGTTGGTGCAGAAGTTACAAATTCCTTTTGAGTAGACCAAAACGGTGCAATTACTTAAGAAATTCATAACAAACTTTAGCATTTAAACAAGTCTACGTTGTTATCCACCAGCTGCCATGCACACTGCAAGCGTTACTAAGGGCGGTAAATAAAATTCCACTATTATAGGCACATTTTCCACTATTATAGGAACATTACCACTACTTTAGGAGCACAGACTAATCTCAGTAAAAGCAATATTTTAGACATATTAACCAACAGAATGGTATAATTTTGGTATGTATATAAAGCCAACATTATGGCGCACCATATTATCATATAGTTCAATTGGAAACTGGTAAATTGAGCATTCTAATTGTCTTTAAATACTATCCCCTGACATAATCCCTCCATTACTGGAGCATCTACCCTAAGGAAAGCTAAGTATGAAAAACCTATTTTGAAAGAAGTTTTAAAGAATATAGTTCCGCACTCGATAAAGACAGAAATTTTGTTTCTACAGCAAAGTTGCTAGTTTTTATAATATTTAAAACTTTGCCGAAGAAACTTTGTCAATATTTCCTAACACAAAAAAGTTATTTTTTTATTTTCATTATAGTAAGCGATGACTAACTTTTGACAGTTTTAGATTAAAGAAGATATTCATACGAACAAAAGTACTGAGGACCATAAAGGATAAAATGAAAACAAAAGACACTTGGAAAAAAGATCCACTTTTCGCCCTTTTGGACCACTGTGGATTGGCCAGTTGCTTAAAGTTGGTGACACCTGTCTGAAGAAACGGCAGCCTTAATCTTGGAAAGAGTTCGTTATTTTTTCGAAATGCTTTGGCTTAAACGACAAGCAATTTCGAGTGCTCCATGCAAACAACAAGTTGTCATTTTTCGCAATTTATTTTGATTTTTCTATTAATCAAAGCACGCGATCATTTTATGCTGCACGCATATAAATCAGACAGTTTTGCACTTTTTCGAAGTTGAAAGTAAAACGTTTGCTACTTCTTGTCAAGGTAGAATTTCCATTTTTTGTTTTCGGTTTCATGCAAATTCGCGAAGGCCAAACTGTTCTGTCTGTAGTTGGTCATCCATCAAAGAAACCGCGTGCGCTTCGTTGAACCGTTCCAAATAACTACCAATAACAACAGTTTGAACGTAGCAATTTAGTATATTGGCCATTTTGTTGGACCTGCTCCAGTCGGGAGGCTATTGACCCAGATTTCCTTCTACGACTCTGCGTTTGTCAATCGTGCCAACGGCGCGGCCAGTTTCAACTTCTACCGGGCAACGGGCGCGTACCCCCCAGTACCCAGACCCACCTCCGCTCTGGACGACATAAAGATCGTTCACACGGCCAGTCCACGGCGGCACACATTGAAATTGACTCGTACGGTTGTATTTCCATAGACCACAGGACGGAAAGCAAGAAAACGTTTACCGTTCATCGCGGCATCGCGAGGGTCCGCGACACGGTGCATCGTCGTCGTCGTAGCTTCGGCAGATGAATGCTTATTTGCTTATGCCCCTTTCTATCGCAGACTTTCGTCCCACGTCCCACACCGGGTTCAAGCGAGGGACGGATACGTAAGTACTGTTTATTTGACGAGCTACTTTGCGCCGGTGGTGGCCGTATATGTTAATTTCAATCGCGCTACACGACAATCGGCGAATGGATTGGGGTTGTGTGGTCACATTCCGCTTTTTTTAACGGCTATGTGACATCGATTTTTAAGATACCCGACACTCTTACCGGCTAATCTTACCGGTATACCAGGAAGGTATGTGAGGTTTATTTATTTGTTGGGTCATTGTTAAGCCTCTAGGGTTTGGCATCAACACCGCTGCGCTGTGATTGTCAAGTTTTCTGATTATTGCACAGATGCAAAGGGACGTAATTTAGTTGGAGGCAAACGTTTATTTAATTAATTGAAAATTGATTTTGTTACTAGCAAAAAGGTTTCATAAAAATAATTAGTAGCTGGAACCTTACTCTACGTTCGATTTCCAAATATTAATTCGTAAAGTAAAGTTCATCAAGATTTAACGAATGTTACTTATTAGATAAGACATAAGAATAAAAAATTGAAACTCCTACAACTTTAATTCAAGGATACGTTTATACACTATTTTGATTTGATTCTATTAAAATTCATTGAAAGTTTTCAAGATTAATTCAAAGATATCCAAACTCAATATCATCTCGTGTGTGATTGTGTTCAATACTGGAGCACGGGAAGCAAACAGAATCAAGCAGAGTAAGTTGCGTCAATCTTTTATAATCCAAGCCCAAGCCTTTGTCGTCCTTGTCGCAATTTACTGTCGTGCTGCTGATTGACAGATCTGACTAACGACAAGTGAACATTCGGTCACGATATTCGCTCGTTCAAGAAGGCCAATCCAATCGATCGAATAACAAGTGAAAGGAAAGGAGTCTAGGAAATAACTTGAAGCTGCTGTACCCAAAACAATTATCCGATGAAATAAGCCTAAACATATGATTTTACTAGTCAAATACTTTATATATAAATTAGAATTATATACGAACTATATACACTCCAGCAATGAATGGATCAAAAGTAAATTACTTTAAGAAAAGTTTTGACAGGCAACTGCCATGAGCCACAAAATATGTGTTCAGAAAACAACACGTTCCAACTTCATGAAAGTGGCTGAGATTTCACCCGCTATTCTGACGCATGATTTTGATCCATCCAGCGTCGCATAAATCAGCTTAACTAGTTTCGTCGGAAAACCATGTTCTAGCATTATCTGCCACAATTAATTACGTTTGACTGAATCGTACGCCGCTTTAATGTACACAAACAGATGATGAGTCAGCAAGTTGTACTTCCGAAGTTGGTTTAGTAACTGAGGCAGGGTAAAGATCTGACTCTTACGAAAACCAGCTTGATACTCGCCGACGAAGGACTCCGCTAACGATCTCAGTCTATAGAACAGGATACCCAAGTAGCAATTTGGGTTTCATTATACTCTTACGGTGGCAGTTAGGACAAAATTGGTCATGGAAACCGCCATAAAAGTACAATAAAACTCACATTGTTGCTACGGGACAGCATCTTCAGCAGAGTCGAGCCTTGATAGCTTTTATACTCGACTTGTTCTTGCTGTTCTTACGACCAGATCCTGACAATGATCCAGTGGATTACTTCATACAGCTGTTCGCTCCCTGAAGATTGGGGAGATGTTCAGAAGGCATACCGTCCTTCCCAGCAGCCTTGCCGTTTTTCAGCTCACTGATTGCGTTCTTAACGTCCTCATGAGTTGGTGGCTGCACAGCTTGGTCATCGCTTACAATTCTTATCCTATTTTTGCTGATCTCCGTGTTTACCACTCCATTCAACCGCGTCTGGAAGTGCTCCTTCCACATAGCTGTTACCGCCGTTTTGTCAGTAAGCAGGTTTCCAACGATATTATTGCACATAACAGGCATGGCAAAATTCCTGCACCTCACCATTTTGTAGAAACTCGTACTCCTGTACTCCTAGTACTCGCGTTTTTTAAACGGTAGGTTCTTTGTTCCGCAGCTCTAGTCTCTATATATTTATTTCTGTTCTGACATGCACCCGTAGTGTGCATGCGACTCCTGGTCTGGTTCTTCTCATCGGTCACTCTCTGGCATTCTGCATAAAACGCACTGTTACACTGTCTTCTCCGCGTCGTGCAGTTGCTTTATCGCAAAGGTATCTTGGAGACTCCTCCACTATCCTCTTATATCATCTTCCCTTTCTTCCCGTTTTTCAGTGATTCATTGATCAAGTTTTTTGGTATATTCCGGAGTCGTTAACCATTGGATGTTGAAACGCAGCGTCCTCTTAGTGCAAGCCACACGACGAGATAGTGATCAGTCCCAATGCTTCTCAACAGCACTGATCCAACGGGTACGGGGTTTGCCTCGAAGTCGATGACCTTTTGACGTAGGACTACGTCTTTGTTTACTATACTGGGACTGGGTAGCACTTTGTGAAAACGAAAATAGAAGTGTAACGTTTGAATGAAAGATTTCAAATGCCAATAACTACTGAACTACTGAATGAAACTGAACAATTTATGTGTCCTTGGATAGATAAAAGGCGTCCCAGTTGGCCTCGAGGTAAGATGCTGGTCTAATAAGCCAGTCGTCGTATGTTCGAATCTCAGCTGGGAGAGGCTGTTAGAGTCAATAGGATCGTAGCACTGACCCCGCACTGTCCTGTATTCTAACAGCTGGTTGCGAAGTCGGTCGTATAAAAAACAGTAGGTCAAATTTCGATAACGGAATTAGCACCCAGGCTTTGCCTTTCCAAACGTTTGTTTTTTGTTTCATCAGCGGAAAAACATTGTTTTCCTTCGGCCAACATCTTCCATTTCTAGTATCTGTAATATAGTGCCTGAAGCTGTATATAATTAGCTATACATTTCTGCCACGTCCATGAATCGCACTTTTACCCCGCTAGGCGCTTGACGGGGTTAGATTAAATTACGGAAAAGCGAAATATATTTTGTAAATTCTTTTCACCGTATTTTCAAAACAGATATGTGAATGATGTAAAGCGCTGCTACAAATTTTCAACAAGTAATATCCTTCTGTTAATATCGTATTTGCCGCATAACGAAAAATTATATCAAAACCGCCCTAAAATAACATTTGCGCATAACTCAGCAACTATGCTTCGTAAGCAACCAAAGTTTACGTTAGATTCAAGCTGTCAAAGTAGTCACCCATCCATGCCAATGTAGTCAATTTACTCGGAATTTGCACCGATAAATCATTGAATCGCACGTTTACCCGCATCGCTTCGTTTACCCCTCCTTACTCTATTGAATTTCATGCGTACTTGCGTGTAATTGGGTACCCTTCTTTCAATGCTTTTCTTTATTTTACCCACCTCGTTCCACATGGCAGCGCTGTTCCTAAGTATAGTCCTGGCGCAAATAAGGATCTTATTTTTGCACTGTCAACAGGCCATCTCGGAATAACATAGAATTCAGCTTGAAGGAAGTGTGGTGAGGGGCCTGAGAATAAACCCATGATAAAGTCACTTTCACATCGAATGGCCTGATTCTACTAAGATTCGAACCCATGACCATTCGCTAGTTAAAACAGACTCGGTAAACTTGCGGCTACAGAGCCCCCCAACTACGGCCTTTGTCGGGTTCTCTGCTGAATTTTTATTTTCGCTCATCTCTCATCCGGCATTCTTGTTACGTGGCCAGTTCACTGTAGTCTGTCAGGTTTTATTCACTTCACAATATCCGCATCTCTGTATATTTGGTAAATTTCGTGGTTCATGCGCCGGCGCCACAGTTCATCTCCTAATAAGCCGTCAAGAAATGATCGCAGGACCTTACGCTCAAAAACACCAAGAAAACACTAACGTATCAATGTAAACAAATTCGTCGACCACTTCAAAAGTATCTCCATCTATCACCACCGCAGTTCCAACACTCGAGGGGCAACCACGCTCTCTACCCGCCACCATATACTTCGTTTTAGCAGAGTTTAAGGTAAGTCGTATCCTCGCTGCTTCCTCTTGCCTCTTTCACAGCTCTACAGCTAACACCGATGATATCGATGTCATCTGTGGATCCTAGAAGCATTTCGTTCGAGTAGTACTTTCCAATGCAATGTTGAATAGCAAATTCGATAGTCGGTCACCTTGGTTGAAACCATCTAACGTCACAAACGAGTCCGATGTCTCGCCCACTATTCTGATGTTTGATATTGAACCATCAAGAGTGGTACGAAAATATCAGACTAGCCAGTTTTGCTGAAAAACCAAAAAATGTTTAAACATAATCCGCTACAGCTCATTTCGTTTAACTGAGTCGTACGCCGCCTTGAAATCTGTAAACAAACGGTTGGTCTGTAGGTTGTATTCTCGGAATTTAACGAGGATTTGTCGTAAGGTGAACATTTGGTTCGTCGTGCAGTGTCCCTCTTGAAAACTGCACTGGTGTTCACCATCAATAGTTTCCTGCAACGGCCTCAGACTGAGAAACCGGATGTGGTAGAGAATTTCGTATGCAGAATTGAGAAGAGTAATGCCTCGGTAATTGCTGCATTCGAGTCGATGGACCTTTTTGAAAATAGAGCATATGAGATCTTTCAACCAGTTCGTAGGTAGTCCCTCGTCAGTCCATACCTGTAGTATTAGGGGGGGGGGGGCGGTTTATTATTCAGCGAGGATGTCGTCTTTTCCAGGCTTTTTTTGCTGATTTTCAGCTCTCTTGCTGCTTTTTCAACCTCATCCAAAGTTGGTGGATCTACTGCTTGTCCAGCATCCTTAATCGTTATCAGTGATGGTTAAAACTCACAATACCAAAACTTATCAAAAATCAAAATCAACTGTGAATAATGTCAACTTGATCCTATACAGCAAAACTGACGCTTGAGTTTTTCGGTTTCCGGTTCGGTGTTTTGGTTCCCATCTAATTCTTATAAAGCTTTTTACTTTCTAGTTATGAAAATGACGATTCCCGCGAAGGAGTAAATTTCGCCATTTTATTTGTCAACTTAAGTCATGAATGCGTGCGGCATTTATCGTTGCTAATGTTTTCTCTCATGGTAGACACTCTTTCGCTCTCTGGTTCGTTACGTGAAATGCCTACCTGTGTAAGAAGGAAGCAAAATGCTCACAGGGGAATTTCATTCACATTGCATAGCAACAGAGACATCACTTATAATAACGAGAGAAATTCATATGTGAGGTTGGCGCTTGTGATTATGGTTGAAATTTCAAGTGCATGAAATCTCATTGAGTTTTTTGCTGCTACGAATTTCTCAACACTGATCGTTATCCTGTTTCTATTGCCAGCTCCATCTTGTTCATCATTCAACAGTACATCGAAATGTTGTTTCCAACGCCTGTGCACCTCCTATCTTTCGGTAATCAGATTCCTCTCTTTGTCGTGTCACAGTTGCAGCCAATGTATAACTTCTGGCACGATTCATCAGTCACCCGTTGGCACTCTGAGTCAAACCACTGAAAGTGGCTGCGGCAGTAGTACCGAACCATGTTCGGGCTGTAGTACTGATCGCATGTTTCCACTGCTCGTTCAGGTTCCCTTCAACTTGTTCACCGATCCGCTCATCAGTTTTCTGAGAGTTCTCTGTGGCAACTTCTTCCACTGATAACCGCCGAATGTCCAGTCGGATCTTCCTTATTGGTCTCGATTTGAATACGTTGGACCACCAGGTGCTGCTATTTTGCTTACTACGAGATAATCTACGGCATCAGAAATGTGCCGACCATCAACCTGAACGTGGTCGATCTGAGAGCAGACCTCTCCTTTAGGATATTTTCTGGTGTGCTTCTGAGTGTTCTGTCGTGCAAAATAGGTACTACACGCTATGTCCGAAGGAAATTATTATTTAGCTTTCATGCACCTCAGATTTTTCTTCACAGGATGTTAGTATTGGTCAAAATAATTAATTTAGAGAAGGTCTTAAAATATTCTATCTTGGGTTTTTTACAAAATTCAATTTTCAAGGTTATATAGAGGACATTTCCTTTCAAGTGATCATATCCGTTGTAATAGACCACCTCCAATTTCAACCAAATTTGGTATAATTACTCATTCTGACCCCACATTCAATTCCCCAAAGTTTTGTACGGATTGATCAATCCCTCTTGCAGTGACGCTTCTCCATTTTTGTTAGATTTTCGAAAAAAAATTATTTTTCATTGCATGTCACTTCAATCCATACAAAACTTTGGGAAATTGAATGTGGTGTCGGAATGAGTAATTATACCAAATTTGATTGAAATTGGAGATGGTCAATTATAACAGAAGAGATAACTTGAGAGGACATAACCCCTATATAACCCTGAAAATTGAATTTAGTAAAAAACCCAAGATAGAATATTTTTAAACCTTCTCTAAATTATTTGTTTTGACCTATACTAATATCCTGAGAAGAAAAATCTGAGGTGCATGGAAGTTAAATAATAATTGCCTTCGGACATAGCGTGTACTATAGATAGCCATTGCTCTGGCTGCTACCTCATGCCATTGTCGTTTGTGGTAGGATTGAGGCTTTCTCTACCAGTAACGGGGCGGAAGAACTCTTCATGTCCATATTCGTGATCATTGAATGTGTGCGTGCGAACAAATTTTCAGGCTGTAGTTAAAGAATTTGCCCTTAATCCTTAACACGCATGGACGGTCATTAATGGACCTCCACGCTTCATACTCTATAGAGTATACTTTATTGCTGCCACTGTAGTACATGTGATACTTGGACTTGAGGTTTTTTAAGCATTCCGCCTTACTAGCAGGGTTGCCACATGCACAGATTATTCTGTGTTTAACAGATATTTGAAAGAAATCGCCTGTACAGAATCTGTATACATAGAATACAGATTTTCGTCAAATTACACAGATTAAACAGATTAAACAAATTTTTGAGCTTTTACATGAGAGTGAAAGAGACGGAAATAGTCAGCAAAATGACTTTCTATCTCTTTCACTCTCATTTTTTTGCATTGGACAGATTTTTGCACAGATATTTTTCCTCGCCGTACAGATTGTCAGATTTTTTCAACAAAAAACACAGAATTATTCGTGGCATCCCTGCTTACTAGGCCTGCGATGCCAAGTTCCGCAAATAGATCTGCCTTCTTAGGTATAGCAGGTGAAACAGAGCGTTTCATGAGTCAGCAGCTCGCTTCGGATCAATCGCTGTTGTACACCGCCCCTAACCTGGGATCCAACTGCGTACTTGGTAAGACGATCTATGCAGTGAGGTCTGTTAGAAGTTGTACAAGTGGCTGGGAGATAAGATGAAGAGCGTGTGAAAAGATGGAAGGGTCACAACTACGGAAGTAGAACAATATAAGGAAGGCTTTGTGTCTCTTTCATTATCTTCAGAGGGGAGGAGTAGATATATCTAAATGAGGTTTTTGTTTTTTTGTATTATGAGAATTTGCAAACTGAAACGTAGTGTTGTGAAGCCGGCATTCGTGTGGTCCAATTTTGTCTCACGATTTTCTTCTAACGAACACATATACATGAGCATTTCTTTCGGATTTCTTTTCTGATATTCTCATACACTGCGACAAGTTTTTGCCACAGTGTATTTAGTTATCACCTCCCAGTTGGCCTCGAGGTATGATGCTGGTCTAATAAGCCAGTCGTCATATGTTCGAATCCCGGCTGGGAGAGGCTGTTAGAGTCAAAAGGATCGTAGCAACTGGCTCTGCAATTGTCCTGCACTCTAACAGCTGGCTGCAAAGTCTGTCGTATAAAAAAAACAGAAGGTCAAGTTTCGATAACGGAATGTAGCATCTAGGCTTTGCAATGCTTTGCAATTTAGTTATCAGCCACGTTCGTTGCTTACGCTCGTCATTGTTACCCAGCAGTTGATACCTATCATCGCTCGCGGCCCGCACACTTACCCGCGTGTGTAAGCGAGGGTGTAAAAAGAAGAAGAAAAATAAAATCCGTATCCATACATCCAAGTGTGCCGCTCGTGCTAACGACCTATGGACGGCTCGTGAGCTTTGGATTCGCGGGCGGGATGTGTAGAACGTTGATATGAGGCTGTACACTCGCGAGTGTGTAGGTAGCAGAATGTATGCACACAGTGCCAGCAGTTGTTTGGCGTAGGCTTGCGTCAGTGGAGTAAGCTTTGGATGCTATGCTTTTCGCACTCGCACGCCTGAGATTTTCAATCTTATCGAAAACAGATGTACAAGTGGCTGAAAGACAAAAAATGGTGGCCTCTGATGAAAGGGGAGGTGTGAATCATGGAAATCCCCGTCGCGGGTAGAAAACTATTTAAACTTCTCATTCGGTAGTTCCAATATGTTAAAACCACACATATTCAAAGTTGATTTATTTGAGATAGACAAAAATCCACTCTCCAATTTTTTGATATTATGCACAAAAACTCACGATCTTTCAAACGCAATCAACCGATTTTAATTCTGCTTGCACCTTTCTGAGATACTAACATTTGAAAACGGCCTGTTTTTATCATAAAAATTAATATAAGTGTAGAAGTAAAGTAGATAGCCAATTTCTTTTTTCACCAAAAGTTGCGCCTTATTGAGCTTCAAAAGTCATCTGAGGAAGTTTTTTTTTGCGAGAATTGCAATATAAAAAAAGTTATGGAGAAAAATCGCAAAATAGCAGGGTCACCCTAACTTGACTCAGGAAAATCGCTCTAATATGGAAACGGTTCGAGATAGAAGGATTTCGTCTTCTGCAATATTACTCAAAATACTTCAAGCTATAAAATTGTTGAAGTAAATATCGCTCTATCTTGTTTCGTTTTAAAGATAATTTTTGGATCTTGGTGAATTTAAGGGTCACCCTAAAATAACTCATGCCAAAAAAAGCGGCATCCTAAATCAAGATTTTGTTGCTAAGACGTAAATAGTCTAAAATCAACGACTACTGAGTAAACATTTTTTTCCACCTAATTTGGCTTTCTGGACCATAGTGCATTGTCATGAGCCACTTTTAGCCTGAAGAGAAGCGCTCACGGCTGGCGAAGCTATTCTTTTGCTATGGCTCGTTCCCTGTCGGTACGCGACCTTAATTTCCACCGGGGTTGGTGACCCGATATTCAGCTAACGTTGCCCGTATCACGGCTGGTACCACGAGGAGGTAGAGATAGGAGTTGCTGGATAAGCGGCTGTGGAGCACTGCGGGTCTATTTCATGCCAACAGGTGCGCGTGACACTGATGGGACGCGTTATCCAGTCGTTTCCCAAGCAGCACGTTTTATGCATTTATGGTTGCAGAAACTTATCTACGACTAAAATTAGTCATAATTCGGTTGCCACAACTGATTTGTAACCACTGTGCTAGTAGGGTTACCAGACCAAGATAAATTGTCCATATAGAGGTTTTCCACGCTCCGAGACAGACGCAGTTTGAGACGCCTCTAACCTGGAGTGATCTGCTGCTCCAGTATAAACATGAAGTGTTTTCAGGTCTGGCAGTGGTCATCGTTTGATTTAGATCTACGACGAGGCGCTAGGTAAGGCCTTGGAGCGCTATATTTGATGCTCCTTCCAGGTAATTCTTCCCATTTCATACCCAATCTAATAATATAAGATCATTATTCGGCAGTAACGAAAACTCCAGCGTCACAGCGGTAACTGGCAAATAAAGTTTTGTATCTGCGATTCGCCGCCAGGTGTAACTCAATGTTGTGCGCAAGTTTGCGTTTGGTTCAGTGAATGCTTTAATAATATCGAATCAAGACTTGTAACATGTATCCCCTACAGAAGGCGGGTAATGCTAGTAAATTAAAGAGTAATAAATAAAGCGTTTAAAATCTGGCTACTATTGCACTTTGATTATTTTGATTTTACACTCTTACCCTCTTGTTAGACGTAGTCTAATATCAAAATAGCAGATAAAACATTACTGTTGAAGTTCACGAATAGGTCATTGTCCCAAAGCACCTAAGTCTTAGGTCTACTGAAACGTTGAAATCTCCTGTTGTGGAACTAGGTCCTAAATATCGTATATAATTTTATCATTTTTCAACCATTAGAAACGTGTTTCAAACGATTTCTAGGCAGTAAACGTTAGTTAACATGTTTATGCTTCGAAACAAATCGTTAATTGTATCTTATCCCGTGAATAGAATTCTTTTTACAGCCAGCATACAAAGAAAGCAGCTCCTCTTTCCGGTGTGTCGGACAAACGGTATTCAGATTGCACAATTGCGCCTAGATCAACTACCTTTTCAGAGGTTACCGGTCTCCTGCAGCGATCATTCGAATCTAGATCACGAAGCTGCAGTTGGATTGCTTTGTTCGATCCGTATGCCGACGGCGTTCAAAAGAAATCTACTCCAGCGATTAGCTTTTTCCAGACGACCGCTGAATGGAGCCTGTTACGTGCATTCCTCGGCTGCAGTCAGTCCGTGGCACCCATCTAAGGAAGGAAAGCTACAAGCAGAAAGATCTCCCATTAATTGTAAAACGGCAAATGGTCTTTTGCGATTTTCTACGGGTTATTGAATAATGCATGCAATCAACTTCTAAAGGTTTTTACCTCTCCGGGCTCCGAGTCCGAATGGTGCATAAAGTCAAGCGTGACAACTGCGATCAATGCATTGCATTGGCGGGCAACAGCCAATGGATAAAGGGTTATTGTGTACATGTTGGAGTCACTGCGAATTGCTCACTAATGCACTGCACAAACCGGTGAGCTGATCGATGCAATTTTATGGGGACGAAATTTTTACTGCACAATTTGTGTCTGTTTAGTACCCAGTTTAGGTACAAAGTTTTACCATTCCCGTAGCTTGTGTCACAGTCGTTGGTACACTAATGATCGAGGCTAACTTTATAGCTCTTTTCCTAGGTTCCATTAATCGTTCTACTTCGTTGCACGCAAGGATCGATAATTACATACCCCGCGCCGAAGAGCCGTCTATACTTTCTACTTTCTGGAACTGCTATGCTCTCATATAGATGTTAGAACATGATTTATTTTCCACATGTCCTAGTTTTTTATCCACTACATCGCCTTCAGCACCGCCCACCAAAAGGCAAGGAACCGGTGTAGAAAGTTACTTTCCCGCAGCGCCAACGCCAGTTACAGATCCACTGAGATGATCGGCATAAGCCTTTTATTCAATCAGGTTTAATTTGCCTGCCAGTGCAGTGCATCACGGCATCTCTCCCCTGGTAACATCGGTAAAACAGAGCCGCGAATTTACGACTGCGCATGCAAAATGCAATCTCCGCTGTTCGGCGCGTCTAGGCAGATATAACGGATCTGGTCCAGCGATGTGGACAGCCGGCCCCCGACAGTCGAAGCAACGCACGAGATAGCCTGATTCGACAGGTAGAGTGGCACCTGCGCGGAACGAATTTCTTTCGTCCACGCTAGCTGGGCCTGGGCCTCGCACGCAGCAGACAAGAGGATGGGTGTCACGCCAGCCAGCAGCGCAGTGCAGCGGTGAATGTCTTCCGTCAGGCAGGCCATAGGAGCGTGTGTTCGGATTACCATCGGATGAAACGGCAGTCCGTTTGATGCGGAAGAACGAATGAGCATTGCATAGTGAATGATGCAAAGTTTAACAGATTAAAAAGCAACTTCTGGCGGAACCATTTTTAATTTAATTTTTTATGCCATTTCCTTGGGTATGTTTATTAAATAAGTAATAACATATATAATTCAATTGCTTTAATTAAAATTTTAGTGCTGTACTCTGTCAAAATACTGTGCATTTTATGTTTTAGACCAATTTTAAAACAGCTATTGCTACATTACTACCTACACAGTAAATTAAACATAAACATTAAAGTACGGTTCCCGTGAATAAAACTCATTCAGTTTTTCTTTTGATTTTTTTTCAGGTATAATCGAGCAAAACTAACTTATTAACTGGGTAAGGTAATACAACAGATTATATATTTCTTCCAAGACAGCGGTAGAATCAAAATAATACGTCAGAATTATCCAAATGACTTTTTACAATTTCCACTGCAATTTGCGTGTCCAGAATGTACTCGTCCATTGCATTTTAAATGATTGACTTCGATACCAAACCCAACGCGATCCATCGTAAAAACATTAATATGCATATTTGAGGGTCGAAAAGCTTTGCTTATTAGCTCTCAAATCTGCATGAAAACTTGCTCATCCGGGTCTTCAAGGTGGAACCATTAATTAATTATTTAATATTGTAGTCCACTTTCACGCTTCTTTTCATGCACTATTACATCCAATAGTCG
Source organism: Sabethes cyaneus (assembly GCF_943734655.1). Lineage (NCBI taxonomy): Eukaryota > Metazoa > Arthropoda > Insecta > Diptera > Culicidae > Sabethes > Sabethes cyaneus. The sequence goes on from NC_071355.1 coordinate 48,032,430, forward strand.
GTTTTTTCCTATTTAGGCACATGAGCCAGTAGAAGCTTGTCTCTATACAACTTTTACTGTTATTAAAGTAAGAGGCTGTTTTATGTTGCGCTATCGCCTTAACAAATGCTTAATCTAATTGTAATTACCTTCAAACCAACTAAAATAGGACCATCTACCTTGATTCAACCCAACCGTTTACCTAACGCTCTCCTTCGTATAGAAGGAAGATCTCCATTGAGGCATAAACGCCTAATGACTTCATTCAAGGCAACCAATTCGACCAATTATAATTGAAATCCATAAAGCAGCGATCCAAGCGACCGATGCGATGCAAAAATAATACTAATCAGCTGCAAAAAGCAAAACGTAAACAACCAAAGCGCAGGTACGTACAATATACCGTCCAAAAAAAGAGCTAAACTATAATTTGTAGGTAGGTATGTTGGATAAACAACAATCGCGATCGCGCATTGCACTTCGTTCGGTGGTTTAATAACGTGCGGCATCAGGCGGCGATGCGGAAAACCACACACTCTCGCTCGAGCCCAACCAAACCCGGGCACGAGCGAGCGAGGAATACGAGATGGACCCTTTCACTTTTCTCGGCACTGCAGTCACTGCTGCAGTCTTTGGTGGACACTAATTACAAATCCGAAAGCGTCTCTATGGCGAATCGGCAGGGTGGTTTGTCACCCACAAACATGGTCGTTGCAAAACAGAAACAAGTTTTCGATCCCGAAATGGCCGAGTGCTACGCTAGGAGGGACCATGTAACTCGCTGTTGGTACAAGTCCGAGGAAAATTGTGTCATCTACTAAGCTCCTTGTGGACTCGAAATATCTGGTGTTAAATCTGCAACGTAGAAATCAAAAATCGCAATTGGAAAAAATAACACAATTGCAAGAAGTTTGAAAAAAATAGAACAAAATATAAAAAAATACATATAAAATAACGGAAAATCAGAAATATATAAGAATGACATTGGAACAAACTTAGAGTTACAAGAAAACGAGAATTAGAGAAAAAGTAAGAATAAAATTAGAAAAAAAAAGATTAAAAAAGATTGAGCGTGATCAGTATTTTAAAAATTGAGAACAAGATAGCAAATAAGTGCTAACAAAACTAGCAAATAAACTAGCAACCAGAAAAAATACACGAGAAGGAAGACAGAAAAAAATGGAGAAAAAATGAGAACCAAATATTACAATGATGATGATGATTGTTCGGCGAGGACAGCAAAGATAAAGCTTTTAGCAGCCGAGAGCCGGAGTGGCTTTGCCGTATGAAGAATTCCTTTCCGTTGTACCCGGTCCTGGGCTACTCGTCGCCAATTCGTTGCGCGTCTCGACAAACGCAAATCGGCTTCAACCTGGTAGAATCATCGTGCACGTTGAGCCCCTCTATTCCTGGTGACGGAGGGGTTCTTGAAGAGAACGGATTTCGCTACACAGTTGTCCGGCATCCCTGCGACATGGCCGGCCCACCGTAGTCTCCCAACTTTCGGCAGGTGTACGATGGGAATCACTCCAAGCAGTGTCTGTAGCTCGTGACTCATACGCATCCGCCGCTCTCCGCTTTCCGTTTGTACTCCGCCAAAAATAGTCCGCAACAGCTTTCGTTCTAAAACGGCAAGTGCACGTATGTTTTCCGTTAGCAAAGTTACTGTCAAAGTCCGTAGAGGACTACCGGTCTTGCTAGCGTTTTGTACATCGTCAGCTTTATGCGGCGGCGTATGCTCCTTGATCGAAACGTCTTGCGGAGGGAAAAGTAGGCTCGATTTCCAGCTTGAATGCTTCATTGGATCTACTTACTCGTATTATTATCAGCGGTCACCAGAGATCCCAAGTATACGAACTCATCAACCTCTTCCAGTTCATCACCATCAATAGTCACTGTCAGTGGGAGGCAAACGTTACTTTATCGGGAGCCCCTTCCTACCATATATTTGGTTTTCAACGCATTGATTTGTAACCCTATCCTTCTAGCCTCCGTTTTTAGTCTGGCGTAGATTGCCTTCGCCGTCCCAAGGTTTCCAGTAATGATGTCGAGGTCGTCTGCGAAGGCTATGAGTTGGCTACTCTTGCTGAAGCTCGTTCCTCTCGTTTCGATGCCCGTTCGCCGGATCACACCTTCAATAGCGATATTGAATAACATACAGGACAGTCCATCCCCTTGCCTCAACTCTCTGTGCGATTCGAAAGGATCCGAGAGTGTTCCCGAACCGCGCACGGACCACATCACTCGCTCCAGAGTAGCTTTGAATCAGCTGCGTCAGTTTGTCCGGAAAACCGTACTCGTGCATTATCTGCCATGGCTGTTTTCGTTCAACTGTATCGTATGCTGCCCTGAAATCCACGAAAAATGCGTGGGCATGTTGTACTCTTGACATTTCTGGAGGATTTGGCGGAGAGTAAAAATTTGATCCGAAGTAGCACGGGCCCCTATAAAACCCGCCTGATACTACCCAACGTGATGCCGCGGTAATTACAGCAATCTAGCCGGTCGCCCATTTTGTAGATGGGACAGACTGCACCTTTCATCCACTCCTCCGGTCGGTCCTTCCCGGCGGCTTTATTATTCTTCAGTAAACTGATTTCTCGCCGGATCTTTTCGAGATCGGGAGCCGGTTGTCGTCGTCGTTTGTTGGTGATGTTCGAGAAAAACCGGCCCTTGATGAGAATATGGTCGATTTGGTTCGAGGTTCGTTGGTCAGGTGATTTCCAGGTGGCCTTGTGGATATCTTTGTGGGGAAAGAAGGTGCTTTTGATCACCAAGCCCGGGAAGCCGCAAAGTTGATGCATCGCTGGCCGTTATCGTTCGTGTCGGTGTGCAGGCTATGGGGCCCGATCACCGGTCTATACATTGCTTCCGTGCCGATTTGGGCGTCCATATCCCTGATGACGATCTTGATGTCTCGTGGTGAGCAGCTGTCGTACCGTACGTTGCCTCTAGCTGCCCATAGAACACTTCCTTCTCGTCGTCGGGTCTACCTCCGTGTGGATAATGCACGTTTATGATGGTGTAGTTGAAGAAACGGCCTTTTATTCTCAACACGCACATCCTCTCGTTGATCGCTTTCCAGTCTATTACGTGATCCTGCAATTTGCCCAACACTACGAAGCCCGTTCCCAGCTCGTTGGTTGCTCCACCACTCTGGAAAAATTGGGCTTTGCCGCCACGGATCCTCCACACCTTCTCGCCTTTGCGATAGATCTCCTGCAGTGCCACGATGCCAAACTTTCTGGGTTCTAGCTGATCGAGCAGCACCCTGTCGCCACCAACGAAACTTAGCGATCTGCAGTTCCAGGTACCAAGCCTCCATTCCATGACCTTATTTCGTCGCCTTGGTCCATGCCGAATGTTCCGAGAAGATATTTCTTGACTCTTGTTGTTAGTTTTTTGGGTTTAGATAGGTAGCCGTACTAGGGCTTACGCTACCGAGTTTCGGGATGGGGCTGCCATCTTTCAGTGTCGAGACAACACTGTGCCTCCTCCCCTGTTAGTATACGATCTTAGTTTTCACCGGGGTTGGTTACCCGATCTCCGCTAAGGTTGCTCGTATTCCGGCTGGTACCACGTGAAGGAAGGGGTAGGAGTTGCTAGATAAGAGGCTAGGGACCACAATGGGGTCTGTTTTACGCATTATCCAATCATTTACCAACCGTAAACCGTAGCACAGTGGCGCTACTCCATGCAAAACATGGCCAAAAGTCAAAAACTACTTCAAATCGGCTGAAAATAACATCTTTAACTAACTTTGAGTCACTGAATTCAAATTAGGGATAAAATAAAAAAAAAATCAGAGGGGTTGTGTACAAGACACGACCGCATATATAGGTGACGCAGGACTACGTAAGTCTCTTTGTAGTGATAGTGGCATGTATTCATGATTGTAATCATTCAATTCTTCATGTATACATGCTATATGCAACATATATGCATGCTACACGCGTTGTATGTAACATTTATCGAAGTAGTAACATTGCATACGTTCAATTCTCAAAAGATTGTGCATTTGAAAACAATTTAACAAAATCAAGAACACAAACTATTGCTTTCCTGCTACCTTACTGAAATTAAAGATTGTTTTTATTACCCATGGTTCCCCACGTTGAAGGGATTTTACCAATTCAATCCTATTTTATCAACAGCACATCTTTTCACTACACTTCTAATGGAACGGCAAGCATGCGCATTCATGCAGAGTCGTATTATAACCGAACACTACAGCTGTAGTACATTTTTCCAACACAGATATCAAATTCGCCGAGGTTTAATCGTCTCGCAGTAAAGAATTTGCGATCTGTTGCGACAATGAACTTGTGTCACTTTTTCTGGCACACTTCCCTAACACAGACATCAAATTGGACTAGGTTTAATCGCGTTCGTAAGAAATCTGTTGGCACGAGGGTGCTTTGTCACTCTTTCTGGCGTACTTCCCAAGCAAGGACATCAAAATGGTCTAGGTTTAATCGCGATGGTAAGAAATCTTGTTGAAACGAAGGAACTTGGTCACTTGTTTTGGCTTACTTCCCAAGCACAGATATCAAATTGGTATAGGTTTAGATCACCGTAAAGAATCTTCCAACCAATTACGAAGCGAGAATTCTGGTAAAACATTGGTTCATTTATTTCAATTTTTCAATAGTTCAACATCAAGAATCCATACTTTTCTTCATTTGAGTCAATTCTTAGAAGATTTTCCGATCGATTGGTGTAAGAATATTAAAAATCGATCAGAAAACCGCTGAGCTATTAGCGCTCAAAACCTTTCAATTTTCGTGACGCTCGCATTTTTCGATTTTTTGGAATGACACCCTGTCTCAAAACTTGCCGTAAGACGTAGTCCTACGTCAAAAAGGTCACTCATTCAGGGTGGTTCACAAAATTTGAAAAAATAGTTTCACTTTTTACTTGCGTTATTTGTTGTTGGTTTTTTTTGGATGGCAAATTTTGCAATTGCCCTTGGAAGCATAAAAAACTTGTGTCATGATGCATTAGGGTGATTCACAAACCATAAAAATCTTTATTTCAGAAAAATCTTTAGTAAATTAATATAAGTCACTAATTTCAATTTTGTAGCATAAAATTTAAAAAAAACTTTTAGGCTGGTTCAAAACATAATAAAATTGTAATAATTTTTGAAAAGCTTTGTAAAAAATCTCACCTTCACAAAAAACCAATTCATGTGGGACTCTTTGGTCTGTGTCTAAAAATTGTGATTTTATATCACAATCATTCAAACCGGTTCAGCAGTTCAACACCCACCTAGCAATTTCCTATGTATTTTAAGGTTACAAATGAAAAGTACGTACCGATATATATCAAACAAAGTCGTATTCGATGCGCTAAACTAGTTTTTACGTACCATTTTGTAGGCGATATACACATTGAGGAATAATTTTAAACGAGTCACTTATATAGGTATTTCTATACGAAAAGATACGATTAAGTGCGACCAAATTCATATAGCTACACAACTTTGTCCTGAAAATCACATGTTTGTTTGCTACTATAATACATTGATAAGACGTTGATAGACGAGTTAGTGCTGGCTGGGCAGTTATGAATTTTTAAAGAAAGAAAATTTGGCAAAAATGATGGTTTCTAGCATCACCCTAACTCAGAAAGAGCCGGCCTAAGCGCTAAGTAAAAAGGTAGGGGTCTAAAATTTCCCAAAAAGGAACAACTGCTCAGTATTACATTAACATGTTTGATTTTTGTGGAGAAGCGATTCATTTCCTCTGTGGAACAGAATATCATTCCTTCATATAACGAGAAGAAATCACTTCCAATATACCCGTCAAAAAATCGATATTCCTTCCTTAGCGCAGTAAAACGCAGAAAACCACCTTGTTTTTCGAAAAGTAGAGAAAATTTCGTATAAGATGCATTTAATGTGATCATTTTCTGTCGTTTCCCAACATATTTTCCTGATCGTTGAATATTGGTGTTGACTTTCCCATACATGTTGTATGGAAGAACAAAATAACATTCTTCAACATGTTCAACTTCAGACATTTGTCAAAAATTCATTTTATCTTCAAACTGGCTAAAATTTTCAGGTTAACCTCCCAAACTATACCAGAAAGTAGTAAAAATATAATAATGGCAAAAACTTGAAATTGGATTTTGGACTTTTGGTCAGCTTTGCGCCATAGTGCGTCGTGTGCCTCCGGAAATGCAATTTTTTCAAATCGGCTTTCGTGGGGACGTTGTTTGGGATGTATACTATCATGTGATATTATGGTCTCAATTCTGTAAAAATGTCATATTAGTCAATTTTTCATTTATGGGTGGTAAAGAGAATATCAGATAGGCAATTATATGGGCTGAAACGATTTGCTCCGTGATTTTGAGAGAGTGCATTCTGTAATACTCCGACAGAAAGAGAAAGATAAAAGAATATTGATGCTTTTTGGGTTTTAAGAGTAAAATAGCAAAGCAATTTAGAGCAATTTAGAAGGGGGAGGTGCTAAAGGAAACATCCAATCCAATGAAGGGTTTTGTTTCTTGCATCATGGTTACAATAGGTGAGGTACAAGTGGCTGAAAGACAAAGTAAGATCGGGCAATCAGCTAGTTTGTTAGATAAAGTCAAGTTTAAATAGCATTACACCATACACGCAAGGTTGTAGGCCATTTACTGACCGCAGGAAGCAACATCAATCAGCTGATGTTTTCTTCTCATTAGATACGATTCATTTTGATTAATCCTGTATGAGCGAATCATTCCGGTGCGAAGGGCAGCGGCGTGATCGGTTCAAGTACATATTGATTGCGATCAGTAAGTAGCGCAGTCGTAAGATCTTTAATGTTTTTTTACATGCTCACAACGAACCAAAGTTAGTAAATTACCGTCGTTTTGTCTCAATTTACGATTGTAACTAAAATGGTGAATTGGTAGGTAGGTACTGCACTTCTCAATTGATCACAAATGTCAAAGTTTTATGATGGCTTTGAAATTTTTTAATTCCTTCCCCACTATAACATTTTGTTTTACTCTAGAGGTATGATTCACTGCCTTGGTGTTCACATGTTTTGTAATATCATTAAAACCTTTAATGATGTTTTGTGATTCAAAGGTATAGTGATCATATATCATAATAAATGGAAAGGTTTCCCTCATTAAGGATTTATTCCTATAAAGTAGGCAAGCCGTATAATTCGAATCGATTTACAATAATTTTATTATTATTTTATTGTCGTTTAACATTTTTTATTAGTAAACATAACTATTTTTCGAGTAATTACAGAAAAGAAACTGAAAATATTCCATTAAGATAATGCCAAAAGATCGTATAGCAGTTGGGTTGTGTCTCATGGTGGCCAGTTGTTCAGAAACTTCGCGTAGGTGTCATCCTGCATTGGACCGATAGACTACAAAATAAGTGTAACGATTAAGTGATGAAACAGACAAACTTGTGAGTATGTCTCATGGTGTGTCCAAAGTACCAAAGTTAATTGTAAAGTAGTCACATTAGAAAGTATGAGCTCGATTTCGTGTAGAAAGTTTGGGCTTATCACGTTATATGTCATCCCAATGCGAATTTGTTTGCTTTTCAGTTTTCCTTTTTTATTCCTCGTTTTCTCTCCATTGTTGCCTGTTCTGCCCAGTTAACTAAGTTAGCTAACCGCCTAGTTAGCTTTGAGGTACGATACGGGACTAATAAGCCAGTCGTCGTATGTTCGAATCTCGGCTAGGCGGTGCTTGCTAGATAGAGTTAGTAGGATCATTGCACCCCCCCTCGCTGGCTGCGAAGTCTGTCGATAAAGAAGGGTAATGTCTAAAGACCGTATAAACCCAAGACTTTGCTTTGCCTGTTCTGTTTTCTATTTCTTGTCTCGTTTTCCTTCTTTCTCTTTCCCGGTTTCCTCGTTTCTTCTGTCGGTTTTATTTTTTTCTTACACAATTCACTTTTTCCTTTTAGGTTTCTCATGTTTTCTGTTCTGGGTTCCCTCTTTTTCTTTCCTGGTTTCCCGCCTTTTCTGTTACTTTTTTCTTCTTCTGTCCCGTAGACTCTCTATTTGTCTAATTTTTCTCTTCTTTACTTTCGCGATTCTACTTTATTCTGCCCGCTGTTACCGCAGTCTCTTCCTTTTCTGTCCCGCTTTTTGCCCTTTTCACTCCTGATTTTCCTGTTGCTTTTATCTTATCTGGTCCGTTTTTCGTCTTTTTTCTTATATTTTTAGGCCCGTTTTCCTGTTTTCTACTTTTTTTAACTCGTACGGCCCATATAGCTTTAGCTGTGCTGGCGGCCGGTCAAATGGAATTAAATAAAAAATATTTTTTTGACCCGTTAACTTCTTTTCTACTTTTTGGTTTTGTCTGTTTCGTTCTTTCTGTTGTTATATCCTGCTTTTCCTTCTTTTCTGTCAAGTTTTGTTTATCGTCTGGATTAATTTTTTTCTCTCCATTATCCTTTATTGCTCCATTTTTTTCTTTTCTGTCCAGTTTGTCCTCATTTTCTTTATCGTTTTACCTTCTTTTCTCCCGTTTATCTTCTGTTCTCCCTTTTTTCTGTCCAGTTTTCTTTTTTGCCTACTTTTCTTTTTTTTCTACCGTTTTATTATACAGCTCGGACTCGATTATCCGGGTGTTCATTTTTATTTTCAGCCCAGAAATGTTCTATTTATTATTGATCTATCTTCCCAAAAGTCTGAAAACTCTTTTCTTACGATTTTTTCCACTGATGTTGTTTTTTGGTACAATATAATTTTTTGTATGTTATGTTTTTCAATATTTAGGTATTATAAACGTTTATTATTATTGATCAATCTCCCCTAAATTCATATAATTCCATTTTTGCAATTTTTTTATTGATGATTACGATGATGATGATGATGATGATGATGATGATGATTTTTAAGTAAAAAAATTGAGTCCATCATCGCAGGATTTATTTTTGTTTTGTTCGCCGATAAAAGTAATATAAGAAAGGAATTTTGTAACTTTAGGGAGGTGAATCAATACTTGTCATGTTGGAATCATCATGTAGCATGAAAACTATAACATTATGGTTTAAAATAAATCATTGAAAATAAAAAATTTTCCCCCGGTCGAGTCTAAAAACCCGGATAATCGAATCCGGCCTGTATTCCCCTTTTTCTATTATTACGCTTTGTTTTCCTTCCCATTGTGTCACGAATTTTCTTTGAGTTTTCTTTTTTTCATGCAAGTTGTTCTTCTTTTTCTCTTTCACATTTTTCCTCTATTATTCTCCCGTTTGTCACATTTTTTATCACGTTTTTCCCATGCTCTCTTCCGTTTTTTGCTCTATGAGAAACCGTTTTTTCATAAAAATGTTAGGCTCAAGAGATATGAATTTTCGAATTAGGTAAATATTCATGAAAATTAAGTTTTTCAGCCATAACTCCATAATGTTTGCAGGCAAATTTCACCATGAAAAGATTAAAAATTGGCATTGACCCGACCGATCTAGAGGCAGTCCGTCCCCTGCTGCAAAGAAAAAGGAGCAAAAAGTGAGCAAAAATGAGAAGGGAACGACAAAGAGAACGGAGATGACAAAAACTAGACAAACGAATAAGAGGAAAAAGATGAGAGAGAAAACGAATAAAAACTGGTATGAAAATAAAAAGAAAAACGAAAGAGACCGCATAACAAAATGGGAGGGAAATTTAGACACAAAAAGAATAAAACATGGAAAAGAAGAAAAAAAGGGTGAAAAAGAGAGATAACGGCTGGACAGAAAAAGATGAAAAACGAAAAACAAAAGAAGAAAGCTGAGAAACAAAAAGGAAAAGCGATTAAAAAGCCATTAAAAGTTAGTTTGTTAAGGGGACATAAACCACTAAAACTTTTAAAAATTTCATTATTATTTTAATTCAGATTTTTATTCTGCCGTATTTTTCGTTTATTTTGATACTAATTTTGTAATGATCCGATTTTTCGGGAAGTGGCCGAAAAACGATCATACTCATAAGCGTTCCAGTGCGGCGTGGAACAACCTCGACGGAATAAAACGCCGCTTCTGAAAAATCATGATTTTCAAACTTTATGTACCTTTTCCTCCTCCTTCCTACACAACGTATTGGAACAAACATTTTTTTGTTTTGTTGGTAGTAGCCTGACAAGGACTTTTATAACTTTTGAGCTTTGTAAACGAAACACAGCCAGAGATAAAAGAAAAAGAAAACAAAATTTTATTTTTTCAGCCATCTTTTTTTCTTCTTTTCCGTTTCTCTCAAGTATTTCGTTTACAAAGCTCAAAAATTATAAAAGTCTTTGAGAAGCTCCTACCAACAAAACAAAAAAAAGTTTGTTCCAATTCGTTGTATAGTTTCTGAGAAACAGCTACGTAAAGTTTGAAAATCGTGGTTTTACAGGAGCGGCGTTTTATTCCGTCGAGGTTGTTCCACGCCGCATTGGAATGCTTATGTGTATGATCGTTTTTCGGCCACTTCCCGTGGTCGGATCATTGCAAAATTAGTATCAAAATAAGCGGAAAAGACTGCAAAATTAAAATCTGAAATAAAAAAATTATGATTTTTTCAAAAAATTTGGGTCGTTTATGTCCCCTTAAATAAAAAATAAACTTTTTTGACCCGTTAACTTCTTTTCTACATTTTGGTTTTGTCTGTTTGGTTCTTTCTGTTGTTATGTCCTGGTTTTCCTTCTTTGCTGTCAAGTTTTGTTTATCATCTGGATTAATTTTTTTCTCTCCATTATCCTTTATTGCTCTGTTTTTTTCCTTTGTTGTCCAGTTTGTCCTCATTTTCATTAACGTTTTTCCTTCTTTTCTCTCGTTTATCTTTTGTTCTCCCTTTTTTCTGTCCAGTTTTCTTTTTTGCCCAGTATTCCCTTTGTTCTACCGTTTTCTCCTGTTCCTCTTTTTCTATTATTACGCTTTGTTTTCCTTCCCATTGTGTCACGACTTTTCTGTGATTTTTTGTCATGCAAGTTTTTCTTCTTTTTCTCTCCCACATTTTTCCTCTATTCATCTCCCGTTTGTCACATTTTTTATCACGTTTTTCCCGTGCTCTCTTCCGTTTTTTGCTCCAAGAGAAACTGTTTTCTCATAAAATGTTAGGTTCAAGAGATATGAATTTTCGAATTAGGTAAATATTCATGAAAATTGAGTTTTTCAGCCATAACTCCATAATGTTTGCAGGCAAATTTCACCATGAAAAGATTAAAAATTGGCATTAACCCGACCGATCTAGAGGCAGTCCGTCCCCTGCTGCAAAGAAAAAGGAGCAAAAAGTGAGCAAAAATGAGAAGGGAACGACAAAGAGAACGGAGATGACAAAAACTAGACAAACGAATAAGAGGAAAAAGATGAGAGAGAAAACGAATAAAACTGGCATGAAAAAAAAGAAGAGAAACGGAAGAGACAGCCTAACAGAATGGGAGGGAAATATAGACACAAAAAGAGTAAAACGTGGAAAAGAAGGAAAAGGGGTGAAAAAGAGAGATAACGACTGGACAGAAAAAGATGTAAAACAAAAGAAGAAAGCTGAGAAAGAAGAAGGAAAAGCCATTAAAAAGCCATTAAATGTTAGCCTGTTAAGTTAGTATTGGACAAAAAAGGAGAAAACATAGGACAAAGGAGGAGAAAAAATTAAATAGAAAAGAAGGAAAAGAAATGGAGAAAATACGGAAGCAGAAAAATGGAGGAACGGGAAAAGAAGAAAGACGGAACAGAAATAAAAAAACCAAAATTGAGAGGAAAAGTGAAAACGGAAGACAACAGGGATAAAAATAGATCTTGACAGTAAAGGAGGAAAAGTAGGACACAATAAGAGGAACAAACAAAACCGAAAAACTGAATAGAAAGAGTTAAAAATTCGACCGACAACCGGGACCGAAAAAAAGAAAAAAGTCTCAATAGAACGGGATAGAAAATAAACAAAGAACAGGAAGGACATGATGCAAAAAGGGCTTACAAATGGGGATAAACGGAAAAAATATGAACACGCGGAATAGAGGGAAATCAGCAAATGGGCGAAAAATGGGACAGAGAAATGATAGAAAATGGTAAAAAGAGGTCAAACAGATGGGATAAAAAAAAAGTCAGAAAAGTGAGATAAGAAAACCAGAAAAAACAGATTAAAGAAAAAGGAAAAACAGAAGAAAAATAGACGAAAAACGGAAAATAAAAAGGCAAAACACTGAGGAAAACGAACAAGGAAACAAAGAACGTGACAGAAAAGACGGAAAACCAGACGAAGATGGAAAATTAGAAGGAATCGAAATAAAAGGACTTTAAAAAGGACAAAAAACTGTCAACGAAAAAGGAAAAACGAGAAGAGAAAATAAGGCAAATGGGAAGAAAAATTAAAATAAACGAGTGAAAAACACAAGGAAAAACAGGACTGAAAATCAAAAAACTGAGATAGGTAATTAGCCCTTAAATGCGCAATGTTGTTTTAAAACAACATAGTGAAAAACATCCCCAAAGTAAATCATGTTTTATCACCGCCTTTAGATAAGTAAGTTTTCTTTTTAAATGAATTTTTTCATCGTGCGCATTTAAGGGTTAAGAAAAACGGAACAATACAGGAAACATGGGACAGAAAAAAAGGAATATGAGTGAAAGAGAAAAATTGGAACGAAAGTCAGAGTAAAAACTAAAAAAAGGAACAGTAGAGAAGAAAAAACGGAATAAAAGGTGGGAAAACCGGACTGGAGAAGCGAAAAAACGTAACAGAAAGAGGAGAAACTTGTGAGGGAAGAAGACGGAAAATGTTCATTCTAATTTAAAATGCAACTTCGAGTCGTGTTCAAGTTCAAACTAGTCCAATTTCAAATCTAATTTAATTCCAATTTTAACTTCAATTTTATGTCAAATTTCGTCCCTAATTTTAGGTCCAATTTCAAGTACAATTTAAATGCTAATTTTAAGTATAATTCCAATTGTAATTCCATGTCTAATCTCAAGTGCTATTGCAATCCATTTGGAATTCCAATTTTAAGTTCAATTTTGAGCAAAATCTCAAATGCAATTTTAAGTAAATTTTCAACTTCAATTTCAATTGGTTGGTGTTAGACCAAGTTAGACCGGACCAAGTCGCAAAATTGAAAAAATGAGTTTATTACAGCAAACGATGAAGAATTTTCTAAGCTACAGCAATCAGAGAGCATTCGAAATCAAAGTTTTGTCACTTGGTTCGGTCTGACTTAACACCGACCAAATCAAAGTCTAATACTATTCTAATTTCAAATAAAATTTCAAGTCCAATTTCAAATAAAACCTCAACTTCTGTTTTAAATCCGATTTCATGTCTAATTCCAAGCAAAGCGTCCAATCCAAAGTATTCTAAATCCAAGTCCAATTACAAATTCAATTTTAATTCAAATTTCCAGTCCAATATGAAGTAATGATTCAAGCCCAAATTAGTGCTAATTTGAGTCTAATTTGATCTCTTATGTAAAGTCCGATTTTGAGTCCAAGTCCAGATCCAAGTCTAATTTCTAATCCACTTACAACTTTGATTTTAAATTCAATTCAAGGGTAAGTCGCTGAGAACATTTCGTTCACCTCATTCATAGAAATTTTGTTCAGTCTGTGCCTTACTGTGCCGCTAAGGTGCTGATCGTGTGAAACCTGCCAAACTCGCCTACGCTCAGCCAGACTGTTTTGATCGTTTTGATAATAACAAACATTGGCAGGGCTGCCAATTTCTAGCATTTCAAAATTTAAATGTCAAAAGGTGGGCCACAGTGCGCCATGAACTGTGAAATGAATGTACCGCAATTGTAATCAATGAGGTAAGCTGTTCCTTAAATTGAGCCTGCAACAATGTTCTAAGCGACTTACCCTTGATTCAATTACACTTGGTAGTCTTGAGTTTTATACTTAATTGACCGGTATTTTTGTGATAACTAATAATAGATTTGTTAACCTCATGATTACTTCGTTTTTCCATGCCAAAACATTCTCCTGAAAACCTTTTGTTTATGTTTGGGTATGCTAGTTGTAGTAAGACTAACATTCCATCCTCCATCCATCCGAGGAATAGTCGTGGTTCAATAGGTTTGATTTACTAACGGGTGGCAACTAAAATTTTGGAATTTATTTGTGGTTCTCATGCTTAACAACAAACGAGCTCAGAGAGAAATGAGAGTATGTATGTGTTAGCTCTTTCTCTCCTCTTTCTGTCAGTATTTTTTGTTTTGCTTATGCTTGTCAAGTTTTGCTAAAAATGGCGTCAAAACAAGAAGCATTCCGCGAGCGCGTTGTACACTTCTACGAACTTCCACAAAAACTTCGGGAAAAAGTTTACGGTACAACATTTAAAAAGCGAATATGTTGCGGCTTCGACTGTTTACCATATCCTTAGATGCCCGACAACTATTCGCAAGCAAGGTAGTGGAAGAGCAGCCAAAATTATGGACGCAGAAGGACATCGTTCTCTTTCTCTTTTCTTCAACAACAAGCCCTCTGGTTTGGCTATCATTTAAGATGCACCAGACTATTGTTTGAAGCAAATTTTGATCCTGTTTCTACAAAAATATCATGCAGATGGACAATACGAGTTTTGGCCGGATAGAGAATCATCGCATTATGCCAAAAAAAACACAATCGTTCCTGAATACCCATTCGATCCCATTTTTACCCGAAAACCACGACCCGTAAAATCTGTCTCAGTGCGCCCAATCGAGGATTACTTCGGGATTTTGAGTTCCTTGGTGTACAAAAATAACTGGAGAGCCACGAATTGCAAACGGTTGATTGGTAAAATCAAGAGATGTATTCGCAAAGTTGACATGATGGCCGTACAACGCTCCTGTTTCGACGTCAAACAAAAGCTACGCCGAACAGCCGATTACGGACCGTTTCCAAATGTACAATAATTTTTTTTCAACAATGGATGATGTATCTTTAATTTCGGTAAATCTGATCTTCTTCATGTATCTTAGTTTTTTTTGACAGCTTGAGAAAAAAATTCCAAAATTTTAGTTGCCACCCGTTATTCTTCTGGTTCACAATCCAAACACTATTAATGGCAGCAATTAAACAATTTGACTTTCTTAAACCTGAATCTACGTGATATTTTGAATCCTTTCAGATACTGATGTAAAAACCAAGCCTAGGGCTTAAACGGCCTTTCTAAGATTTGACGCTTCTTTATCGACAGACTTCGCAGCCGGCTATTAAAGTACATGACAGTTACGGGCCTAGGCCAATAATTCTATTGACTCTGATGTAAAGAGTCTAAAATTAGTAAAAAGGAATGAAAATCGTTGGTATGAGATTTGCAAATAGAAAAAAATCAACTCTTGTTTGAAACAGAAATACTCAGGTCAGATCTTGGAAACGATCGGATCACAGCTTGTTAGCTAGTTGTGATTACGACGAAAGATAGCATCGCTCATGTACCTACAAATACTTCGAAACTCAGAAAAGAAAACAGATAAATCAAATGCCTCTCAGTTACGAAATGCGGAAAACTTTCCACCATCCTAGCGCAGCAGTATAATTTACAATGCGAGTGCGCGAAAAAGCGAAACCGAATCAAATTATCACCTAACAGATAGGTCCTACTGACTCAAGACGTGAACCGTTCGCGAATCCTAAACCCCTTCGTTACGATATGTTAACCACTAACTGACCGTAGGAAACGCCATTCGCTGCAGGAAACACATCGAGAAAAAAGGCGCGCACTTTGGCATACCGACATATCTTTATTGCCAATTCAGTACCGGCATTTTTTATAATTTTATTACGTCTTCTTGTCGACTAACTTTATGTAGCTGCCGCTACTAGGTTACAGCACCCATCCCGTCTACCATCGTGTACCACCATGTCGACCGGCATCCGGTTCTTTGAGCAACTAGCAGTAAAAGTCGTGACTCTAGAACACTGACTACGCATTAAATCGTTCCGTGCTCGAGATAGCATTTCACGAACCCAGAGGAAAAAAAGTGTTATTAGTTATGGGTGAAGTAAACCCAACCTCGATCGACTTGGCCTGTCGTAAGCGGATTGATAATTGCTCAAGATAAAACAACAACAAACGGCCTAAGTTGGCCAAACTCCAAATCTACGGCCATCAGCGTCATCATCATTATCATCGGTCAGCGCCGCCACCGCGCTCCGTCAGCCTGCCAAAGATAGGTACACAGATGTTCGATTATATTTGATCACCAGAATGATGTAATTTGACAGCCCCCTAGAAGCAGTCAGTGTGCGAAGAGGTCGAACCGTTGAAGGTTGATTTGTTTGGCGGTTGCCAGAGCCAATGGTGTTTGAAACCGGTCACGATGCTCGACGGTCGGCGGTCGGCATAACAGGGGCTAATGGGTGATGGGAAATTTTCTTCGTTCTTCAAACTTTGATTTGGGGGCATTTATGGCCAAGGTGATTTCCAATGCGTCGTTTATGATTGTGAATTGGCCATTGGAATGTAAGGCCAATATGTTTGAGAGCGATTCGTGCTAGGCTACTCGTTTACGATTTCAGATTTAAAGTTTTTCTAGGCTTTTCAAGTTTGAGACACTACGAGTCAGATTTTCAAGAGACCGTTTAATATGCAAACTTTACCCTTAAAGAACCCAGCAGAACGGCACGTGATCAAGTGTCACACGCTTAAACAAAATGTCATATGATTCGAAAAATGTGCTTCGCGCATGTACACATGAGCTCGCTCGGTTGCCGGTGGCAAGTAGGTACTTCGGGTTCAACTGGGCAGCCAATTTGGCATATTCGAGGTTATGAAATATGAAACCAGAGCGTAGCGACTTGAGCACTTAAAAAATGAAACAACCACTCTGCCAAGGCGCAGCAATGCATAATATAAACGGTAGTGCTGACCGCTGCCGTGGCGTGCCGGTCGGTCGTTCGCTCGGTAGCACATGGAACTGCCGCCTCTTAGACCTCTCCGGGTACCTTAACGAATGCGCATACATAATTAAAAGTGAAACACAACACACATTTCCAGTGCGTCGCCGTGTCGTGCTGATTTAGACCTAAGGAAGTCGCCGGGTGTATGTCGTGCTGGCTGGTTGCGTATGGAATAAATATTTTGGTCGATCATGTTATGCTGGAAGCTGCTACCGTAAAGCATAACCAAATTTTATGTAATCACCTTTGAATTTTTCATCAAGCGAAATTTTTTGCCAAATTGTTTGGTTTAAAAGAAGTTTGCAGTCGGGAGGTTTCTAAAAAATATATAAAAGTTGTACTATTGGCATGGCTGAATGGTTTACGTAGGAATACGTATTCTTTCTAAACAATAATAAATATTGGGGTTGGGGGTATTCACATAGCGCTTGCTATGTTACATGTACGATGTATTCTCTGTATATAGGGTGTTAGGTAAGGCTTAGTGCAAATATTTCCCTTTTTACAAGGAGGGGTTTTTGAGAAAATAAGTCGGAAAAATCGGATCTTTCCGGATTTGTGACGTTCATATCACGAAATCCTTATCCTTACCACCTGGAATGGTGCTTTCTTCTATACAAGAAAAACCCGATTTAATCCACCTAGTGGTGAAAGGAACCTTTGTTATACGGTCTTACTTGCTATTTGAGATAGAAATCCACACGTTTTCGGAACATAATTCATCTATTGGTCAACGTTGCGTAATGCGTTGGTTTACATAAAATTTTTGAAAATTGAATAAGTTTACAAATTTTGAACAAAATAGGAACACTTTTAAATTTTGATAGATCCTTTTTTCATGAAATTGCTGAGTAAGGATAAGTAAGTTGTTATTAATTTGAGTAAGTGCAAATAAAAGTAAGTTGTAATAGGAAATTTTATTCTTTAACATATACATTGCCTAGTAAAGGTCTAGTTTATAGGTTTTTGAACTATGCATAATTTCCTGTAATGCCATTCTATTTGATTCACATCAATAGAGTTCTCTAGAATAATTTTCATCAATTTTTATTAACCTTCGGTTACTCACGCTGTTGTATTTTGTACAACACGTGTAGGTTTTTCAACGCCATATTGTTATAAAGTTACAAATCGTTGTTTAACTAACGTATATTCTTCAATGAACTTATTCTGAGCAAAATGTCATAATTATTCAATGCATTAATAATTTAAATTGTTGGGAAAATAGATCAGCATAAACCGCCATCACAGAAACGAAACAATCAGCAAGCGAGGTGTAGCGCAATTGACCCCAAGTGGAATTTTCTCTCGTTTCTCCATATGGAAAAATGGTGTCTGTATGCAGCAAAACTACCCAATGTAAAATGTTTAAAATGTATCCGTCTGCTGGTAGTCGAGTAATTCGTAGTCAAAATTAGGGTATTTTTTATAATCAAAGTTCTACAGTTCCTAAACAAGCAATCATACAGGTATACTGTTTTCAGCAAAGTTGTGTATTTTTACTATTTGTACAATTTTGTAGTACATGAAAAAGTCATTCAACAATTACAAAAAGAGCAAAAATAGAAAAACTGATTTTACAAATTCCTATACAATAAATAAGCTTTTTCAATCTTCGCTGCAGAGATAGAAGGTTACTGTCTTTAGCAAAATTTCTTGTAATAATATGCACTATAACTTTGCAGAACACATCAATGTGTTATATTAACACTGAAGAACAATATTTTATTTATTTCACTTTTAGGGGGATTAATCAAAATTTTAATTCCACCAAACGATAGAGCTTTTAATTTCAAGAAACTCTTCCAAAGGTTCGATAAACCTAAAACCAAGCTTACCCAGTCAAAACTCTAGTGCACACGTTTTCTTTGGTTTGCGGCTATTGTGCGCGCGAGTAACTGTGTTGCAAAAGTTGGCGCGAGAGTTCGAGGATTAATATCTTTTGATCGGTAAAACCAATTCTAATGAAATTTTGCATATATATTCGTAGTGTCAAAACCTCTCGTTTGATATTAAAATAATTGAAATTAGGTAAATTATCTTGGTTAAAATCATTATAAATTTTTGTTAATTTTGGTGTGGTGTATACGGTTGCTCATAACTTTCAAATTGAACGTCCAATCAAAAAATCATTCAATAGTGATCTGTTAGGATATATTATCTTTCAAATGAGACTAATAGCGCATAAATCGGTTTGGCCATCTCTAAGAAACAGGCGATAATTATTACCCTGTCAAAACAGGTTTTTTAAGCATAACTTTTAAACTACTTGTTTGTTTTCAATTAAAAATTTCTGAATAATTTAGCTTTAATAAGAGCTTTCATTTGATACTAAGGTTGCTGAAATCGGTCATGTAGTTCTAGAGAAACCCGTGTCACGTATTTTTCACATTTTTGCTTATAACTTTTAAACGAAACGTCGTATCACGAAGCAACTCAATAGTGATCTACTAGACAATAATACCTTTCAAACAAAAGTAATAGCGAATGATTCGGTTGAGCCATCTCTGAGAAACAGGCGATAGAAAAAATCATTACATACATACACACACACACACACACACACACACACACACACACACACACACACACAGACATTGCTCAAATCGACGAACCCTATCGATTGGTATATGTGACTTGGCCCTCCGGGCCTCGGATCAATTTCGTGTTTTTCGACCAATTTTTAAACCTTTGTTATAGTATAACAAAGGTAAAAATATACGCGAACACAAGATCTTCAAAGTTACGTGTGGCATTTTACAGGATTTGCTTGCTAGGTGGCGTTAATGCGAGAATTATCAACATTTTTGTCTTAAATTTATGAATTTTCTTCGTATGAATCGTTCTTGCTCGTGGAAAAATTGGACTGATAGACAAGATCTGAAGTAAAGATGGTTTTGTGACAGATAAAACCTAGCCATAGTCACAAGTGTGAATTTGCTGTGGCATTGGTACTCCATTTGTTTTTAATTTTTTTTCTCGCAGCTTAGAATACAAACTAGATGTAGGGGAACTGTGGGTAAGACGAACAGGTTAAGAAGAATAGCTAATAAAATACAGACAACTTATGATTTATAAAACCTAAATACAGTTTACTTCAGTTCAATATATTGTTTCCAAAAGCAACTAGTGAAATATTAAAAAAAACTGTTTTTCAATGTGTATTTTGAGTATTAAAAATGGTCCTAAAAGTGAACTTTTTTAGTGCTGAAACGGACAATGTGTGGGGGTAAGATGGTTAGAATACCTGCTAAATCGCCCCAACTGAGAGCATATTATTGTTTTTGGCAATTAACGAATTGAATATGTAAAATATGGTGATGTAACGTGCAAAAAGTGAAGGGGGCAGTCCACCCCCTCCCACCAGTGGCAGCCAATCGAAAATTTTTTGACAGCGGCAATATGAACAAGCATTTTAAAATCTATTTCATGCCTGGCTGCTGCTAATTTGTTTGAAGTCCACATTTGTCGGTTAAATTTTCATTTATATGCATGAGACATTACTAAGAAGCAAAATCAGCAATTTTATTATAATATGTTCATTGACCATCTTACCCACATTAGCAGTTGTCCATTTCACCCCATCATTATACATTTTTCTAAAGCGTTCGTAATTTTTCATACGCAAATAAAACTACCTATTTTTTCAATGCAGACGAAATATTCCATGTTATGTGTAACATTTTAGAATTAAACCACTCAAAAAGCTTCGATGGCAAAAAAGGTACATACAAACGCAGGATCACTTCCGATTTTCAGTTTTTTTATACTTTATCAAAATTTGAAAGTTCTAAATGATGATGAGAACGTTCAGACATCATGAGATAGCAAGATGATTGAATGCCCATCAAAACATTTACGAATTTTAATGCTTAACTGGTAGAATCAACCACCTGTCCGTCTTACCCACAGTTCCTCTAAGATTTTCTGTCTACTGCTTAACTGTTCAAATAGTCGACACCGCTCTATTCTAAATATTTTGTTGCAAAATTCACTCGCCAGGTGACGCTAGTGACCTATTAATTTGTCTTCCGGTACTATGTTCAAGTTTTGCGGATCGTTTTAACATACTTCCCCCTCTGAATCGGTAAATTATACTTCGCTATATAATATTGCGAATTAATGTGGAAGACGACAACCTCTTGTCGGGACAATATGTTCATAGCCAATAAATACATCAAAACAAAAAGCACACTAGCGCCACTTGGTTATTAAATACTGTGCCAAACTGTCTATCATAGAATGAATCTAGTCCATCTGACCTTAGATCATTAATAGTACATAGATATGCAACTCTTTGATTTCTTCATATAACGCGTAAGTGGTATGCCATCAGCGCTACCTATCTGCACCTGGGTGAAGCACACTGTCAATGTATGTGTGTAGTGATCTCATCTTATAGAAGTGTTGGTGACAGATGTGAAAACTGTCATACGTCAAATGTGCACGCTATCTAGTTGTATACAGAAATGAGATTAAAAACACCCTTAAAAGTTTTTCATTAGGGGCAGGGATGCCAGGTGATTTTTTGAACAGTCTCCACGAATCAAGGAAAAATGTCTTCATTTGTCTTCCTTCGGCTTTCCACCCATTTAAATTGCATGGTGAAGACATGTCATGTAGCCGCAAGGTTACCGAGTCTGCCTTGACAAGCGAGTGGTCGTGGGTTCGAATCTTAGTAGAATCAGGCCATTCGATCTTAAGTGACTTTAGAATGGGTTTATTCCCAGGCCCCTCCTCATACTTCCTTCTGCATTCTACATTTACTAACAATGAAAGCCCCTTGCCAGGATAAGTTGTAAGAGTGGTACTTGTTTGAGGTGCGAATGAAGCCTCTTGTTCAAGGGCAAATTATAGCTTGGTCCGCTTCCTGGTTCTAGGAACGAGATTGGTGATGCATAAGTAGTAAGGAACACATACATACACACATACACACCTTCACTCTGTGCTGAACTCTGTTTTACCGACCATGAAGCCTTTAGCCGGGGCTGGTTATAAGAATGATACTTGCTCGAGGTGCGAATGAAGCCTCTTGTCCAAGGACAAATTATAACTAGTCTCCGCACTACCTGGCTCTAGAGCTAGATTGGTTGAAAAGTAGTAAGAATCATAGAGGGAAAAAGGGGTGAAAACACACCGACACTTCAAGCACGGATAGTAAGCAGTTCGCTCACTCTATAGCGATACTGAAATAACAACGAAGTGCGGAACAACACCTGGATAAGATCACAATAGATCAAAATGCTGGTCGTAGTGATAATATCCACACACACTAAAATCTCTTTTAGTGTCGTTGCAATTGAATTTTAAACCCAACGTGTTGAGTGTTAAATTACTATCTGAAAATTGCACGAATTCATACATCACGCATAGCACACTAGATCACCGCGTGCGACGAACACGGTCTGACACGCATGAAAAACAACCAATTTTTTCATCATTTGTTTCTTTATCTGATATGGAAATTAAATATTACCCGGTCAACATTGTTACATAACATTAACCAGATTGTTACGTAACTGTGTTATGATGTGACGTTGAAGTTACGTAACCTGAGAGTAACATAATGGTTGAAATTTCCCACTTTTTTACATAACATTGTTACATTACAATGTAACATTGCGGTAATGTTTATGATGTGAGGTTGTAGTTACGTGACCTGAGAGTAACAGGATGGTTGAAATTTCTCACTTTTTTACATAACATTGTTACATTACAATGTAACATTGCGATAATGTTTATGATGTGAGGTTGTAGTAACCATTGTTATGTAACAATCCTATTATTTCTGTTATGTAACAATATAAATGTTTTTGTAACGTCACAAAAAATACTTAACTGTGACACCTCAATAATACTTGCCACCAGAATGTATGTACAGCCTCGAAAATACTATGCGAATTGACTAACTGCTAGCAAGTGCACTTAAAAGCTGATCATAAACTCACGCAGTTTACGATTACCTTGCAAGCGCATTTACTAGCAGCTACATAGTCAATTCACCTAGTATTTTCGAGACTTTACATATATTCAGACCTCCGTCACCAATCTTTGTTCCTTAAATAATCGACAAATAAAAAGTACATTTAGATTCCAAATCATTTATTGCGGAGTTTCCACCTATTTAGAGTCCCACGCGAAAATTATTAGCGTGGTTATTTTCTGTGTTTACCACAGATATTTGCAATTTAGCAATTTAAACCATCAGTTGGTCGTTATTGCCTCCCCACTGCACCCCTCCTTGCTTGACATGCATAGTTTCAGTGTATTTAGTAGGTACAGGATAATTATTATTAAAAAACGTATTTGCGTAGGACTCGTAAAATTTCTGCAAGGTACAATATTATTCGATTCCTTTTAATTCATGTAGGGTAGATGCTCGAGTAGTTGTGGTAGTACCTATAGTGGTGGAAACTTTAAATATTCCGTTATTTTTGCAGATTTTGGTACAGTTTGACAAGTATCGATATACCAGTACCAGTTTCATTTAGTATCATACGTCACACGCAGTGCCTTGTAAGTCGCAAGGGTCCCGCCTTTGTCGTCGTCCCGCCAGTAAAAACAAAGTTAGATTAAACTTCTCGGTCGGTGGTTCTACAGTAGACGAAGGAAGAGGCACAGTTTGTGTCTAAAAATAACCCAACCCATGTCGCTAGCTTAATAAGGGGGGTTTGCAGTCTATTTTGTCCAGCACCTCTGTGGTGAACACACGGTGTTCAACACTGAAAGTAACACAATGTTGCTGTTTAGTAACACAGAAATAACATTGTAATCACAGAGAACAGACATCCATTCACGAACAAATTGTTGGGAATTGTTGGATAAAATTTCAAATTAAAATCACCTAATATGCTAGCGTCACCACCACTATAGTTTCCCAACTAAATGATTCTTTTGATTTGCACACTGACAACCTTTGGCTCCTCTGGCGCTAGTTTATATGGACTATAAGCGTTATGCTAGCGCCAGAAGCTAGCTGTTGTGAGTTCAGTGTAGAATTTTATGCGCCTTCAGCGACATCATCACTATAGTTTCCCAACTAATTTGACATAAGTTTTATCCAAGTGGGGACCTTTTGCTTGGATGTCTGTTCTCTGTGTTGTAATGTTACAAGGTTATCAAAATTTGACGTAACATTTAAATAAAAAAATGGTAGCATTGTTACGTTAAAATGTTACCTGTAGGTTATGTAACAATAACATTAAGTTTGTTACATTACAAACATTAAGAACATTAAGTTTGTAATGTAACAAACTTAATGTTATTGTTACATAACCTACAGATAACCTTTTAACGTAACAATGCTACCATTTTTTTTATTTAAATGTTACGTCAAATTTTGATAACTTTGTTACATTACAATGTTGCTTCTGTGTTACATAACAGCAACATTGTGTTACATTCAGTGTTGACCGGGTTATCCATATTTTATCCCAAAATTAGATTTTAGTCGACTGGTGAAGAGAGAACGAAAATCCGTCGAAAAACAACCGAGATATGACCATTTCAATGAAATCAGTACTGAAAATGTTGCCAGTAATGTTCTACCTTTATGGCCATTTTAAAACATGACCGAAACTATACCAATATGGAAGACAAACTTAAAAAATTTACGTGAGTTGAAAATCCTAAAGTTTGACAATATTCTCTAAAACGACCGCTTCCGCTGGGGTATCTAAAATCTGCTCCATGGCAAGTTGCGGATCTGGAAATGCTTCCAGTGTCAGTGGCTCGTAAAACCTCCAGGTGAAATACTCATATTGATATCGTTTGCGTCATATCCTAAAATGGTCAGAGCAATAAATGTTACTGGTACTTATTTCACGGAAATGGCCATAATATCCGTTGTTTCACGATGAATTTCTGTTTTTTTTTCACTAATCGACACTGAAAACGAAGTCTAGTTTTGGGATAATATGTGAATGTTATTAAATTTCCGTTACAAAAAAAGATACAAGCGAACAAAAATATCAGTTTTTGACATACCCCCGGACAACCCGGACATCGGAGAGTCCGTTAGCTACTGTAAATTTTGAAATGTTTCAGAAAAACAGAAGTTATGGCGGTTTGAATTTTACCAAAATTTTGCCTGTACCGATCATTTTGTCTAACACCTATATGTTAAAAGCTGTTAGCATTTCATTATATTTTTGGTGGGCGATCTTTTTCATATTTCCAAAAACAAATACTTTTGCCAGAATCAAAACCAGGGGAATATCAATTTCGAAATATCGCTCCCGCCATATTTATTCCATTGCATTGCATAAATGAGCTCTACCAAAAAAAAATATATCCAATTTAATTCTACTATGTAGATTTTATTCACGACAGATACGTATTCGAACTATATTCGAAAACAGACACTGAGGAAGCCTGCAAGTCGTAGGCGAAATACGTATCTGTCGTGAATAAAATCTACATAGTTGAATTAAATTGGATAAGTTTTCTTCTTTTTTAATTTCAGGTAAAAACAAATATGGAAAATTCAAATCTTGAAAAAAGAAATTGTAGCAATAGGGTATGTTGTTGCTTCGGCGTAATTGCCTATTCCCGTCCTATCCAACACAAATTATTAAAAATATCAGCATTTTTATGACACACAATGCAAAACTAGTTATTCCCTAATATATTAGTTTGTTGTCTATCATACGCGATCAATCAAAGTGAGCGAAGATCTATTTAAATGCTTTTTATCATTAAAGAAGTCCTACCACTCAAATTTCCTACGTTTTTTTCGTGCGACGAAGAAGAAAATGTCGACTAATCGTTTTAATTTTCGTCGTTCATAAATGAAAATAACTCACGCAAGGCATTGTCGTTATTCTACAGTCAGGAAAACTAGCCTGATCTGCAGAAATTTTGCAGAATAACATTTGTCATGCCGTCCTACACAAATACATGCGTGTTAGCTTCGTAAACATTGTTGTGATTTTCAGTTCGAACGATGAAAAATTTTGATGGACGGTTTAAAACGATACGACGAATTTAGGAAATAATGTCAGTTGCGTAATTTCAATAATATGCTTTAATAATCGCTTTTCAGTGATATCAAAGTTTACGGATCGGAAGGTAAGTGTGTTTTAGTCAAATCAGCACAAGAACTTTTGGAGTATTCATTAAATCCATTCAACAAATGATGAAAATTAGAATGGCTTTACTTACAACGACATAATGTATCTAGTTCCAATAGCATCGTCTGTGTTTAGAAAGTCATGAATTCATGGAAAAAATGACTTAGAAAGTTTTAACTATATTTTCAAAAGCGGGAAAAATTAATATAATCTTCATCAAGCGCACGTTCGTCTGCAGCTGTACTAACAATGATCAAAAAGTAATCTGCTTTCCAACTATCCAATGTTGTTCCGTTACGTTTGTGCCAGGGAAACGCCTCGTTTTCTCAGTTTTCTCATGTACTGAAAATGATAAAAATAAGATATATCATATCAGTGCCAAGTGCCAAGTGCCAAGTGCCAAGTGCCAAGTGCCAAGTGCCAAGTGCCAAGTGCCAAGTGCCAAGTGCCAAGTGCCAAGTGCCAAGTGCCAAGTGCCAAGTGCCAAGTGCCAAGTGCCAAGTGCCAAGTGCCAAGTGCCAAGTGCCAAGTGCCAAGTGCCAAGTGCCAAGTGCCAAGTGCCAAGTGCCAAGTGCCAAGTGCCAAGTGCCAAGTGCCAAGTGCCAAGTGCCAAGTGCCAAGTGCCAAGTGCCAAGTGCCAAGTGCCAAGTGCCAAGTGCCAAGTGCCAAGTGCCAAGTGCCAAGTGCCAAGTGCCAAGTGCCAAGTGCCAAGTGCCAAGTGCCAAGTGCCAAGTGCCAAGTGCCAAGTGCCAAGTGCCAAGTGCCAAGTGCCAAGTGCCAAGTGCCAAGTGCCAAGTGCCAAGTGCCAAGTGCCAAGTGCCAAGTGCCAAGTGCCAAGTGCCAAGTGCCAAGTGCCAAGTGCCAAGTGCCAAGTGCCAAGTGCCAAGTGCCAAGTGCCAAGTGCCAAGTGCCAAGTGCCAAGTGCCAAGTGCCAAGTGCCAAGTGCCAAGTGCCAAGTGCCAAGTGCCAAGTGCCAAGTGCCAAGTGCCAAGTGCCAAGTGCCAAGTGCCAAGTGCCAAGTGCCAAGTGCCAAGTGCCAAGTGCCGAGAACCAAAATCCATGAGCCACGAACCAATGAGTCAAGAGGTTTGTACGTAGAATAATCGTCCTCATCGTGAGCATAGAGCCAGGGTGGCTCCTAGTAGGAGCATCCTACCAGGTGTCTTACAAGTCACTTTCGACATGTCGAGCTATTTCGCATCTTGAGCTCCTCTATTCCTGGTGTCGATAGGATTGTTAAAGAGTTACGTTTTCCCCGCGTTGTCGCTCGGCATCAGTGGTTGGAGAATTCTCGGGAAAATGGTTATTTGAATCGATTAACATCCTTCATGAACTGTAAAATTTTGGCCTGATTTGACAGGATAACTACAGCGGCCGCTTAGTTGGTACGATGGTGGTCTAACAAGGCAGTCGTCGTATATTCGAATCTCGGTTAGGCGGCGCTGCTAGATTGGGTCAGTAGGATCATTGCACTAGGATAAATGTCCTATCCATGGCTTTTTGTCTACTATAGCGGAGAAGTAATACAGTGGTATCGAGACGACAGGTTGGATTTCTTTGAAGAGGATATCAATCCACTCAACTACCCTCAATTCCGCCTAATTCAGTAATATTGGGCAATTGTCAGACAGAAGTTGAAGAAGAGTGGCAAGGTGACTCGGGATACGACAGAAATAAAAAGAGGGTTAAATGAACTTCATTTTGAACACTCGAAATTTTTATTTCATGAATATGATTCCGAGATAGAACTATTTTTGTGCGTCCAGGTATTTAATGACTCAATCTTTGTGCCAGAAACGCATTAGGTATGAAAAGTTACTGGATTTTTATCCTCTATACTTCAAAAACTTTAGAGAGACTCTTTCAGGTCCAATGTATTTGTTTTGTTTATACTTTGTTTCATTTTTCCTTATTTTTATGACGTAGTTAATCAAACAAATACGCATTTTATACCTAACTGTCGTAATTTGCTGTCTCTTGTAACTATTTTTTTTATGATTTTAAAGGTTACTTTCCGGGAAAATGATTTTCTTCCTCTCAACACATGCAAATAGTACATAAGAGTTTGAGAATCTGAAAGTACTGCCACTTTGTTTAGTTTAAACAGCTCTCCGGCACCGAATAGCTGTCCTGTACAAATCAAATCGATAACAGTGTAGGTATGTTTTCGAATGACCGTTTTATTTTAAGAGAAAGTCCTTTACAATGTTTCGCAACAACATAATGACGGTGATCGCTTCAATGGTGCATGAGTCTTTAAGGGATTTTTTATTTTTGTACAGAAACAATATAGGGTATGTTGCTACATCGTCGTAATTGCCTATTCCCGTCCTATCCAACACAAATTATTAAAAATATCAGCATTTTTATGACACACAATGCAAAACTAGGTATTTCCTAATATATTAGTTAGTTGTCTATCATACGCAATCAATCAAAGTGAGCTGAGATCTATTTAAATGCTTTTTATCATTAAAGAAGTCCTACCAGCCAAATTTCCTACGTTTTTTCGTGCGACGAAGAAGACAATGTCGACTAATCGTGCTAATTTCCGTCATTCATAAATGAAAATAACTCACGCAAGGCATTGTCGTTATTCTACAGCCAGAAAAACTTGCCTGACCTGCAGAAATTTTGTAGAATAACATTTGTCATGCCGTCCTACACAAATACATGCGCGTTAGCTTCGTAAACATTGTTGTGATTTTTAGTTCGGACGATGAAAAATTTTGTTGGACGGATTTTAAAACGGTACGACGAATTTTAGCAATAAAGTCAGTTGCGTAATTGCAATAATATGCTTTAATAGTCGCTTTTCAGTGATTTCAAAGTTCACGGATCGGAAGGTAAGTGTGTTTTAGTCAAATCAGTACAAGAACTTTTGGAGTATTCACTAAATCCATCCAGCAAATGATGAAAATTAGAATGGCTTTCCTTATTACGACGGGAATTAGAAAAAGACCCTAGATTGAATAGGTTTTACGCTGCTTCAAAATTAACTATCTCAGTGTTATTGAAACTAGATAGCGTAATTCGTTCGATCTTCAGCACACATATTTCAAATGGTTCTGGCGATCGTTGCCGCAACTTGTTTGGATTTAATGGTGAGAAACCGGCCCCCTTTGTGAACGTGTACTGCGTTGCGTAGCCTCGAGTTCTTGATCGGACACAACCTGTTCGACGACAAAGTGACCTTTCCACATGGAATGAAACCGGTCGAAATGTGTTTTGTTTTTTTTTTGTTTTGTCTGAGCTTGGATCTGAAACTGAAAGTTATGTCAGACCGGTTGACACTTTATCGACGGTTATAAAATGCTACATCGGGTGTGCTCATGGTATCGGACTTAGAAGCTTCATCTCCGACTGATAAGTTTTCGATGTTGAAACACACATTCTAAATTAGTTAATTTTTATTTTTTGTTCAAACGGTTTACGGTTCAAGTAATACCTTTCACTTTCCGTTCGGCTGGGGTTTCTCTGTTCGGATATCTCACCAAGCAGTTGTGCGTTTCACTCAGGCATCTCCTCCTAACTCACACAACCGGATGACTTGCAGGCAATTCATCATCAATTCGATCAACCAATTCGCAGCGCTATTGCATAAGCAGCTTTCGGCGTGCGCGATCGGATTGTGTTGATTCGCGAATTAATTACTGTTAGGTATGTACAGCTCCTTGGTTGGCTTTATGTTGGCATGGCAAACGACGGGGCCCGGGCGCCGAGATTCATCAGTCGGCTACTACAGCAGCAGGATGCTGTGAGTGAGGCAAACTCGGAATCAATCGTTTTGGTTTACCCGTGGAAAAAAATCTTCAAACGTTTTTGAAGCTGTTGTTTTGCTGAGGATGGTTGTAGTTAGTTACGAAAGTTCATCATACTCCAGGGTGCTAATTACTTTTTCACTTTATTTATTCAGTCGTTTGCGTAATGATTAATGAAAACGATGGGACGTTTTTGGAAACCGTTTGCATAATGGTTTTGATTATCAAATATAAGTCACTGAAATACCTATTTCTTTCCGATCATGAACTTATCTTCACCGGCATATCTAGACTGGGGCACACCGGGACACGTGCCCCAGTTCCAAGTACAATTCCAAGGATGATAGCATAGTAAGAATAAAACAAATTTAGGTATTAGACTACCTAATATAATGGGCAGCGGTAGTTTAGTGAGTAAAACATTCGGGTACCCATTGAAAGAGCGTGGGCGCGAGCCCCACTTGCCATTGCACAACCCGATATAATTTTGGTCAATATATCAAAATTTTCCAGTTTATCAAATTAATCATTATTCGCATCAAATACTTACTCCCTTTCTAAAATACAATTTCAAGTCCAACTATAAATTAAATTGCAGTTTAGTTTCTAGCAAAATTATTGCTTTCAAATTTTCATGCTTAATTTCAAAAACGATTTCAAGACAAATTCCAAATACAATTTCAAGAATAATGAAATCTTATTTCAAATTCCTACTTTAAGTTCAATTTCAAGTCCGGTTTCAGATTCAATTGTATGTCTAGTTTCAAGTCTAATTTATAAACAATTTATACTCATTTACAATTTTAAGTTAAATTTCAAGTTAAGCGATGATGAAAAACTTCAAAGAAAAGTCAAAAAATTCAGGTCTGTGACATGGCAATTCTTTGAAATATGTTTTTTGTCCATCAACTTCTAATCTTTTATTGATAAAATTTCCGTGATAACGATTTGTATTGTCCCATGTGTGTGTGAAGGAGAAAAAATGGGAAAAGAGAACGAAGAAAAACGTAATAATAATTGGACAAACGAAAAAGGGGAAAACGCAATAGAGAAAAAATATAAAAACTGGCATGAAAAAAAGAAAACCCAAAGAATAAATGCGACAGAATGGTAGGGAAATCGGGACAAAAAAGAGAAAAAAAGTGGTAAAGAAGAGAACGGGAAAGAAGAAGAGACAAAACGAGGAAAAATCAGGAGTCTGGACAGAGCAAGATGAAGATAATGTTGCCATTCGGGCGAGAAGCAAACGATGCTCACTCACAAGGGAGCGAGTAAGAGATGCATAGCATTTAACACTTACACCACTGATGCAAACGTACGACAAACAGCCGCTGGTGCTGTGTGCATGCATTCTGTTACCTACATACACGCGAACACACTGTCTCGTAGCGTATTTCTGCACAGCTCACTTACGAGGCCAGCAAATCGTGAGCAACCAACGGTTCGTGAGGCAGGCTATATTGTACGGTTTTATAACACTAACCCGAATACCAAAAGCCCGAATGTAACATTAGCTTGAATGTCACACTAGCCCGAATGTAACACTAGAATCTGTCTAGGGCTATTTGTTTTCCTAGATCTAGTTGACCTCTAGTTATTTTTCCCTAGTCCTCGCATCAAGTTACCTTTATAAAATAAAGCCGCCCAGTTAGCTTCGAGGTACGATGCTGGTCTAACAAGCCAACAAGGGCGAGCCGGTCGTAGGCAACGGCGAGTGTTCGCCGGGGACCCGCCGTCGGAAGTGCTGGCCACCGCGGGGGGGACAGCCCCCCGCGGAAATCACATCTGTCTAAGGTCTATGACACATTCCAGCGCTACGGGACACAATTAGCACCCATTGTTACCCTGTGAATAGCCTCCTGTTTCATCAAATTTTTGCAAAAACCTTGTAAAATAGTTGTTAAAAGAGTACTTCATTTTCCACTAGAATGCCAGGGATTTATTGAAACAGGAACCGATCTGCATAGTAGGGATAATGTCCCATAACGTTGGAATGTGTCCTATTTAGTTAGTTTTCCCTAGTCCTCTCATCGAAATAACGTTTGGAAAATATAAAGCGGCGAAGCCACTTTTTGCGACTTTCAAACTGAATAAGCGGCAGTCTTTTGTTTCAGTATTTATAGGTTAGGTTAGAGCGGGGCTAGTTTTCAAATAAAGTTTACATAACAATTAATGACAGCAGTTAAATTACTATTGTTGTGTGTCTTATTCTTGAGTATTCTTGGGATTTAATAAAACCGAAAGCAATATTGCGAATCAAACGAGAAGTCACCGATGCCGACTCACACGCGAGAGAATATGAGAAGCATAGTATTCAACGGTTACATCGCTCACACAGTCGTAAAAGAAACAGCCGCCGTTGCTGTGTGCAGACATTCTGCTACCCACACACTCGCGCACGCACACCTCACATTGTCTTCCTGAGTAGCTTATTCGCGAGTCAAAATACTCATGAGCAATCAGCTGTCCGTGAAGCTAATGGTGAAATGTGATACAAATTGCATTACTTTTCCTTTTTTTCGTCATCTTTGCCCTCGATTTTATTCATTGGCGGGAGTGCGAACCCTCGCGAGTAATTGGTATCAGCAGCTCGGGCTTCAACGACGAACGAGAGCGACGACCGTAGCTGTTAGCTAAACACACACTCGCAAAAATTCGTTGAAGTGCATGAATAAATAAGTGCGAAGGTCCGGAAGAATGAGTACGCGTCTGTGAGGAATTTAGACTACACGAGTGTGGGCTTCGCAACACCGACCTGACAACAGACTTCGCAGCCAGCCGATTCTGCAACCTTGCGGTTACGGAGTTCCTAATGTTACATTTGTGCTGGTATTCGTGGAATGGTAACATTCGGGCTCGTGCTGCATTCGTGTTTGTGTTATTCGGGCTAGTTTCTTTTGGGCTAGTGGTATTCGGGTTCGGGCTAATATTATAGAATCAGATTGTATGGATACAGATTATGCATTGCTTTTTCTTTTCTTCTTCGTCTTACGCTTTTCCTTAAACACGCAGTTGAGAGTGCGTGTCCTCGAGAGCGACCGGTATCAGCTGCTCGGGTTTGCAATGACGAGCGAGAGCGACGATCGTGGCTGACAGCCAAACACGCCATCACAAATACTCGTCGTAGTGCAGAAAAACTGAGAGCGAGAGTCCGAAAGAGATGCCCATGCCGGCGTGTATGTTATAACGCGCATGTGGGAAAATTAATGAACACTAGTGCGGGCTTCATAACACTGGATGAAGAATGAAAGAGATAAAAAGAAAACTGTCTGAAGAAGAGGGTAACTATAAAGATGAGAATAAGGAAATGAGGAAGAAACTGAGGATAAACTGGAAAGATAAAATGGGGCAGGATAAGAAAAGGAGAAAAAGCGGAACAAAAATGGACTAAAATGAAACACAAAAAATGGAAAAGAAAAGCAGAATATATCGGAGCAGTAAAATGGAGAAACATGTAGAGGAAAAATGGAACAGAAAAAGAAATCTTCTTTTTTTCCTTTTCAGTAAAAGAAACAGAGAAATAGGGAACAGCGGATAGAAAAAAGGAAAAACGAGAGAGAAAAATAGAAAAACTGAGACAAGAAATTGAACGAGGAACAGGAAACAAGAGAAATAAGAGAGTAAAAATAAACCCGATAGAGAAACGAGGCAAACGGCATACAAAAAACGGAAATTTGAGACACAAAAAAATGTAAAGAAAAGCAGGAAAAACGGACTAAAGAAAAAGGTAAAACGGAAGAGAAAAAGGTAAAACGGAAGAGAAAAAGGTAAAACGGAAGAGAAAAAGGCGAAAAACAGAAGAAGAAAAGAACAGAAGAATAGAACAGACGAAGATGACAAACGAGAAGGAAAGGAGATAAAAAGTGTTAGTAAGTTAAACGAAAACTGGAAACTGGGAAAAGAGAAAAGACAAAAAATGGGAAAGAAAATAACGAAAAACGAGTGAAAAACAAGATGAAAAACTGAATTGAAAACAGGAAAAAATGGGTTGAGAAACGAAAAAAATGAGCATTGAAATAAGAAACATGGGACTGAAAAAGGAAAACGAGAAAAAATTGAAAGAATATGAAAGCAAAAACGAAGAAAATGATAAAAAAGTAGAAAAATGGAACAAAAAGTGAAAAAAAAACGGGAGAGAAAAAGAGAAAAGGAGGTCGAAAACTAGGAGACTGGACAGAACAAGTTGAAGAACAGAAAAGAAAAGAAATTACCAGGAAAAACGGAAGTGAAAAAGACGATAAATGGAAGATAAAAACAGAAACTGAGAGAAAAGAAGGAAAACCATAATCCATTTCGGATGTAATTCCAAATGTAATCTCAAGGCCATTGCAACCATTTTGTAATCCAGTTTCAGATCTAATTTAAGTCCAATTTAGTGATCAATATGAAGTGAAACTACAAACTCAAATCAGTCTAAATTCAAGTCTAATTAGGGTATACCTGGGTACGTTAAGTGTATATCTTAACAACAATCTAAATATTAAATATCATCTTAGTACCTGTAGCAAAACATTCCTTTGCTCTATGTAGTTTGTTAAACTCAAATGGCTATGTTTAGCTCTAGTTTTTTTTAAACGTGGAGGCTCCAAATGAAACGATTGATTTATATAACAATAATTTCGACCATAACATTGAACTAAAAACTTAAATACCATTCATAGGTGTGCTGCAGCGAACTTTTGTTTACATTTTAATGCTTGCATCTTATTGAAAATTTCAATCATTTTAACGTTTCCGACGTTTCCATTGGATCGCATTCAAATCACATAATAATAAAACCGTCAGGTTCCTCACCTTCGCGTCATTGTTTTTGTTTCTAGCTTGGCGGCTCAAATTTAGAGGTCAACGAATGAATTTATTACGTGCACGATATTAAATAAAACCGATAGTATCGGTTCGGTGATAAAATGATTGATTAAACAAATACGTATAATGCAACACACACTCGTAGAGGTATTACGAAGCAGGGGAATTGTGCGTACTCTGATTCGACCGCACCAATTTGTAACATCATGTGCGTGCTCATGGGATCTGCTGGCAATTATCTTTTTTTTATTATGTTGTTATGCTGATATTGATCTTTCGCTTGCTGCTTTAGCCGTAATTACAAAATTAGAGAGCGCAACATTATCGGATAAAAATGTTTATGGCTACCATTTATTGGTTAACATTGGTTACAAACGTAGCGAATCAGCTGAGTTCCGAAAGTTTACGACATACATTCTCATGTCAATTTTTTATTCGTTCCTAAAAGTGTACATCTCGGTTCAACTAATAAAAATTTTAGTTTTCACCAAAAATCTTCAGTAGACTCGTATCGTCGAGCTTGCATACCGAATCTGAAAGTATTGAATCGATAAATTTAAAATTCTGCCAATGTTTTGCCCGTTTCTTTTTTATTTTCGATTCCTATCACTATCGACGCGAAGGTCGAATGTGGAAGCCAAAACAAACTGTGCGATAAAGAGCCGCTCGCGAAGGGGAAGCATTCCAACTGCGAACAACTGCGACACAAACCCAACCTGAACTAGCGGTTTCCTCGGGTGGAGGTTTCGCTTGGTCCCAGCCCAGGCCATTTAATGAAAGTGTATCCAATTATGGAAAATGCAGTTTCGATTGAGCTGTACCTGTTGGGCGGGGTGGTTCCGACGCTGCTTGTTGGTTGAAAGTGAATTTTTGCGAAGTTGGATTTATTATTTTTATTATTGGTTCGGCTTTCGTTGTGCCACTTGAAAATTTTATTTTGCGATTGCTTTCAAGGTTTCGGGCCCGTGGATTCGAAAGTCGATTAAAGGTCCGGCAAAATTAACAAAATCATAGTTTTAATGATATGCGGATATTTTGTTTTGATTCTTTTTCCAGAGGCCTTCTGCCTGCGGCTGGTTCACCTCTAATATACGAATATACTTATAGATCAATTGAGTCTACTTTTGAATAATTCATTAATTTTGTTATATTTTTATATTTTTCAGGTTCGTAATTTGTCTAATTGGGGCCCTTTGCTACAATTTGTAAGTTATAGAATTTATTTAACTTGTGCTCAAAGCTTTTTATTCTCATTTCTAGTTGTTAAGATTGCTACATAATTTCATAATTCAGCCCAAAAACTTTCAAACTTTCAAGCTAAATAATAACAGATGTGAGATAAGAGACAAGAGACAAGAGACAAGAGACAAGAGACAAGAGACAAGAGGCAAGAGACAAGAGACAAGAGACAAGAGACAAGAGACAAGAGACAAGAGACAAGACACAAGAGACAAGAGACAAAAGACAAGAGACAAGAGACAAGAGACCAGAGGGTAGACACCAGACAAAAACCAGAAAACAAACAAAAGCGAAACTAACCTTGTCACCTAGTGAATAATTGAAAGTAAAACTTTAGAGCATCATGAAGTGCAAGTACAACTCCTATAACAATTCTTTTGAGGAAGCGACTACCGTTTTCAGCAATGTGGCCGATATGTAGCAGAACGCCTCCAAACTGCTGCTGATCTATTACCAGAACGTACGTGGACTCCTAACCAAAATCGATAACTTTTTCATTGCTGTAACAGAGTTGAACTTCGATATAATCGTTTTAACGGAATCCTGGCTGGAGGAGAAAATTTACTCGCAATGGCTAGTCGGAAGCTACTACTGTCCAAACATTTCAGATCCAATCGCTAGAATCACGGTCAACTTCGCCCAAATTTTCCCAAAAGGACGAATATGTTCTCCAAAATTCCTTAAAATATCACAAAATATTGCTATATCATATTATTGATTATACAGCCAATCAATTTTTGCGAGCGAGCGAGGAGTTTATATCAGGGTGGCAACTACCTGGAAAAACCTGGAATTGTCAGGGAATTTGAAATTACCTGGAAAAACCTGGAATAATCAGGGATTTTTTTTAACAAAATCAGGGAATTTTTCAAACAACCCCAATGATCGATTCATTGAGTAGTCAAGAACACTTAGAAATAACGGGTGGCAACTAAAATTTTGGAATTTTTTCGCGGCCCTTTTTCTCAACAACAAACGATCTCAGAGAGAAATGAGAGAATGTATGTGTTAGCTCTCTCTCTCCTCTTTTTGTTAATATTTTTTTTGTTTATGCTTGCCTAGTTTTGCTAAAAATGGCGTCGAAACAAGAAGCATTTCGGGAGCGCGTTGTACACTTCTACGAACTGAAATAGAAATCTCGGCAAAAAGTATACGGTATAACATTTAAAAAGCAAATATGTTGCGGCTTCGACTGTTTACCATATCCTTAGATGCCCAACAACTATTCGCAAGGAAGGTAGTGGAATACCAGCCAAAATTATGGACGCAGAAGGACATCGTTCTCTTTCTCGTTTCTTCAACAACCAGCCCTCTGGTTTGGCTATCAATTAAGATGCAACCGACGAACTTTTGAAGAAAATTTTGATCCCGTTTCTACAAAAACATCATGCAGATGGACAATACGTGTTTTGGCCGGATAGAGCATCATCGCATTACGCCAAAACAACACAATCGTTCCTGAATACCCATTCAATCCCATATTTACCCAAAAACCACGACCCGAAAAATCTGTCTTAGTGCGCCCAATCGAAGATTTCTTCGGGATTATGAGTTCCTTGGTGTGCAAAAATATCTGGAGAGCTTCGCCGAACAGCCGATTGCAGATTGTTTTCAAATGTACACTAATTTTTTTTTCAACAATGGATAATGTATCTTTAATTTCGGTAAATCAGATCTTCTTCATGTATCTTTGTCTATTTTTGACAGCTTCAGAAAAAAATTCCAAAATTTTAGTTGCCACCCGTTAGATAAAGAAGTACGGCACACAAGCGACAGGTTGGGTTATCGATAATTAGCTCAGTGTTTTGCAAAGGGTCTTATTCTGCGAGGCAAGTGAAGTGATATAACAAATTTAGTTTGCACTCACTTTGCGCGTTTCGTTTGGCGTTAGTCAATGTCGAATCGAATGACATTGAAGTTTCAGGACGGACATTTTACGGCATGTGACACAATTCGCAGAACATCGAAGTAAATGCCAATGGCACCGCAGCGAAATTTGGTTTTCGAGAAAAATGTTGGAGAAATTCCACTGACTCACGGCTTTTATGCTTGCCATACAGCTGAATGTTAGAAGTTGTAACCGCAATACGGGTGTAGCGACCCTACCTTCCACGTTACGAATTTTTGGCTCTAGCTTGGAGCCGGAAGAGTAAATCCCGATCAATCACTAAAACTCCGCTTGCTCCTCAGTTTGGGAATAAACTAGCGCGGGAAAAAGAATAGATAAGGAACACACGGGAGGAGTGTAATTTGCTGGTCGGCACAATAAGAGAAAATGATTGAAGAATTCGCCTAGGGAAATACAGTAGGTGGGGAAATTTTTCTCAATACCTCGTAGATTGATAAACAATTCAAATACCAATGATCGAAACACATTTTCAGTTAAAAATTATATCGCAATATGAAACCTAGAATTTTATTAAACACCGGGAAAAACCTGGAAATTTGGTTTTTCGTATCCAGTTGCCACCCTGTTATTATTGTTTGTCTGTACGCGCACGCTTAATCTGTCACTAATGAATTTAACGTGTTATGAAGTGATTTTACATGAATTATTACCGAGATCGTGACGAGCGTATTGCCGTTATCTAAGGTCGAAACGAACGGGAATACTCGTTTAATCAGCTTTTTATGTCCTTGTCGCCAGGTAAAACGAATTCGCAAACTATCCAATAACCGTTTTCATTGACCACTGCTTCACCTTCTTCACTTATCCAATTAACAGATTTATTTCATCATTAAAAATCTTCTTCTCAGATTGTTTGCATCCTGCTGGTGCGACCTAGAATTTAATAATAAATCCTTTACAAAGTGAATAGTAATAACTGTCAGTAAAAATCACAAAAATAAGACGATAAGGTATCCAAATCCATAACATTTGCCTTTAATTAGTCCAGTTAAAATCTTTCTTTTTGCCTTTGTTATACTATAACAAAGGTTTAAAAATTGGTCGAAAAACACGAAGTTGATCCGAGGCCTGGAGGGGCGAGTCACATATACCAATCGATAAGGTTCGACGAATTGAGCAATGTGTGTGTGTGTGTGTGTGTGTGTGTGTGTGTGTGTGTGTGTGTGTGTGTGTGTGTGTGTGTGTGTGTGTG
This sequence comes from Sabethes cyaneus, assembly GCF_943734655.1. Lineage (NCBI taxonomy): Eukaryota > Metazoa > Arthropoda > Insecta > Diptera > Culicidae > Sabethes > Sabethes cyaneus. Next base: position 48,071,197 of record NC_071355.1, read on the forward strand.
TGTGTGTGTGTGTGTGTGTGTGTGTGTGTGTGTGTGTGTGTGTGTGTGTGTGTGTGTGTGTGTGTGTGTGTGTGTGTGTGTGTGTGTGTGTGTGTGTGTGTGTGTGTGTGTGTGTGTGTGTGTGTGTGTGTGTGTGTGTGTGTGTGTGTGTGTGTGTGTGTGTGTGTGTGTGTGTGTGTGTGTGTGTGTGTGTATGTGATGCTTGACTTTAGTCGTCTGTTTCTCGGAGATGGCTGATCCGATTCGTTTGCTATTACGCTTATTTGAAAGGTGTTATAACCTTGTAGATCACTATGGAATTGTTTTGCTGTCCGACATTTTGTTTAAAAGTTATAAGCAAAAATGTAAAAATTACGTAACATGATTTTCTCCGGAACCGCTCAACCGATTTCAACAATTTTAGTATCAAATGAAAGATTTTGCTACTGTCAATTTTTTGGAAGAGTTTTATCGAAAACAATCAAGCGGTTCAAAAGTTATGCTTCAAAATGTGCTTTTTCAAGGTATCAATTAGTCGAACGTTTCTCAGAGACTGACAAACCGATTTATGCGCTATTAGTCCCATTTGGTAGGTAATATAGCCTCATAGATCACTATTGATTTGTTTTTTGATTAGATGTTTAATTTGAAAGTAATGAGCAGTCGTGTACAGCATAATAAAATTTACAATTATTTATAACGATTTTAACCAGAAAATTAAGCAGATTTTAATTATCTTAGTATCAAACGAGAGGCCTTAACGCTGTGAACATATCTGTTAAATTTTATTAGAATCGGCCTTAGCAGTCAAAAGTTATTTGATAAAACATTGATGAAATTATTTAAGCAAACTTTACTGAAATGAACCAAATAGACAAAAATGCGAGCATGTGCTCTAGCGTAAATACGCTTAATTTCCCAGGTGGTGTGTCTTTGGAAAAGTTTATTAAAACAATATGGCGCAACTTTTTACACTATTAGGGTGACCGTAAATCTACCGATTAGGGTGATCCAATTTTTTGTTTTTTGAAATGCGTCCAAAAAAGTACAGTGTCTCTACAAAAATTGTAGAACATAGTAAAATAAGCAACTTTGCTGTACATAGTAACTATCTATCTCTTACTGGTTGCGAAATATAACGATTTTTTTTAAATGCAGCGAAAATTGAAAAATTGAGATATCGAAAAGTGGCTACGTCACAATTTAGATAATTCATTTTTACATGTCAAAAAAAATGCAACCTAATCGATCCCCTAGATACTGAGATACACGCACCGTCGTTGAAAACATATAGTTTCGAGGAGAGCGCGTTTAAACTATTGTACAGCACTGCACTTTCCTTCAAGTGATACCACAGTTTTACTGTAAATTCTCAACGAGACCACGTACCGAACAATACTTTGGGCTCAACATTTCTGAAGATAAAAGGCTTCTAAAAATGCAAAACACACAAGTTTTTCGACTTTCCAGTGAGGGTCCCCTTTTAATATCAATCCTGCCCAAGAACTATGCGCACGATTTTTTGTGTTATGTGTTATGTGTTGATGATAACTACCATTACTTCCCATAAACGCATAACAGTTCCATGTGATTTTTCACCACTTTTAGTCTCAGTTTCAGCCTCAATAGTCTCAGTAGTGAAAATATAACAATAAACATCTGCTTTTCGGAAATGCCTGGACCGATTTGACTGCAATAACTAACAATAGGAAAGTTTTGTGGCCTAGAAGAATTTTATTGAACAGAATTTGGATCGGATGTACGTCATGCAACACCTCCAAGTACTCGAAATTGCATAACTAGACCATTGGTAGTCGTATAAAATGTTCAAGACATCATCGGCTACATCTGAACACGTCCGGCAATGTTCCAAATCGGGGATCAGTTTCTGAACTGAACTGAAATACAACATGTGACATCATAAAGTAGTCAAAATTGCAAAAGTAGTTCATTTGTCGTCATATAAATTGTGCAGGATTACATTGGCCACAGCCGGACACGTTCTGGGAATGTTCTGAATACATCCAGGAAAACGGACAGTTTCTAACTTAAACCAAACCCCAGAATGCGACCCCGCTATTTACTCAAAATAACAACTTACAAATAAAAGGAAGACATTTTTTGATTGCTTTGAAATATTATACAATTTTCTCAGTATATTACATAGACTTAGACTATGTATTGATGATAACTACCATAGTGTTATCAAAAAGTTGAATTAGGTTTCTGGCGTATCGAATTCTATCTCAAATGACAAATGAGATGGTATAACAGAGGTTCCTTTCACCAATAGGTGGATTAAATCAGGTTTTTGCTTTAATTACCAATCGCAATCGTTGTTGCAAAGCGTTACAATATCCTGAGGTATTTCATCTCAAATCTTGTCCAAAACTTGCTTGAAAGTATCCACAGTCAATCTTTTAGTGCTCCCTAGTTTGCCTAACATGTAACCCTGTGCATAGAAGTCGAGAGGATTCAAATCAGGCGTAGAGGCAGGCCACTTTTTCGAAGAAATAAAATCCGGAAAACTGTCCTCACACCAAGCCTGTGTAGCTTTCGCCTAATGAGACGGTGCAGAATCTTGTTGGAAGCAGTATGGTGTATTCTTGTAGTGTGTTTTTTCACAATGGGAAGCAAATGGTTCTTTAAATCATTATCGATGTAATATTTGGGTAGTGTTGATTTTAATACCTGGTTTAATGGACAGCAATGGAGCCTTCAAATTTTTGGAGGAACATCCCCATACCATCACCCTGGAAACATTCAGGATCCTTTAAACAGCCAGTATGTCCCGAGAAACATCAGAAAGATATGCTGCATATAGCCAATCATTTTGTTGATTGTGGTGGCCCTGTAACCGGAAATTTTTTTTGTCCGAAAACAGAATTTCACAATCGCCGTGCCGCTTAAGCAGCTGCCGACATCTTTCGACCCTTGCAAATCTCTGCTTTTCAGTCAAACCGTGCGAACTTGTTTTTGTGTTGACATTTGAATACACTATTTTTAGAAAGGGAGGAATGTCTGATGCAAAGAATGATTAATTGAGTGAACTGGAAAATTTCGATATAGACCAAAAAGATTTCGGCTAGTGTAATGCTAGGTAAGGCTCGCACCCACAGTCTTTCGATTGGCACACGACTGTTTTTCTGATTAAACTACCAGCGACACACATTTTTAATCAAACACGTCCAAAAAGCACTGACAGTTTTTACTATTCACCCTGTAAAGTGATGTGGTCACTTGAAATAATTACCAGCCTTATTCGGAGATCATTCAAAATGATGAATTTCAAAAATCTTACAACTCTAGCCGTGTTTGCAATGAAAAATGCATATTCATATATTTGTTTTATAACCGTTAAGTGCTTTGATTAACTTTGCTTAGAATGGATAAAATAAATAGTGGCTTTTCGCATACGTAATCTTGTTTACAATTGCATTGTGCAGAGGACCGAAAAGTTGCATTCGATGTTTGTAAGTCTCCATCAGCATCAACAGCAGTTTGCAATATGATTGGCTCATTCCAAACTACTCGTTTTACTATCACTAAACTATAATGTTCACTGAACTTTATGATGCATTTCTTGCCAATAATCAACTGTCTTGTTAACTGTCTCATTAGCAATTTTTTTATGTACTGCATTTTCCATTTATAGTCTGCCACTGCTGTACGTAACGGATCATATCTGACATAGCAGAAATTTGACTCATACTCTAGTTCGTTACTCGCATACTAATGGCTCCGTCCTCCTCAAAAAGTACCGTTTAGCGTGCTTTGGAATACTTAAGTGCCATGTAAATACGTATCAAACGGTGGTTCATATTACACCGGTCAGCAAGAATTCTCACAATAACCGACAAGTTACAGAATTCAAACTCCTAAAATAAATTGAAAAAAATTTTCTCACGTAACAGCTCAAAACCAAAATACCTAGTTTAAAATTACTAAACTTTGGTTCCAATAAGAAAACATAAGCTCGATTTTCTCGACGGGTGTTAATTCTTCTAGCAACAACACGCTCTCGGGTAGCTAATCGTAAAATAACTTTCAAAGGAATGTGTTAAACCGGCCCCGGCCGGACTGAACAGAATCAATTCAATGGTTGTGGCATGGTGGTAGCTCTCTTTCAGAAGCAGCATCCAATCCAATCCACACGATCCAACGAAGCCATTCTTGTGTTGTTGAGGCTCGAACCCAACAGTGAAGTAGAGGCGCGCGGGATGCCCAAAACTGGTGATGGTGGTGTGCAAATTCTTTCATCGGAGGAGAAGCACATACAAAACAAAACACAGCAAGAGGTAAACAAAATTGTTCTTGAACTTTCAATCCGTTTGCCAGTGCCTACTTTGGATAGTGTAATGCAAAGCCGATTTGGTGAAGGAATGCGTCATCACTGCTAGGTTGGTGGTTGTTGTGATTTAGCTCTATGGGTGTGGTTCGTGATTCCAAGTTGAAGATCATGAATGCCTTGCTGCCATTGAAGTAAGTGCTTTTCTGTTTCTTCAAGGTAATGTTCAATTACAGCTATCTGGAATGGTTTGTTTTGGTTCAGAGCCGGTCTATAGAACCATCAATTAACCGAGTTCTACTAGAGAAACAGGCATTCGTGCAAAAATAACCCTTACTAACCAACCGGTACAAGGCTATCCAGAATTGTTCCAAGATCATGTGCAGTTACGACGTACCAAACCGTTACACAATCAATAACAACAGTCCACACTAATGAGTTCATCACGACTCGCCTTCTTACACCGAGCAGCTTAATATCGCCATCTTGAAGCGGGCTGTCACTTGATGATCAGCGCAGCATCGATGTTCTCGAGATTTGGGATCGTTCAAATTTGATGTCCTCAATACCTGTGCACTGTCACTGGTTAGGAACAAGCCAATGCCGATTTTAGTGAACGTCATTTTTGAAACAACCCTTCGCTGGTGCTCTTCACCGAGTTCACCGCAGGAATGCAGTAAATTGCTACGGTCGCCCGGAGGACCTAGAGTGGAGAGATCTTGTCTCTACGGCAGTTTACCGTGGCATGTAGTGTAGCTACGCGAGTAGATAATTGCTTATTATACCTACATTAATTGCATAGATTTATGAATGACGACGTGACGCCTTGCTTATGCGAAGGTGCGCCATTGGGAACACCGCGTCGCTGATCGTCGTCGATCGGCCGGCGGCGGCGCGAAGGTGAAGGTAGGTATATGCGTTCGATCGATCGATGTGTTGCTGTCTGTACGTGTGCATGTTTTGCTCACGGAGCCGATCGCTCTTTTTCTAGTCTTTTCGTTCTGCTCGGTCAAATTTTACGACAAATTAATGTACGGTGTCGTCAATTCGAACCGCTTTCAAGGCCACACACAAGTGAGCGCTTTTTTGAAAGGTTTATCACTCTTTCCGAACGTGCACGGCAAAGAGCACCTTGAGGAGGATAGGTTTTTTCTTCATTTTTGCGGTGCTGCGTGTCGGTTATGCTTGGGCGGCGATATTTTGATGGTTTACTACCCTCAACTCGACAACACTTGCCGGAGGAGGCTTGGCCACCCGGACCGGGTGACGGAAAGCGTACCGTGAAGTTGGGCGCGGTGCCTGCGAAGCCACGTCTAAATCGATGTAGGAAGTGATTAGTGTCTAAGTATTATAAACTCATTTATCTTTGGTTGCTATCTTTATATCCGCAGGTAGGAAAGTTTTAGAAAAGATATTGTCAGTAATTCTAGGAATAATTTTTTGTAAGTCGAAGCATGACCAAAGCATCTCATTGATAGTACTGTAGATGTATCAAATATGGTCAAGATATGTCTATTTAGACAAACTTACGTATAAATATACTGTAAAAAATCCGCTAAAGTTCACTCGTCAATCGAAGAGAAATTTTGAAATCTTTTCATAGTTTGTGACACAATCGGACAAAATGGAGAGGGGGTCTAAAAGCAAAAGTTTTTGGGACGTCATATTTTAATCATCCCAAAACTGTATTTTTATTTTTCAAATATGAAACGTTAAGGTGAAATGGTACTGAATACCACAATGGCCGGAAAAATGGCGTCCATGTGAAGATATGGGTGCTATTCATCCGGCCATGTTGGGAATCAGTACCGTTTCACCTTAAGGTGGTGTATAATTACCCAATACCTTTTTCTTTCCGAAAATGTGATTCATATATCGAGAATTTCTTAATTTATATTACGGACACCTTAGCGAATTGCTAAGAAAGATATCTTGCAGTGGCAAATTTTCAAACAATTTTTTTTCACGTAATAAATATATTTGGCTCTTAAATACCTTTGGATACTTTACTAAGTGACACTTTAAGAGTCATTCTAGTTCTTACGTTAGGACGATTACGTAATTGAAGTAAAATATATTTGGCCTAAAAGTAATTTAAGAAATTGGCACTGGAGAGTTTTTTTGTCCGTGTTGGGTATTTTTACCAATGCGACCATTTGCTTGGTCTATTGTGATATATCCTCCGTTTCATTATAGCTATGTTGTCAAGATGACGTACCACTATCAGAAGTGATTGTCATTGTTTGACTAATAGCATTTGTCCAGCCCGGTGGTGCACTTCGGATAAAGTGCACTACTGCACTGGGAGTTGGTCTCCAAATATCAGAGGGTTCTAACAACCCTCTTTCGAAGAACCTTAATCTTTTATTGAGAATTGCCGGACATCGGCATAACAGGTATTCCGAGTCTTCTCTTTCTATGCCACAGAAGCGACATATATCATCTTGAAGTTTTCCCATTAACTTCAGATGATATCGGCTCGGACAATTTCCTGTTATAAAACCAGTATAAATGCTAAGATCCTTCTTCGAAAGCTCCAGGATTTTGCGAGTCATTGAAACGTTTGGAGAGATAAACCGTTTCGACTGCCTAGCATTGAAAGTGTTATTCCAATTTGATTCCACTTTCGTACATTCCCATGATTTTAGCTCCATTTTTAAAGCATAAGCAGATAAACCACAGAAGGGCTCAGGTCCTACAAATTGATGAGATGATCCGTGTCTTGCAAGCGCATCAGCTCTTTCATTTCCATCGATTCCACAGTGACCTGGGACTATAGGTTGACTTGATTACGACAAGACAATTTTTGGAGTGATTGAATACATTCCCAGACAAGTTTTGATGTGCATGTCGCCGACTTTAGAGCATTTAGAGCTGCTTGGTTGTCGGACATGATGCATATATTTGAATGTCTATAGTTCCTGCGCAAGCACACAGTCGTACATTCTATAATTGCTTGTATTTCAGCTTGGAATACAGTTGGTCATCTGCCCATAGAAATTGACATGTCTATTCCTGGGCTAGTCACTCGTGGTTCAACTTGATTGTCCATTTTTGAACCGTCTGTATAGAAAACTGTCGAGCCTGGACGAAGATCGGAACCACCATCTTCCCAAGAATCATGTCTAGGCTCAAATACACGAAATATTCGATTAAAGTTGTATTTTTTCTCCATCCAACCTTCATTATTAGCTACAATAGGATTAATACTAGTAGTTTTTAGAATACTGAGATGACCTGTTAGATCACCTTCAAAGAGGTTCATTGATCTTTTGATCCTTAGAGCACTCTTTTCAGCTTCTAATTGTATAAACTGAAGCAATGGATGTATATAGAGTAAAGCATCCAATGCCTTCGATGGTGTACTTCTCATTGCACCTGTTATTGAGAGAGTGGCTAGCCTTTGAAGTCTTTCCAGCTTTTTTTGGGTAGCTTTCTCTTTCGTTTTTGGCCACCAGACCAACGAGGCATAGGTAATCCTGGGTCTGAAAATAGCCGTATAGATCCAATGGATCATCTTCGGTTTCTGTCCCCATTGCTTACCAAAAGTTCTTTTACATATCCATAGAGCATTTCTCGCGTGACTTTTCAAAAGAACCTAAGTAGCAGTGAGAGACTCACTTTGGTCGCCCTCTCTTCCGACATAAATGCATTTCAACAAAAGTTTTCTTGACGATTAGCTAGCTACTGATACCAGCAACCGATTTATGCAAGGTTGATGTTTTAAAGTGCATTTGCATCGCTGTGGGAAACGAAAGAGAAGAGGCCCAAAGAGAATCTCTCATTGTTACTTAGGTCCTTTTGAAAAGTTATGCGAGATTTGTAGCTTTGTTTACTGCTTACTCTAGATGTGTGTTACAATTGAGTTTTCTGTCAAGAAATACTCCAAGATATTTGACAGTGTCTTAAAGTTTTAAAAGTGTTCCTTTCAATCTGATGTTGTTTAGTGTAATTTTTTTTCCTTCTCGTAAATGGTATGATAGTAGTTTTATTGGCATTTATGCTGAGGATCTGCCTATCACACCATGATGAAATCAAATTTAAAGCCATTTGCATTCGGTCAGCGATAATAGAATCAAATTTTCTTCGAACAATTATTTCTATATCATCTGCGAAGCCAATTATTTCAAAACCTAGCGCTGTCAACTTTTGAAGAAGATCATCAACTATTACTTACTTACTTACTTAGTTGGCCTAACGTCTTATGACAAAGCCTGCGCAGTATAATTTCTCCATCTGTTTCGGTCCATGGCAACTGATCTCCAGTTCCGCGGGCACCCAGTGCTCGCCAGATCTCGCTCCACCTGGTCTTGCCACCTCGCTCGCTGTGCCCCTCTTCGTCTTGTTCCTACCGGATTTGATGCGAAAACCATTTTTGCAGGATAGTTGTCCGGCATTCTAGCAACATGTCCTGCCCAGCGTATCCGTCCAGCTTTAACCACTTTCTGAATACTTGGTTCGCCGTAGAGACGCGCGAGCTCGTGGTTCATTCTTCGCCTCCATACACCGTTCTCTTGCACTCCGCCAAAGATGGTTCTTAGCACCCGCCGTTCGAAAACTCCGAGTGCTCGTAGGTCTTCTTCTAGCAACGTCCACGTTTCGTGCCCGTAGAGGACAACCGGTATAAATAGCGTTTTGTACAGTGTGCACTTTGTACGGGAGCTCAAATTGTTCGACCGCAAGTGTTTGTGGAGTCCGTAGTAGGCCCGACTTCCGCTGATAATACGTCTTTTAATTTCACGGCTGGTATTGTTGTCCTCTGTTGCCAGCGAGCCAAGGTATACGAACTCGTCGACTACCTCGAACTCATCCCCGTCGATTACCACGGTATTGCCCAAGCGAGCCCTGTCGCGCTCGGTCCCGCCCGCCAGCATATACTTCGTTTTAGACGTATTTATCTGCAATCCAATCTTCTCTGCTTCGCGTTTCAGTCTGGTGTACTGATCTTCCACCGCTTCAAATGTTCTGCCGACAGCATCCACGTCGTCAGCAAAGCAGATGAATTGACTGGATTTATTGAAAATCGTGCCCCGCATTTCGATCGCCGCTCGCCTTATGTTGAATAGCAGGCAGGAAAGACCATCTCCTTGTCGAAGTCCCCTGCGAGATTCGAATGGGTCCGACAATCCACCCGAGATTCTCACACAGCACTGGATCCCATCCATCGTAGCCATGATAAGTCTAGTAAGCTTACCCGGAAAGCCGTTTTCGTCCAAAATTTTCCATAGCTCTTGTCGGTTTACGCTATCATATGCGGCTTTGAAATCGATGAACAGGTGGTGCGTGGTGACTCGGAATTCGCGGCACTTCTGCCGCAGGGTGAAGATTTGGTCTGTTGTAGACCGACCCTCCATGAAGCCGGCCTGGTAACTTCCCACAAATCTATTGGCTATTGGCGATAGTCGATGAAAGAGGACTTGGGACAGCACTTTGTAGGCGGCATTCAGGATAGTGATGGCTCGGTAGTTCTCACAATCCAGCTTATCACCTTTCTTGTAGATAGGGTAGATAACCCCGTCTTTCCACTCCTCCGGTAGTCGTTCCGTATCCCAAATCTTGACAATCAATTGATGCAGAGAGCCGGCCAACTTATCCGGGCCCATTTTAATAAGTTCCGCTCCATTGCCATCCTTTCCCGCTGCTTTGTTGTTCTTCAGCCGCTGGATGGCTTCTTTAACTTCCCTTATCGATGGGGGTGGCACATCTTCGTCGCTTGCTGCACCAATGTGGTCACTTCCTCCGCTATCATGGTCTTCCGCCTGCACGCCATTCAGGTGTTCATCGTAGTGCTGCTTCCACCTTTCGATCACCGCACGGTCATCAGTCAAGATACCTCCATCTTTATCTCTGCACATTTCGGCCCGCGGCACGAAGCCTTTGCGAGATCCGTTGAGTTTCTGATAGAACTTCCGTGTGTCGTGAAAGCGGTACAGCTGTTCGAGTTCTTCGCACTCCTTCTCCTCTTGGTGGCGCTTCTTTTCCTTGAAGAGTCGGGTTTGCTGCCTCCGCTTCTGTTTGTATCGCTCCACATTCTGACGGGTGGCTCTACGCAGCATTTGTACCCGCGCTGCGTTCTTCTCATCCAATATCTGCTGGCATTCCTCGTCAAACCATTCGTTACGTCGATTCGGTGCCACACTGCCTAGGACGTTCTCCGCTACGCTGTTAATGGCTGTTTTCACGGCATTCCAACAGTCTTCAAGAGAGGCTTCATCCAGCTCTCCCTCTTCCGGCAGCGCGGATTCGAGAGATAACGCATAGTTTTCGGCGGCGGTATCGTATGTTGTTCGCAACCGATAGTTTTTGACGTATCCTTACCATCACTAGGTAGTGGTCCGAATCAATGTTAGCGCCCGGATAGGTTCTGACGTCGATAATGTCTGAAAAGTGCCGACCATCTATCAGAACGTGGTCGATTTGTGATTCTGTCTGGTTGGGTGATCTCCAGGTGTACCGATGGTAGAGGTTATGCTGGAAGAAGGTACTACGTATGGCCATGTTCTTGGAGACGGCGAAGTCGACAAGTCTTAGGCCGTTTTCGTTCGTTTGCGGGTGAGCGCTGAACCGTCCAATCACCGGTTTGAATTCCTCCTCCTGACCAACCTGAGCATTACAGTCCCCGATGATAATTTTGACATCATGTCTTGGGCAGCGGTCGTATTCACGCTCCAACTGCGCGTAGAATTCGTCATTGTCATCATCGGTACTTCCGAGGTGAGGGCTGTGCACGTTAATTATGCTTATATTGAAGAATCGGCCCTTGATTCTTAATCTGCACATTCGGGGGTTGATCGGGCACCACCCGATCACCCACTTCTGAATCTCGCCCATCACTATAAAAGCTGTGCCCAGCTCGTGTGTATTGTCGCAGCTCTGGTAGATGGTATGACCATCTCTATACGTACGTACCATCGTTCCTTTCCAGCATACCTCCTGCAGCGCTACGATGTCGAACTTGCGGCTCTTCACTTCTTTAGAAAGCACGTGGGTACTTCCGAGGAAATTTAGAGACCGACAGTTCCATGTTCCTAATTTCCAATCGTTAGTCCGTTTTCGTCGCCTGGGTCTTTGCCGATTGTTTCGATTAGAGTTATTATTATTACTTACGGAGTCCATTGCTTTGGTTTTTTAGTGGTTCAGGCTTGCAAAGCCCGCAACCAACCCCACAGTATCGCCGGAGGGCCAACGTAGCTCGAAGGAGCCCTCCTCCCCTGTCAGCATACGACCTTGGTTTCCACCGGGGTTGGTTACCCGATCTCCACCCGAGGTTGCTCGTATCCCGGCTGGTACCACGAGGAGGTTGGGGTAGGAGTTGCTAGGTAAGAGGCTGTGAACCACTGTGGGGTCTATTTTATGCCCAGTGCACAAGGCACCGATGGTACGCATTACCAAGCCATTTATCATCATCAACTATTAAAGACCACAATAAAGGTGATATTACGCCTCTTTGTGGGCACCCTTTTAATGCTCTAATGCTTATAGATGAGCTTCCAATGTTTGCTGATATCTCCCTTTTTGATAACATTTCGCTAATTCAGTGGATAATGGATATATCGAAACCACGTTTCGTCATGGCCGTAATCATTGAATTATGAGATGAATTATCAAATGCGCCTTCTATGTCTTGGAAGGCAGCTAGTGAAATTTCCTTCATTTCAAAAGACTTCTAATTTTTTTACAACAGTTTGTACTGCTGTTATCGAAGATTTGCCTTCTTGATATGCGAATTGATATTTGCTCAAAGGATCTTGGGCTAAATATGATGACTTTATATGCTCATCAAATATTTTTTCCATTGTTTTTAACACAACAGAGGATAAACTTATCGGCCTGAAGGATTTTGGTGAAGTTTTATCCTTCTTATTGGCCTTCGGAATGAACGTGACCCGTACTTGTCGCCATGCTGCTAGTATATGGCCTAGTATCAGGCTTGATTGAAAAAGGTTTGTTAGAATAGGTGTTAAAAACGCCTTGCCCTTCTGCATTAGTACAAGAAGAATTCCATCCCTACCCGGCGATTTGAAGGGTTCAAAAGTGTCAATCGCCCATTCAACATTGCTTCTCATAAAAATATTTTTGGCCAGTACAAGCACCATTCCTGTTACTATCTAACCCAGTCATTTCATTCGCTACTTCGTGAATGTCTGTCCTGGGATTTCCTTAGTTGAGTTAGTAAAAGAGCCGTCCTCTTTTTTCAATGTACCTAACCCAGTAGAATGATCTTTAGCGAGGATTTTCTGCAATCTAGCGGTTGCTGGAGTATTTTCGATGTTTTCACATGTGTGCCTCCAGTGAATCCTCTTTGATCTTCGTATTTCCCTATTATAGGCAGTGAGAGTTTGTTTATACTCCTCCCACTGTTATAATTTCCGAGTTTTCTTCCTAAATTTCTCCAAAGTTTTGTTCCACCAAGGTACATCTCTATTCGTAGAGCATTCCTTTGCAGGACAGCTTTCGTGATAAGCTTGTTGGATCAGGTTTGAAAGTTGGTTTGAGTTGTCCTCAAGTTCTTCACATGTCCTTGGGCAGCCTTTCCTGACTCCAAATTCCTGACTCCAACCTTCAGTTTCAAATTATACTGATCCCAGTTTGTTTTCCTGGGGTCTCTTATAATTTCCTTAAGTTGCTAATTTGCTTCGTAATCAAATATGATTTGCTTGTAATTGGACAAGGATTTTTCATTCGATACGTGCCAATTTTTTATATTATCAGTCATCGTTGGACACTGCATAGTGTTAAGTCAAGTACTTCTTGCCTTATTGCGTTTACAAAAGTTGGCTTTTCCCCTTTATTGCATATATCTATATCATTAGATGATATAAAGTCTAAAAGGAGTTCACCTCTATTATTGGTATCTGTGCTAGCCCAAACAGTGTGGTGGGCGTTTGCATCATATCCAATTACAAATGCTTTGTTTTGTTTTTTGCAGTAAGAAACCAAATTTACAATTTCTGATGGAGGTACTTCACCCACGTCTCCTGGAAAATATGCCGATGCTACGCAAATTTCAGTCTTGCCGTGGGTCGTTGGAACCTCCACCATTATTGCTGTGAGATCTTTTGTAATCAATTCTGTGATTGGAAAACTTTTTATGTTTTTATTTACCAAAATGGCAGCTCTTGGCGAGAGCTCACCCTCGGCATAAATCAATTTACACGACTTTGTAGGAGTTCCTTGTATCCTACCTTTATAGGTCCACGGCTCCAGGATTAGTGCTATATTCAGGTTGCCTTTTGTGAATCTCCTACAAAGTACAGCAGTTGCTCCCTTTGCATGGTGAAGATACGCCTGGACAAATTTTATATTTCTTCTTTGTGGTTTTATATGATTTGTGGTACGACCGGGCTGGTTTGGGTTCAGTCCTGCACCATTGACACAACTGAATCCTGGGATTTGACTGATTATATCAGCATCGCCAGTTTCATCTTGGGTCTTATCGATGTCAGGGTCACTCCTGAGCGCTGATCCCCCACTTGATTTGTTAATTATATTTAAATTAGAATTTTTATTAATTTTTTCCATCTTAATGGTCTTAATTTGCTGGGTGAAAGAATCAACTGTTCTTTACCAGCTTAGAACAGAGCACGGGGTGCCCTGGTACCATGCAGGCTCCGTTTGACCTTGGGAGACTTAATTAGACCCCCCCAAGAATTCATCCTTAGGCACGGCTCGCGTTACACCGAGGATTGGGGTCCTCTTCTGCAATTTACTAAAAATGCAGCATGCTGCAATGTTGCTTGCTACATTGAGAGCAAAAGTTTTTATAAGATTTGCCGCGGAAGAGACTCAGTGTGCAAATCTAGATAGATCCATCACATGTTTGCCATGGCCCAGCGCTGCACACCGAAAGACAAATCTCAACACTCCTCCTTTATCCTGGCTTGTGACAGACAGTTTGGGTCCCGATCCAATTTCCCCATCACTTGTTCACTCTTTTTGTGGAGCCACGCGTGTTAGTTCATCGGCAAAGGTCCCTCACTGGCGGAATTCACTGGAAAGTTAGTTCTTGTTTTGAAACATATTTTGAATCAAGTAGAGCATGTTATCCGTGCTAATACAATAATAGACTTTTTCGTATTGCCATAATAGGTGCCATTACTACAGTAGTGACTTCTGCCATATGTTTCAAACTTTAAATGGCGAAAAACAGCTTACGAATTGAATACGGATGCAAAATTCATTTGCACATGTCGTAGAACATCACCTGATACATTTGGAAACTAAACCTAGAAATACTCATAGTAAGAGATACGCGGAAACTAAAGCCAACGATTTGGCATCAGTGTACAAAAACTGCCAGCACTTGCTGCGAAGCAAAATGCTTTAGCAGTGTGACTTGATTGTTTTCAACATGATCCGCTTCTGTTTTGTTCACATTAATTTTGTACAATAGAGCGATATATCTTTCAACTTAATCAATGTAAAATACATTGCAAAGCTTCATACACACTGTGTCCGAGTATAATATTCAAGGTGCGTGACAATAGCTTGAGTAGATTTCATAAGTATTTCAATACTCGTAAATCAACCATTTAAGCAAACAGTATGCGTTTTCGATTGGCTCCCTTTGACTATTCTCGCTACTCGATTGGCTTCCAAGATGGCTGCTTCCGCGTATCTCTATACTCTGAGTATTTCTAACTAAACCGTCTAATCGATTACTATTCAACTGGTTTAAAGCATGAATTTCTGTTCCTGCTAAACGTTACTAATTAATAACAACAACGGTGTGAATCGCGCCTTTGTCCTCCTCAGGCACGACAACGGCTGGCGGCCTAGCAAAACGCTGCGAAACGAATTCGACAATATTTATTTCCGCTGGCTAAATCGGATTGAAACTTCGCACAATGCTGCGAAAAATAAAAAAAATTCATGGCACGAACCTTCTTAAGCCGGGTGCGATGGCAACCTTAGACCGTATCAGTACCAGGTCGACGCGGGAAAAGAAGCGTGCCAATGCCGTGCCATGCCGTGGTGCCGTTCGCCGTCCAAAGGTGATCACGCGAATGATGCGCCACCACCGCGCACACACATTGCATTGCATTGGCCGGAGGAATGCTAAACGCGTAAACTATTTTACACACATATGAATACGCAGTCTGCGATGTAGATTTGAAGCGTTTAGCCATAACACATTGCTGCTCATGTTGCTCACCCAAAGCAATAACGTCTGGTTGTGGTTAATTGTTTGGATTGAATTTATCGCTGCCATGCCATGACTGATAGCAAGGCTCATGAAGATGTGGTTACCTACCGAGTAACTTACGCTAACGCCGGTTTTATTTTGTTGCATTCAACGTCTATGCTTCAAGCTTTGTTATACTATTTGACGAAGATATAAAAATCGGTCAAAAACGGCGAAATCGATCCCAAGCTCAATGAGATGAGTCACGAGTGCGTGTACCTACATTATGTGTGTCATGTTGAAAAACTTCATGTTTCTCGAAGATGGTCGAACTTGGCTCATAGAAATTAGGCACGCACTTTAAAGGCTGTGCTGAAAAACGAATTTTTACCGGTGAAACCTATATTATATTTCAGATTTATACTTTGGTGTGTTAATATACGATTGATTCCGTCGATCACATTAATGGACATACCTTAATTCTACTCCTGCTTTAAATTGAAACCAATATGCCACCACCATATTTGAACCCAAGAGATATTTATCGAAAGCAAACAATGAAAAACTTCTACTTATCATTCCGTAATATGCACATTAATAATCGCTAAGCTGCTACTGGCAATGCAGATTGATTAGACGGGCAAAGTATGAAATCATCCGACTACTGACTGCCAAGGTTGTCAGTCAGTTGACGGTGTATATTCTGTATTCTGCCCGGTCGACCTGCCTACCTATTTGTATTTGTTTGTGATCGTCATCCGATAGGGAACCGCGTAACGATTATTGTCGTTAGATCATTGTGCATTGTGCCTTATATGATACACGTATAGGATGAGAACTGAGTCCCGGTTTATGGCGGATGGTGGCATCAGAACCGCTTGCGAAAAAATATGTATAGAATACAAGGTCCGTTTAGGTGCGTGGAAAAATTCCACCATCTTCACCGTGGGAAGGGGAGATGGTGACCATGTGATCGTGATTATGGGCATGTGTGAAGTGTGACGCAACTGCTTATACTGAGTAGCACCCGAGTAAGTATCCATATATAAATTTCCCACAGGCTAAGATCATTCAAGAAAAGTTTATCAAAAAGAAGTAATTCGGTTCCCACTTTCAAAAGAGCCAATCTGCAAAATGTAAACAAACCGAGTGAGGGTTTCTTTTCCTATTCTAGTCCAGCAGAAAATAACCCTCACTCGGTTTGTTTACATTTTGCAGATTGGCCCTTTTGAAAAGTTGGTGCCGAATTTATTAGGTATTATTTTGACCAGTGATCTCAAGAAACATTTTTACTGTATAATAGCTTGTCAAATGCTTGTTTCACGGATATTAGCTGTACAATAGTCGAATAAACTACCCTTAAACAAATATGTTTGTTGGGATGGCTAAACCGCATGCCGCCCTTCGAGATGATTCATGCAGCCCGCCGTGGGACTCTTGGGACTTTATATGGATGAAAACATAATAAATTTAACTTCAGTGAGCGTGGACGGATTAGATAATCCGTTCGCGAGGGGCGGAATCCAGGGATCTCCACCGATGAATACAAGTGGAAGCGCCAGCGTAAGCGGAAGAGGAAGCGGCACACCAGTCGCTCCAACTGCATCTACGCCGGACGCAGCGACGACCAGCCTGTCGCTAATAAGAGCAGCAAAACCCGGTCGTGGGAGGAGGCATTCAGCGTTCTCCACCAAGGGTGGAGAAGGATGCACCTAGAAGCGCTAGTGTGGGTGGGAAAGGCAGTAGTGTGCCTACCACGCCGGACACAGCGTTGAACGGCCCAGCGCTAATCAGGGCGATGGGAAAGAATAGCGACGCACTATCTTAAGTGGTAGCAGCGTCACAGCAGCTCGATATAATTATCGAGTTCACGTCAGGTCGCGGCAATTTCTCCAAGGACCTGAAGCAGAGCTTGCTCATGCTTCGGAGAACCTTGTGTGCAGCGACCAGAACACACAACGACCTCGTGGCGCGTGCTGGAGAGGTGAGGAAGGGGACCGTGAAGGCGTCCAAATCAGTGCAGACGGATACCTGACCGTGTTGACGATGTTGATGTTGCCCGTGTCGCAACGCGGCTGGAAAAGCTACGGAGAGCGCTACCAACAGCGGTAAGGCGTCCGCCAAGCGTATGAGACAGTCACCGAGGGATGGTACCCCTAGTTGACCAAAAAAACGCCTGATCGGTAAAAGCCCTCAAGCGAGCGGGTTGGCGGAGCCAATCGATCAACCAGCGGGAAGCACCAATACGGGTGGCCCGTGGATCGAAGTTAAGGCCAACAAGAGAAAAAGAAAGAAAAAGGAAGCTCCACCTAAACCGACAAGGAAGCGAGCGAAGAAGGGCGACGCTCTAATCCTGAAAACCGACGAGTCGAAATATTCGAAGGTTCTGAAGGCCATGAGAGGAGATGCCCTCCTCAAGGATTTGGGCGCGGACGTGCGGAGCAGCCGCCGCTCACGCACTGCCGTAATGATCCTCGAGTTAAAGAAGGACGCCACCAAGAAAAGTTCCGCATACAAGTCGGTTGCGGAAGGAGTGCTCGGGGAGGGAGTGCAAGTACGTGCTCTCACACCAGAAATGACTCTCCAGCTTAAAAACCTGGATGAGATCACCGATGTGTGTGAGGTCGTGCTGGCTCTCAAAGAGCAAAGTGGAGTGGTGGTGGCAACCGTGGCGGTTCGCCTGCGTAGAGGTCCTGCCGGGATCCAGGTAGCCAGCATACGACTCTCGCTGACGGACGGAAACAAATCCCTAAAAGCTGCCAGGCTAAAAGTGGGATGGTCGGTATGTCCACTGAGCGTGCTCAAGCAGTCGGAGGCTTGCTTCCGGTGCTTCGAGCACGGGCATAAGGCCTGGAACTGCAGGGGGCCAGATAGAAGTCAATTGTGCAGGAGATGTGGCAGTGCTGGCTTGATCTGTACCGGTGAATGGGACGCAAAGCACGTAACGGGAGGTCCAAGGTGCCCGGCTGGTGTGCCGGTGACCAAGCCACGATCGTAGTGCAAGTGACACAACTCAATCGAAACCACTGCAGTACGGCTCAGCAGCTGTTACACCAAGCAGTTTCCGAGTCGGCAACGGACATTGCCATCATCTCGGACCCATATCGCGTCCCTGCTGGAAACGGCAACTGGGTCTCGGATGGGTACGGGACGGCGGCTATATAGACGACAAGCAGGTTCTCGGTTCAAGACGTTGTGTCAACTGCAGACGAGGGATTTGCGGTTTCCAAAGTGGGTGGAGTGTTCTACTGCAGCTGTTATGCTCCGCCGAGATGGTCTATCGAGCAGTTTACGCGGATGGTAGACCAAGTACCAGTTGTGCTGACTGGTCTAAGGCCGGTGGTTGTGGCGGGAGACTTTAACGCTTGGGCGGTAGAGTGGGGAAGTCGTCTCACGAACCATATGGGTCGGATTCTGCTTAAGGCTCTGGCAAAGCTCAACGTAGATTTGGCCAACGTCGGCACCACGTGACATTCGGCAGTCCTGGTCTGATAGGAGACTGGAGGGTAGACAATGGCTACACTCACAGTGACCATCAGGCGGTCCGCTATGGTGTCGGTCAGATAACGAGGCGGCAGGTGGCGAGTAGAGCCAACACTCCAACCACCCGTGGATGGAAGACATCATACTTCGATCCCGAAGTATTTGTGGAAGCGATCCGGAGAGAGTGTGGTGATCGCGGTATGCCCGATCCGAACGCTGCTCGTTTGGTTGAGGTACTGTCGCGATCGTGTGACGCTACCATGCCTAGGAAAGGTCGACCTAGGCATGGTAGGCCACCGGCTTACTGGTGGAGAGATGAAATCGCGGAACTCCGCGGAGCGTGCTTTCGTGCGAGGAGAATTATGCAAAGAGCTCGTTCGGACGTAGGCAGGGCTGAATGTCGAGTAGCACTTCTTGCTGCACGCGCAGCGCTTAAGAGTGGGATAAAAGCTAGTAAACGAGCCTGCTTTGAAAGGTTATGTGCTAGTGCTAATGCGAACCCGTGGGGTGATGCCTACAGGGTCGTAATGGCAAAGACCAAGGGCGTGATGGCGCCCGCAGAGCAATCGCCAGAGATGCTGGAGCGGATCATCGAGGGCCTCTTTTCGCGCCCCGAGCCAAGGCCCTGGCCCCAGGCCGCTGAGTCGTCCCACGGCCGATGTTCCAGTATCTCATACCATAGCGTAGGATCGTCGGCCTCCCAGCCGAAAATCCAAAGTAACGTGGGCGAGGGCGGTTTGGAAGTCGGGGAGGAAGTGACGGTTACGAACGAGGAACTCATTGAGATCGCTAAATCACTAAAGGTGAGCAAGGCACCGGAGCCAGACGGTATCCCGAATATGGCCATTAAAGCGGCTATTCTAGAGGCTCCCGAATTATTCGGGGCAGTAATGAGTAGATGCCTGGAAGATGGCCACTTCCCGGACAGATGGAAGCGACAGAACCTAGTCCTATTGCCGAAGCCGGGACAACCTCCGGGTGTCCCCTCGTCATATAGGCCGATCTGTCTGCTCGATACTGCCGGCAAGGTACTGGAGAGGGTTATCCTTAACAGAATCGTACAGTACACGGAGGGTACAAATGGTCTGTCAAGGAACCAATTAGGCTTCCGAAAGGGCAAATCTACGGTGGATGCCATCTTGTCTGTCACTAAGACAGCCGAGGTGGCAATCCAGCCCAAGAGAACAGGTATTCGTTATTGCGCAGTTGTCACGCTCGACGTGAGAAATGCGTTTAATAGCGCTAGCTGGGACTCCATAGCCAACTCGCTACGGAACGTTCACTTGCCGGTGTCGCTGTACAGAATTCTGGAAAATTATTTCTTGAATCGGGTGCTATGCTACAACAACACGGAGGGGGGTCAGAAGTGCGTTCCAATCACCGCAGGGGTTCCGCAAGGTTCCATACTGGGCCCGGTGCTGTGGAACGCGACGAGGTGTTGAAGCTAAAGTTCTCGGTAGGAGTGGTGATTGTCGGCTTTATGGACGATATCACCTTGGAAGTCTATGGTGAATCTATCAGAGAGGTTCAGTTGACGGCTGCCCAATCTATAAGCATTGTTGAAGATTGGATGCGATCCAGGAAACTGGACCTAGCGCATCATAAAACGGAGGTTATCGTGGTGAACAACCGCAAGTCGGTGCAGCAAGCAAACATCAGCGTCGGGGACTGCACTATTTCATCAACGCGGTCCTTAAAACTCTTGGGAGACATGATCGACGATAAGCTCAAGTTCGGTAGCCACCCAGTAAACCATTTGGTTTGTATATCTCGATTGCAACTGAGATATACGAAATCAAATCTGAACGAAAAAGTTATATTTCACGCCATATAAGAAAATATATGTACCAAAGTGGAGGCGATATACTTGCGAAAGGTTTGACAATTACTTGTAATTCTATTTTGCGTAGTTTTTATAACACGCAACTAAATACTCCTGAATATATGATTAAGTTATAATCAAATATTGCAATCGTCTATACTGCTTTATAAGTCACAGTCATGAATTGTATATGAAGGCACGCACGACTGCAAAACAACTTATTGTTCACTTCGATTTGACATACTCTAATCATTATACAATTCCAATGTGAAATTGACATGAAAACGATTTAATGTGAACTTTCTATTACGATTTTGTGTTATCTGGGCACGTCGACCATGCCTGCAAGAAGGCTTTCACAGCTATTTCGGCATTGTCTCGTATGATGTCTAATAGTTCTGCGGTATATGGCAGCAAGCGAAGGCTATTAGCCACCGTGGTCCAGTCCATACTCAGGTATGGCGGGCCGGTGTGGTCATTTGCGTTAGGTACCAAAAGCTTTCTAGCCAAGCTGGAAAGCACCTATGGTCTCATGTGCTTAAGAGTAGCGAGTGCGTATCGCACAGTTTCACATGACGCAATCTGCGTCTTAGCGGGTATGATGCCTATTGGTATCATCATCAGCGAGGACGTAGAGTGCTGCAACCAACGTGGAACTAGAGGCATACGGAGTACCACAAGATCGGCCTCGATGATCACATGGCAGCGGGCATGGTCTAATTCCAAAAAAGGCCGGTGTACTTCCAGTACTATAACCGGCTTACAACGCTACTTCAACCGTTTCGTACCCTAAAGGGTGTTCCAAATCAAATTGCATAACGGGAAAAGCGAAGTAGAAAATCACCTGTTGGGTATTTATTTTCTCTTGAAAATTTGGGCAGAAGTAATTTAGAGTGCATTGTTTACACTGTATTTTTATCGTTGTCAGTTTTTCAAAAATTAGAAAAAATGGCGTCACCCGAAAAGTAACGTCGCCATTTTGCGCAAGCAGCTGAAAAATCCTCAACTCTCTCATCGGGCCGCCGGAAAACAACTCGGAATCGTGCAGTCAACGTCCAACGATGAGTTGTGTGATTAAACGTTACTACGAAACTCCATGCATCGAACGGAAGGAGAAATGCGGTCAGAACGGATGTTCTAGTAGTGATCAGGATCACAAGCGTGTCAGGAAAGCATTTAAGCGGAACCCCACTGCTTCGGTCAGGGATGTGGCCAAAACGTTGAATCTATTCAAGTCTTTCATGCAGAGAGCCAAGGACCGGCAGGGACTGCATACGTGCAAAGTGCAGAAGAATGCAAGTCGTGACGAACGACAAAATACGGTAGGAAAGTCACGGGCCTGGAAACTGTACACCCAGATGCTGACGAAGCCTTATTGTCTCATCGTGGATGATCGGACTTACATCAAGGCGGACTTCCGGCAGATTCCGCGGCTAATGTTTTTTTACCGCCCAGCACAAGTTTGATGTTCCGGAGGAAGTAAGGAAGCAGAAACTTTCCAAATTTTCCAAGAAATACATGATTTGGCAAGCGATCTGTTCATGTGGCAAACGGTGTGCGCCGTTCGTGACTACCGGGACTGTAAACGGGCAGATCTACCTCAAGAAGTGTCTACAGAAGCATCTGCTTCCTCTGTTGAAGTAACACGATGGCCCTATGATCTTTTGGTCGGATCTAGCTTCATGCCACTATTCCAAGTCGTACATATATCCTAGTGTGGTACGACGCCAACGGAGTCACTTTAGCACCCAAGAGCATGAACCCACCGAACGCACCGGAACTAAGGTCTATCGAAAAATGCTGGACTATTCTGAAGCAGGCAATACGGAAGCATCCCAAGAAGGTCAAATCCATGGAAGACATGAAGGAAAAGTGGGTTTCCGTACAGAAGCAAGCAGATGTTGACTGAAGTTTTTGGAGCGTCTTAGTAGAATACGAAACCTGATATTAAACAAAAAAGGAAGCTTTCAAATCAAATTCTTTAATTGGATAAATTGAATTTATTCTTGACAGATACGTATTTCGCCTACGACTTGCAAGCTTCATCAGTGTCTGTTTTCGAACCGAATCTATTGTCGAAGTTCGAAAACCGCCCAGTTAGCTTCGAGGTACGATGCTGGTCTAACAAAGACAGTCGTCGTATGTTCGAATCTCGACTAGGCGGTGCTTGCTAGATAGAGTCAGTAGGATCGTTGCACTGGCCCCGTAACTTTTCTGTACTATAGCCGGCTGCGAAGTCTGTCGATAAAGAAGGGTAATGTTTAAAGACGGTATAACCCAAGGTTTTTTTACATCGAGCCACTACAGTGATTTCACTAAGTGCTGCTAGTACACGATAAGGTCTCTTTTGAAATCAATGCACTCTGCAGTAAAACACTGAAAATGAGAAACAGCAAATGAGTATTGAAGAATCGTGATTTAGAGTCCTAACATTTAGTTTAGACGCTGTTTTAAAGCGGCTACTAACATGGAGGACCGACTCTCGAAAGCTCGACAGAGTTTCACTTTTCCTGTCGCCATTCGTCCAAGTGGCTCATTACTTGATCTTCTCTTGGTTATTTGTATCCTAGCTGATAACTGGTAGATGTAAGGGTACGCGAGGCACCAGTTACTTACTTGTAATAGCAAAGAGCCGCGGTGACTCTTGCTGTATCAAGAATTTCATTCCGCTGTACTCGGTCCTGGGCTACTCGTCTCCAATTTGTTTGGCGTCTTGACATACGCAAGTTGGCTTCAACCTGGTCGAGCTATTTAGCACGATGGACCCCTCTATTCCTGGTGCCGGTGAGATTCTTGATGAGAACGGATTTCACTGTACAGTCGTCCGGCATCCTTGTGGCGTGACCGGCTCACCGTAACCTCCCAACTTTCGTCAGGTGTGTGTACGATGGGAATCTCTCCAAGTAGTGTCTGCAGCTTGTGGTTCATACGTCTTAATTTGTAATCTTATCCTCTGTTTTTAGTCTGGCGTAGATTTCCTCCGCGGGGCATCAATGGTTTTGAAAAATCGTAAAGTAATCTACAGTAGTAGCTGTAAGAATATTTAAACAGTCAGTTATGAACTTATGATTACCTACATATTATAATTAGTCCATGAAAGATCCAATACTATTATGGAATGTCTCACACGAAGCAATAGTACGTGATAGATGAAACTTTTGTTTTGTTTTCTTCTTTACAGTAAGAGATACAGGAACCTAAAGACTGGAAACTAACAAAACAAAAACTATGATTACTTTACCACTAAATACAACAACCTAATATCGTACAACGAGTCGAGAGATAATAATTGATCATTCATTGAAGCGCACTAGTTGATGGCACTCAACGAGAAAAAAAGTTCAACAACTTATTCGCCACACATAACGTCCGTTGAACAGCGAGTTCGTAATGTTCACCGTTCAAGTAGATGCGTTAATGGCTGATGCACTCACATAAAGGCAACGTAAAAATAATAATAAGCTTAACATTTTTACTAACGCTGTATAATTCCGAAGCGAACGAAGATGTCGCTCCGTGAGCCATAATCCATCATTCAAACTGTACAGAAAAACGCGCACTCGCGCATGCTTGCACCTGATAATTCGAACAAATAAAAATTAGCGAACCGGTTGTTAAATCATGGTTATTGCCGCCGGGAGTAGCCTACGACCCGATTTTGGTGTTATAATTAAATTTAGTTTCATAATACTTTTAGTGCCCGACGCATCGCCGGCATTTGCTGATGTTCGCGGCGTTGGCTACATAAATAAATATACCTAAGGAACATGCTTTTATGGCGGGGCGTTCGAATGGGGATGGGATGATGGGGGGAAACAAACTCATTAGACTGATCGTGAGAGATTCACACTTTCGTACCGGTAACAACAACGACCGTGACGCGTTGTGTGAGCAAATTAACGACAAGTGTATGAGTAAGCAAAATGAACAAAATTGATGGGATTAAATATTCGTTTCAGTTTGATCGTTTTGCCGTACCTAGGTGGCGCATGTTCGGTGAATTATTTCGGAAGCGGTCGAATAATTCACTTGATGCTTATATAATTCGTACAAACTATTGCTTGATGCGGTCTATTCATCTCAATTTTTTAAGTTTATTATTAACTGTTAATCAAAACTTACGACTTCAATGCACATTTACTTGCATTAAATTTTAACCCAACCCAAGGAAACCGTTTCCTCAATTCAACATAAACCTAATTACTTTCGATCATGGTGGAATAGTTATTAAGTTTTTTTTTATTATCATAACACAGTTTTTCATACAACCGGTTTTCTCTTCGCGTGTTTCAGATTAATCCCGCTGGCCCAGCATGGAGGCCCAGACGGCCCTAGTACTGACGATCCAGCTGATTGCGCTCTTCTCGATCGCCGGTGCCTTGCTGCTCTACCTGCTGTGTAAAGTTCGTGGAACCCGAGACGAAGGTGATGGATCGCAGAAAGGTTCGATCCTGGTGACATGTGCCGATACGGCATTGGGATTACAGGTTGCTCCTCACTTTGTTTACATTCGATTCCAAGCACCATCTAACCTAGTTTCCCTACTTTTCAGATCTGCACCTATTTCGCCAGCAAGGGCCATCGAGTGTTCGCCGGAATGAAAGATCCAATCGAATCCCTGCCGGCGAAGCTGCTCAAAGGTTGGATGAAAATGCGCGAAAGTTCGGAAACGCCGCTGGCCGGTTCTGTGGTTCCGCTGCGAATTGACGTAACCCGTGAGGACATCCTGCGCGAGGCAGCCGAAGCGATGGGCATCCATTTGAACGCCGGTGAGCGGGGTATCCTGGCCGTGATCAACACCGCAGGTTCGGTGTACCGTGGACGAATCGATTCGCAGGATTCGCTGCAATGGGAAAACATGTTCAAAAACAACGTTATGGGTTGCTTGAGAACGGCACGTGCATTCATTGGCTTGCTGAGACCAACCCGTGGCCGCTTGATCTTGCTGGGCTCAGGAAACGAAGACGAAGGGTTGACGGTATTTACGGCTACCAGAAATGCTGTTCAAGGCTGTGCAGACGCTCTGCGCAGAGAGCTTAAACCTTACGGAGTTAGTGTGGTTACGTTGGATTCCAGAGGAGTCCCTGCTGAAGCTCTGTTCAAGGCTCCGATACCATACAGTAACCATTTTATCCCACAGTTATGATCTTTGTCGTTCTAATTTCTATTTCAATTCCAGCCATCTCTGACGAGGAAGGAGTTCCCACGCAATACAGTGCCGAAGTGTTAACCAGCTCAGCCTTGGGAGTGATCGAACGAGCTTTGTACGAAACGAGACCAAGCGAAACCTATTGCCTGTCGGTGCCGACCACAAAGTTCCAGGTCAGGCTACCGTGTCGATCCTCGCTCAAGATATCCAGCGGTGCCAGCTGTAAGCAGGAACCACCAAAAACGATTCAGAATGTTTGATCTAACGATCGCATGCTTCGCTTAACGTTAGTCTGGTCGCCTTTTCGTATGCATATTTTGCGATTCTTTTGGCCAGTCGTTCCGGGAAACCCGCAAGAGAGCGAAAGATTTCAATTTGTGCCTTTCTTCCAAAGTATGTTCGTCCGGAGTGCTACATACTAGTGACAGAGTCAAGTTTTGGATTTATGCCGAACAAAATAAACGAATAAATTTCACCGTTACAGTTTCTGCACTGTCCGGTATGCACCTAGTGCCACTCTGCTTGAGAGAATGATTTCTTTGTAAAGTTTCGTTATAAGTCTTGTCTTTTTTATGTAAAATACTTAAAATAATATGAATATGATTTCTACTGAATAAATCGAATATCTTTTTTATTGAATGGAATCCTAAAAAGAAAGCCTTAGTCATGGGCACCACTTTTACATTCCTCCAATTTTCCGGAGCACAACCCAACGTGAAACTGATTCAAAAAAGGTTGATGAATTCGGACATTGTGACACTGTCCATTTTTTGTAAGTCTCCCAGCTGGTCTCGAGGTATGATGCTGGCCCTATAAACCAGACGTCGTATGTTTAAATCTTGGTTGAGAGCCAATAGGATCGTAGCAACTGGCCCTGCAATCGTCCTGCACTCTAACAGCTGGCTGCGAAGTCTGCCGTATAAAAACAGAAGGTCAAGTTTCGATAACGGAATGTAGCACCTATGCTTTGCTTTTATGGATAGAATACCATCCGGATTTGGAAAATTCATTGATTCAAAAGAGCTAACTGCCCATTTGATCTAGGCTTCCATAATCAATTGGCGTGCAATCAGGGCCGAGTCGTTTACATTATGTAATGTAACATACATTATGTTAATGTATGTACATAATGTATGTAACATACGAGAACGTGTAAGAACGTTAAGAGTTTCCCTGGTGGTAACAATGACACACCCATCCTCTTTTGCTAATTGTCCTAGACCATTATTGTTGTGGAGCCTGCAGGAGAAAGAGAGTTTTTATAGCCAGCTGGACAGCGTGGTTCAGAAAATCCCGAAGGGGGACATCCAAATTCACATGGGCGACTTGCACGCGAAGATTGGCTCAAACAACGCGGACCTTGAACGCGTCATGGGACGCCATGGCCTAGGAGAGATCCCAAGGAACATTTTTGTTGTATAGCAGCTTATCAAGCGCTTGTTCCATTGGAATTAGCTATACAATAGTTGAATAAACTACTCTTAAACAAAAATGTTTGTTGGGATGAGCGAAAACGGGGAGCTGTTTACAGAATTCTGTGGTAATAACGACATGGTCATTGGTGGATCGCTCTTCCCCCATAGACCAGTATATAAAGTCACGTGGGTTTCCCGCGACGGCCGAACAGAAAACCAAATCGACCACACCTGCATCAGCCGGAAATGGAGAAGGAGCCTTCTTGATGTACGCAACAAACGCAGCGCTGATATTGCATCCGAACAGCATCTTGTTATCGCTGAGATACGTCTGCGCGTCGCACGTGTCCAACGACGGGAGGAGAAAGTTGGGTGTCGCTACGACGTCCGCCGATTGGAATCCTGAGGTGAAAAGGGCCTTTGTTGAACAACTTGAATCTCGAGCCTCGGAGCTGCCACCTGGTGGAACCGTCGAAGAGCAATGGACCGTCATCAAGAAAGGACAGTCCCTAAGAAAGGAGACCTAACGGAATGCGGTAACTGGCGTGGCATCACGTTGCTCTGTATTACTCTCAAAGTACTCTGTAAGGTAATCCTCAACCGGATCCAGGAGAAGATCGACGCTACTCTCCGGCGGCAGCAAGCTGGATTCCGTGCTGGCCGATCATGTGTAGACCATATCACAACGCTCCGCATTATATTGGAGCCGATCAACGAATTCCAGGACTCTCTTCTGCTGGTGTTCGTTGACTTCGAAAAGGCGTTCGACCGACTCAATCACGAAAACATCTGGGGCGCACTTAGGCGTAGAGGAGTTCCAGATAAGCTAGTCCATCTCATCGAGGCTCAGTACGAGGCGTTCTCGTGCAAGGTTTTGCACGACGGCGTCTTGTCCGACCCCATAAGGGTTACTGCTGGCGTGAGACAGGGCTGCATTTTATCACCACTTCTGTTTCTCATCGTTATGGATGAGATATTAGTTGGAGCAATTGACAGTAGACCAAATCGAGGATTGCCTTGGAATCCTCTAACGATGGAGCAGCTCAATGACCTCGACCTAGTCGACGACATTGTCTCGCTCGCACAATGCCGAAACGATATGCAGAGCAAGTTAGATGACCTCTCCGAGAGCTCCCAGGCAGCAGGTCTCACAGTCAATGTAGCGAAAACTAAGTCTATGGTAGTAAACACTGACAATTCCTCCAACTTCACAGTAGCGGGACAACAAGTTGAGCAGGTAGAAGCCCTTCAATATCTTGGTAGCCAAACAACGCTCGATGGTGGTACCAAGACTGATATAGCCACACGGATCAGGAAGGCCAGCGGTGCCTTTGCAGGTCTGCGAAACATTTGGCGCTCAAACCAAATCACTCTACGTACGAAAACCCGAATCTTTAATTCAAACGTTAAATCCGTACTGCTGTATGCCTGCGAAACGTGGTGTGTCTCAGGGGAGACAACGCAAAAACTTCAGGCATTCATTAACCGGTGCCTGCGATACATCATTCGTGCCTGGTGGCCTGACAACTGGATATCCAATGAGGAACTCCATCGTCGGTGTCATCAACGGCCGATAGCCACAGAAATTCGTGAACGTAGGTGAAAGTGTATCGGACACACCTTGAGAAAATGAGCGAACGAGGTTTGCAGAGAAGCACTCGACTGGAATCCACAAGGACAGCGTAGAAGAGGCAGACCCAGAGGTTCATGGCGACGGAGCTTAGCCAACGACATCCGGGTTGTAGACGAGAACCTGTCCTGGCGACAGGTAAAAGCCATGGCGGGTAACCGTCAGCAGTGGAGATCTCTGATTTCATCCCTTTGTTCTGCCGGACCGGCGGACATGGACACGTAAGTAAGTAAAGTAAATTATTGTTGTGGTCTTTAGATATTGCATTCTACAGACGCGTAGCCTCAGCCAGAGTCTGAATACTATCGCAAAATTTAACTCTGGATTACTTTTTGGTCTTACGTAGCTCAATGAGGCATTTGTTAAAGGAAGCTCTGCAGACTTTGGGTTACGATTTTGGCAGTATTGAACAGACGCCTAAGCGTCTCATTCCACCAACGCACTTTACGGCACTGATCGCGAGTTTACTGGGCAATTTGTGTTATATGCATCTGTGATTTTACATTACATGTAGGTCACTAGCTGCGATATCCAGTTTCACCGGAGACTGCATATTATTGTAGCAGAAGATTTTTGGTTTTCATCGGATTCCTGAATTGTTCTCTCTTTAAAGGGTTAGTTAGCCTCGATGTACCAGCCTGTATCAATCTCGGGCGATGGTACGTCTTCCATATCCCCTGGAAAATGGGCTTCCTCTAGTCGTCAGGACTACGGGTATTTGGCCAAATAGAGTACCGATTCAGCCAGGGTGTATGTTAAAACGATCCGCAAGAATTTCGTTCGAATACACTCGGTTAATGCTAGTATTACTTATCAATGTGACTAGTTCAAACCTTCTACAGAAGCCACCAGACAAAATACGATACGTGGTTCTAACTCCTTGAGAAAGATGTTAAATACATCGAAACGTCGGGCATAGAATAAATAAGTGTCTTTTTGCTTTGCCGTATGACTGTCCTGCCGAAAACATAAAGTTTGGAATCATAAACAGTCGATAGCTCCACTTCGACTTATGAAGGTATGTGCCTTCGGCAGGTCCTTCGTGTCGTAGGCTCGTAGTTGTGCCCCTTCCCACGGGACGCACGAGAGTAGATGCCGTTTGATCCAGCCATTTGCCATTAGCCTTTCTTGAACTGGCAGCTCCTGAACTTGGGCTTAACGTCTGTAGTCTCCTGGTCAGCAATGTGATCCCGAAGAACGGCGCGGACAGTCTGCAGTTGATCCGTAGTTAGCAAGGAAACGGGATAATCAGTCGTAGTTATGGCTATGCTGAAAGCATCCACTATTTCCCTGTATGTGCACCCCGAGGGTGGTTTTGGTGCCAAAGGATCCGCGCAGGCTCTTCTTCTTCTTCCTCCTTCTAATGCTGCAAACAGTGTTCCATGTCACAGACTGACAGTTGGGACCGGTGACTTGACCATATGCCCAGCAAATTTTTTTTTAACGGTGGGAGCGCAGGCTCGGTTGTACTTACTTACTTGATTGGCCTAATGTCTAACGACAAGACCGGCGCAGTATAAATGGTCTTCAGTTTCGCGAGCACCCAGTGCCAGATCTCGCTCCACCTGGTCTTGCCACCTCGCTCGCTGAGCCCCTCTTTGTCTTGTTCCTACCGGCTTCGATGCGAAAACCATTTTTGCAGGATAGTTGTCCGGCATTCTAGCAACATGTCCTGTCCAACCTATCCGTCCAGCTTTAACCACTTTCTGAATACTTGGTTTGCCGTAGAGACGCGCGAACTCTTGGTTCATTCCCAACAAACACCGAAGCTGAATTAAAATGCTACTGGTTTGGTTATAGCTGATTTAACTCTGAATACAGGTGGTAGACGCTGCATAAATTTAAGCAAAGGCCTCTGTATTCTATAAGTGTTTAAGCAGCCATCGAATGCGCTGTAAATCATCTGCTTCACATAATAATGTCACAAGCAGATTAGGCGCGTCTTCAATCGCTCCACAACCCGTTAATATTGACAATGATTGTGCTATACTAGCTGAATAAACGATTTGTCATCTTAATAAACAGCCCTCCCACAGAACATTTATGCGCTGATTAAACATTTTAGCAGCTATTATTATTCAGCCATAGCTGAATATGCATCGAATAAAATTTATGTGAACAATTCTACAATACTGATTCAGCTGAAATTGGAGAACTTATACAACCTATTTTGTTTGAGGCAGAAAAAAAAAACACTTGTTAAGCAATTATTTCGCCCTTTACATAACCTCTGTGCGCATTGTTTTCAGCTTTGCGCAAATTGGTTATTTAAAAACGCGCAAAAGCCTCTATTAAGCTTCATTACAGCTTCGAAAGCAGCTATTAGCAAGCCCGAAGCTTGATAAAATCACCAAGTTTACGTGTTTAAGAGCTGAAAAAAGGTTTTTATTTCTAAAACTAAACCATAGTTCAGCCACAGGTAGAATAAATTCAGCTATAAAAGCGTTTGATCAGCCTGAAATTATTACTTGGGTAGCTCCTTTCAAAGCTGCAATGGAGCTTAATAGAGGCTTTTGCGTGTTTTTAAATAACCAATTTCGATTATTACACTGTAATCCACGATACCACAATCAAATAATTTTCCAGCGCCTCGAGCGGTCGGTTTTGCAAACAAAACGGTTTTATGTTTTCACCTTGTACTCTGTCATCGTGCGTTTGTTTCACTGACATTCACAGCTGCCAAGTATTTAAAATGCAACTGAGTTTAACACTTTTCAGCCTTTTCAATACATTTCAAAGTGCAGTTTTGTTGGGTTTATGTTAATATTATTTGAAAATATGTATTTCAGATTGTCAGATGAAGTAATTAAGATTGTTAATGTATATTCGTCAATATTGTGATACTCGTTGTTCGCATATAAAAATATGAAAAATTAAGGAAATTTCAAATATCTCAAAAAAAATTTAGCAACTCTGATCAAACAAAATAAAACAAAAATTCTTTGGTAGGAGTCAAAGTAAATTGATATATTGGTATTAGAGTGACTATATACAGAGTGGCGACAATGTCAAAATTGGAATGATAATTATCTGTCAGTGTCATTCCAATCGAGCAGACGACCTATCCAACGCGTATGCAGGAAAGAAAAAGAAAAACATTGGAAAAACCGCATTGCATACATTTGGGATGACTTGTCGCCACTCTGTATATAGTCACTCTAATTGGTATATATCAATTTACTTTGGGTAGGAGTAGGATTTTTCTGTTCTCCGATTTTGTTGGTTTGAAAGGATAAAATCGGAACCAATATCTGGAAGAATTAGCTTTACGACAGGACCAAGAAATGAGCAGTGACGAGAAGGACAGCGGCGATGAATTGTGGGAAAAAATACAGGTATTTTAATCACATATCGTAATTATCATAATTTCCACTAATAGCACGGTTTCCTTTTTAGAAAGTACGTAACATCCACAAAGCGGAGGTCGAACAGGAAACCAATCCCAGCCGGAAGAAACTGAAATCCTGGCTGAACAATACGTTTCGGATAAAGATGACGGACGGTCGAATTCTGATCGGAATGTTCGTCTGCACGGATGCCGAAGCCAACGTGATTCTTGGGCTTACCAGTGAGTTTACCGAGAACGGTGGAGAGGAACGGGTACTTGGGCTTGTGATGATTCCCGGGCGGTACATCGTTTCGATCGAAATAGACGAAGCGAATCTGGTCAATGCGAATTAGTTCTTAAGTGCTTTAATTTATTGCAATATTCTACAATGCGTATATGTTTGCTACATATGTATTAAATTGAACACGTTTATTATTTAAGTTAACGTTACTTGTTTTTATCGTCTAGAGGTTCGTATCCACTAGCCATTTTCTGTTTGAATTGCTCGAACGTTCGCTTTCGGTCGAAGTGTTTCACCCATTGAGCAGGACACTTTTTCTCGTAAACTTTCCGTAACGCTATGCACTGCTGTGGTTCCGGCGCGCCGGATGTTGAACTGTGCTGTGGTGCGTGCCGTTCCAGGCATGCCCAGTATTCGTCACGGGCCAGCCAACACGCCGTTCGTGTTTCCTTGTCCGGGAAAGACATCACTACTGTAGGGAGGAACCGATGCACTTGATAGATTTGCTCTGCTTTTTTAACCCGTCTTTCGTTGGTACTTATGTCACCACAGGTAAATTCCGTAAATTCGATTTCGGCGATTTCTGCTTTTGTTTACATCTGTAAACATGAACTCTATATCAGCTGTCACTGTCACACATTTCGGTAGGTAGTTGTTCAATAAATGAAAGTTGGCTCATTTAGAAAGGAAAGAAACGTTACTGTTTCAGCAACCAACCACAGGAGGCGCTGTGATGCTCGGTTCATGTCGTTCATGTTCACTTTGAAACCAACATATTGAAAGCCTTGGATCGTGCTCTTAGAATACGATATGGTGATAAGATATGGATAAAATAAAATCTATATTGTCGGATTCGAGTATGGCGCTACCTGCTGGGATGGTGATAAAAACGAAAACAAACGTCAGATGCAGTATATTTAAAAAAATATTCAGTAAATTTAATTTTTAGCTAGTTTCCGATTGAAAACTTAACTAAATTTTTATCAGGTTTTGTAAAAAATTTGCTATTTTGCAAGATATTTTAAAAATACTAAAATAGTGAATAGTGAATTGAAAGAGCATAAATTTGAAGAATACTGCAAAAGTTGGTATGCCGACTTAACTAATCGAACACAGGAGGGATCCTAAATCGGGTTTTGCATATTATTGGAGGTTTTTCTACTTTGCAAAATCTTTATGCTTGTTTTGTATTGGTTCAAGCCAAAGTTCTAGAGATTTAAACATCTGTCAGTCCAAGCGAACCATGTTGCTCCGGCCCAGCATGAAAATAGGAATGTTCTCTTTGGTTATCATATATTTTGCTTGCAATAGCCTGGTTTTTGTTAATTTCTTTTGTCGCACAGGTATACAAAAACATTATTTTCTCGTATATACTGTAAACAAACCATTGAAAAAGTATATATCAAATAAAAGTACTCGATTTTCTAACATTTTGCAAAAAAAAAATTCACTTGTACATTGTTTCACTATACGTTAAGAAAATTAAAAAAGTGAACTTTTTTCCGATTCTTCAAGCAAACTGTCAACTCACCTTTCGGCTAGTTCCAAAGACTACCATCGTCAGCGCATAAGTTTCTGTCTAATAGGTCACATCCATAGATTTTTTTCCATATGAATTTTTGTATACTTCACAAAGAACCTTTTGTCCTTAATTCTTGAGGGAAGTTGACACAATCTCGCAGATTTTGTGGAAAAACTATCCAATTCCCGGAACGCGAACGTAACGTGATGCGATCTTTAATGAAGAATCATTAGAACTGAAACGAAAGCCATAATATCCCGTACCATTTTACTGAGAATTATTGTTTTCAAAAGTACCGTAAAAACTGAGATTTCGACGACGATTCTGTTATTTAAACCGCGTTAAAATAATAATTTTATTATTTATACTTTTACCATCTTCATCGTCGTTGGTGAACTATTGTTATATTTTTTCTACATATTGTCTGATTTCAGTTAAAAGTCTAGACGTTGTCTAGACCGCAATCACGTGAGAAACAATTCCCAAGTTTTTTTATATTCGAATGGAAGTTTCTTGAAATTCCAATGAACAATTTTTAGGATTAGAATGCTTTTTGCGGAAAAAATCTGTACATGTTTAAATTGTAGTTACATGCCCACCGACAAGTCTTAACGCAAGGTCATATACAATCATACAATGTTCTTGATTTGTGCAGCTTAGATACTACCGTACTTGAGCACAAACTTATTTGCTTTCAATTAACAGCGATAAAAAGCCTTCTCGTTAACCACTAATCCGCTATCGGTTGGCGGTCGTATGATAATTCGATCAAGATTCCATTGTACAACCATTACTTACATCTTGTGGGTGCACAGTGGGAATTAATTGCATTTTTTTGCAATGTTTAATTACGAGCTGAGCTACCCGTCCTCCTCCGCACTGCTCAACAGGTGTTACCCTGACCCAGACATACGGTGCGAGATCACGAGATTCCCAACATAGGTGGTACCTACATAGTAGCAATCTGCGGTCGCCTCCCTCTGTCATGGTGGTTAACCATGTTCACCAGGGGGCTCAACTGTCCAAATGCACATTTCTGTTTATGTTTAATCTGCAAGTTACATACACGCCCGTTCAGCACCCCATTGATACGACAACGTAATTTTCGTGTGACGGATTAACAACCACATTGATTAGTTGCATTGGGCTGAACAGAACATGTTCTTCGTTATCTTCTGTCTACGATGCTCGTGTTTAGATCATAATTATTACGAATCAAGGGCTGTCCGTTAGATATGCGCTGGTTCATTGTTTGGAAGTCTTGGTGCACGCTTTGATGTTCTATTGTTAGTGAAGATTCGCACCTAATTAGTGCTCGCACTGCTATTAATGCGTAAGAATGTTGAATTTACTCCATTTAACAATGGATGACACATAACTCACCAATTAGGCTAGGTCTGTGCAAATGTAAGTGAAGATGGGCCTCGTTTGATGCGTGTTGGCAGCGAGTGATGCTGTAGAACAATAGTCGAATTATACACTGTATCTTTTGCATCGTGGATCATTATCGGACGGGTAGTCAAAAAAAAAACACGAAACAACCTAAATGAGACTCACTTGGCTGGTACTTGGCACTTGGCATATCAATTACATAGAGATAAAGTAAAATATAGAGATTAGAGATATAGAATTGTAGAGATAAAATAGTTAGTCAAAACATCGTTTCAATGACACCCCCAAAACTTGGAAAAAACACTAGCATCACCTGGTGCAGTCTTCGCGCTACGCAAATTTACTTGCATATTATCTGACAACAGCGCCAGCGCTAGCGAGCGGCGTTCTCGCGCAGCGACTGTTGTTTCGGTCTTGGCTTAAGTGAATATTTGAAATGATCATTTTTATTGGCGATGGAATGAGGCTTCAGTGTTACGTCTGTTAGTCTGTGCAGTCATGTTATTGCTTTGTTATTCAATTAACACAAGTAGCTTTTCTTTTAGCCTTAAAGGAGCAATATTTTTTTTGTTGATAATAGAATAAATTTATGTCAGTCAAAACAAGACCAAATTTTGATATGTGTTATTCGATTGGCATAACACAGTTTGACAATATTTTGCTTTTCGTGTTCGTGTCTGCTCGGGAATACGTGACACAGTAACACAGTTTCGCAGGAACGGGCGTACCTGCCGGTTTAAAATAGACCCCATGGTAGTCTTTAGCCTCTTATCCAGCAACTCCTATTCCTACCCCCTCGTTGTGGCAGATAGAATACGAGCAACCGTAACGGAGGTCGGGTAACCAGCCCCGGTGGAAACTAAGGTCGTATACCGACAGGGAAGAAGGCACGCGTGCGAATGATGAGTGTAGCAATGTGGCATATCTTTGTCAGCCTTGAGTGTCTATTCCAATGTCAGGGGTGGCTCTTGATGGCTGGTCGAGCCCTCAACTAAGTGCGTAGTTGTACTCCCGGTGAGGAGCGGCTGACGATAACGTTTGATCCGAATTAGGCGACTGATTGTAAAAATATGTTGTTTCGATACTATACTTAAGATGACATCCCCATCACGAGACTCGGTAGTGTGGCTCTAGTAAAGCAAGGGGGGGCTCCGTAGCCGCAAGGTTACCGAGTCTGCTTTGACAAGCGAGTGGTCGTGGGTTCGAATCTTAGTAGAATCAAGCCATTCGATGTCAAGTGACTTTAGCATGGGTTTACTCTCAGGCCCCTCCATTTACCCTTCCTTCATTCTGAAGTCTAAATTTACCCTCTGAAGCCTCTTGACAGTGCAAATGTCCCTCCTATAGTTTAAGTGTACTGGTCAGAGGTACGGATATGTCCTCGCCAGGGACGGCTATAATATGGGATAGTACTGGTAGCGAGGAATAAGTGGGTAAAGTAGATCAAGCTTTGAAGGAAGGGTAAACCTCAATACACACAAGCACGCATAAAATTTAGTAAGCATATCGCTCACTCAATAGCGATTATAGCAAAAAAGAAATGCACACATGGAAAAAAAGCAATCTACCTAAATAAAACTGCTACGGAAATTCCAGAAAATGCTTTCTCTAATTATTTTTCTAATGGCGTATAGCAGTCGGCTTACTTTTCTGTTGGGGAAGAATAAATGCTTAATGCGAAAAATACAGATTCAGTCAAACACAAAAAGTTCTTGATATTAGGCCAAAAATATAGACTTAGCGAAGGTGAGAGTCGAACACTACAGCTCTCAATCTCTAGTCGAGTGTGTTGTTTAACCAATTACAAATGACCTAGGCAACGAAACAAGGACGATGAATGGAATTTCGCAAATCGCAGAATTTCGCAGGTGGCGAAACAGTGCTGATTGAGCAGCTTGAACTCCGTAAACTTAACCATAGACCAGTCGCGCTAAAAAAAGTTACTCGAGCGGGCCCGACGTGTGCTGAGCACACGGCGAAAAATATTGCTTATATCTCAGAACTGGTGTGAGAAAGAAGGTTACGGTTTTAGACAAAGTTGTTTATCTTCTCAAGACGCACCTAGGAACGAACCACGAAGTTGAGAACTGATTCGCTAGATGGCGCAAATGGCGAACAAATTAAATAATTCTGAAATTTCGCTGCTAGAATCTCTAGTATCTCGGGACTGTGAAGAGATAGAAGGTTGCTGCCATCGACAAAGTTGTTTATTTGGACAAGATACATCTGACCGCGGCCAACAAAATTCGGAACTAATACGTTAGGTGGCGTGTATAATAAACAAATTGATTTTTTTGGAATATCTCAGAGTCATGACGAGATAGAATCACAGACTAACAGACGCAACACTGAAGCCTCATTCCATCGTCAATAAAAACGACCATTTCAAACTTTCACTTAAGCCAAGACTCAAACAACAGTCGCTGCGTGAGAGCACCGCTCGCCAGCGCTGGTGCTGTTGTCAGATAATATAAAGGGAATTTATAGTGTATTGCTAAATTTATAGTGACTAACTCTGCGTAGCGCGAAGACTACACCAGGTGATGCTAGTGTCTTCGAACTTGCTTCCTCTGGCAAGTATCCTCGAGAATCAGTTCATTCGCTGTCTGATGTCAATCCAATTCACAGCACTGCGGGCAACGTTGCCAGCTCCGTTTCGGCCCGACCTTTTACAGACGCGAGGATAACGCAGCCTAACGACGGCGGCGGGGCTTCTCCAGCTTCGCTAGTGGACAGCATTCTTCCGACACATTCGTAATTATCGAGGAAAATGGCACTCCGACCCCAAGTCGCAAGCAAGATGTCCTAGTCTTCTATCAAAACGCCGGTGGAATAAACTCCGATATTAAAGACTACCGACTAGTCGTATCGGATTGCTGCTATGATATCATCGTCATTTGCGAAACGTGGCTTAACTCTCAGACGATTTTCAGGCAAGTCTTTGGATCCGATTACGAAGTTTTCCGTTGTGATCGGAATCCTAACAACAGCCACAAATGTACTGACGGTGATGTTCTGATAGCTGTTCGACGTGGATTGAAAGCAAGAGTAATTGAAAAGGATTCATGGAACTGCGTAGAACAGGTTTGGACGACCATCAAGCTGAGTGATCGCTTCCTCTTTTTGTGTGCCATATACATCCCACCTGATCGTGTCCGGGACAACGATCTAATCGACGCTCACTGCCAGTCAGTTTACTCAGATATGAGGGACGCTACGCCGCTCGATGAGATAGTTATTTTGGGCGACTTCAATTTGCCAGATATCTCGTTGAAACCTGCCCATAGCGGTTTCCTCTACCCTGATTCTGAAAACTCTACGACCCATGCCGGTGCAATTAATCTTCTTGACAACTATAGTGCTGCAATGCTTCATCAAGTTAATCATGTCGTCAACGAGAACAACCGTCAAGACCGTCAGACCTCTGCTTCGTGAGCTCACAGGACAAGGCCCCATTCGTCTCAGCGGCTCCATGTCTGTTAATCAAGAGAGTTCCGCACCATCCTCCTCTGATCGTCTGCATAGAAGATAAGCTCCTTCAGGACTTCAATGAATGTCCAGCTGCTATCGCAAATAATTTCCGTAAAGCTGATCAACAAAGCATCAATGATTTGTTGTCTAGTATTGATTGGGCAAACACACTAGATCCCGACGATGTCGAAGCCGTTGCGCAGACCTTCACTCATGTCCTGATACCGTGGACCCCTGTTCGTTTGACCGTTTTTAATCTGAACACTTTTTAATTTGAACCCCGCTGGTTTGCACGATGTGCAAACTAAAAATGGTTCAAATGTCATTCTCAACATGGCATCATTTGTCTTCGCAGACAATGCACATAACCACGATTTGTTTGTACTGATCTAGCGTGTTTGATCCTAGTTTAATCAGTTTCACATTTCGTTTCCCAACGATTACGATAGAAATCCGATCGGAGAATAACATATTCGCTGCTTGCAACCACCAACTAAACGAGACTAAATCAAACCACCAAAACAATAACAAAGAGCAGGGCGGCCAGTTCAGCATATTTAGGGTTGCTAGTAGCTCAAATTAAAAACGAACCCCGTTAGTTTGCATGAGCAATCGCTCAAACGAACGGGGGTCTGCTGTATATGCTATTGATCGACATGTACCGAAAAGTAGTCTCCGCAGTACATCTCATCCCTCTTGGCACACGAATGAGCTACGCAGGCTGAAGTCATACAAAAGAGCAGCATTAAAACGATTTACGAAATTTCGTATGCTTTCACTAAAACTCCGCTATACGAGGATAAACAATTAATACAGGCAAGTTAGTCGCCAATGCTTTTCGCGTTATCAACGCAGTATTCAACGAAGATTGAAGCAGCACCCGAAGTCTTTCTGGAATTACGTAAACGAGCATCGCAAAGAGTCCGGGCTCCCATCATTAATGGAATACAACGGGGAAATTGCTGCCACTCCTCAGGATACATGCCGTTTCTTTTCCAAGAAGTGTTTTCACCATTGAGGTATTGAGCGTGGACCGTGTTGCCCTAGCAGCCAACAACGTTCCAATATATGGTCAAACGCTGGGTGCCATCGACATCAATGTCGAGATGATTTCGAAGGCTGCGACCATGCTCAAGTTGTCCTTCAATCCTGGACCCGATGCTTCAATCCTGGACCCGATGGAGTACCTTTCGTATTCCGGAAGAGACACATAGACTGCTTGCTGACACCGTTGCTTCGTTTATTTCAAATGTCCATTTCCAGTGGGACGATGGAGTACCTTTCGTATTCCGGAAGAGACACATAGACTGCTTGCTGACACCGTTGCTTCGTTTATTTCAAATGTCCATTTCCAGTGGGATTTTACCGTCGTGTTGGAAATTTGCACGTATGTTCCCTGTATACAAAAAAGGAAGTTAACGAGATGTAGACAACTAGCGAGGCATCACATCGTTGAGCGCAGTCTCGAAACTATTCGAGCTGGTGGTCATGGAACCTCTGCTTTCCCACTGTAAGCAATATATAAGTGTTGATCAACATGGCTTCACGTTCCAGCGTTCTACCACTACTAATCTGCTGTGTCTTACATCATACATAACGGAGGGTATGGCACAACGAGCTCAAACAGATGTTTTGTACACCGACCTGTCGGCAGCCTTTGACAAGATAAACCATGCCATCACAATTGCAAAACTACATAGACTGGGTGTTAACGGTAACCTTTTGCAATGGTTTAGCTCGTATCTCACCGATCGGCAGCTGGTGGTTGCCTCATCAGGTATACCTCAAGGAAGCCATCTAGGTCCTCTGATTTTTCTGCTTTATTTCAACAGCGTCAGCGTTTGGTCATTAAGGGCCCACGACTCTCGTATGCAGATGATCTTAAAATGTACATCCGGATCCGCTCGACTGACGACTGTCACTTTCTTCAAAATCAACTCGAGGCCTTTGCCACTTGGTGCGACGTGAACTCCCAAGTAACAATTTGGGTTTTATTACACTCTTATGATGGCATTTAAGACCAAAATTGGTCTTGAAAACCACCATAAGAGTACAATAAAACTTACATTGTTGCTTGGGCTGTATGATAGTGAACCCGCAGAAGTATTCAGCAATCACATTTTCCCGTAAGAAAGATCCGATCCTGTTTCGTTATACGCTCGAGGGCACAGTAATTGAACGTGTTTTGCATACTAAATACTTGGGCGTTATCTTAGATTGGCAGTTAACGTACAAACATCATATCTCGTATGTTGCCGCTAAAGCCTCAAGGTCCATAGGCTTTATCTTTAGGATCGCGAAAAATTTTTCTGACATATACTGCCTCAAATCGCTATACTGTTCGCTGGTGCGGTCAGTTCTGGAATACAGTTCGTCTGTTTGGAATTCTAACTACAACAACAGCGCTGAAAAAATCGAGTCCGTTCAGCGTCGATTTCTTAGATTCGCTTTGTGAAATTGCCATGGAGAATCCCGTTCCATCTTCCTAGCTATGAAAGCCGCTGTCAACTGATCGATCTAGAACCTCTCCGTGTTCGTCGGGCTAGCTCCAGAGCACTGTTTATCGCGGATAGCTTACAAGGGAGAATTGACTGCCCCGCGCTGCTGGGACAGATTAACGTAAATGTTCGACCACGAGCGTTGCGGAACAATGCATTGTTGAGATTGCCACCTCGTCGCACTAACTACAGTATGAACGGCGCTATCGGCGGTCTGAAGCGGGTCTTTAATCAAGTATCGTCGTTATTCGACTTTCATCTGCCACGACGGATACTACAGGGCAGATTCACTCGATTTTTTCGGGAGAGGTAAACTTCGATACAGATACAGTTATTTTAAGATTTGTTTGTATACGTTTGAAAGAATTTTACTCACTTAATTCGACTTGACTATTTTTATGTTAACCTGACAATCATTGGGGCCAAATCGAGCCCGTTGATTGATAATAATAAATAAACAATGAAAAGAATAGTGTTTTTTCCAAGTTTTAGGGGTGTCATTGAAACGATGTTTTGTTAGAAAATGTGTACGAAGTGTTACGTCTGTTAGTCTGTGATAGAATGTTACTATATGTTCTACAAAGTTATTCATTCGAACAAGACGCATTCGGCAATGTATAAAAAAGTTCGAAACTGTCTCACTAGGTGGCGCACGTGGTCAAATTAGAATTTTATTCAATTCACTATAGAAAAAATTCTTGTCTCCTAAACACCCACTTGCCAAATTTTGTTCCATTTGTTTGATTAGTTCTCGAATTATGCAGAAATTTGTGTTTCAATTGTATGGGAGCCCCCCCCCTCTTAGTGGGGGGAGGGGTCTCTAACCATCATAAGAACTGACCCCAAAAACCCCTACAAGCAAATTTTCACGCCGACTAGCTCAGTAGTTTTCGATTCTATAAGGAACACACCGATACCGACAGACAGACAGACAGACAGACAGACAGACAGACAGACAGACAGACAGACAGACAGACAGACAGACAGACAGACAGACAGACAGACAGACAGACAGACAGACAGACAGACAGACAGACAGACAGACAGACAGACAGACAGACAGACAGACAGACAGACAGACAGAC
This sequence comes from Sabethes cyaneus, assembly GCF_943734655.1. Classification (NCBI taxonomy): domain Eukaryota; kingdom Metazoa; phylum Arthropoda; class Insecta; order Diptera; family Culicidae; genus Sabethes; species Sabethes cyaneus. The sequence continues at coordinate 48,113,625 of NC_071355.1, forward strand.
AGACAGACAGACAGACAGACAGACAGACAGACAGACAGACAGACAGACAGACAGACAGACAGACAGACAGACAGACAGACAGACAGACAGACAGACAGACAGACAGACAGACAGACAGACAGACAGACAGACAGACAGACAGACAGACAGACAGACAGACAGACAGACAGACAGACAGACAGACAGACAGACAGACAGACAGACAGACAGACAGACAGACAGACAGACAGACAGACAGACAGACAGACAGACAGACAGACAGACAGACAGACAGACAGACAGACAGACAGACAGACAGACAGACAGACAGACAGACAGACAGACAGACAGACAGACAGACAGACAGACAGACAGACAGACAGACAGACAGACAGACAGACAGACAGACAGACAGACAGACAGACAGACAGACAGACAGACAGACAGACAGACAGACAGACAGACAGACAGACAGACAGACAGACAGACAGACAGACAGACAGACAGACAGACAGACAGACAGACAGACAGACAGACAGACAGACAGACAGACAGACAGACAGACAGACAGACAGACAGACAGACAGACAGACAGACAGACAGACAGACAGACAGACAGACAGACAGACAGACAGACAGACAGACAGACAGACAGACAGACAGACAGACAGACAGACAGACAGACAGACAGACAGACAGACAGACAGACAGACAGACAGACAGACAGACAGACAGACAGACAGACAGACAGACAGACAGACAGACAGACAGACAGACAGACAGACAGACAGACAGACAGACAGACAGACAGACAGACAGACAGACAGACAGACAGACAGACAGACAGACAGACAGACAGACAGACAGACAGACAGACAGACAGACAGACAGACAGACAGACAGACAGACAGACAGACAGACAGACAGACAGACAGACAGACAGACAGACAGACAGACAGACAGACAGACAGACAGACAGACAGACAGACAGACAGACAGACAGACAGACAGACAGACAGACAGACAGACAGACAGACAGACAGACAGACAGACAGACAGACAGACAGACAGACAGACAGACAGACAGACAGACAGACAGACAGACAGACAGACAGACAGACAGACAGACAGACAGACAGACAGACAGACAGACAGACAGACAGACAGACAGACAGACAGACAGACAGACAGACAGACAGACAGACAGACAGACAGACAGACAGACAGACAGACAGACAGACAGACAGACAGACAGACAGACAGACAGACAGACAGACAGACAGACAGACAGACAGACAGACAGACAGACAGACAGACAGACAGACAGACAGACAGACAGACAGACAGACAGACAGACAGACAGACAGACAGACAGACAGACAGACAGACAGACAGACAGACAGACAGACAGACAGACAGACAGACAGACAGACAGACAGACAGACAGACAGACAGACAGACAGACAGACAGACAGACAGACAGACAGACAGACAGACAGACAGACAGACAGACAGACAGACAGACAGACAGACAGACAGACAGACAGACAGACAGACAGACAGACAGACAGACAGACAGACAGACAGACAGACAGACAGACAGACAGACAGACAGACAGACAGACAGACAGACAGACAGACAGACAGACAGACAGACAGACAGACAGACAGACAGACAGACAGACAGACAGACAGACAGACAGACAGACAGACAGACAGACAGACAGACAGACAGACAGACAGACAGACAGACAGACAGACAGACAGACAGACAGACAGACAGACAGACAGACAGACAGACAGACAGACAGACAGACAGACAGACAGACAGACAGACAGACAGACAGACAGACAGACAGACAGACAGACAGACAGACAGACAGACAGACAGACAGACAGACAGACAGACAGACAGACAGACAGACAGACAGACAGACAGACAGACAGACAGACAGACAGACAGACAGACAGACAGACAGACAGACAGACAGACAGACAGACAGACAGACAGACAGACAGACAGACAGACAGACAGACAGACAGACAGACAGACAGACAGACAGACAGACAGACAGACAGACAGACAGACAGACAGACAGACAGACAGACAGACAGACAGACAGACAGACAGACAGACAGACAGACAGACAGACAGACAGACAGACAGACAGACAGACAGACAGACAGACAGACAGACAGACAGACAGACAGACAGACAGACAGACAGACAGACAGACAGACAGACAGACAGACAGACAGACAGACAGACAGACAGACAGACAGACAGACAGACAGACAGACAGACAGACAGACAGACAGACAGACAGACAGACAGACAGACAGACAGACAGACAGACAGACAGACAGACAGACAGACAGACAGACAGACAGACAGACAGACAGACAGACAGACAGACAGACAGACAGACAGACAGACTTCGTATTGCCACAAATTAAACTGTGTTGTACATAAATCATGAATTGCGGATGATCTTTGTCACAATCTCGAGTTTTGCAAGTTTCTGAGGAGTTCAACCTTAGATGATTCATTTTGGCAGTTACGTAACTATGAAAGCATCCCAGGTAATCAATAAGCATCACCAATGCTATTCAAATGCAAGCCAATAAGCATTTAAGTCGCCTTAAATGCTACATAACAATGCTATTTTGGCAAAATATACAGCTACTTTACTGCTAACCTTCTTATACAATGCTAATTTGCAGCTAATTACCGACACGAAGAATTTGAATAGAATTTTTGATGTTATTTTACAACACCCATGCAGTCAAAAAGTTAATATACAACAACATGCAATATAAAATGCCAGATTTGGTGATTTGCTGCTTATGTTAATGCTTATTGGTTACCTGGTATTGTTTAGCCAGAAAGTGGATAGCAATATTCGCCGTGATTGTACTACATTTCCCCGGGGAAAGGGGTCTCGATTCACCATAGAAAAAATTCTTGCCTCCAAAAACACCCACATGCCAAATTTGGTTCCAATTGCTTAATTAGTTCTCTAGTTATGTAGAAATTTGTGTTTCATTTGTATGGGAGACCCCCCCCCCACCCCCCTCTTAGGGTCTCTAACTATCATAAGAACCTTCCCCGGCCCCAAAAGCCCCTATATGTAAATTTTCACGCCGATCGGTTTAGTAGTTCTCGATTCTATAAGGAACATTCCGACAGACAGACAGACAGAAATCCATTTTTATAGGTATAGATTCAGTATCATGTCTGCGGAGATTAAAAACCAGAAGTGAAAATAAAATAGAAAGCAAGGTACATATAGTTTTTGGTTTGCTTTCCCATAGAGTCAATTCTTTCACCGAAAAGCGTAAAGCGTATAATCAGATTGCCGGTGATAACCACACAATCCACAAACTGGATTCGATATGTTCATCTCTCCATGCGTGGCAGCTTGCAGGACATCTTCATTCCGTATTATCGAACCAATCGCTTACAAACTTCAACCGCATTTACACTGTAATCCCGGTTCTGTCTAACGGCAATACACATTGCAAAACGTTTGCCCAATTCCATTGCCTGATGGTTACATCTATGTAAACACAGCAAATACTGAATCAAACGGTCATTCGATGATGTCAAAGTCTGGTTGCATATAATTGCACTGGATTCGGGAGACAGCTGTGCCCTTTAAATCCGACCGTCAGTCAAACTACAGCACTTCCTGAATATAGTTCTGGCTAGCAATTGGAAAAGCAGAATATTTTGTTGACATTCACTCTCCAGGCAGGCAAAAATCTGTTCCCGATTTTAACCGACGATAATTTGCCGGTTGACTGCTCTCACTCTGGTACGAGTGCGGGAGAATGTGCATCGAAAGTGCAGTCTGCCTTCTACGCGTAAAAGCTAGCTTTCGGTCGTCAAGCTGCGGTCGTTCCATCAGGACGCGAACCCCGGTGCAAGTGCTAATACCACGTGTACCGACCGTACAAACGGTATTCCCAAAGTGACGCGTTGTGCGATGCACCCCCAGCACAAGAGGTAGGCTTATCATTGCAGTGAACCATAATCTGGACATGAATTCCGCATTTCAATCCTGATTAGCAAATGTTGGCTGCACTGACTTGTTGTGGGTGGGGATGGTCCCTAACGGGACCCGTTGTGGATTGATGCGAACAATCTGCTGATACTAAATATTTCCTAGACTACTTGAAATAGATGAAATGAATATCGATTTGCATAGCACATCGTTTTGAAAAAGCTAAATCCGACCGATTTAAAGATTTTATAAAAGCCTAACAGTCGATTGGAGGCTAATCGAGTTTAGTTAATACCTCTCCGCTGGGTTTGAAATAGCCTAAACCATTAAACCAAACCAATTACAGTTGTGTTTACCCGCTTGTACCTAGCAGCGATTGATTTGGCCAATTTTCATCCCCAATCCGATTACCAGCAGCGGCTAGTCATTAAATACAAACGGCTTAACCACGATCCAACTGCTATACCCATTCCTCCTGCCCAAGGATTAGCCTTCGGTCGCGCAAAGTCCGGGCTCGGTTGTTTATACACTTAACAAACAAACGGTTATCCCCAAGTGCGAGAATTTGCCCGCAATTGGGCGATTGTTTGTGCAATTGGTCGTTCTACATAAATTGGTTACTGTCTGATGGCGGTTAATTGCAATTTCTCTAAACGCAGAATGAACCACAATCGTTCCGGAAATGTTCGGTGTCGAGTCTGTTTGTGCTGTTATATTCCCGCAAAGTGTGTACACTAGCGTGGTCAAACCTTGGTTGAATGTGTGTCATCAAATTTATGCAGTACATGTTTCGTTAATTGTAGTCTTCGATTTGCGTTCAAAACAGTCTCTGCTTTTTTATGAAATTTTGCTATTGAATTGGTATTTCGGTCATTCCTAACTATTCTTAACAATCGTTGCCCGTAGAATGGTAAAGAACAGTGCCCCGGATAGATGCAGCAACCGACGTTGCAAATGAAATCAATTTTAAAGTTTGCTTTGAAAACCGTAACTAAAAGTTATCTTTTCACTGTAAACAAAATTGTGTTAGTCTCTTTTACTGGTTTCTTCCCTCGCGGCATCACTACATCCGATAGGAGGATCCAATAGAAGAAATCTCGCACCAATTATAGTAAAACTTTGCCCTTTCCGACTCTACCGACTATACCGTGCTTGACTAATGTAAAAGCGTATCTGCCTTGGTAGTAGGTAAGCCAGAAAGTTTCGAATTCGACAATACAGAATCGTTCAGTGATCCGGGCCGGGAGCTGGAACTGCCACCCGTCAGATGCCTGGGTACTTAGCGGACGGGTAAACGTCAAGTGTATTCACCATCTAACGAAAACTACGATTTATTGCCTGCAGCCAAGGAAAGTTTTGTACAGTCGTTTATTCATTATTAGTTTAAGTTTTTTTCGGCTAACTTCTCAACTTCACAACAGCATCCATCTTCGAATGAACAAGTTTATCGACTCTGAAAGACTCGTTCAATATAAAACTCTTATTACCGTGCACTTCGTAAACTGTAATCACTGCTAATCCTGGCAATACTTGACATCAACGACATTAACCTACAGAAATGCCGACTCAAATTGCAAATCCCGCCCGTTCTAAATTCCGCGAACGCTAATCCGTTATCCGACAGCAACAAGTCAATGCCACCCAGCAAACAAGCGAACAAACAAACAATGGGTTCGTTTACACATGATTGAGCAAACAACAATTGATTTAGCAGACGACAAACATCCCAGACCCAAGACCGTACGTAGGTATATCCTCATCGACTGCGTCAGTCAGTCTGCCGGAGCGCTCACCGATGAGGAAAATCCGCACAGTGCCGCGGCAACATCCGGAAGTCGTAATTAGATAGAAACTTCAACTTTGAAATGTAAACTATTTGTCCTCAATTTGCACCGTACTTTCCCAGCCAGCCTGCCAGCCAACCAACCAGCCACCTGTGTACGCTGTTTATCGTTTCCCACTGCCTGCCGTAGGTGCACGTCGGCTCGGTTGTATTCTAAACCGACCGAAGGCCAATGTTACGCTACGTGTTTTCCAATTATGCAAATCAATCGGTGCAGTTTTTCCATTTCAAAGTTTCCACTTCAGTTGTAGGCACCGAGCCAGCAGCCGCCCGGTAGGAAAGAGTTTTCCAGTTTTTCATGGCACCAACAGCATTTCCCACACTCCGGCTAAACTAATGAGGTGATGATTCAGCCGCCTCCGCAACCCCGGCTAGGCCGTTGAGTACGGTTGTTGAGCATAAAAACATACAGTTAGACCTATAATGGAGTAGATATTGAAAGCAATTTGCGAGTGTTTGTCAAATTGGTACATTCTAAACCACTTCCTCCTGTTTTGTTTCCGGTGAAGGTGAAGGCTTATAGACAGCTCCGACAATTGAACAATTACGAAATTCTATGGAAAAGTTAAGCAAAGCTAAGGGATAGAAACATTTATTAGTACAGCATCAATTAGAGTGTGGCAATTTCATATTTGGCAAGTTTCGTTTTTGGCACGGTTCAAAACCGAATTGTTATTCAAAAGTCATTTTTAATTTTTTAAACCAAGCTGAAGTCCCAGAATCTTTTTTCTCTTCAAATACTATCCATTTCAAGGGTATTCTTGGTTTGGCGAGTTCTGCGCGCAGTTTGTAATTGAATTTGAAGGAAACTTTTATCACTTCGGTATTCCTTGTTGCATATCCGAGAGTTCGACAAAATGTTATAATAATTGAACAAAGTTTCTCCATATAACTCGGTTAAGAGCTACCGCTCTCCAATTCCTCGGACACCGAGTACTCCCCGTCAGATCTCGCCCCACCTGGTTTAACCATCTTGCTCGCTGTGCTCATGGTCGTCTTGTTCCTATCGGAATTGAGGCGAACACCATCCTTGCAGGGTAGTTGTCCGGCATTCTTGCAACATGCCCTGCCCATCGTAACCGTCCAGCTTTAGCCACCTTCTGGATACTGGGTGCGCCATAGAGCTGTGCGAGTTCATGGTTCATCCTCCGCCTCCATACTCCGTTCTCCTGTACGCCGCCGAAGATCGTTCTTAGCACTCGTCGTTCGAAAACTCCGAGCACTCGCAGGTCCTCAAGCATTGCCCATGTTTCATGTCCGTAGAGAACAACCGGTCTAATAACCGTCTTGTACAGGATGCACTTTGTACGGGGACTTAGTCTGCAAGACCGCAATTGCTTGTGAGGCCCATAGTAAGCACGACTTCCGCTGATAATACGCTTCCGAATCTCACGGCTAGTATCATTGTCCGTCGTTACCAGTGCGCCAAGGCAGACAAATTCGTCGACTACCTCAAACTCATCGCCGTCGATCAATATACTACTGCCCAAGCCCATTGCTAGCTAGAGAACCCTAACAAAACTGTTAATAAAGCAAATTTATTGTGGTTGCTTATATTACCACGTTAAAACTTGTCGGCTGCACCACGTCTCTTATAAACTTACCATATGTGTGGCGTAACAATACAAAATGGTGCATCAATCAAAATTGATCTTATCGCAGTTGCTTGTCAAATCGCAAAAAAATCTGTTAGTTTTATAGAGCCATTAAAATGGTAACTCACTGACCAAACAGTTTTTTTGCTACTATTATGAAGAATACCAAAATCATTTTTTTATGCGAGGCCATATTGCCATATTTTACTGTTTTGTTTTAGCTTGCAAACAAAAATTCATCAAAGCAAAGCGTTTTGCAGAAAGAAAGTTATTTTCAATCGGTTTTCCTGCCACAGGAAGTAACTAAAATGATTTTGCTAGAAATTGAGATTGACTAACTGAATATATTTATGTTGTTAAAACAACCAGTTTTCGAAAATTGTAAAACTTCAATGGCGCGTTGGTTTTATCCACCTATCATATCAATGTGCACGATAAAATCAAATGCGCATGAACTGCAAACGAATTAAGATTGCTCCAAATTTTATTAATTATTCTATGAGATATTTTATTCTGGTCGCTATAAACCAAATCGATCAGAATGATCTGATAGTAAAACTTTAACTTTTCTGCTCGTGGATGTATTTTCAAGTTGACAAAGCTGGCGAACTGATTTAGCTTTTACCATAGTGACAAGCGCAAAGCTTTATTAAGTTATGGCGGAAGCTATCAAGCATCGAAAGCTTATTCGGTTTTATTGTTGCTTTCAGCAGAGCGTGATACGACTACTTGAGCTTATAAGCTGATTCTTATAGAGGTTATGAAAACATTCTGAGGAGTAGGCCACTTAATCAGAAGGCAGTTTTATAGCGATCGTCAGAAAGTTCTGATGGAGCTCACAGTTTTATTTGCAGTTTTATAAAATTGGTCATGAAAACCACAGTAGGAACGTAATAAAACCTAGAATTGTTACTTGGGTTAATGGCTATCCGTCCGGTACAAATAAGCTTTTAACACCTTGCGGTAAGACATAGTCCTACGGCAATAAAAAAATATTGCTCGAAACTTTCTATAACCACAAACATACTGAGGGCATTATTTTTTCGTCATTTAGATGCGGAAACTAATTGATTTTTGAGCATATATTTGGAAGCGAAATATTTTGTGTTGCCAAAATCGGTCCGTGCCAAAATCGAACCATCCCAAATTCGAATTCCCACTGTATCAAATCAAAACTTAAAACTCTCAAAATTTGCAGTTTTAAGCTCATTAAACAAAAGTCAACAGTCAGAAAGTCAGAAATTCAGAAAGTTAGAAGGCCAGAAAGTCAGAAAGTCAGAAAGTCAGAAAGTCAGTAAGTCAGATAATCAGAAGGTCAGAAGGTCAGAAGGTCAGAAGGTCAGAAAGTCTGAAAGTCAGAAAGTCAGAAAGTCAGAAAGTCAGAAAGTCAGAAAGTCAGAAAGTCAGAAAGTCAGAAAGCCAGAAAGTCAGAAAGTCAAAAAATCAAAAAGTCAGAAAGTCAGAATGTCAGAAAGTCAGAAAGTCAGAAAGTCAGAAAGTCAGAAGGTCAGATAGTTAGAAAGTCAGAAAGTCTGAAAGTAAAGTCAGAAAGTCAGGAAGTCAGAAGGTCAGAAAGTTAGAAAGCCAGAAATTCAGAAAGTCAGAAAGTCAGAAAGCCAGAAAGCCAGAAAGTCAGAAGGTCAGAAAGTCAGAAGGTCAGAAAGTTAGAGAGCCAGAAATTCAGAAAGTCAGAAAGCCAGAAAGTCAGAAAGTCAGAAAATCAAAAAGTCAGAAAGTCAGAAAGTCAGAAAGTCAGAAAGTCAGAAAATCAGAAAGTCAGAAAGTCAGAAAGTCAGAAAGTCAGAAAGTCAGAAAGTCAGAAAGCCAGAAAGTCAGAAAGTCAGAAAGTCAGAAAGTCAGAAATTCAGAAAGTCAGAAAGTGAAAAGGTCAGAAAGTTAGAAAGCCAGAAATTCAGAAAGTCAGAAAGCCAGAAAGTCAGAAAGTCAGAAAATCAAAAAGTCAGAAAGTCAGAATGTCAGAAAGTCAGAAAGTCAGAAAGTCAGAAAGTCAGAAGGTCAGATAGTTAGAAAGTCAGAAAGTCTGAAAGTAAAGTCAGAAAGTCAGGAAGTCAGAAAGTCAGAAAGTCAGAAAGTCAGAAAGTCAGAAAGTCAGAAAGTCAGAAAGTCAGAAAGTCAGAAAGTCAGAAAGTCAGAAAGTCAGAAAGTCAGAAAGTCAGAAAGTCAGAAAGTCAGAAAGTCAGAAAGTCAGAAAGTCAGAAAGTCAGAAAGTCAGAAAGTCAGAAAGTCAGAAAGTCAAAAAGTCAGAAAGTCAGAAAGTCAGAGAGTCATAAAGTCAGAAAGTCAGAAAGTCAGAAAGTCAGAAAGTCAGAAAGTCAGAGAGTCATAAAGTCAGAAAGTCAGAAAGTCAGAAAGTCAGAAAGGCAGAAAGTCAGAAAGTCAGAAAGTCCGGAAGTCAAAAAGTCGCAATTCAGAAATGTAGAAAGTCAGAAAGTCATAAAGTCAGAAAGTCATGAAGTCAGGAAGTCAGAAAGACAGGAAGTCAGAAAGTCAGGAAGTCAAAAAACAGAAAACAGAAAACAGAAAACAGAAAACAGAAAACAGAAAACAGAAAACAGAAAACAGAAAACAGAAAACAGAAAACAGAAAACAGAAAACAGAAAACAGAAAACAGAAAACAGAAAACAGAAAACAGAAAACAGAAAACAGAAAACAGAAAACAGAAAACAGAAAACAGAAAACAGAAAACAGAAAACAGAAAACAGAAAACAGAAAACAGAAAACAGAAAACAGAAAACAGAAAACAGAAAACAGAAAACAGAAAACAGAAAACAGAAAACAGAAAACAGAAAACAGAAAACAGAAAACAGAAAACAGAAAACAGAAAACAGAAAACAGAAAACAGAAAACAGAAAACAGAAAACAGAAAACAGAAAACAGAAAACAGAAAACAGAAAACAGAAAACAGAAAACAGAAAACAGAAAACAGAAGACAGAAAATTGAAAACTGAAAACTGAAAACTGAAAACTGAAAACTGAAAACTGAAAACTGAAAACTGAAAACTGAAAACTGAAAACTGAAAACTGAAAACTGAAAACTGAAAACTGAAAACTGAAAACTGAAAACTGAAAACTGAAAACTGAAAACTGAAAACTGAAAACTGAAAACTGAAAACTGAAAACTGAAAACTGAAAACTGAAAACTGAAAACTGAAAACTGAAAACTGAAAACTGAAAACTGAAAACTGAAAACTGAAAACTGAAAACAGAAAACAGAACACAGAGAATAAAGCTACGCAAGACAGTGTTTTTTACCACCGGAAGACGAAAAACGGAAGACGAAAGACGAACGACGGAAGACGGAAGACGGAAGACGGAAGACGGAAGACGGAAGACGGAAGACGGAAGACGGAAGACGGAAGACGGAAGACGGAAGACGGAAGACGGAAGACGGAAGACGGAAGACGGAAGACGGAAGATGGAAGATGGAAGACGGAAGTAACGAAAAAAAAGAATAATAAGTAACGAAAAACAGAGAAAAAAGAAGCAGAATGTAAAAGTGTGAAAAGAAAAAAAAAGCCGGTAAGGGAGGAATTAAAAAACGAGAGAAACGTAAAAAGAAAAGGGTAAGGAGAAAGGAAAATGCAAAAAATTAGAAGAGAAATAGAAAAGAGGAAGTCGCGGGAAGGAACATAGAACAAAGGCAAAGCAAAAATGTAAAAGGAAATAGGAGAAATCAAAATGGAACAAATGAAAAGAAGCGAACCAACCGCAGGCTGAAAACCACTCTAATATACAATAAAAAAAACAAGTGAAAAGTTAAAAAGGAAAAATAAAAAATAAAAGAAAAAGCGAAAGGAAAAAAAGGAAAGAGGAGAAAAAAGGAAAAGCGAAAGGAAAAAAAGGAAAGGAAAGGGGAAAGTAAAAAGAGAAACAAGGTGCAAGGAAAAAAACAAGAGAGAAAGGGCAAAGAGAGAAAAAGGAACCGGAAAGAGAAGAAAAAAGTGAAAGAGGGAAAAGAAAGCCGGAAGACGGAATTTTCGAGACAAAATGTAAAAGACTGACAATTACAGTGGAAAAATCGAAAAGGAAAATGGAAATGTAAAATTGCAACCAAAAAATAGAAAATGGAAACCATTAAAAAGTGAGAAGTTAAATGTTAAATGTTAGACTTTTATAACTATGTTAAAAAAAATTGTAAATCAATAGCTGTCCTGAGGATGAAGGGATACCATTCGAAACGTCGACAATAAACGAAATACAAATATTTTCGCACGAAACCCGTGACTAAAAGCCAGTACCACATCTATAACAAACCAACGGTCGTTTTTATTATCACCATTAAAAAGGAAAGGAAAATACAAACTGAGAGAGAAGAAAAGAAATGAAAAAGAACGGTAAAAAATGCAAAATAAACAAAAAAAGAGAAAAAAACAAAATACATAAGCGTTAAAAAATGGCAGGGAAAAAATAAACATACAGAACAAAGAGAAAAGAGAACCGGAAGTAAAAAATGAAAAAGGAGGGAAAAGAAGAAAGGAAAATAGAAAAAAGAAAAGGTAAGTAGATTAAGAAAAAAAGAAGCAAGAAGTAGGAAAAAGTAGAGCATAGCAAAGTGTGCAAACAAAAAAAATGAAAATGTAAATATGAAGCAAAAAGATATGAAAATAGAAGAGGAAATGGAGAAATTAGGAGAAGGGAAAAATGGAAAAGGAAAGAGTAGAACAGAAAGAAGAAAGTGGAAAGAGGGAAAAAGAAAACATTAAATAACATTAAAGAAGAGGAAACAACATAACAGAGAAAAAAGTTGAAATGAATAAGAAGAAGAGGAAAAAGGAAAAGGAAAAGGAAAAGGAAAAGGAAAAGGAAAAGGAAAAGGAAAAGGAAAAGGAAAAGGAAAAGGAAAAGGAAAAGGAAAAGGAAAAGGAAAAGGAAAAGGAAAAGGAAAAGGAAAAGGAAAAGGAAAAGGAAAAGGAAAAGGAAAAGGAAAAGGAAAAGGAAAAGGAAAAGGAAAAGGAAAAGGAAAAGGAAAAGGAAAAGGAAAAGGAAAAGGAAAAGGAAAAGGAAAAGGAAAAGGAAAAGGAAAAGGAAAATGAAAAGGAAAAGGAAAAGGAAAAGGAAAAGGAAAAGGAAAAGGAAAAGGAAAAGGAAAAGGAAAAGGAAAAGGAAAATGAAAAGTTAAACGAAATGATTTGAAAATTGAAAATTGAAAATTGAAAATTGAAAATTGAAAATTGAAAATTGAAAATTGAAAATTGAAAATTGAAAATTGAAAATTGAAAATTGAAAATTGAAAATTGAAAATTGAAAATTGAAAATTGAAAATTGAAAATTGAAAATTGAAAATTGAAAATTGAAAATTGAAAATTGAAAATTGAAAATTGAAAATTGAAATTGAAGGGAAAACTTGAAATCGAAAAGAAAATAAGAGGTGAATAGTAGGAAACTGGAAAATTAGGGAAGCTGAAAAGTAAAAACAAAACAGCGATAAAGTTGGAAAATAGAAAATAGAAAAAAATAAGCAAAACAGAATGGCAAAGGAAGGCCAGCCAGAAAGGTTGAAAAACTGCGAATTTACTAAAGCAGAAAAGCAGAAAAGTAGAAAACAGAAAGACCGAAAAGCTGCAAGTAGTAAAGCAGAAAAATAAAAAGTATGAAGATAAGAAAGTAGACAAATAGAAAAATGGGAAAGCCGAAAAGTAAAAAAGTAATAAATCAATGCAAAACACCAGAAAAGCAAAAAAGTAGAAATGAAAACCTAAAAGTAAAAAAAAGAGAGAGAGAGAGCACGAAAGCGAAAGAGCAAATAATCAGAAACATAGAAAAGCAATGATGCAGAAAAATCCCAAGTAACAATTTGGGTTTTATTACACTCTTATGATGGCATTTAAAACCAAAACTGGCCTTGAAGACCACCATAAGGGTACAATAAAACTTACATTGTTGCTTGGGATATGTAAGCTTTGAAGTAGAAAACAAAAAACAGCATTGTAGAAAAGCGCAATTATAGAAAAAACATTGGTAAAGAAGAAGAATAGAAATGAGAAGAACTGCAAAACAGATATATAAAAAAGCAATGAAGCAAAGCAGAAAAGGCAAGAATAAAAACATAACATCGTGAAAGCAGAAAAATAGAAAGAAAAGAACGAAGGAAAGTAGAAAAAACTGTAAGTAAAAGAGTAGAAAAACAGATAAACAGGAAATCAGAAGTGGACTAATTTCGGGGACAGCTTTTCTGTCAGCTTAAAAGAAGGAAGAGTAGCGAAGTAGAATAGCAGAGAAGTTGAAAAACAGGAAAGCAGAAAAGCTGAAAACTATTAAAGTACAAGATAAGAAAAGCCAAATTTTGGTTAAACAGACAGGTAAGAAAATGTGCTCGATGATAAGTCACAGATTTCCCTCCTGTGTTAAAAGAAAATCCCCTGTTCGCTCTTCACGAAACTTGTTTCAACAACAGCAACTGCTGGTATGGCACGATCAGATGTTTGGCGCTGAACTTAATCTTCTCAGCAGCGATGGTAATCGTTAACGTTAGGTACTTACCGTTGCGTTGGGTTGTTTGCTTGCCTGCTAGTATACGATGCTGCACCGCTGCTGGCTGGGCTGCGTGCTGCAGCATGTTATTATATTGCATGCCGAGGAGATTGGGTGTGAAAATTCTTACACAAAGGGTTAGCATCTCGGGTCGGTCTCGCTACTGTATAGCCGATTAGCGATTCCAACGGTTTCAGAATGAAAATGCTGTTTTCGGGAGAAAAAGCCCCACTCCGGTGCAGCCTGAAAGTATAAGATAGACGCCGTGGGTGCAAAAACAGTTTATTCTAGCGCCAAGTGTAAGCCCAGCGGTAGCTCGTTACTTTTAAACTTGAGTGAAGTGCCTAAGCAGTGCGATTAAAAAGTTTCAATTCTGTTGGATCTGCCAGCGTCGGCGTCAAGTGCAGCGAAAAGTTAATTCAATTCATCTTACAATGAAAGTGCTGGTGAGTGAAATCTGCTTTGCTTGTTTGTCGCGCAGGGATAGGATACGGCGGCGGAAGGCGGGGTTCCACCGCTCGCAAACTAGAAGTTGGATGTTTTTCTATGCTAACGCACGAGTATTATACAGTTGAAAGTCCACACCGAAGCAAGACGTGATTCCGGATGAAAAGTTGTTACTTCTAAATGCCACGGGAACGCTTCCCGTGAGAGCATCCACTTGAGACTAGTTAGAATTTCAAGTGGAGGAAAATATCGAAAGTAACGTACGTAGTGAAAAACTGTTAGTTCCCGCTTTTCCCGGTGAGTGCGAGCCAAGTTGAAACTGTTGGCATGGCATGGCATGGTATGTTAGTATTAGGCACGGGCAGCCGGAAAAGTTTTCGGAACAGATATTGCAGTCGGTATATTTGATTCCGTGCAGCGGCGGCAGTGCGAAAAATTTCATCGTTAGGACTCATCACACGGCAGAAGGAAGCCACTCGCTTAGTGAACTAACTCAGCATGACGGTTATGAAAGTACGAAAAACGATATTTGGCAGAGGGAATGTGGTCGTTAAAAATATATTATTCCGGAATCACTCAATGAAACGTGCCGGAGCTTTTAAAAGAGACCTTAACTTGTAGAAAAGTGAAGTAAATGCTAAAACACATGTTTTTGCTCTAAATTGGAAGCACATACATATAAGAGTGGTTAAATATTATAATTAGAAGCTAGTTTGTGAATGTTTCTTTTTAATTTTTATTTGGGACTTTGCTTGTCTGTCAATTGACATTTGCATTGATATTCAACAAAAACAAAATTAAAATAAATGTTCAGTTGTTTTAAATTACTGTAACAACACGTAAACACGATCACTTACAATTCCATTTAAGATGATCATGACAATTTCACAACGAAAATACAAAACATTATTTTTGTCAATCTTCCGAGGTAAATTGCTTCGTTTTGTTCATCATTCAAAAACTGCTCCAGCCAGCGTGAAGAATTTATTCTGAGAAATTCGCAACCGTACGAACCAGAAGTCGTCCCATGACATCCGGTTGAGAAAAGGTTATGCATACTCGATTCAAAGCGGACCATTTTAGCGTGGTGTCATCTAGCACTGCCGGTGTCGGCAACAGCGGTGCTGACAAATTAGAATGGTACAGAAAAAATCCTAAACTCCCACCCACTAGTAGTCACTACACACTGTTGTAGGTAGTAGTGGAAGAAAATTCTCAACTGGTTGGCAGGAAATTGCTCTGCAAAAGTGTTCCGTTCAGTTATGGTTCCCCTGTTGGGGTTGACGACCGTCGTCGGCGTCGCTCGCTGGCTGTGAGACCGCTACGTTGGGACGCTGGCTGCTGTAAATTGTCACTATTTCTAGGATAGCAGGTGGTCATCAGTAGCAGTTGGCGCGATAGGGAAGAAACATTTAGCATCCTTACAATCGGCCAGTGACGTTCGTGTTCTCGGCTTTGGTGTCTGTTGGTGTTGAAATTTTCTGATAAACTTAGTTTTTAATGTTGGTCACAAACTACCGTGCATGTAAAATACAAACTTGAATTGTTTTGGAGTGGTTCGATAAGTTCGATTCCTGATTTATGATAGATTCATGGTCTGGTATGCCCAGATTCTATTTAAGTACTAAGGTGCGGTACAAAACTTTTTCAACACGTAGTAGATTCCTTTTCATAATGATGTTAATGCATTGTTTTAGCTTGAATTGAATTACTTCTGCTGAGTGTTATTAAAGCTTACCTTTTTTGTGTGCAGTGCGTGTGGATTCATCACCGCGACCTTAGTTCTTATCTGTAACGACCTTAGTACCTTAGTAACTTAGTTCTAATGTGATATCGCCCAGGTGTATGCTTTAACCCTAGAGCGGTCGCGCTAAAAAAAGTTACGTACGCGGTCGCGTCGTGTACAGAGTACACGGCGAATAATACTGCCGATATCTCAGGACTGGCATGAGATAGAAGGTTGCGGTTTTCGACAAATTTGTTTATCTAGTTAAGACGCATTTAGAAACGAAAAATAAAGTTTGAGAACTGATTCCCTAGATGGCACAAATGGCGACCAAATTAAATGATCTAGAATCTTGATACTAGAATCTCTAATATCTCGGGACTGAAAAGAAATAGAAGGTTGCTGTCTTTGGCAAAGTTGTTTATTTGGACGAGATCAATCTGCTGCGGACAACAAATTTCGGAACTGACACGATAGATGGCGCTTATAACGAGCATATTGATTTTTTTTATCTCAGAATCGTAACGAGATAATGTTACTGTGTTCTACAAAATTATTTCTTCGAACAAGACGCATTTGGTAATGCATAACAAAGTTCGAAACTGTCTCACTAGGTGGCGCAAGTGGTCAAATTAACATCTTATGTCAATCTCAATCTTATGATGATATCTCATGACCATGATACTATAGAAGGTTGATGTTTACGACAAAGTTGTGTGTTTAGACAAGACGAATTTGAAAATGATCGGTTAAATTCTGAGCTGTTCCGTTAGATTTCGCAGTTGGTTTGCGATATCTCTGCTTATGTAGAATAGGCGCCCTCGAGTAGCAGCAGCTTGGGCACATACTCAAAGAAGGATAGCAGCTTTCGCTGGAGAAAGATATACACTCGAGTCTTTTTTACACGGTTTGTTTTTTTCGCTTACTCAAGAACGGTGCAATTTAGGGACCATTTACCAAATACGTGACGAATGTCGGGACTCTCCCAAACGTATTGAGAAATAAATGAATGGTCCCTAAATAGCCCCGTTCTCAATATTCGAAAAAACAAACCGTGTAAAAAAAGTACTTAAGTGTATACCATTTGATCAACAAGTATCAACACAAGATATCAAATTCTTAAAATCTTTATAATTTACATATCATTTGTTAACAACTGTTAACAACAATAATAGATATTGGTGCCTTAGATTTTGAATTCAATTGTTCCTAGTCAATAACGTAATGTATTAAGAATGACGACATTTGAATAAACGATATTTTATATTAAAAAAATAAGCGATAAAATGGCTTATCTGGTCTGGTAAAGAACACCAAAATATTTGCAAATAGTGTTTGTTCTCTTGGCCATTTTCCCAAAACAGAGTTTGTCAGCAACTGAATAGTGCATTTTAGAGACAATATACATCGAGATTCACTCACCTAGAGATACATGATACTTATTCAAATTAACAATCCTATAATATTCTTATTTTATTTACGCTTATTTTTATTTATGGAAGATAAAATAAAATAAGATTTTCTTATTTTATGGAACCTTTGGAAGAGTTTCTTAAAATTAAAAGTTCTCTCGTCCAGCGGAACTCAAATTTTGTTAATCCCCCTAAAAGTGCAATAAAAAATTTATTTTTCTTCAGTTTTAATATAACGCATTGATGTGTTCTACAAAGTTTTACAGTATACTAATACAAAAAAATTTGCTGAAGACAGTAACCTTCTATCTCTTCAGTAAAGATAGCAAAATCCCATTTCTAATAAACGAAAAATCGTTAAAATCAGTTTTCCTATTTTAGCTGTTTTTGACGTAGGACTACGTCTTACGGCAAGTTTTGAGATAGGGTGTCATTCCAAAAAATCGAAAAATGCGAGCGTCACGAAAACTGAAAGGTTTTGAGCGCTAATAGCTCAGCGGTTTCCCGATCGATTTTCAATATTCTTACACCAATCGATCGGAAAATCTTCTAAGAATTGACCTAAATGAAGAAAAGTATGCATTCTTGATGTTGAACTATTGAAAAATTGAAAATAATTAACCTATGTTTTACCAGAATTCTCGCTTCGTGATTGGTTGGAAGATTCTTCACGATGATCTAAACCAAGCCCCTGGCAGACAACCATGTTCTCGCCGCCAACATCTCGTGTGTGCGAAAATGAGATAGCAATTCAGCACTGCGTTTCACTCAACTGCCAGCAGTCTGATTTGGGCCCGCTGTCAAATTTTGAGCCCCGGACATGCTGTCGCTGACGTTTACTGCAGCTCGATATAGAGATGTCGATGGGGTGATCTAAACCTATACCAATTTGATATCTGTGCTTGGGAAGGAAGCCAAAACAAGTGACGAAGTTTCCTCATTTCAACAAGATTTCTTAACACCGCGGTTCAACCTAGACCATTTTGATGTCCTTGCTTGGGAAGTACACCAGAGAGAGTAACAAAGCACCCTCGTGCCAACAGATTTCTTACGAACGCGATTAAACCTAGTCTAATTTGATGTCTGTGTTAGGGAAGTGTGCCAGAAAAAATGGCACAAGTTCGTTGTCCCAACAGATCGTAAATTCTTTACTGCGTAACGATTAAACCACGGCGAATTTGATATCTGTGTTGGAAAAATGTAATACAGCTGTAGTGTTCGGTTATAATTCGCTATGTAAGCACAAATCGATCTCTTGTACTCTCATGGAACTGCCATATGGAAAGTTTGTGAAGATTTGGTGCAAAGTTTTGTCTATCCTTTTCAATCTTTAACAAACCTGTGCACAGACTTCACAAATAGAACAAACTTGGGAAGGTGGCAGCACCGTTTCGCGCACATAGCGAATACGGTTCTGTATGAATACGCATGCTTGCCGTGTCATTAGAAGTGTAGTGAAAACATGTGCTGTTGATAAAATAGGATTGAATTGGTAAAATCCCTTCAACGTGGGAAACCATGGGTAATAAAAACAATCTTTAATTTCAGTAAGGTAGCAGGAAAATAATAGTTTGTGTTCTTGATTTTGTTAAATTGTTTTCAAATGCGCAATCTTTTGAGAATTGAACGTATGCAATGTTACTACTTTGATAAATGCTACTTACAACGCTTGTAGCATGTATATATGTTGCATATAGCATGTATACATGGAGAATCGAACGATTACAAGCATGAATACATGCTACTATCACAAAGTGACTTACATAGTCCTTACATAGTCACCTATATATGCGGTCGTGTCTTGTACACAACCCCTCTGATTTTGTAGTTGTAGTATGACTTTTTCCTGTTTTACAAAGTTGTACAAATGGTGGAAATACACAACATTGCACATTGCACATACACAAAAATATCCTAATGTTGACGCCGAATTACTCGCAAGAAAGCATAATTTTATTCAAAAACTCTCTTCAGAGAATCAGAATAGTTTCAAGCAGGCTGAAAAGTATTATAAATCATGTTTAAAAGCACAAACGTTAAGTCAAATTTATAGCCTGACAAAATTGGGATGAAAAGCTGATAAAATCGGGGGCAGTCAAAATCGGGGTTAGAAAAAATTGAGATGTTTCATTTCAATGTTAGTTTTGAATCATTTTACTGTTATTATTTGTTTTTGTTTGTCTCAATTTTGCATCATTTTGTTGACCTGCACGCTTTTAATATCATATCCAAATCCAAACCAAAAAAATAACTTAATTTTAATCATAAGGCGTGGTTCAAAATTAAACTCTAATTATTCAAAACAAATAGCTTTTTGACCGAAAATTTTCGTGTCATTTCTTCTTTATTATCTTTATTTTAGATATCTTTTTGCGGTTTTTGTTTCATTATGTTAGCTTCGAGGTACGATGCTGGTCAAATCAGTCAAATCAGTTGTTGTATGTTCGAATTTTGGTTGGCTAGTGCTACTGGATAGATTCAGCACTAGCCCCGAAATTGTCCTGTACTCTAATAATTGGCTGCGAAGTCTGTCGATAAAGAAGATGTAATGTCTTAAAGATGATTATGGATTGCCTACGAATGGCCGAAACACAAATGGCCGAAATAACAATTGGCATAATAGATCTAATGATCTAGGATGCTAGGAAAATGCATGCACCTAAACAGGGGGGGCTATGAAGTATTCCACCACGCACACATATAAAGATTTTTTGACATTAGCTGAGGCCCTCGCTGAGGCTGTTTGCAGTAGGAGTAATATCAACAACATCAAATTCCAAATTCCCGGATCCTCTCCTCCACTCTTTGCTCCCCTCTCACTCCAGCATAAGCGATCCTCAGCAAATGTCATTCTCGTTGGTGACGAAACCGCAAATTACTTCATTCCCCCGCAGTGGCCGGCACTTCCGATGGCGGGTCACTGGCGAACACTAGCTGCCAGCGGCCGTCTCGCCCTGAATTATCTTGGAAACATTTGCTAGTGACACGGTTAATAAGTCACAGGAGAACGTTCCGGATTCGCGGAGAGATATAGATCAATATTTTTATTCAACAAAATTTTTGTTGACATTGTTGCACCACAGACTAACAGACGTAACTCTTCGAACAACTTTTACAACAAACTTTTCAAACTTGGAAAAAATACTAGCATCACCTGGTGCAGTCTTCGCGCTACGCAGAGTAAGTTGCTATAAATTTAGCAATGCTATAAATTTACTTGTATATCATCTGACAACAGCGCCAGCGCGGGCGAGCGGCGTTCTCGCGCAGCGACTGTTGTTTGAGTCTTGGCTTAAGCGAAAATTTGAAGTGATCGTTTTTATTGGCGATGGAATGAGGCTCTAGTGTTACGCCTGTTAGTCTGTGGTTGCACTTTTATTAAGCGCTAGACAAAAAATTCTTGAAGCATGTTTTTTTGTTTTGTAGTAAATAGTTGTGTCGCTTTTTCCTTACTTTATTTTTTCGAGTAAAGTTATTTGTAACTGCTTTAAAATTCGTGATTTTTTTATTGAATAGTTTTTTTAAGGCAATCCGAGAAAATTTGTTGAGCCTTTCGAGACTTCGCTAGTGATGTCCGAAATTTTCAATTATTCGATTATCGATTAATCGGCGAGCGTTGTCTGCACTAATCGATTAATTCAACTATTCGTGCTAGTGGTATTCGATTAGAAATATTCGAATATATTTTTCATTAATTCGATTAATCGAACGATTATGAACGATTAGCCATTATTCGGGGATTATTCGCATTCATATTATTTCCTTTGAACTATTCGATTAGTTCAACTACTCGTGCTGCCAGTATTCGATTAGAAATTATTCGAATATTTTTATAATTATTCGATTAGTTGAATTAATCGAACGATTAACGGACATCACTAGACTTCGCTAGATAGGGGTTCGAACGCTTGTGATTCGGCCAAATATAATTTCGGTCTTCTGTCTGTTTGTCTGTTTGCGCCTTAGCCATTCGGTACTAGCCCTTTTGAAGATTGAACATTTTCTCTAAAACCGTTTCTCGTAAATCCAATTTTCCGATTTTTCCCATTTTTCCCATTTCACCAAGGGCAAAAAACTGTTAACGCTTTGTAGATGATTCAAAGCTAGCGCAAGTCGTTTGTGTTGCCAGAGACCCACCGTTGAAAGTGCCGGCCGCTGCGCGGATAGTTTTCCGTCGCATTAATTATCTCCATTTAAATTCAATTATTTTCCTAGGTTTACTGATCTCTAGGACTAACTTTTAGCTGGGTTTGAATGAGCGATAGCTAGTAAGGACGGCTTACGCTTACTCAGTGAGTGAAATGAAAAACACGTAGTAGTTTTAGGGAAATTAGTGTCTTGACCTGTTGTTTTTATACGACAGATGTCACAGCAGATGTTAGAGCACATAACAATTGCAAGGCTAGTGCGATGATCCTATTGCTATTAGTTCTAACAGTCTCTCCCAGTTGAGATACAAAAAACGACTAACTCTTTAGGTCAATTTCGTATTTCGTAACCAGCGGCAACTGAAATGTCGTATAAGGGAATATTTTGCCTTGTTTTACACTACAACTTGTACTGAAATCTAAGAAAGTATTGATAGGAAAAGAAGCAACCACAGACAAATAGATGAGACACTCGCGTTAATTCCATCGTCCATTCAAAAACTACTCAGTTTTCAAAAAAGCATGTTTCGCAACATGGCCACACCGCGGCACTCGAGTGTTACTTCTAGTCTTCAGTATAAACCCATACAAATGTAAAAACCCTACAGTATAAAACCTTGGAAATGTAAGCTACTTCGCAACATGCATAACAGAGGGTGCAAGTGTGTAAGCAAAATGTGTAGGATGATGGGTTTCAAAGGAATTTATTCTAAGTGTCATGTCAGTTCGTCAGAGTAGATGTGCAGTAGAATGTAACTAGTAGAGCAGTAGAGCAACTTTAAAAGTGCTCCGATTTTGTTTAAATTTCGTGTGTTTGTTCCTAGTCGAAAAGATTTAGACCCATATTTTGTATTTGATGCTTAGGTTGCGTATAGAATTCACATACATAACCAAATTACGTCAGTATACGAGAATACTAATAACTCACATTCTTTACTACTGTGCAGAATATTTTGATAGATTAGAATGCAACCTTCTTTTTGAAGCAAATAGCATCCTAGGGCTGCTTAATAATTTAAATTAATGTTTTCTATTCTTTGCATAAATATTGTAAAATACGTGAGTGGCCATTCCGGGGACAGCTCGTCAAATGGTCTTAAAATAGATAAGCATTTACCGGATCTGGAGATCCGGATTTTCGGGACCCAGGCCCTCTATGTGCCGTACAGTAAAAATAGACAAATGTCCCAATTTTTTGACTGGTCAAGATCTAATATCGTTCAATAATGGATAAAGTTAGAAGCATTTCATTTCGGTGGGTACCCGTGTACACCCCCCTTTCTTCGACCCCCCTGCTGCTATTGGCAGTCTGACGAGGGAAAATGGTCTATTCCCACTAGTTAGGAGCATTCTATGAACTTTAGTTGGCTGAGTTGAGGTTAATGTGGTTTTTCTCTATCTAATCTAATCTAATCTCATACTAACGCAATCAATTCTTGAAAGCGTCCTGGAAAATGACGATTACTTGAATCAATCATTTTGCTTTTCAACGGCCAGGTCAACTGCGCAGCAAGTACCGCAGAGAGAATTCAAAGGAATCCAGTGGAAGCAGAAGTAATGTCCAATTCCATTAAACTCAATGAAACCAAGGGGAAGGAAGAAAGCGTGGACCTCCCGTATCAAACGCTTCCCATGAAGATGATGATTTAGTTACACTCGTTGGGATTATCTTTGCTATTAAATGGTTAGTGATACTCCGGACCCTCGGGGACGAACTAATGGCATTTAGACCAGCAGCCTAGTTAAATAGATGAACCCCCTTAGGATATACGTCACCTGCATTTCGCTTTTGTAAATCATAGAGACGCTACTGGCTATATAGAGGCTGTTCATAAACTAAGAACACATTATTAGTTATTGGTCAGAGTCTCCCGGGTTCATTTTGGTCCATACATTTTGCAAGATGCGTTGTTTTTGGCCGAATCGCTGCGTTTAATAGTCCACTTAGTTCATACTACTTACGAACTACTTTATAACGCTATTTATATGTATTGTTTATAAACAAGCAGATGTTCATTGTTTAGGTATTTAACTTAACTTTATGTTTATGGCAAAATGTCTGATTTCATATCGAATTTCAATTCTAATTTTATGTAATCTTTTAAGTTTAATTTCAAGTCCACTTTCAAGTCCAATGTCACGCCTAGTTTCAAATCTAATTTTAAATAAAATTTTATGCAATTTCTAACTCAATCTCATTTCCCATTTTAAGTCCTATTTCATGTCTAATTACAAGTCCAATTTGAAGTCCAAATTCAATTCCGACTTCGCGTTCAAGTTTAAAATGAACCAATATTAAGTGCGTATACGGGTATGATAGAATTGGGAGAATAAAACAAAATGGGATATTAGACTACCCAATATACCGGGCGACAGTAGTTGAATGAGTAAAACATTCGGGTACCAACCGAAAGAGCGTGGGTGTGTGCGTGCCCACCAGCCATTGCCCAACTCGATATATATTCATCCAATTAATCATTCTTCGCATTAGACATTTTCTCCCCTTCCAAGGTTAAATAAAATTCCATGTCTAATTTCAAGTAAAATTTCAAGCTCAGTTTTCAGTTCAATTTCATGTCCTATTTTATATCTAATTTTGAATTCAATTTGATGTCCAATTTCAATGAAAATTGGAGTTTTATTTCAGGTACCATTTCAAATCCTATTTTATATCTAATTCCAAGTCCAATTTTAAATGTAGTTTCAGGTTTAATATTAAATGGAATTTCGATTCCCCTTTCATGTCTAATGTAAGTGTAACAGTCTCTCCCAGTTTAGATTTGAACATGCGACGACTGGTTTATTAGACCAGCATGAAACCAACTGGGAGGTTAGTCCAATATCAAGTCCTATTTCACGCGCAGTTTCATGTATAGAGTGAGTAGTAAAAACTGTCAGTAAAGTAAATGGCCACAAAAATTAGATTGCTTTAATTGCCTGTCGTAATCGTTATTGGAAAGCATTGCAGCTGGCACGCACTATATCCTGAGGTACTTCATCTCAAATCTTCTCTAAACCTTACTTAGAAATATGCACAGCCAATCCTTTGGTGCTCTTTAGTATGCCTAGCATGTAACCCCATGTATAGAAGTCGTGAGGATGCAAACCAGGTGGAGAGGCAGGCCACTCTTTCGAAGAAATAAAATTCGGAAAATTGTCCTCACACCAAGCCTGTGTAGCTTTCGTCTGGTGAGACCGTGCAAGATCTTGTTAGAAGCAGTATGTGCATTCTTGAAGTGGTGATTGACGATGGGAATCAATTGGTTCTTCAAAGCATTATCGATGTAATATTTAGTGTTGATTTTAACACCAGGTTCAATGAAATGAACAGTAATGGAACTCTCCAATTTTGGAGAAACATCCCCATACCATCACCCTGAAAACATTCGGGAACCTTTGAACATCAGTCAGCTTGTCCCGAGGGATATCAGAAAGATGTGCTGTATGTATCGGATCATCTTGTTGGTTGCGGTGATTCTGAGCAGGAATTCTGAGCAGCTGCTGACATCTTTTGAATCTTCCAACCTTTTGCTTTGCTGTTAGACCGTGCAGCCGTTGTTTTTTGTATGGAATCAATCGAAGATCATCTTTCAAAATAATCTTCATAGTTGACTGAGAAATTCCCAGTTCCTTAGCCATCTTACGTCCTGACTGATTTGGTTTCCGTCGAATTTGCTCTCTTATACTCGTTTGATGGCTTCCGGTGTCTTTCCAGTAAGTTTACGGCCAAGTTTAGACAGTATTTTCCAAGAACTGGTTTCCTTGTGTCGTTTGATGGTACGAAGGATGAAGTTTGTGTTTATTCTGAGTGGTTTCAGCTTCCTTAACATATCAAACATCGTTATCAAACTATTCGCAGCTCTCATAGAAGGAATCGCGGAAAAACTGTAGGAATACGCGAGATCTTTTCGCGTTCTTGAATAATTCTACAGTTAAGGCACCTGTAGGGAAGACTTTGTAAAGATTGTGAATAGTGATGAATAATATTACGCCATGGAAGGATAATCACGTCTGGCGAAAAAAAGAAACAATTTAAGAGGAGACTGCAGGATCGCAAAGCACTCATTCTACCAACAGTTAACACCAGGATCTCTACGGACGTTGAAAAGCGAATTTTCCGAATATAAATCGGAAGGTCATGACCATGATGTTTGTATGATTTGGAACCGTCATCCGTCAGACTTTGATGAAGACAGAAGGAGCTTTCCGAATTGTTGGAGATCAATTGCTTAGCGTGTTGAAATGAAAATTTTACCTATGCCGGTTTGGGTTCAAATACCGGTTCTCATCAAAAGTGTCCAATACCGACCGCCCTAATAAAAACCGGTTTCAATTTGAAAGTAAACTTCTAAACCATCAGATCTCAGGAGATAATAAAGATAATAAAAAGAATAATTTAATTTCAAGGGTTCAAAGCAGCTGAAATAAAGTGTAGAATGATGTGAACTTACAGGCAAGCAACATATCCAGTTTCTCTCCTATGCTGCCCGCAGCAGAACAGGCAGTGCCCATCGTGAAAATAAAGCGACGATGGAATCAAATTGTCTTCGGAAAATGGGCTTGAGCACGTGGGAGTGCTCTAATGAAGCGAGAAAAATGAGCCCCGAGATGAGATGTTCATTTTCGGTCTTCACTCCTTCGACGACGACGACGGTTCGCCGCCCGGGCTGGCAGAGCAGCACGCCCCTCACATTTCGTGCACGCTTGTTGGTGGTGAGTCTGTCTGAAGCCATTTTCTTCGTGATTGGCTTCAGCAGAAGAAAAGTAGGATACTTCTTTGTATCGTTCGTTGTATGGTTACGTGTTCGTGAAAATGTGCACATGATTGCGAGGAGCTCGCTCGCTGGCTGGCCGATGTTGTTGACTTCTGAATTGATTCCGTGTAGTTTGGCCAGCAAAGTGCCGAACGAGTTCTTGGAAGTAATGGGTTGACAATAATATTTTATTGCTTTAATTAATGAACACTCGTAACACTGTTCGATAGCTTTTCATGATGATGGTTATGGTGGTAAGAAGAGAATGCAAGCATTCGATAAGAAATCAATGTAATCTAGGATTCTCATCCTAACTAAAATGTAATAAAATATTAATTTAGATGTCAAACTACCTCCCTGGTTTCTATAGAAATGGAAGCGATAGTTTATTTCGAAAAATGCCGAGCATCCTACTTCAAAGTGTTCCAAAATGGCCTCATCATTCTAAAATCCCAATCAAATAAACCCATCAAATTCAATTGTGAAACCGCCTCGTCCGGAAACAATTCACACCTAGCGCAGCACTGCAGCAGCAGGATTGCATATGAAGACAGGGATTGGCACCGAAGCCACAATCCCGACAGCCGCTTGCGCTCGAAACAATGCACTGATGAGCACCTTTAGTGCAATTTACCAACTGCAGGAAACCATCCGATCCGCGAAAGGGTTCGATCCCGTTCGATGGTTTCGCTAGCCTGCAGATTGGCTGACATCAGAGACTGTTGCCCCCCGCACTGTAAGTGGCTTATCCATGACAACGTACGCTAATTGTTCGCAGCTTGGAACATTGAACTGCGACGAAAGCCGCTTACCCGGGTTCGTGTGGGGAGCAATAAAGCTCATCAAACCCATGGCCGGTACGAGTGGAATCCCGCTTTAGATAATGACGATGCTTCAGCGCTAATATAAATTCCCAAAATTCGAGCTGAATGGGCGCTTAACTGCGTCTGCCATAGTATGCAACACTAGTGAAGGTATGAATTTCTGTTCAATGAAACTCTCGTGGGTTTGGTGCCTAGTACTGCTGGTATCTGAAAAGTGTGCCTTTTATTGCTATGAAGAGCTGAAGTGTATAATTGCCAATTACTTAGTTTGGTACACACATATGTAACCAGCTAGAGTGTATCAATAAAGCTTAGTTTAATGGCTGAATATTTAAAAGCTTAAGTTTAATAAAATTATTTTACAATCGTGTTAACATTCTTTCAATTAGTCACAACATTAGCTCCAACGGAAAAAATCCATGATTTATTTTTCTTGACTGATGTTTAGCAACAGCGAAAAGCAACCAATCTGCTCTGAAGTTTTGATTTTCCGATCACCCGGAAGCAAGAAGAAGTTTTTTCAATGAACCAATTTTGCAGCATCGTCCTTCAAATTTACTTTCTTAGAGTAGTTTAATCGATCGATTGTAAATTTAACGAACGTTTTCGATGCCGCTTATACTTTACGAGTACCGGTACTCATTATGCTTCATTGCTAATTGTGAGTTTGATCACCATTGAATAGTTTTTTAGGTGTTTTTTTGTGCTGCAATTACGAAAGTAAGCTCGAACCATCCCGGAATCAGTTTGATGAATGAACACCATTAAGGTAATAGCACTGATTGGTGAATTTTAAAACAGCCGATTAAATGTGCTGTTAATTATCCGCGGTCCATAACTTTCAATCGTACCGAAGTACGTAATTGACGCAAGTAATAGCAAAAAAAATCAACAATTACTTCATTGATAGTGGTCAGTTGGTCAATTAAAGCATTGATCTGCCCATGGATGCATGGTCGACGTAACGACCAGCACCATGATTGTTGAGAAAACGCATTTTTATCGTGAAAAACGTTTAAAGCCATATAATCTTTGCTATAAACTTTTTCAATCGAATAATCTGTCAATTTAGTAGAATCTATTCATCAAAACAGGACTGATGGAGTTTTATGATTCATTCCTCATTTATTGTGTTTAAAAAATGCGAACGCCAGTTTATGCGAATAAACAGACTGTTTTTTGAACGATTATTCACATAACTTGGCGTAAAGCTACAAAAACAAATAGGTTACTATGCTGATTGATTATGCGGGGAATTACGTCAACCATTAGCATTACGTGAAACCAATAGCAGAGTAGCTCAATTTTCCTAAATTTCTCGAATATTTTCGAACAAACATATGTTGTTTGAATATTGGGTATGTGAACAACATAGTTAAGAGTGCGTAGGACCGAAAAAGTACATTTTGGTCATTTTGGTTTTTACGTCAACTACGCATCCATGGGCAGTGATGGTGATGATTATATAGCCGATCTATAATTATATCAGATTTCAAAGTTTTCGTCATACTACTTTTGTAGTGTTCGAAGATACCGCCGTCCGTGGTGAAAATGTGCCAAAAACCAACAATGTTTGTTTATGTCATTATTTCATTTCATTTTATTTCATTATTAGACCCAATAGGCCTCCATGAAAAGCTTTTTTGAAAAGATCTAACCTAAATTCTCAATCAGCTGTCGAGTGTGCAACACAGTAAAGATTAGGATCGTTAGCATAAATAAGAAATCGATCTGATGGTATTACATAGCAGACGTAGACGTCGTTAAAAAATAATGAAAATAGTAATGGCCCCAGGTTACTCCCTTGTGGTACACTCGCGCAGTTGGTAAAACTTTGTGGTTCGACCAATATTTGACGATTTTAATCGTTTTAAAATGGCGGATGAAGCACCAAGCCGTTCAATTTTTGTTAATAAGATAAAGCTGTCTGCGCAATCAAATGCTCCTTTTAAATCTGTGTACACAGCATCAATTTGAGCTCCTGTTTCCATGAATCTAATGCAATGCGATGTGAACTATATTAAATTTATTGCAATCCATCTGCCTATAAAATCTATGCTAGTTCGATGAGACGTACGCTTTGTCATCTCGCAACAGTACACTGCCTACTAGTATTTCAAAAAGCTTGGAACCGGCACAAAGGGAAGCAATTGGGAATGTCGCATCTATGGATACGGTATCTCGAATGAAGTTCATTGTACAATCAACCTTGTTAAACTACTAACAAGATTAGTCCTCTAAGGTTTTAAGCTTCCCTTCGTTTCCCCTTTGTAAAACCTGGAGACGGTACTGCCTATATAGAGGCTGTCCATAAACCACAAATATCTATTATAGGTTATCGCACAACTCCCCTGGATTAGTTTCTTCCACATACTTCATTTATAACTAGCTGACCCGACAAACTTCGTATTGCCACAAATTAAACTATGTTGTACATAAATTGCGAATTTCGGATGACCTTTGTCACAATCTCGAATTTTGCAAGTTTCTGAGGAGTTCATGGATGTTTTAATATACAAATTTTCCTTACAGTAAAGTAGAAAACAACTCCCCCCATCGCTCAGCCTGATAAAATAAAGCTGATAGCATTTAAATATTCGTCATCATTACGAACCATTTCGCCGAATACCATTTTGCAGAACACCAATTCTCGGTTGACCATAACGCGGAATATAGAGTTTCGCAGAATACCATTTCGCGAAAAGCCTTACGCGGGATGTACCATTTCACGGAAAATCTTTTCGTAGAAAGTACCATTTCGCAGGGGTGACCCAACTGAAGGAAAGTAATAGAGGTCAGTAGATCTAGGAAAATAAATAAATCTAGATAGAGGTGATCTCTACGGAGGGCTGCCCCCTGCAGTGGCCGGCGCTTCCGACGGCAGGTCGCCGGCAACACTCGCGGCCTATGGCCGACTCGCGCTGAATTATCTAATGTTACTATTGATAAACTGAAATTTTTGGAGCGTCTTAGTAGAATACGAAACCTAAAAATAAAAAATAAGAAAACTTATCAAATTTAATTCTACTATGTGTTACACATAGTAGTATTAAATTGGATAAGTTTTCTTATTTTTTATTTTTAGGTTACTATTGATAGTTTTTGGTGGTCTTGTTATTGATTAATGTTTTATGAGTCTAAAATTTCTCGAGTGTGATTAGTTTTTGAGTTACGCAAACATTTCTGTTTTATTTGTATGAGAGTCCTTATCCCCCTACCACAGGGGTGAGGGGTCTCAAACCATCATTAAAGAAACTCCTGCCTCCAAAACCCCCCACATGCCAAATTTGGTTCCATTTGCTTGATTACTTCTAGAGTTATGAGGAAATTTGTATTTCATTTGTATAGGAGCACCCCCCCTCCTAATGCAGGGAGAGGTTTCAATTCACCAAAGAAAACATTCTTGTCTCCAAAAACACCCACATGTCAAATTTTGTTCCATTTGCTTGATTAGTTCTCAAGGTATGAGGAAATTTGTATTTCATTTGCGTGGAAGCCCCCCTCTTAAAAGGTAGAGGGGTCATTATTCCCCTCCTATAAAGGGGAGGGATCTCAATTCACCATAGAAAAAACTTGCCTACGAAAACACCCACATGCTAAATTTGGATCCCTTGCCATGATTAGTACTGGAGTTATGAGGAAATTTATTTTTCTTTTGTATGGGAGCCCCTCCTCTTAAAAAGGTAAGGGGTCCTAATTCATCATAGAAAAAATTCATGCCTCCAAAAACACCCACATGCCAAATATGGTTCCATTTGATTAATTAGTTCTGGAGTTATGAGGAAATTTGTATTTCATTTGTATAGGAGCCCCCCCTCCTAAAGTGGGGAGAGGTTTCAATTTATCATAAAAAAAAAACTTGTTTCCAAAAACACCCACATGTCAAATTTTGTTCCATTTGCTTAATTGGGTCTCGACTTATGAGGAAATTTGTATTTCATGTATATGGAAGCCCCCCCCCTATTAAAAGGGAGAGGGGTCATAATTCTCCTCCTAAAGAGGGGAAGGGTCTCAATTCACCATAGAAAAAAATCATGCCTCAAAAAACATCCAGATGCCAAATATGGTTCCATTTGATTAATTAGTTCTGGAGCTATGAGAAAATTTGTATTTCATTTGTATAGGAGCCACCCTCCTAAAGTGGGGAGAGGTTTCAATTCACCATAGAAAAAATTCTTGTCTCCATAAACACCCACATGTCAAATTTGGTTCCATTTGCTTGATTAGTTTTCGAGTTATGAGGAAATTTGTATTTCATTTGTATGGGAGCCCCCCCTCTAAAGTGGGGGGGGGGGTCTCAATTCACCATAGAAAAAATTATTGTCTCCAAAAACACACACCTGTAAAATTTTGTTCCATTTGCTTGATTAGTTCTCGCGTTATGCAGCCATAACCGTATGGCAGCCCCCACTCTTAGTGGGGGGAGGGGTCTTTTGCCATCGAGAGAACCTTCCCTAGCCCCAAAAACCTCTACATGCAAATTTTCACGCCGATTGGTTCAGTAGTTCTCGATTCTATAAGGAACTTACGGACAGACAGACAGAAACCCTTTTTTATAGGTATAGATTTGTATGATGCGTTGTTTTTGGCTGACCCCCTCTTCCTAATAGTTCACCAGGGTCATGACTGGCCCCATACGACCTGCTTTATAATGTTATTTATTTGTCTTGCCTTCCCAAGTAGCACAGTTTTGGCACTTTTTGTTGCAGCAACTTTGTTATAACTGAAACTAATCATATATGGGTTGTCACAAATGGTTTCTAACAACTGTGTTAGTAGGGTTACTTGACTTAACTAGCATGCCGTCCTAAGACAAAGCTAGTTGAACAAGATTTCTCCAGTTAACTCGGTTGTGAGCTACTGCTATTCAATTCCTCGGAAACCAAGTACTCTCCGCGAGATATCGCTCCACCCCTGGTCATCTTGTTCTTAGGGGCCATCCATATACCACGTGGACAGCTTAGAGGGGGGTGGGGGTATGAAAATGTCCACACTTGTCCACGGAAGGGGGGGAGGGGGTATGGGAAATGTCCACGTGGACAAGTTTTTTTTCCATACAAAAAAATAGAAATATTGATTTTATTATACATATTAGCATAAACTATTGATCGTTTGTTTTTAAACTCAAGGAAAGTGTTATCTTCTGAGGGATATGTGCACCGAACATTACAAAAGTGCATATGTGGCATAATCCGCGCTTGCGTCAAATGTGGATTGCAAATACAGCTCACCACAAAAAGGGTATCCATGGGCAACGTATTTTTAAAAGATTCGCCCTCAGAAAATTTTACGAACCACGTCGGAAAGATCTTATGTTGTGTAAAACCAATATCCAAGCTGAGGCTCTCTGGTTGGACAGGGATACCCAGGTAACCAATAAGCATTTCCAATGCAATTTAAATGCAAGCCAATAAGCATTTAAGTTGCCTTAAATGCTACTTAAATGCTATTTTGGCAAAATATGCGGCTACTTTACTGCTAGCCCTCTTATAGTGCTGACAATGCTTATTTGCAGCTAGTTACCGACAAGAAGAATTTAAATAGAATTGTGGATGCCAATTTACAACAGTTATGCAGTCAAAAGGCTGATAAACAACAACCTGCAGTATAAAACGCCAGGGATGCTAATAAATGACTGATTTACTGCTTATTTTAATACTTATTGGTTACCTGGGTACTCTTGACGGAGATGAATCGTCAAGCGAAAATCGTGCTGAAACGGGCTCTTGTTGTCGATAATATTTCGCAATAAACAAGATCACTATGAGCAGAAGAATTGGACTGGATAACCTGCCTATTACAACGTTCTTTTGCGCAAGCTTTTTCCCTAATTTTTTTGATTAATTACTGAATAAGTTAAGTTGAAAACAGGATTTAGCACCATGCATTTCGGTTTGTTGAATTTCACGTAAGAAAAAAAAAGTGTCCACGTGGACAAACAGGGTAGGGGGGTGGGGGTTGAGTCAATGTCCACGGTTGTCCACGGAGGGGGACGGGGGGGTTGAAAATTGGTATTTTTATGTCCACGTGGTATCTGGATGACCCCTTACCAGATTTGAGCCAAAACCCATCCTTGCAGGGCAGTTGTCCGGCATTCTTTCAACATGCCCTGCTCATCGTATCCGTCCAGCCTTAGCTACTTTTTGAATACTGAGTTCGCCATTGAACTGTGCGTGTTCATGGTTCATCCTCCGCTTCCATACCCGTTCTCCTGTACGGTGCCGAAGATCGTTCTTAGCACTCGTCTATCGAAAACTGCGATCACTCGCAGGTCCTCCTCGAGCATTGTCCATGTTTTATGCCCGTAGAGAACAACCGGTCTAATAAGACTACAGGGTGCACTTTGTTCGGGGGTTTAGTCTGCTCGACCGCAATTGCTTCTGAAGCCACGACTTCCACGACTTCCGCTGATAATACGCTTCCGAATCTCATGGCTGGTGTCATTGTCCACCGTTACCAGTGATATGCAGTGGTAGACATATTCCTCGATTGCCCCAAACTCATCGTCGTCAATCGTTATACTACTGCCCAAGTGGTGTCGGTTGGCCTCGGTTCCACTGGCCAGCATGTACTTTGTTTTAAGCGGATTTATTTTCAGCCCAATCTTCTCTGCCTCGCGTTTTAGTCTGGTGTACTGTTAAATCAGCGCCAAAGATGTGCTGCCGATAATATCCGTGTCATCGGCAATGCACACCAATTGACTAGAGTTGTTGAAGATTGTGCCCTTGTAGCGCAGCTGACATGAGAGGCCATCGCCTTGACGAAACCCTCTGTGAGATTCGAATGAACTTGACATTCCACCCGAGATCCGAACACCGCATTATGTACCTTCCATCGTAGATTGAATCAGTTTGATGAGCTTCCTGGGGAAGCTTATGGTGAATGATCAATGGTTAAAACCACATTAAAATAAAAATTAAAAAAAAATCCTGGGGAAGCTGCTCTCGTCCATGATTTTCCATAGCTCTTTCCGGTCGATGGTATCATATGCAGCTTTGAAGTCAACGAACAAATGGTGCGTGCTAACTCTGTACTCACGACCCTTTTGGAGAATCTGCCGCAGTGTAAATATTTGTTCCGTTGTAGACCGACCTTGAACGAAACCGGTTTGATAAGTTCTCCCAAATCTGTTCGCAACTGGTGACAACTCTTATGAACTTACTATAAGTGGGCATATCAATACAAAATCATTATTTTGTGGGAGACTATATTACCGTTTTGTAGCATTTTTGTTTGGTCGCCAGACAACAATCCATCAAAGCGAACTGTGAGTCGCAGAAAGGGTATTATTATCAATCAGGTTTTATGTCAAAATGTAATTTAAATGATTTTGTTAGAAACAAAGATTGACTAATCGAATATATTTATTTTGTTTAAACAACTGGTTTTTAAAAATTGCAAAATTTATTTGAATGGTGCGTAATTTTAGCCAGTTATTATTACAATATCAATGTTAACATTTAATGCGCATATGCTGCACAACTTCGGGAATTGCTGAAAAATTGTTGTTTTCTCTACCGTATATTCTATTATGGTCGCTGTAAATCAAATCGATCAGGATAATCTGACAGTAAAATTTTAACTTTCCTTCTTACGGATATATATATATATATATATATATATATATATATATATATATATATATATATATTTCTAAGCTGTCTGGGTGATTTAGATTTTTAAACAGCAAGATTTATGCTTTAAAGTTTTGTCGAACAATGAAAAAAGTGTCATTAGGTTATGGCAGTTGCACCGAAAAGCATAATCGGTCAAGCACCGAAAAGCATAATCGGTTTTATAGCTGTTGAGCTTATTGCCTGACTCTTTAAAAGGTTTTTATACCTCTGTGTCGGAAGTTCATAGTTTTATTAGCGGATTTATGAAATTGGTCATAATAAGCACTCAGTCAGTCGTCAGTCATCAACGCGTAAAAGCATGTGCAGAACAGCCAGCAAAATACATATGTCCTTAAAGACTTTCTATAAGGTTCGTCATATGCTAACAGTTGAGAAAATGAAGCGTTTAGACCTACAGGAGTGGATATGCAATTGGTTATGCTCCTACTTAACTGGTCGCTCTGCTGTCATAACTATACAAGGAGTTAAATCATATTGCTTTCCTATACAAGCTGGGACCATTAATTTTTGTGCTTTTTGTGAATATTTGTGATATATTATGACACAGAAAAATTGTTATTCGCTGATGATCTGAAAATTTATAGAACTACTAGCTGACCCGACAAACTTCGTATTGCCACAAATTAACCTGTGTTGTACATAAATCATGAATCTCGGATGATCTTTGTCACAATCTCGAGTTTTGCAAGTTTCTGAGGAGTTCAACCTTAGATGATTCATTTTGGCAGTTACGTAACTATGAAAGCATCCCAGGTAACCAATAAGCATCACCAATGCTATTCAAATGTAGGCCAATAAGCATTTAAGTCGCCTTAAATGCTACTTAAATGCTATTTTGGCAAAATATACAGCTAATTTACAGCTAATTACCGACACGAAGAATTTGAATACAATTTTGGATGCCAATTTACAACACCTATGCAGTCAAAAAGCTAATATACAACAACGTGCAGTATAAAATGCCAGATACGCTTATTTGCTGCTTCTGTTAATGCTTATTAGTTAATTGGAATGGGTAGTTTAATATACAAATTTGCAATGTTTCCTCACAGTAAAGTAGAAAACAACCCCCCTGTCCCCTCATTGCATAGCCAGAAAGCGGATAATAATATTCGCCATAATTGTACAACATTTCGCCGAATATCATTTTGCGAAAAACCTTAAGCGGAATGTACCATTTCACGGAAAACTTGTTTGTGGAAAGTTCCATTTCGCGATCCTCTCCTTACTCGCTGTCGATCGTTCCAGGAAACCCAGGTAGACCTAGGAAAACCTAAACCTAGACAGTAGTGATTTCTGCGGGGAGTTGTCTCCCCTCAATGTGCGGCGCTTCCGACGGCGGGTCGCCGGCAACACTCGCGGCCGTATCGTCCTGAATGATCTAGAGTTGCTATAGATAGTTTTTGTGGTCTTGTTATTGACTAATGTTTTATGGAAGAGTCTCGAATTTCTCGAGTTCGATTAGTTTTTTAGTTTCGCAAAAATTTCTGTTTTATTTGGATGAGAGTCCATATCCCCCTACCACAGGGGTGAGAGGTCTCTAACTATCATAAAATAAATTCAAGACTCCAAAATCTCCCACATGCCAAAATTGGTTCTATTTGCTTGATTAGTTCTCAAGTTATAAGGACATTTGAATTTCATTTGTATGGGAGCCCTCCCTCCTAAAGTGAGGAGGGGTCCTAATCCACAATAGAAAATATTCTTGCCTAAAAATACACCCATATACTAAATTTGGTTCCATTTGCTTGATTAGTTCTCGAGTTATGAGGAAATTTGTATTTCATTTGTATGGAAGCCCCCCCCCCCTCTTAAAATTTTGTTCTATTTGCTTGATTAGTTCTCGAGTTATGCAGAAATTTGTGTTTCATTTGTATGGGAGCCGCCCCTCTTAGTCTGTAACCATCACTAAAACCTTTTCTGGCCACAAAAACCTCTACATGCAAATTTTCACGACGATTGGTTCAGTAGTTTTGGATTCTATAAGGAACATCCCGACAGACAGAAATTCATTTTTATATATAAGAAGATTACATCTTCTCTCGATTGCAATGTTCTACAACGTGACAATAAACAACCTATTGTATTGGTG
Organism: Sabethes cyaneus; assembly: GCF_943734655.1. NCBI lineage: Eukaryota > Metazoa > Arthropoda > Insecta > Diptera > Culicidae > Sabethes > Sabethes cyaneus. The sequence goes on from NC_071355.1 coordinate 48,150,581, forward strand.
CCTCGTAAACGGTATGAAAGTAACCTTTTGATTAGCAAACTTTTGGCCATTACACGAAATACGGTATACGGAATATCTGGTATGAAGTAGAGATCTAGTAGAAAGGTGAGTACTAGCACCCTGGAAATTCTTATAGTGGACTTTTTTAATATAAAGAGATGGAACAGTTTGGCTATTCCGGAGTTGATCCGTATCCGAATCCTGTGGGGTCAAAGACAGCCCTTCAAGATTCAATATAAAATCTTATAATATAGATATCAAAGTTATTGAAATAGGTTCAGCGGGTTATGTTTCGACATTTCGAAGCGTTTTGGATTGTTTTTCCGAAACTGGTTCCTACGGGATTAGGGATGGTAGTTTAGAATTCAACATTAATAGCGCGGAAGCCAGTTCTGAAATGTTCAATCGGAACCAAACTAAACTAATATCAATTCGAAATGACAAAAGAGATTCACGTAAAAGAACAGAATAGTCAATGTTATCGTTTAATTCTACAACCTCACCAAATACAATAAATAAATTTTAATTTGATCTTAGGTTTCCTACCATACCGTGACTTTATGACAGCCGATTCCGGAATGACAAATCCGATTTTAAGTAATTGATTTATTTCGAGATTTGAGAAAAGAGCTTATATTTTCAATTTCATGAGTATTGATAACCACATGGCTGCTTTTCTTTCTAAAAAGCAGTTCTGGACCTTATACCGGGCACTCTTCAGTAATTGAACAAAATTGAATGCAAATTGACGAAGTTATGATAATTGCAAATTATGGGACTGTGGATACTTTCAATGTGAGACCACATGACTTTGGTTTTTTTTAAGTACTTTGTATCAGGTCAATTTCAATATGTTTTAAAAAGTGCATTAGAAATAAAAATATTTAACATACAAAAGTAGGTAAAAATAAACAGAACTCGACTCAAAAAATGGCTAAAATCTATATGGGACTCATATGCGAATATGAGCAGTATATTGCAATGCCAAAAATAAAACCATTAAATGAATTTAATTACACCCGAATTGCAATGGCCATGTAATGGGTTAATTGGTTTTTTGCATACTTAACCCTCTCGTCTTGTGCAATCCGAGATCTTCCCAATCTAGCTACTCGGATAACCAAAACAACCGCGGTAAAGACACATGAAGCGGATGTGGGGGAGCAAAACTCATTTGTCATGCATTTCGATGTGCCTTCGCTACCCAGGAGAGGAAAACAGTTTTGTCCAAACACAGATTGAATGTCTGTCTACCAACCCGTCCTCATTTTCCCGGCAAGCAGGATTAAAAGATAACACAACCGAATGTGCAGCCAGTCAGTAGTAGGTAGTGGAGGACCTGCTGCTGATCAAATTGACATTTCGTCTTCCGAACCATAGAGCCGTCTGTCGTCGGTCGGCATCAGGTTGAAACGACACGGGGCCAAGAACTGAACATCTTCCACATTCTGCCGCGCACCCCTGCTGTGTATAGAGAGAGATAGAGAGAGAGACAGAGGAACAAAAAGCGTATCGACTAACGAGCATATTGGGAACGGCCGAACCGGAGCTGAATTTCCCAACATCAGAACAAACGATGATTGAAATCGACTGTTGATTGAGTATCCCTGCCGGTGACGAAACAAGTCGGATGCAGTGGATAGGGTGGCTCAACCAGTGACCGGAATATTAATCAGAATCATAGAACCAGATAGGCTTCAAAGGCCGAAGACATTGCTAATTTGCTTTCAGTGTCTCGATTTCACCAACCTTCCGACATTGAGATATAACATTGAACGTGAATACCCTAGCCATGAATGATAAAACAATACAAATTCAACAGCCCCCGAATCAACAGATGGATGGATTGGCATATTTTGGCCATCGTTTGCTGTCTCCGAATAGGAATCCATTTTGATTATGGGTCCGTGCTTACCGGTGACCTTCCTTTTTTTCTCTCTCTCTCTCCCGAACCGGAGACAATATTTACCGGATACTCGAATTCCGTCCCCGGTACTTTCCCACTTATCGGTTCATGGTCAAATCCGATTGAGTGGAGCATATGTGAAGGGGTGAAATGAAAAATCTCTTGAAGGACTTCTGAGGCAAAAAGGATTTTGATCAACTGGAAAAATCGAACATCGTTTTTAGATCGGCATGATTGATATGGTACTGCCGTGCTCCAGGCCATCATCATGTTTACTGTTGTCGTCGGCGAATTGTAATGAAGTATGTATTTGGACTTTTGCCTTGGTTTAGTCAAATTCTGGTAAAAAACATGCAATGCAAGTAATGCACATACATTTCAGCACTATAAAGTACTTTTTTTAACATTCTTGATTATTCATGAGAATAGCAAGTTATTTAATTTACAAACCGATTTAAAAGATATTTGGTAGCACTGCTGTTAAGAAACAATAGTTTTTTCGGATTCTTTGGGCAATTTGTTTTTGAAATATGAAAATATTTTGTCACTAAATCTGATATTTCGAGAGTTATAAAGAGATAATAAAAGGACTTGATAAAAATAGGTCTTTTCTTTAAAAAGGAGGTGCTCTCATTAATCCATGGGAGGTTCACCAGGCACCATTCTTCGGGTTTATACTTGCTACGAATAATCTGACGAAATTTGGTTCAAATCGAAGACCTCTATAACAAGAAGACTGGCAGCTCTGCCAATATTCTGGACACACTGATGGTAGCTCGCTCTACCGGCCAAGGTAGTCCCTGGATGCATCTGTGTGAGTGAGTACTGGTATTCATACAGCCATGCCAACATAGCCGAACAAACACCAATACAGAATTTTGGAGAGCTTACTAACACTTTTGCAAAATTTACCACCTTCGCTAAAAGAAGCGCTGCCGCTGATAGTGACGCTCGACGTTTATATGAAAAAATAACAGAGATTCCAGTCTTGTTAGTAATGGGGTCTTCGATCAAATCCAAAAATCATGATCGATTACACGTTTGAACTTTTTCTCGGTCACTTTACGACCTGAATGACCTCACGAGTGACCAAGTTGATGAAATTATAAATAACAAAAGATGGATTTTATACAAAAGAGAAAACTAACGAAAATACAAACACCTACACTCTTAAATGATTCTACCTGTAAATTGGTCGGATTTAGTTAAAGTTAGGTTGAAACTACTCAAAATGCCCTTAAAGTGTACAAACTCAGATTTTGAGTAGTTTTTCAACCAAAAAATTGGTAGTAGGAACTTAAAATTGCGTTATTTGTCATAGAGAATAATTCAATTATCGGTAGCAAGTAGCCAAAATTGGTTGAAATTTTTACCCAAAGTTTGAGTTTGTAAACTTTAAGGGCATTTTGAGTAGTTTCAACCTAGCTTTAACTATATCCGACCTATTTACAGGTAGAATCATTTAAGAGTGTAGAGTATTGTCTATGTTTTGGCCAAAGCCTTACCGATATGTATTATTGGCCACTTACGGCAAAATCAAATAGAAGTGGCCAATAGCATATGCCGGTAACGCTCTGGCCAAAACATATACGATACCCTATTTGATGTTGTTATTAATTTTGTCAAAAGTACGACCATTGGTGAATAAAATGATTCTGTGTGGCATTTAATTATAATGGTTCGGTATGACCATTGGTTAATAAAATGATTCTGAATAAAGTAAATATCTGTTGTTGGCAAAACAAAACGCAAACAGTAAGTCGAAACGTTATCAACAAAGTTTAATATTTCACCGATCGAAATCAATTTAAACACATCTTCTTCTTTCTATATATATAAAAATGAAATGCTGTTCGTGTGTCCGGTATAGACTCGCAAACCGCCCGACGGATTTTGATGAAACTTGGCATACACATTGCGTTTGATGTGAGGAATGTTGTTAGCATGGTTTGAGACCCCTCCCTACTCTAGAAGGGGGGGCACCCATACAAATGATGGCCAACATAATTAATAAAGGGAAACTCATGCTCAGAACTTAGAATACAAATGGAACGGTCCGATGCGACCATGGCGAAATTAAAAGGAATGGTTTCGTACGACCCAGTTACATGTGTGGGTAAATGTGGTAAATGTGTGGGTTGATATTTTTTGGTGAAGTATATATATATATGTGGATCGGTACGTCCATAGATGAATTAAATTGTTCGATACGACCATTGACAAGTAAAATGATTCAGTACAATCATTGTTCAATGAAGCATATTGTTGGGGGGCTCCGTAGCCGCAAGGTTACCGAGTCTGCTTTGACAAGCGAATGGTCGTGGGTTCGAATCTTAGTAGAATCAAGCCATTCGATGTCAAGTGACTTTAGCTTGGGTTTACTCTCAGCCCCCCCTCATTTACCCTTCCTTCATGCTGAATTTTCTATACATTTACCCACTAAAGCCTCTTGACAGTGCAAAACTGCCTCATATAGTTAAGTGTACTGGTCAGAGGAACGAAGGAGTCCTCGTCAGGGACGGCTATAAAATGGGATAGTGCTGGCAGCGAGGAATAAATGGGTAATGTAGATCAAGCTTTGAAGGAAGGGTAAATCCCAATACACACAAGCACGCATAAAAAATTTAATAAGCATATCGCTCACTCAATAGCGATTATAGCAAAAAGAAATGCAGTGCAGGTCATACAGCAAATACCAGGGCGATATTACAATAGATTAACTATACTGGTTGCAGTAATGAGTCCACACATGGAAAAAAAGTATATGGTTCGGCACGACCATAGATAAGTAAAATGAATTGGTACGATCGTTGTTCAATGTATATGGTCCGGTATGACCATACATGCATTAAATGGTTCGGAATGACCATTGGTGAATAAAATGATTATGTATGGCAATTATTGAATATTCCGGTTCGACCAAAGACCACTGAAATGTTTTGGTACGTTTATTATTTAATAAAGTATATGTTTCCGGTACACAAAACGATTCGGTACGATCATTGTTAAAAAAAAATACATAGTTCGGTACGACCATAGATGGATGAAATGGTTCGGTACGACAATTTGTGAATAAAATGTTTCTGTATGGCATAGAATTGAACAGTTCGGTTCGTCCTTAGACTATCTCGGTAGTGTTACGTTGTGCTAAAAACGAGTTGAACAGTTCGGTGCATCATCGTGTCGATAATCATCGGTATCATCTAGATTCCGTTCGCGTTCAACGATCTGACTACTGAGCACAGTCAGTCGACTGCAGTTGATTAACAAGTCAGACTTACCCTTCCTTCATGCTGAATTCTATATTTACCCTCTGACGCCTCTTGATAGTGCAAATGTCCCTCCTATAGTTCAGTGTACTGGTCAGAGGTACGAATGAGTCCTCGCCAGGGACGGCTGTAATATGGGATAGTACTGGCAGCGAGGAATATGTGGGTAAAGTAGATTAAGCTTGGAAGGAAGGATAAACCCCAATACACATAAGCACGCATAAAACTTAATAAGCATGTCGCTCACTCAATAGCGATTATAGCTAAAAGAAATGCAGTGCAGGTCATACAGCAAACACCCGGGCGATATTACAATAGATCAACTATACTGGTCGCAGTAATGAATCCACACATGAAAAAAAAACAAGTCAGAGTTGAGTGATTCTTTAAGACTTTGCACAGTGTCATTTGCGTACAATAATCGTGTGCCACGTAATAGTAGTAATTAACAACAAAAACACTAAAGGTCCATGTATATTGCCTTGGGGGACCCCAGAATTATTACTGAGCCAACCAGATTAAGATGCATTCAACTTTACAGCAATTTTTCGTTTGCGTATGTCGGATTGGCAGTTACAAATTCTATAAAAATGGCCAAGAACCACTACAAAGGGCCCTTCATTGACTAAATGTAAGAATAAGGAGGAGAAACTACCAGAGGAGTGAATGGCAGGTGTGGTTTGTCCCATTTGCAACACAAAAAGGTGATCGGCTTGATTGCTGTAACTACCACGGCATTACGAACGCCACCTCTTCCAGGTTTTGTTACGTCGTCTATCCCCAATAGCAAGAGAATTCATAGAAGATTTTGGGGCACGTGCTACTACGGATCAAATTTTCACTCTCCGATAAATGCTCCAGAAATGTCGAGAGTACGACGCGTGCACACGTATTATGTTTTCGTGGATTTCATGGCAGCATACGATACAGTCGGTCGCGAACAGCTGTGGTAAATAATGCATGGAACAGTTTTCCGAACAAACTGACACGGCTGATCAGAGTTACCCTGGAAAGTGCGACGTGCTAGGTGCCTATTACGGGGGCACTTTCGTGTCCCTTAGATTCGCGCAGAGGTTTAGGGCAAAGGGATGGACTGTCCTGTGTGTTATTTAACATCACTATTGAAGGTATGATCCGACGGACCAGCATCGAAACGAAAGGAACGATCTTCAGCAAGAGTAGCCAACTCTTAACCTTTGCAGACGACCTCGACATCATTACTAGAAACTTTGGGATGGCGGAGGCAATCTACGTCAGACTAAAAACGAAGGGCAGGAGAATTGGGTTACAAGTCAATGCATCGAAAACCAAGTATATGGTAGGAAGAGGCTTAAGAGAAAATAACGTTCGCCTCTCACGGGCAGTGACTGTTGACGGCAATGAACTGGTTGATGAATTCGTGTATTTGGGATCTCGGGTCACCGCCGACAATAATAGGAGTAAAGAGATCCAACGACGTATTCAAGCTGGAAATCTAACCTATTTTTCCCTCTGTAAGATGCTTCGATCTGGGACCATACGCTGCCACACAAAGTTTACGATGTACAAAACGCTGATCAGACCGGTAGTCCTCTACGGACTTGAGACAGTAACTTTACTTATAGAAGACATACGTGCACTTGCCGTATTTGAACGAAAGGTGTTGCGGATTATTTTTGGCAGAGTACAAACGGAAAGCGGAGTGTGGCAAAGGTGTATGAATCATGAGCTACAGGCACTACTTGGAGAGATTCCCATCGTACACTTGGTGAAAGTTGGGACACTAAGTTGCATCATCCGGATAATTGATGCTCAGTTGATGATAATCAATGCTCCTAATGGCTCCAGTGTTTCATAAAATACAATGTTCTGCTACCTAAAATAAAGTTAGCAGCACAATGATGTCCGGAAATAGTACTTCCGGTACAGATAAAACTGGCAAAGTGTGAAAATAATTTAATGCTACATCAATGATCTACAGAAAACATAGTTTCGATAACTTTGCTTGTCATTTTCCCCTGAAAAATTTAAAGAAAAAGAAAATGTTCTGTTAGCTTAAGTTAAAGTTAACAGCACAAGCATCCTGGTATGGAAGTCTGTTCTCTGTGGTAACGCAACATGTAACACTAATAAGGTACAAAGGGGTGTGAAAGAAGAAGATATTGGAATTAGCACAGAAAAATGACGAGACACTTGCGTAAATTATATCGTCAATGCAAAAACCATGTTTCTAAAAAAGCATGTTTCGCAACACGGCCATATCGCAGTGTTCGAATGTTGAACATGAGACCGTACAAATGTAAAAACTTTACACTATAAAACCACTAATAAACACAATAAAATTGCATATTGAAATTCAGGTGTCAGGTTTTTTGGTAACGCCGCGTCTATTTTAATCGATGAGCATATAAACTTGCATCTCAATACGTTTGCCAGTTTTCAACCATAGACAAAATACAATCATTAATTTTTAAAGCCCACATTCCATCAATTTTTTTTTTAAGAGACTGCCTATTTGGCATTCGCCTCTGATTCCATCAATTATAGCAAACCTTTTATTTAGAATTATTTCTTGCTCTCAAATATAAAAAAAGCAAAGCCATGGGTATAAACGTCCTGTTGAGAACTTGACCCTTCTTTATCGATAGACTTCGCAGCCGGCTATTAGAGTACAGGACAATTACGGGGCTAGTGCAACGACTCTATAGCAGCATCTGCCGAGATTCGAACATACGACGACCGGTTTTTAGGCCAGCATCGTACCCCGAAGCTAACTGGACGGCATCAAATATAGAAGAAAATTAATTTTTTCTCTGTTCACTTTTGAGGAAAAGTTCAAAAGTTCACCATTCATCATCATAAAAGTATTTTTACGCTCTCACGGAAGCATTATTTTGAAGCTTGAAGGTTGTAGAAGATCCCGAACGATTACTTGCTTCCCAAAAACACAACGAAGAGGTTATTATTTTTAACTGTAGGAAGATGAAAGATGTTTCGAAAAGCGCTGCAAGCTCTGAACGTGTGGAAAAGACGCCCGAACGGTTGCGAAACATTGACGTATGTGTTATGAAACGTAATACAGAAGCTTTGAGTGCTATCCTAATTTTTTCCGGTAAAGTCGTTTATTTTCCGCAAACGTACTCCACCGGATGTGAGGATGTAACATAATTTGCTGGTAGATAAAATGGCTATGAGCGATGAGATGAATTATAATATCCTAAAACAGAAAATTGAAACCGAAGCTACATAATTGTGGCAAATTATATTTGGAAATTCTACTTAAAGATATTAATAACAATTAAAAAATCAAATGATAATTGATTAAAATATTATCCAAACTACAGAGCGGGATGAACCTTGCTCAATCAATAAGCAAATAATTATATTATAAATCAACTTATTAGCACAGGCTCATTTCATTTGGTTATACATTTCTCATTTCAGGCCCTATTCACCCTCTCCACCATCTGTCTGGTCAGTGCGGTCCCGGTGGAATCGCCAATTCCATCCGCCGAAATTGAACCCAGCGCAAACAAGAAGACCGAAAAGCGAGCAATCGGTTTGGGATATGGTCTGACCGGATTCGGCTACGATCCGCATTCGTACTCGGCCAGCGGCTATCACACGGCTGGCTACCATCCGATCGGTTATGTTGCCCCGGTTGCCACCACCACAGTATTCAAGGCCGGATATGCGGGAATTCCAACGGCCCACTATGGTGCCGGTAAGTTTTCACTCGTCGCGTCGCCGCTCGAATAATTTGCACTCGATTATGATTATGACACTTCGTTGACGGTTTGACATTTCCAACGTCGAGTGGTTGGTATCCACTCAATTTGTTCAATTAAATTCTATAGCTTTAAATTATTGCTGAAGAGAGAATTTAATTACATGCGTACTATTTGATCCTGCAGGTTATGGCGGACTCGATGCATACGGTAAATATGGTTACCATGGTTTCTATCCCGGGTACGGTACCGGATATGGTGCTCTCGGATACGGAGCTGTTCCGGCTGCCAGCAGCTACGCCAAAGTCGTTCAACCGGCTACCACTTCCTACAGCAAGGTGGTCCAGACCTATCCGCACTACGGAACGGCAGCAGTTGGATACACCGGTCTTGCCGGTTACCATGGAGGTTACTTGTACTAGAAAAACTGGATTTTTTCGATACGCTCCCGCCATTATGTAGATAGGTGACTATTTATTTAAAACTAGACTATAAACATGTAAACGAACGGATACAATTGTGATGATAAACAGTAATAAAATGGGTACAACTGAACGTATTCTTCGCTTCAATTCAGTTAGCTAAATAAAAATTAAAAAAACATTTACTGTCGTGTCCTGCCCACCCCAAAAACGACCAGATGGCAGGCATCTTCCGTTTAAGCGGATTCAGCTGAAAAGTACCGTATAATCTCATAATCACTGTTTCGAAAAAGTTCCCCAGCTTGCTTTCCACTTCACGGTTCATGTCCACCATTTTTATTGTGTCCGGCTGTCAGACGGGAACGGTTCAATACCAATCCGTAGAATCCGACGGAGGCAGTCATCGCATCGCATCGGTTCAATTGGCATGCAGAACCAATGGGCTGGCTGGTTGGCTGGGCAGCTCGGAGGACTGTTGTTTACCGGAACGAGCGAAGTAATAAATTAAAAAGTTTCTTGCCCCCCACTCCGTCCGTCCGCCTGCTTCGTGTTCTGGACTTGTGAATAGAATAAAAAACGATTGACTTTTGTGAGAACCACAATTTTCCACATCGCATTCCAATCGGAACCTATCTGTCCCGCCATCTGTCACATTAACTGCGGTATCTTGTCCGCTTTCCGTTCTTTTCCGGCGTCGTCGTTGTCGTTGGGTTCGTGCTTTTAGAATTTTTCCCCGTAGTTGCGTTGGGGCGAAAAATGGAAATCTCGACTTTCTATCGAATTAGATGTCATTAATCAAGCAAATTGGAATTTGAATTAATCTTTGCCTTTCCATGTTTCATTCTGCCGCCATTCAGTGTTCAATATAAGCTTTTGATAGATTTTAGGGGGGGATCTGCTATAAAATAAGATTATTTGGACGGGAATTAGACAAAAAACGGAACGAAAATATAGGAATGCGGTCGAAGCGAACTTTTTCATTTGTCCTTCGAACCATGTCGATTTTTTGTCTCCAACATTCAATTCGAAATGACACTGAATTAGGGATTTGTGATACTGACTCAAACAGAAGTTATGATTTTTGAGTTTATCTATTGAATGTTGTATGGCAAATTTTATGAAGAGTTAACATTCCCATCCAAAATTCTAAATGTTAAGATCAAGTTAAAATTTAAATATAAAAATTTATTAACTGCTATTTTTCGACTGATATATATGTATCGAATGATTGGGGTTTTGGCCGTTCAGTTAATAAATTATAGAAGCCCTGATGAAGGTCCGAATCCGCAATCGAGAAGTTGGTATAAAAAGTAAGATCTAGCGTCTACTGTAATTTATCTACTGAACGGCCAAAACCCCAATCATTAAATATAAAATTTTATCAATCACAAGCTATCTTTTAACAAAAAAAAAATGCAAACTTCATCGCAACAGGTGGAGTTTTAGGTGGTGAAAATATTTTAGAGATATCTGACGGAGGATGTTTGCTTGCTCTCCATTTACTTTTCTGGAGACTTCGAGTTTCGAGAGTGTCCGAAAGTCAAAGCTCATAAGCCGTCATCGTCACATAATTGTATGGAAAATCAATCAAAATCCTAAGATTACCTGATTCTAGGACAATAAAGACGAACCCCTAAACTCGATCAGGTCCAGACTGCGAAAGCTGAACGAAACGATGCGTGCTAGAAATTTGAAGTGCATAATAATGGACGAAGAAACAGATGTAAAATTTGACTATGAATCTTTGCCAGGGCCACAGTTTTATAGGGTGCAAGAAAGGAAAGTATTAGATCAGTTGAAACATCCAATCAAGTCGAAAAATTGAGTAAAGAGAGTAATTCCCGTCGTAGTAAGTAAAGCCATTCTAATTTTCATCATTTGTTAGATGGATTTAATGAATACTCCAAAAGTTCTTGTGCTGATTTGACTAAAACACACTTACCTTCCAATCCGTGAACTTTGAAATCACTGAAAAGCGATTATTAAAGCATATTATTGAAATTACGCAACTGACTTTTTTTCTTAAATTCGTCGTACCGTTCTAAAATCCGTCTATCAAAATTTTTCATCGTCCGAACTAAAAATCACAACAATGTTTACGAATCTAACGCGTGTAGGGCGGCACGACAAATGTTATTCTGCCAAATTTCTGCAGGTCATGCAGATTTTCCTGGCTGTAGAATAACGACACATCAACTATACCATCATAAACGTGTATTGTCCACACGAAGGAAGACCCGACGACGAGAAGGAAGCGTTCTTTGCGCAGCTGGAAGCAACGTACGACAGCTGCTCACGACGGGACATCAAGATCGTCATCGGGGATATGAACGCCCAGGTCGGCCGGGAAGCAATGTATAGACCGGTGATCGGGCCCCATAGCCTGCACACCGACACGAACGATAACGGCCAGCGATGCATCAACTTTGCGGCTTCCCGAGGCTTGGTGATCAAAAGCACCTTCTTTCTCCACAAAGATATCCACAAGGCCACCTGAAGATCACCTGACCACCGAACCTGGAACCAGATCGACTATACGCTCATCGAGGGCCGGTTTTTCTCGAACATCACCAACGTACGCTCCCTACGGAGTGCGGATATTGACTCGGACCACTATCTAGTAGCAGTACATGTGCGCTCAAAACTATGGACGGTTTATACCTCGCGACCCCTCCTCGGTTAAACATTCGGCAACTAGACAACCCGCGAACTGCCGAAAACTACGCGCGTACTGGATGAAGTTCTGCCTTCCTCTGTGGAGCTTGATGCTTCGAACCTCGAAAACGGATGGAGCAGGATACGCTCGACCGTCAACGAGGCCGCAACCACGGTGCTAGGTGTGGAAACCTCGAGTGCACGAAATGATTGGTTTGACGGGGAATGCCAAGAAGCGAGAGAGAGAAAAAAAAAGAGCTTGGAAAAACTATCTGAGCATATCCACGAGAGAGAATTTGGCCGGAAGTATCGACGAGCGAGGAATGAGTTGACTACGATCCTGAGGAGGAAAAAGCGCCAGAAGGAGCACAGAGATCGTGAGGAGCTAGAACAACTATTCCGGGTTAATGACATCCGCAAGTTTTACGAGAAGGTGAACCAAACTCGCAAGGCCCACACACCAAAACCTGACATGTGTAGGGACGAGGGAGGGGATCTAATCACAAACGAGCGCGAGGTGATCAACAGGTGAAAGCAGTTCTTCGACGAGCACCTCAACGGCGATATAGCAGTAGGAGACGCAATGGAAGTTAACCTCCGAGTACCTACAAACGACAACAGCGTACCGGCTCCCGGTCTCGAAGAGATCCGGCGAGAAATCGGTCTGCTGAAGAACAATAGAGCCGCCGGAAATGACCGGCTCCCGGCTGAACTCTATAAAAATGGCCAAAAACCGCTAGCAACGGCACTTTACTGGCTGATTTCAAGGATTTGGGAAGAAGAGAAACTACCAAGGGAGTGGATGGACTGTCTGTCCCATCTACAAAAAGGGCGACCGGCTAGACTGCTGTAACTACCGCGGCATTACGCTGGTCAACGCCGCCTACAAGGTGCTCTCCCAGAATTTGTTGCGTCGTTTATCCCCTGTATCAAGAGATTTCGTAGGGCAGTATCAGGCGGGCTTTATGGGGGCCCGTGCTGCTACGGATCAAATTTTTACTCTACGACAAATCCTTCAGAAATGTCGAGAGTACAACGTGCCCACGCATCATATTTTCGTGGATTTCAGAGCAGCATACGATACCGTTGAATGCGAACAGCTATGGCAGATAATGCACGAGTACGGTTTTCCGGACAAACTGACGTGGCTGATCAAAGCTACTTTGGAACGAGTGATGTGTTACGTCCGCGTTTCGAGGACACTCTCAAGTCCTTGCGAATCGCGCAGAGGGTTGCGGCAAGGGGATGGACTGTCCTGTATGTTATTCAATATCGCTATTGAAGGTGTGAGCGGGCATCGAGAGGAGAGGAACGATCTTCAGCAAGAGTAGCCAACATCTAGCCTTTGCAGATGACCTCGACATCATTACTAGAAACCGTGGGACGGCGGAGGCAATCTACGCCAGACTAAAAACGGAGGTTAGGAGGATAGGGTTACAAATCAGTGCGTCGAAAACCAAATATATGGTAGGAAGAGGCTCTCGCGAAAGTAGCGTTTGCCTCCCACGGACAGTGACTATTGACGGCGATGAACTGGAAGTGGTTGATGAGTTCGTATATTTGGGATCTCTGGTCACCGCCGATGGTTGTCAACCTACTATATCGAAAAGCTCGATAATTCCTCCTAAAAGGTAGCGACATTGGATAGATTTTCAACTTTTGATTGTAACTTGGGGTCGTCTGCAAACAAGAGTCGTGGACTTTTAAGCAGGTAGTTAACGTCATTGAAGTAGACAAGTTAAAAGGCCGAGATGGCTACCTTGTGGGATTCCTGAATCAGCAGTGAACGATCCTGAGAGATTACCTTTAGGTGGTGATCGGATAGGTATGAACGCGACCAATACAGCAACGGGATGCGTAGCCACATTATATTCTTGACATTTTTGCAAGATCTGTCGGATAATGAGAATTTGATCCATAGTGGCACAAGCACCCATTAAGCCCGCCTGATAATACTTTCCGAAACTTTGTAAAGAATTTTGCAGAGTATCTTGCAGGAGTGTTCATCAGCGCCCTTTTTGTAGATTGGACAAACAATTTTATCCATTTGCTAGCTCACTCGACAAGCTTCGTATTGCAATCAATTAAACTGTGTTGTACATAAATCGTGAATCCCGGATGACCTTAATAATCTCGAGTTTTGCAAGTTTCTGAGGTGTTCATGGGTGGTTTTACAAACAAATTGTCCTCACAGTAAAGTAGAAAACAATTCCCTCCATTGATTAGCCTAATAAAATAAAGCGGATTTAAATATTTGCTATGATATATAACATTTCGCCGAATATCGTTTTGCGGAACACCACTTCTCGGTTAACCATAACGTGGAATATAGAGTTTCGCGGAATACCATTTCGCGAAAAACCTTACGCGGGATGTACCATTTCACGGAAAATCTTTTCGTGGAAAGTACCGTCAAACGGCGTAACTTGCAACAGTTCTCAACTATGAGTGCAAGTGAAAACTTATCTGTAGCACATTTAAGGACATTTAATGAATACAAAGCTATTAGGTCTAGATAAAATATGCGATCAACATTGGCTGTTGTAGAATTATTTAACTAGTAACCCCATAAACGGGGTAGCTTGCAACAAGCAATATTTTTTGGAAATTGAACGAATTTTATGATTTGTATGGATTTCTTCTCAATTGAATATGCAAATGATAATCCGACTTGCAATTTTTAATGCTTTTGCCATGAATATACGCATAAATGACCTATGTCACGTTGATGAAAATAATTTATGAGCCCCGTAGCGGTAATTACGAAGTAAACTTTTTATATTATTCATGCAGTTGATATTCCATGTCCGGATACGATAGAGCTGCCTTCTTTGAGGATCATTCACAAATTACGTAACGCACTTAGGGGAGTGGGAGTTGTGTAACAACGTATTTCACGTCGTAAATTTACTATGCAACATCGCGTCACGAAGGGGAACGGGGAAGTTAAAAAGCATCGATATCTTGGTTACGTAATATATGAATATTCATTACGTTACGATTGATCACAACTAGACACTATCATATTGCTGGTCGATTTCTCTTAGTAAGGATATTTTCTTTTTGGCCTATTGTATGGCCATTTTCAGTATATCCAGAGAAAAATTGGCATATTTCCGACCTAGCGAAAGTATCTTACATTCTTCAGGTATGTTTTAGTATTGTTTGATGCAACATTAAATGATAACTTGCCTCGTGAAGTTAACGGAACACAGCTTTTTATATCTACCAGCTGTTACAAGTTACCCCGTTTAAGTACTTGTTTTACGAATAATGTGGTAACAAGCAGGATAAACAAAACTAGTCATCATAAATCAATCATTTTGTTTCCTTATTATTAATTTTACTATAAAAAACGTACGTTGGGTATTTTTATTTGGAGTGCTTGTGGGCGACACAAAAGTTTTACAGACAAAAAATTTACAATGAATTTGACACCATGTTGTAGGATTTTTCAAAAATCAACATCAGCAAAACCAAAACAGCATAACATAACAGTATGTAAGGCTTCTATGAATTGTTATCAACAAGATTCAGTGACTGATATAGATTAAACATGGAAGTAACAGATATAAAAATACATTAAATTGGATCAATATAGCGTTGTTGCATGTTACCCCGCTGTTGCAAGTTATCCCGTTTGACGGTACCATTTCGCAAGGGTGATTCTCTCCTTACTCGCTGTCGCTCGTTCGGACCCAACTGAAGTAAAGTAATAGAGGTCATTAGACCTAGGAAAATAAATAAACCTAGATAGAGGTGATCAGTGGCCGGTGCTTCCGGCAAAACTCGCGGCCTGCCTTCAAAATCCCCCACTTGCCAAATTTGGTTCCATTTGCTGATTAGTTCTCGAGTTATGAGAAAAATTTGTATTTTATTTGAATTGGAGCCCACCCTATTAGGGAGTGAGGGGTATCTAACTATCATAAGAACCTTCCCCGGCCCTAAAAACCCCTACATGCAAATTTTCACGCCGATCGGTTTAGTAGTTTTCGATTCTATAAGGAAATACCGACAGACTGGCAGACAGAAATCCATTTTCATAGGTGTAGATTCCTCTGGTAGCTTCTTCTCTGGGTTTAGAATAGTGGACTAGACTTTTGACAATGACGTTTGGCTGTTGCGAATACTTTTTGCGGAATACGTGAGGGAATTGACATGACATTGCTTTTGTTGAAGTTAAGCCAGCAAAGATTCTGTAGAGAGGAAAGCGAGAGAGAAAGTGAGAGAGAAAAAGAGAAAGAAAGCGAGAAAAAATAGAGAAAGAAAGGGAGGGGGAAAGAGAGATGGAGAAGGAAAAAGAGAGAGAAAGTGATAGAGATAAAAGGAGAAGGATAACTATGGAGGAAGAGAAATAGAGAAAGAGATAGATCGACAGACAAACAGAGAGATAGATCGACAGACGAACAGAGAGATAGATCGACAGATAAACAGAGAGACAGATCGACAGATAAACAGAGAGATTGAGAGAGATAGAGATAGAGATAGAGATAGAGATAGAGATAGAGATAGAGATAGAGATAGAGATAGAGATAGAGATAGAGATAGAGATAGAGATAGAGATAGAGATAGAGATAGAGACAGAGATAGAGATAGAGATAGAGATAGAGATAGAGATAGAGACAGAGATAGAGATAGAGATAGAGATAGAGATAGAGATAGAGATAGAGATAGAGATAGAGATAGAGACAGAGATAGAGATAGAGATAGAGACAGAGATAGAGATAGAGATAGAGATAGAGATAGAGATAGATAGAGAGAGAGAGGGAGAGAGAGAGGGCGAGAGAGAGAGGGAGAGAGAGAGGGCGAGAGAGAGATAGAGATAGAGATATAGATAGAGATAGATAGAGAGAGAGAGGGAGAGAGAGAGAGAGAGAGAGAGAGAGAGAGAGAGAGAGAGAGAGAGAGAGAGAGAGAGAGAGAGAGAGAGAGAGAGAGAGAGAGAGAGAGAGTATCTTCATCTTTCAGCGGCAGTTTCCGATCCCCTATCGCATCAGCTTCATTCGCTCAAAGTACGTTGATACAGCTCTTGTTGTTTTATTACCAAAACGAGTGTGGGATGCACATCACAATCGATAAATTTATCACACATGTTATTCGCAGTGTTTTTCGAATGTAAGTAGAAAGCAGAATGTAGGTACTATATAGGAATGTAGGAAGTTTCCCAAAGTGTGGAGAATTCACAAGTAGGTACACTTTAACTATATATCCTACATTTTCGTAGTAGCTTTTATAACTATTGTATAGCTAAAACCAATGAAACAAGCGCTTGATAAGTTACTATACAACAAAAATGTTCCTTAGATATTAATCAGTTTGGCTTTTCCCGAAAGATGTGTTGTCACGAATGTAACACAGTTCCGTTTAAATAATCTCAAACAAAGCGCGTAAGTAGACCGGACGTGTTCGACAGAGTCCACCAAAGAAGCTGTCTGCCCTTTCTATGCACAATATTTTATCCTTTAATTAACTTTGTGGAGCGTCTTAGTAGAATACGAAACCTGAAATTAAACAAAAAGAAAACTATCCCACTTAAATTCTACTCTCTATATTTTTTCGCGGCAGATACGTACTTCGCCTACGACTTGCAGGCTTCATCAGTGTCTGTTTTCGAACACGGTCACGAAATTTTTTAGATAATCAATGTCCTCAAATGCAGCGTAATCACATTTCACCACAAATTGAACTCGGTGGCAGGGTTGCCACATGCACAGATTATTCTGTGTTTAACAGATATTTGAAAGAAACCGCCTGTACAGAATCTGTATGCATAGAATACAGATTTTCGCCAAATTACACAGATTAAACAGATTTTTGCGCTTTTACATGAGAGTGAATGAGACGGAAATAGTCAGCAAAATGACTCTCTATCTCTTTCACTCTCATTGTTTTACATTGGACAGATTTTTGCACAGATATTTTTCCTCGCCCTAAAGATTGTCAGATTTTTCCAACAAAAAACACAGAGTTATATGTGGCATCCCTGCTCGGTCGTTAGGTGATAGCTCTTTGAACTTAAAGTATTTTTTTATTGTTTAAAAAACAGCGTAACTCTTTCATTTATACGCTGTAGTATTTGTTTTATATATTAAAAATTTTCAAACAATTATTTATAATAGTTTTTATGCTTTTAATGAATGTTCACTGTTCATCAATGATTTTATCTATTGAATAGATTTGCCCTACTACTTACAGTTAGCCTCGGGTACGAAGTTGGCCTAACAAGCCAGTCGTCGTATGTTCGAAACTCGGCTGGGAAGTGCTGCTCTATAGTCAGCAGGATCGCTGCACTAGCTCCGTAATTGTCCTGTACTCTAATAACCGGCTGCGAAGTCTGTCGATAAAGAAGGGTCAAGTCCTCAACAGGACTTTTAAAACCACGACTTTGCTTTTTTGCCTTACTGTGATATGTGTCTTCGTGGTAGATACTTTAGTCATCCTGATTTCGTCTGGTAAACTGACAGATCCAATTAAATAAGTCAACGCGTCCTGTTATTGTAATAGTTGCATGTTTTAAAGCTGTTAACTTTACACATTAGCAACTCTTCACAATGGATGGTTGCCGAGAATTTCAAAAAAGTTGCTGTGTTTGTTTAACCATGTAATGCTAAAAAGCATACAAATTTGGTCATAATCATGTTGACATGATAAAAGTTTTGTTCTATCACATCTCGAAACGTCTGCAACTGGTTGTTGTTGTTGTTTTCCATCTGCTCAATAACGATTACAACCATCGAAATCGAAAACGAGCCACAAATAAACACTATTAGAACGTGAGCTGATGCCTTCGAGCTGCACAAATCCGCCCGAAGTTTATGGGTTGGCCACAGACCAAACCACCGACAAACTT
The DNA here is from genome assembly GCF_943734655.1 of Sabethes cyaneus. Taxonomy (NCBI): domain Eukaryota; kingdom Metazoa; phylum Arthropoda; class Insecta; order Diptera; family Culicidae; genus Sabethes; species Sabethes cyaneus. The sequence continues at coordinate 48,169,390 of NC_071355.1, forward strand.
TACCCGTGTGCGTGGTACGACGACGATGCTAGCTGCAACGATGATGATGATGCAGTGAGTCTCCGCCCGGGTCTACTACGAACAACATGCCATCGCAGCCATTTACAGTTGGCTGTCAAGGTGCAATTTCATGGAACACTAACTTTGGTATAAGACGATTTAGTCGGTGTGCAAACATCACCCATTCACACTCCAAGTCATACCCAGACAAAGTTTGTCGGCACCGCCAACCCCCGTGCGCCGGTCGTATCCCGGTGACATAAACATTAACCGGAGCGGTCTTCGTGTGAATGCATTTCGGTATCTATTCTGTGTGTTGTTGCATAGTGCGTCTCGTGGTGCGCTCCTCTCACGTGATTGTACGAGCGCTTTGTTTCTTAGCTGCTGAACACACGTGTTGGAGGATCCACCGAAAAGTCTGCATCACGTCACTCGCATCCATTGTATCACCGCCGCCACGCCGTATTGGGAAGTAACATCCGTAGTTTAGTGGCAAATGCAGCTTAACAGCTCCTTCCACGGGGAAACCTTCCATGGGCGGAAATAAACAATTCCATCAACAACATAAGCCCGTGGCAGGGTGAATAAGTGCCGGGACGAGAGCTGCGCTGTCTGAGCAATTTTCACACTTCATCAAACTGCCACGGTAATCTGTTTAGAGCGGCGGCTGGATTGGCTAGGCAACGAAAACCCTTTCAGACTTGTAAACTAGCCTCGGTGTGATCTTATAGTTAGTCAGCTGGCGCTGGGAAATAGGCGAGATGAGATACCATTTGGGAACACTGTCAACTACCAACCAATTCCCCCCAGCAAACTTCGTGGGTGGCGGGTAGTTAGATAGCAGTCCGATAATGTGATTTATTCGTGCTCGAATAACTTTCCTGCTTGAAATAGTTTCAGCTGCTCGGAACAGCTGCCTCGGAGCGTTTAAATTCTTCCAGAAGCACGAGGTGCTTGTGAATGCTAACACTGTCGTAGACGGAAGGTATTACGGCACATTCCTGCTGTTGCTGACACGACGGTTATGATAAAGATAATAATATTTGCAACTTTAATTTGCGAGTTTTCAAAATTTTGCGCACTAAACAAGTTCAAAATGAAAAGTTTCACCATTCACTGGTAACGGAAAAGTGGTTGAAAGAATTCAATTATTTAATTTTCACTCAATCCGATTGTATACTGATCACACTGGCTGTCATTCAGCGAGAGTAATAAATCAACAATCTGTCGTGTGTGCACGCACCGATTCCGGACTGTCTAAATTTGCGTCCGAAAATGGTACACACCACCGACACCGGTGTAGGTACTCAAAAAACTTTTGCTGTACCACTCTTGTCCTCGATCGAATTTCACCATCCTATTCTGCACCGGAGATTGTTAGAAACAGGCATAGAAATCATATCTGATTCTCGTACCCTACATCCATGCAAAACTTTTTATAAAAATATGTTTTATGCACAGATCCCCGATGCACGTACGGTGCTTGGCAATGTGTCGGACTGCCAGAGCGTATTTTATATATAATCATTTTAAGCGGTTTGCTTTTCTACGAATAAGCACCGAATGCTTACTAAGTTGATGGTTGTCCGGACTCTCTTTGCAGAGAATTTCCATCCATCCAGGTTTGTCAAATCTGATTATTAACGTCAAAAGTGACCACCGCATCGGGCGCGCTTTCGCATGTAAAATTTTCCTTTGATATTTGAAGTCCTTTGGAGATATGAAACGGCCGCGGTTATGACTGCTGGGAGGATATATGCTGGAATACTGTTACGTGATGATTCAGAGCGAAAAATGTTCAACTGTACTTTTTACACCTCAGCAATGGCAGCCGGCAGGCTGATATGTAGTGCAGTGTTGCAACACATCAACGCACGCATGCACGTGGTCGTATACGTTGACAACGGCGCGCCGTCGGTGCCGGCGACAAAGTCGAAACATGCAGTATTACAGTCAGCGGCACAATTGAGATTGTTGCCAATGGTATTCAGTAGAGTGTCCATTCTGTTAAGGACATATTTTTGAAAAATTTGTGAGAATTAACCGATTTGAACCTATAGTAAGGCACCCATCTAAACCTACCCTACTACGAACAATATAGAAAATTCGATCCAGCATGGATAAAATATGGACATGGATTGGATGATTGGTTTCTGGAACTACGGATTGCTGAAGTGCTGCTCGAACAGCGAGAGCCACAAAAAGTTCAGCAGGAGATCGGTCGCGCAGGCGTGGAGAAAATCGGTGTTGGAATGCCCAATTCTACCAGAGTGGTAGAGCGACCAACAAGCTGTGATCGGACTTTGTAGTGATACGATGGGCAGAACGCAGGATCGTGTGATGAACTGGAAGTCGATCAACGAGAGGATGTATCGGAGGAGTGAGTGGAAGGTAGTTCCATCTACAAAAAGTGCGATCGCCTCGATTGCTTTAATTACTCCGAAATTATGCTGGTTAACGCCGTTTGCATTATATTTTCGTGGATTTCTGGGCAGCATACGATCCAGTCGAGCACAAGGAGCTATAGCAGATAATGCACGCGGTGCTACGAGACCGTAAAGTGCTTTAGCAGTCGAAAAGGAAGCCCGAGAACAAGGTGGCTTCATCGTTCGGCGCCTTGGGCCAGGAGCTTGGAACAACCGGCCAAACGGTGAAGAAGTACCCAGCCAAAACGAACATTCTTATGCGGAAGCGTGAGACGTGTCTGTAAATCATAGCTAAATCTTACCACAGAAATTACAGATAAACTCACTTAAGAGTATAGACACACGCCTCTGCTTGCTGATATATTTCTAAATTTACGATGCTTTGAAAGTACCCAAGTTATTGCGGTTACAAACCTTAACAAGATGATACAGACGGATCCGCAGCAAAGTCCATTGAATCCTATTTTGAAGTTTTTTTGAATTTGATAAGATAATTGAGAGATCATCTCGAATATCTGGTCTAAAATGTGTACCAGCATCTGTTACCCAAGAGGTTAAACGAGAAATCGGATTGCTGAAGATCAACAAAGCAGCCGGTAAGGATCGCCTACCAGTAAAGTTGTACAAAAAACGCTGAGTGTTCCCGCAAACGACATTTACCAGCCGCGAGCCGGGATGGCTCTTGCCGTATCAAGAATACCTCGACACACGCAAGTCGGTTTCAACCTGGTCGAGCTATCTAGCACGTTGGGTCTCTTTATTCCTGGTGCCGATGGGGTTCTTGAAAAGAACGGATTTCACTGCGCAGTCATTCGGCATCCTTACAAAGTGGCCGGCCCACCGTAGTCTCCCAACTTTTGCCAGGTATACGAGGGGAATCTCTCCAAGTAGTGCCAGCAACTCGCGGTTCATACGCCTACGCCACTCTTCGCTATCAGTTTATACTCCGCCAAAAATGGTCCGTAACACCTTTCGTTCAAATACGGCTGGTGCCGTATGTCTTATGTCTTCCGTAAGAAAAGTTATTGTCTCAAGTCCGTTGAGGACTACCGGTCTGATTACCGTGTAGTACATTGTCAGCTTTTGTGCGGCGGCGTATGCACCTTGATCGAAGCCTCTTGCAGATGGAGAAATAGGCGCGATTGATGTGTCGTTGAGTCTCCTTACTCGTATTATTAATTATTCATCAACCACTTTCAGTACATCACCGTCAACAGTCACTGTCTGTGGGAGGCACACGTTGTTTTCTACGGAGCCTATTCCTACCATGATTAAGTTTTCGACGCATTGATTTGTGTCCTCTAACCCTCCGTTTTTAGTCTGGCGTAGATTGCCTCCGCCGTCCCATGGTTTGCAGTAATGATGTCGAGGACGTCTGCAAAGGCTAGGAGTTGGCTACTCTTGCGGAAGATCGTTCCTCTCGTTTTGATGCCCGGATCACACGTTCAATAGCGATATTGAAGAACATACAGAACAGTCCATCCCTTGCCGCAACCTTCTGTGCAATTCGAAAAAACTTGAGAGTGCCTCCGAAACGCAGTTTGTCCGGAAAACCGTACACATGCATTATCTGCCATAGCTATTTGCGTTCAACTGTATCGTATGCTACTCTGAACTCCACGAAAATATGATGTGTGAGCACGTTGCTCTCCCGGCATTTCTGGAGAATTTGTCGGAGCGTAGAAATTTAAGTAACACGGGCCACCATAAAGCTCGCCTGATACTGCCCTACGAATTCTCTTGGTATTGGGAATAGACGACGTAACCAAATCTGGGAGAGCACCTTGTAGGCGGCGTTGACCAGTGCAATGCCGCGGTAATTACAGCAATCCAGCCGATCGCTCTTTCTGTAGTTGGGACAAACCACACCTTCCATCCACTCCTCCGGTAGTTTCTCCTCCTCCCAAATCCTGGAAATTATGCAGTGAAGTTCCGTTGCTAGGGATTCTGGGCCATTTTTGTAGGGTTCTGCCAGGAGTCGGTCTTTTCCAGTAGCTCACCGGATCTCCTCGAGATCGTGAGCTGGCACGCTTTCGTGCTATCGTATCGTTTGTAGGCACTCCTAGGTTAACTTCCGTTGCGTCTCCTTCTGTTATTTTACCGTTGAGATGCTCATCGAAGAACTACTTACACCTGTCGACCACCTCGCGCTCATTTGTGATAAGATCCCCTTCTGAAAATGCTGAGAAGCCGGGTTATTTCTAAAAAGAAATGAGGTTACCGGAGGAGTGAATGGAAGAATTTATTTTTGTTATCTACAAAAAGAGTGACGTGTTCGACTACTGCAACTATTGTGGCAAAGCGCGTTATTTATAGATTTTCAAGCTGGATCAAGACCAGCTAAAGCAGATTACGTACGAACCGGGTTTTTCGTCTTGCCTCCCTCACAAAGCCCTCGACTATGTCGAAAACGACTTGCGGTTTCAGCGACGTCTGGAAAGTTGGTAATGAATAGCCCAGCAACAAATAGAATGAACGACTGCTTAAAAGCGCATAAGCTTGTTCGTTACGTATGTATTAAAAATATGGAATGAAATTAACAATTTGTCATTATGGTAGTGAATCCACCTCGTTAATCGTAGCACCACTGTTATGTTGCTACAAAAAATTTGACAACGTTATCAGTTGATTTGCGGCAGCCATGGTGAAAACAGTTAAGTAACTACGCTTGATGCTTTGTTCCTACTGCCAACTGCATCCCGCAGCATAGAAGTTTCACTGCGGGAGGCACTCCGTGTTCGTCTGAACATCCTCTACTATCTGGAGAAAGGTGAGAGCGTCGACCGGAAGCATGGTGCCGGCTGCCCGATAGTGCTACGTGACCGTAAAGTGCTGCAGCTGCTGAAAAGCAAGTCCGAGAGCAAGGTGGTCTCATCGATCCGTGCCTTAGGTCAGAAGATCACAGTAACCGGTCGAATGGTAAAGAAGTACCCGGCCGAATGGACAGCCGTAAAATATCATTTCGTTGCTGTCTTCGCGCTTCACCAGAAGTATCACGCGAAAAAAAATATGATTTTTTGGCTTGACCTGGTTGGCCCATTAGGATTAAGAATTAAGCATGAATCTTGTCATGGTTGATTTTAAATACATTGAGTTTGTCCACCATTGTAGAAAACGAAATCTGATTATGAATTACGACAATGTATCCGCTGAATTTTTGAAAGTCGTGACCGAAAACCTTTACTGTTCAAACTATTGGATCATATCTTGAAGGTATAAGTTGATGAAAACCTATGGTTGTGACGAACTTCGACTCACTTTATTAACTATTAGAGAACTTTATTTTACATCTGATCGAGTCAGCAATCAGTAACGGAATACATTACAGGCTACAAATATGCTATAATTAAGCTAAACCTAACTGCACCTAACTACTCAGTCTCACTGAGTGTGAACTTGCATTAGTGACCTGTCTCATCGGCCAAAATTATATTATAGCAAAATTATCGAAATTTATATTCTCCACTGTTATGACGTATCACCTATCTTACTATTGATTGGAGAGACAAAGAAGGCCATCATCTCTACTGTAATAATTATCGAGTCTCTTTTCGACTTTGCATACTAAATTTCCTCCCGCATTCTATTCCGCAAGCTGAGCTCACGCAGGAAATCTTTGTTGACAATGGATCAAATGCTTTTATTCTCAATTAAGTTCGAAAATTCAAGTTGCAAACATACCATCTGTTTATAATCTTCAAGGCAGTGCGTGATTCAGTTAAACGAATTCCAACAGTTCCACATCAGGATAGCGAGATATCTGACTAGTTCGTCACATTAGATAGTTTGAAGCACTGTGATGAAACGTTTGTTGTTATACTTACTCGCATTGGATGGTACTTTACGATGGGGGAGTATAACAAACCTCATGAACCTACTAAACAAGTGGTGACACTGTTGTGCCCATTGTATTCAAGTTGCATTATCTTGCACAACAGATATTCTGCAACTAGATGCGAATCATCGACACTATCTTACTTGAATATCAATGCTGTCAGCATGCTGATCATCATCTGGTGCTGTTTCACATTTTTTCGAAACAGATGGGCTGGTGAGAAACAACTGTCAAAACTCGGAAGCGAACGAAAGCTGATTTAACGTGTTTCGCCTGACGAATATAACCTGTAACAAACCAGTGATGCCAACACCAGTACTTGTCAGGGAGTTATGAGCTCTGTTGCGTGTATGGAAAGAAGTATCCAGGTAACCAATAAGCATTAACAGAAGGAGTAAATTTGTCGCTTATTAACATATCTGGCATTTTATATTGCACGTTGACTGTTTTGACTGCTAAACTCCATTAAACTGGCATCCACAACTCTATTCAAATTCTTCTTGTCGGTAACTAGCTGCAAATAAGCATTGTCAGCACTATAAGAGGATTAGCACTAAAGCAGCCGTATATTTTTCCAAAGTAGTTTTTAAGTGGTATTTAAGGTGACGTAAATGCTTAGCGTATTGCATTTGAATGGCATTGGTAATGCTTATTGGTTACCTGGGTAGTACAATCATTAAAAAGTCTCATATGTTCGTGGGGCTTCCCAGCCAGCAACTCGTATATCAATGTTCGAAAATTATCATAAATATCTCTTAACAAATTCGCATTCGTAAATAAAGTCTAATAAAGTGTGCACAAGTTGATATTCTATCGTTTATAATGCTAGTAGCTGACAAATATACGATTTTCAGCACAAAATTGTATAGCTGCATGTAGCTGGTCGCGCTTAATCGGATTTTATCGTATTAAAATACCTATATAAGTGCATCGCTCAAAATTATTCCAAAATGGTACCGATAAGCGGCTTTTGCGCGTCGAATACGATTTTGTTGGATACATATCAGTACGTAACTCTTATTTGCAATCTAATTATACATGAGAAAATGCGGACTGGCTTGTGGAAGACAGTGGCTGTTGCGGATGCAATAAGAAAACAGTTTTTCCAAAATTTTAAACCTCGTATATTTCGCGTTACGCGATTAAAATTTTCCTGCAATATTGGATTGTTATTATTTTTATATAATTACAGGGTATTTGTAAACTTACGTTTGTGCGCTTTCTAATGTTTACAGGACTTAGATCATTCCAACATCTAGATTCGTAAGCGAAGCACTTAGTTGAAGAAACATTTTTAATTGGCATATAATTACTTACGTATGAGAAAATATAGACTGGGTAAGCTATTAGCTTTTTCTTGAGCAGAAATCCTTACTCTAACATATAGATTGTACATTTTCAGATTTAAGTTTAACTCACTTAATTAAAACTTTAATAGACTTTAGATGAAGCATAAATTGTAAATAGGTTGTAAATATTAACACGTAAGAACTTTTTAGTTTAAGTATAACTTTTATATGGTTTTGAAATCAGCAGAGTGAAATTTTAAATTAGATTTCCAATCACTTGTAGGCACGTAAACAATTTTTTTCGATGACAAGACGTTTTAGTTCGATGACCGCGATTTGCAGTTTTACGCAGCTGTCGCAATTGACAGTTCTATCGTTCCGAGAGTATGACGGTCGTAGCACGGTGAAGTGCCGCGTTGCCAATGAGATACGAGTAGGTGCAGCGTTGCACGAAGGGCATGCGCAACAGTGACATTATTGATATTACCGGAGAGCTCAGCCTTTGGATTCTTCAATATGGAAGCTGTGAGAATAGGGTTCAACATAAACCAAATTTCATCTAGTGAAAATTTTGATTTTGTTTAAATTTAATTTTAATTTGTGTTTAAATTCAGTACTCTTCTTCTTCTTCTTCAGCATAGAGCCGGGGTGGCTCGTGCTGTTTCAAGCACTCGTCTCCATTCAACTCGGTCTAGGGCCACTCGTCGCCAATTTCCTAGACGCCTCAGAAGTCGCAAATCGCTTTCGACCTGGTCGAGCCGTCGTGCACGTTGGGCCCCCTGTTCCTGATGCCGGTGGGGTCGTTGAAGAGGACTATTTTCGTCGCACTGTCGTCCGGCATCCTTACGACGTGTCCGGCCCACCATAGCCTGCTAGCTTACGCTAAATGTGCGATGGGAGTCTCCCAAAGCAATGCCTGTAGCTCGTGATTCATACGCCTCCGCCACTCTTCGCTTTCAGTTTGTACTCCGCCAAATATCGTCCGCAGCACTTTCCGCTCGAACACGGTAAGGGCGCGTATGTTATCCGTGAGCAGCGTCACGGCATCAAGTCCATAAAGAACTACCGGTCTTATAAGGGTTTTGTACATTTTTAGCTTCGTGCGGCGGCGTATGCTTCCTGATCGTAGCGTTTTACGAAGGGCAAAGTACGCCTGATTTCCCGCTTGAATGCGCCGCTGGATCGCCGCTGGACAACTACTGTTGTTGTCCGCGGTCACCAGCGATCCCAAAGACACGAACTCCTCTACCAGTTCTAGTTCGTAGCCGTCAACGGTTACCGTCCGCGGGAGACGCGCGTTTGTTTCCTTTAAGCCTCTTCCTTTCATGTATTTGGTCGAGGATGATTTGGATGTTGAACAGCATGCAGGATAAATCGTCACCTTATCTCAATCCTCGCCGCTTCTCGAAGGGATCCGTGTTCGTGCATTATCTGCCATGTCTTGTCTCGATCGACTATATCGTATGCTGCTTTGAAATCAATAAAGATGTGCTGCGTGGGCACGTTGTATTCCCGACATTTCTGCAAGATCTGTCGGATAGTAAAAATTTGGTCCGTAGTTGCGCGAGCCCCCATGAAACCCTCCTGATGATTCCCTACGAAACCTTGTGCTATCGATGACAACCGGCGTAACAGGATCTGGGAGAGTATCTTGTAGGCGGCATTTACTAGCGTACACACTTAAAAAACTCAGCAAAATTTGCCGAGATTTGGACAGCCGAGCGTTCGGTAAAAATTTCAGTTTTGCAAATCGACGTTTACGGATCTTTACTAACATTTGGCATCATAAAAAATTTTACCGAACGATCGACTGTCCAAACCTCGGCAAAATTTTGCTGACTTCGGCACTTTTTTTAAGTGTGTAATACCGCGTTAGTTGCAGCAGCCTAGCCGATCACCCTTTTTGTAGATGGGACAAACCACTCCTTCCATCCATTCCTCCGGTAGCTTTTCCTTCTCCTAAATCTTCAAAATAACCTAGTGTAGAGCCTTTGTTAGCGTTTCTCCGCCATGTTTATAAAGCTCTGCCGGTAGACGGTCCTTCCCAGCGACTTTATTGGTCTTCAGTAGCCCGATTTCTCGTTTGACTTCTTGGAGATCAGGTGCTAGGACATTACTATCTTCCATAGGCGCTCCTAGGTTAATTTCCGTTCCGCCTTCTGCGACTTCATCATTGAGGTGTTCATCGAAGAACTACTTCCATCTGTCGACCACCTCGCGCTCGTTTGTGATTAGATTTCCTCCCTCGTCTCTACACATGTCAGGTTTCGGTGTGTAGCCCTTCCGATTTTGGTACATCTTCTCATAAAACTTGCGCGAGTCATTAGCTCGGAATAGTTGTTCTAAATCTTCACAATCTCTGTCCTCCTTTTGGCGCTTTTTCCTCCTCAGGATCGTGGTCAACTGGTTCCTAGCTCGTCGGTATTTGGCCAGGTTCTCTCTAGTGGCAATACTTAGATAATTTTTCCAAGCAGTTTTTTCCCCTCCACCGCTTGTTGGCATTCCCCATCAAACCAATCATTTTGTATACTCCGAGGCTTAATACTTAGTGCCGTGGTAGCGGCCTCTTCGATGGCCGAGCGTATTCTGCCCCAACCGTCTTCGAGGTTTGAAGCACCTAACTTCTCGGAAGAAAGCAGTGCCTCATTCATTATTCGCGCGTAGTTCTCGGCAGCTTGCGGGTTATCTTGCTGCCTGATGTTCAACCGAGGAGGGCGGCTTTGACGTGTCCGGTATACTAGTACTGCTACTAGGTAATGGTCAGAATCTATATCCGCACCCCGTCGGTAGCGTACGTTCTCTTAACCAGTTTAATTTTTTCAATAATTAATATATTTCAGTAGTGTTTGAATATTCATTTCTTCATTTCAATAAAGCAATATATTCTGAATATTGAATGAAGGCTTAAGTAAGTTAAAAATTTAATGAAACATAATAATACAACACCGAGAAAATTGAGACATTTGAGATGAAAAATTAGGATAATGTAGCAGTCGAGCAAAATCGGGCACCCTTCTGGTGCAAAAACCCCGAACCCCGAACACATGCCCACACTTTCCTTCACGTACCAGCCAGTAGGTGGTACCACCGTGGAATGAGTGATGGCACTTGCTGCAGCGATTGCCGTATATTGATATGGGTTTTTGGTTGATGTAGCAGCTGTTACGAGCAAGCAAGCAAGCAAGCAAGCTCCGAAATGGTGCGACATGTACTATGTAGTTCAAAAAGCATGCATCTCGCTCGACATCAGCAGACAGTAGCAAACGACAATGTTTGATCATCATGTTGATGTCAAAGTTGATTTTTTTTCGTTCGCTATCTCGTTTCTGTGCACTACAACAGCAGCAGCAGCAGCATCGCAAAGTACCGAGGCTGCGCTCAGTTCGATGGGTGGAAAGCGAGATGGCACACATGCCCTTGAATCAAGACATTTATTCCGGACCATTTTCCCCAATCGGATTTACAATCGAGATTTTCCAGTAAATTGAGTACGTCTAAATCCCAGTCACAGAAAACCGGGCACTTGAAGCATGTTGGGTGGCATCCAACTTACATATGTTTGAAAGTCATACGAATGTATACATATAGTTGAGGTTGTGTTTTAGTGAATTTCAACTTGCATTATTTTGATGGGTATCGTGTTCAATATTTCGCAACCCTTGTGATATTTACAAGCTCCCGGTGCTGACATTTTCCGAAGCAAGGATTTTCTGCAAAAAGCTACAGCTGATAGAATTGTCTTGTCCTCCAGCCGAATGATGGCAAGTCTAGATGCATACTAAATTGACATAGATATTGTCCTCGTTAAAGTCATGTGGCTTGGCAAATCCACTGGCGGAGAGCGAATGAAGCGGTTACGATTTGGCTTTCACGTGTGACATGCCTTGATCATCAGATTTCGAGTGTTCTGCTGGTTCTGGCAGCATACAACATTCAGCTTGCCAGCTTGCCAGTCGGGCCAAGACTTGCAGGACAAGGAATTAGTGTTCGATGTGACATGTCACAAACGGAAGGGCGGCGTTTTCGTCGGACGGCTGTGCGTTCGTTTAATTTTCCGAAACATGCTTGTTAGAAAATATGTTTCGCTTTACTTGTCTGACTGACAAGCGATTGAGGGAGGAGCAAGCAGGCCTGCGACGACGCACCCGACATGGCAGTTAGGTCTACAACCCAAGAACGACCGGCGAGCGTCGTCTTCGTGACTGAAGTTCATCAATCAAATCCGACCCAATGACGGGAAGGAAGGACAAGCGCGGAGAAAGTGAAATGAAACAGTACACTTTGCGTACTAAGAATGTCATGAACATATGTCGCGTAGCCACCAGTGAGTGCTGTAGCCATATTCGATGTCAAAACTTATTTTCTTTTGAACGTTTTTTTAGGCCGGAATTTTTTTGGGGATTTAAATTGACGATGGTATTGCGTGGTACACATTTGAGAGTTAACAGCGACAACATCTTGCGTGTTGATTTTGCCAATTTTTAATATATCTCAAAATAAAAGCTTGCCTTGTTAAGAATGAAGCTCAGAGTTATCAAAAGTTATTTATCTTTATTATAGAATCCTTCAGATTGTAAATTGATTCGAATGAAGAGGCATTCTTGCACATATTCTGGCAAAACCAAGCTGGCCTCTACCTACCCGGACTAGCCGGCTTCGATCGCAATTACGATAGGACGTATTCAATAATCAAGGATGATTATCAACAGTGCGTTCAAATTTGCTCATCTCACCACTAATCTCATATCCAATTTGATAAACATTATAAACCAATTTGAGCACCACCATAGGGAAATCAGAACGAATCCACCTGCTGCAACCCATCGAATAAACAGTTGTTGATGAAAGCAAACCCACTATTCATTACATACGTTCGATCCGCACTCATTATGCATTCATATAATAAATATCAAGTTCATCGTTGGACCGTGCCGTTCAATTACATCGGGTGCTGTAAATTTCCCCGAACCGTCGTCGTTGTTGGGGCGAAAACCCAATGCATCCACATAACACGGCCGGATAATTGCCTTCAATTACCATTAAATTCAGTTGCCATACGGAGACAACGAGCCATCCTGGCCAGTGTCGTCAGTCGACCGTAGCGTAGGGACGAGCCCTTGCCAGCCACGAGGGCGATACAACCTGCAGTGGCTATCGTGTTGATTATCAGTTTGTATTTAATTATTATTTTCATCTTCCCTGCGTTAGTTTTCAGCAGTAAACCCAAACTTCTATTGGCGTGATTGTCGTCGTCCTCGTTGGTTGGGGTCCGTGTTGGTCGGTTCGTGTGCATAGGTAATGAATGTTATCCGCATGGTTGATCCGCAAGGGCAAATGCGAAACCAATCGCGAATTGTTAACCTTGAATTGAAATCAAAGTTGAATCAAATTCCAATTTATTCTACATTCCATGCCCAATTGGGAAGCAACGACATCAGATACAAGCACCCGTCACCGTATTTCCATTCCCCGGGGAGCTGTCAAACCATCCTCTTGGGGGCCCTTTCTTCCTTCTTTCCGTCACTTCCTTCCGTCCTTCGAAACAGTTACACAGCGGCTGACACTAATTACCTCCCATGCTATTGCCAGCAGCTCCGGCTGCTCTCTTGTGTGTTGCAATAAAAGCATATAATTTCTTATAAAGGCGTTAATTTGACTTCCTCACATCGACAGCCCAATGAATGTAGCGAGCGAGCGGCAGCCCAGCATGTCGCCCAGCAGCATCAGCAGCAGCAATGATGTTCGCCCGCTGCGTCCAATCTGATAATATGGCACGTCGTCGTCGTCGTCCCGTCCCGAGAGAAGGTTCATACTCATAAGTGGCGTGCGTAGTTTCCGATATTAATTGATGCATAAATTACGTATATTACTACTAGCTCAACTGTACGACGATGATGACGAAGAAGACGGAAATGGCTTCTGGGGGAAGGAGGCGAAAAGACGGGCTGGAGGGAGGTGTTATCTTTTCAAACGATAGTCCAGTTAGTGGTGCAAAAATAATCACCAATACCGGTAAGATACTGGTTACTGCCGCACGGTTACGATGCGGAAGAGTTTTCGTCGCGTATTAGCAGCAGGAAGGTGAGTCAACAAGATTGATTCGGATTCACCGTCGAGAGAGGATTTCCTATTTTAAAGTTGATGTTACAGATTTGATCTATTTTAAAGGCGTGACATGCAAATTCGCAAATCATACCGAATCAAGCTTCAGGGAGACTAGTTTTTTTACGGAATTTTGTGTCCAAATTTAGTTATGTTTTCTCACAGGCGAGAAACTTTTCTTTAAAAAATTTTCTATGGACTATGAGATATGAAAAATACTAATCAGATGAATTTTTCAGTTGACGATTCAGTTTCAGTCAAAAGTTCAGTTGATTTTCAGTTGACTGAACGGCAAACTTATGTCTAGTTATATTTATTAAACTGAGAGATCGCCCGTTAGTGTGCTACATGTATTTGCGGGAAATCCGATTATAATTGGTTCCGATTATAGCTTGTTTCGATCCGCGAGGAACAGTACACACAACTTCTTAAGCGTTGTTTCAATAATCCTCTCTTACCTAATTTTCCGCTCTTTTCCCTTCACGTCTTGTTCCGTTCTGTTTGAATACTATCAACAATATATCAACAATATACAATATACAATATGTGTTATATACATACCGCCCGATCGAACACGTGATTTGACACTGCTTGATGCGCACAACGATTCGCTGAAGGCGATATCCGCTCGGGCCCTTTCTGTCGATGAAATCGTTATTGTCGGTGATTACAATTTTCCCGGTTTGAAATGGTGTTCTGCTGAAAACGGCTTTTTGTATCCTGATTCAGAACGTTCATCTTTTCATGCTGGCACTAACAGCTTAATTGACTGCTACAGCTTTAATCTATTGCGTCAAATCAATCCAGTAGTGAACGAAAATGGTAGAATCCTGGATCTCTGCTTTGTTAGCTGTTCTGATTATGCACCGAAAATTTGTGAATCGCCTTCCCCTCTTGTCAAGAGTGTTAGATACCATCCTCCTCTGCATATGGCCCTCGACGTTAAACGTGCTACTCTCGGCTGTCTAGTTTCCGACATCGTCAGTTACAATTTTAAGAGAGCTGACTACGATAGTATTATTGACATCCTGTTGAACATAAATTGGTTTGAAATTCTTGACAATGACGATGTCAACCAAGCTGTAAATACTTTTACCAATATTTTGAATTACGCCATTGATCGCCATGTACCCAAAAGGGTTACCACTCGACATTCTAGACTACCGTTGCGGCATACTGTGGAGTTAAGACGTTTAAAAACAAGTGAAAAGGGCTGCACTGAGGCAATACACAAAGCATGGTGGTTACATACTGCGCCAGCGTTACGTACTAATCAACAGAGTCTACAAGAGGACAGCTAGACGCTGTCATACAATTATTTGCAGAACGTCCAACGCAGGCTTAAGTCAGCCCCAAAATCATTTTGGAAATACGTAAATGAGCAGAGGAAGGAACCTGGACTACTCTCAACGATGCACTATGAAGCGTAGACTGGCTCGCGCCCACAGGAAATTTGCCAGCTATTCGCTAGAAAGTTCGCCCGAATTTTTTCAAGTGAGACGTAGTCAATGTCTGATATATTGCTTGCGGCGCGTAACGTTCCCACATCAAGCCAGTCGTTAGATTGTATCGATATCAATGAATGCATGATACATTCGGCTATAAGCCGAATGAAAACATCGACGTCTGCGGGTCCGGATGGGATACCATCAGTCCTTCTGAAACATTGCAGCGCTGCCTTAGTAGCTCCTTTGAAACATCTGTTTGGCATGTCGCTCACATCCGGAATTTTTCCAACTCTTTGGAAATCTTCATTTATGTTCCCAGTTTACAAAAAAGGAGATAAAAAGCAAGTTGATAATTACCGTGGGATTACAACGCTGTGTGCCGTTGCCAAACTTTTTGAAATGGTCATCTTGGAACCTGTCTTCAATCATAGCAAGCTGTATATTGCCGAAACTCAGCATGGATTTTTACCAAACCGTTCTACCGTTACAAACCTCTTAGCATTCACAACATATGCTACAGACGCAATGCAGCTTTCGATAAAATATCGGCAGCTTTCGATAAAATTAACCATGCCATCGCGATAGCAAAGTTAGACAGACTGGGTTTTGGACCTAACGTTCTACGTTCTACGTTGGTTCCAGTCGTACCTAAGAGATAGGCGTTTGTCAGTCAAGATAGGTGACTGTATATCCAAAGAGTTCTCGGCCTCTTCCGGAATTCCGCAGGGTAGCCATCTCGGACCCCTGATATTCCTACTTTATTTCAACGATGTGAACTTCTCTCTTGAATGCCCGCGGTTATCTTTTGCCGATGACCTTAAAATATTCTTTGTAATTCGGACCACCGACGATGCTCTCTTTTTTCAACGTCAACTAACCGTTTTTGCTGAGTGGTGCCAAACTAATCATATGAGCTTAAACAACAATAAGTGCTCAGTCATCACTTTCACACGAAGGAAAATGCCGATTCGATTCGCCTATCATCTAGCAGGTAACGCAATCAATAGAGAAACATGTGTTAAGGATCTCGGTATACACCTCGACGAGCAATTATCTTTTAAACAGCATACTTCCTATGTAGTAGCAAAAGCATCTCGTTGCTTGGGATTCATAATGAGAGTGTCTAGGAATTTTACAGACATTTACTGCCTGAAATCTCTCTACTGTTCACTCGTGCGTTCAGTTCTTGAATATTGCTCGGTAGTTTGGAATCCTCATTACCTCAACGGAGTACACAGGATCGAAGCTGTCCAACGAAGGTTTGTTCGATATGCTCTTCGGCGGTTACCCCGGAATAATCCACACCAGCTGCCAAGTTACGAAAGTCGTGCACAGCTTATAGGACTTGACTCACTGCAAGTGAGGCGAGAGCTTTCCCGTGCTATGCTGATTGCGGATCTGCTAACCAATCACATCGATTGCCCTTCGCTTCTCGGCGAATTAAATATCAACATTCGCTCTCAAGCTCTTCGCGATACTGCCTTCTTCAGATTGCCTGTTCGACGTACTAATTACGGAACCCACGGTGCTGTCATCGGTCTGCAGCGAACCTTCAATAGGGTTTCTTCTGGATTCGACTTCCAAATTCCACGTTCTAGAATCAAAGTAAATATTTTAAGTATACTTAAGCATCATTAGGACCATCTGGGTCTGTTGATTGGTAACAAATAAACAATAAACAATTCTTCTACCATACCCTCAATCGATTCTAGAAAATCAGAGGGGTTGAATTCAAGACACGACCGCATAGGTGACGGAGGACTACGTAAGTTTCTTTGTAGAGATAGTAGCATATACTCATGCATGTAATAATACGATTTTATATGTATACACAGCACAGATGTCTAATTGGTCTAGTTTCAATCGTCGCAAAGAATCTTCGACCCGTTGGGACGGGTAGATTTTGTCACTTTTTTTCTAAAAGCACTCTAAACTAGCATTGGGCGATACTGTATCTGTATCGAAAAAATCGATACTTTTGGGCCGATACATCGATATTTTGGATCGATACTGAGCGTCCCGATACCGGCCAGTATCGATGCTAAAACGCCGATATTTGTATCGATACCATTATAGTAAAAGCTATCCAGCTTTTTACGCGCTATAATGGCGGACGCTATAAATTGTGTTCGTAATATGCGAACAATCTTTTTGACAACTCTGCATCTATCAAAACTGGGCACTCTTCTCCTGTAAGGCAGTGTTGCTCTTTCTTTCGTTTACGTAAAAGAAGGAGGGCAATAGTTTTGTTTACATTTCGCACATTTTTGCTCTCATTCTTTGGCGTAAACGAAAGAAAGAGCACGGTAGTGTTGCAAGAGAAGAGTGCCAGGTTTGATGTATGCAGTGTTGTCAAAAAGATTGTACGCATATTACGAACACAATTTATAGCGTCCGCCATTATAGCGCGTAAAAAACTGGATAGAAAAACTAAAATACTTTACTTATCCTAATGTCGAATGTCCCACACTTTCCAGGACTTGCTCCATTTGGTCTAACCGTCCAACACGCTGCGTGCCTCTGCGCCTAGTACCAACCGAATTCGAGGCAAACATCATTTTTACGGGATTGTTTTCCGACATTCTCACAACATGTCCCGCCCATTGTACCCTTCCAGCCTCAGCAACTTTCTGAATACTGGGTTCGCCGAAAAGCTGCGCCAGCTTGTGGTTCATGTTTTCCTCCATACACTATACTCACATACACCACCAAAGATGATCCTAAGCACACGACGTCCAAAAGTGGCCATTGCCGCTGCACCGCTTTCAAGTCTCCGTCGAGCATTATCCACGTTTCGTGTCCGTAGACTATCGGTCTTATTTGCGCTTTGTACATGATACATTTGGTACAGGGATGAAGCCTGCCAGATTTTAGGGTCTTGTAGAATTCGTATTAAGCACGACTTCCGGCAAGCATACCTCTATGTATTTCGTTGTTAAGAGAAGAAACCCTGAGTGCATGGAGTGACTTTTGACGTAGATGAACTGGAAGGGGTTGATGAATTTATAAATTAGGGATCTCTGGCAACCGCCGTCAATAATACGAGTAAGCAGATTCAACGATGCATTCTAGCTAAGTCAGGTCTACTTTTCCCTTCGTAAGTCATTTCGATCAAGGAGCATAAACCGTACGCAAAATATAAATGCATTTGCCGTATTTGAACGCAAGGTGTTGGTAACTGGAAGCAGAGAGCGATTCAGGTGTAGAAACCACGAGCTGCAGGCACTACTTTGAAAGATTCGCATCGTACACCTGCCGGCTGGCTATATTGTACGAATGCACCATCGGCACCAGGTTGAACAGGCATTGCTGCCTGTTGGTAAAGTTATGATAAAGTAATAAATATTTTTCTGGAACTTTCTTGGCGGTTTTTGCACTGGTTTTCGGTGTAATTTCCATGATAGTTAAGATTAGCTAGCTTCACAGTAGCTCGCCATAGCGTTCATACTAGAAAGCATTTGGCTCCACAACACGCACGAGGCACCTCGGTTAAATCAGACACCATTAAAAAAATAATTTACAATTCTTCTCCACCATCCCTCAATACAATCCGCATGTCACACGGATCATTTCTAAAAGGGACAGTTTGCTCATCGCTGATCTGAAGTCTCCAAAACGCTTGTAGAGCAAAGTATTTAATTTGGTTATCTGTATGGTTGTAGAGGTACATTCTCACGGTCATCATATTTGTCCAGCTTTGTATGGCTTGTACCTTCTGTAGCGTAAACAGAGGTGTAAGGGGGTTAAATTAGTTGGTTTGTCTAATCTAAATCTTCATTTAGGTTTAGGCAGAAAATGTTCTGATTTTTTAGTTCGACCGATATGGTCACCTCGCTTTATATTCATAAGTTCCATTTCTAGCATTTTTGTCTGTAAGGTTGCAGAGTGGTCGATTTCTGGCCGACCCGGCCAGTTTTTCACTTGCAAAGCCGGTGACCGGTCAATCTGGCAAAAAGTCGGTTTACCAACTTAAGAAAACGGGTTTGTACTTTTTGTCCGATTTTTAAAATTTATTTTTTATTTCCATCATTCCACTAGATTTTCTAATAAATTTATTAGCAATCCTGAGCAATTCGTTGCAGTTTCTGGTCAAAAGAGTTTAAAACCGCAGGCCTGACCAGTCCGACATCAGCTATTATTTCGTTCCTGACAAGACTTCGTATGAGTACGAAAGAGAATCAATAGCAGTAAAAGCACATGCATATAATTTTCTAAAAATTAAGCTGAATAATAAACAAAGTATGGTTTTTGTCGTGGTTGCGTGCGCCATGTCAGTGTATCGATACCGATATCGATACCATTGGTATCGATACTTGCCGCCCGATATTTCAGCCGGATCGATACCCTTAAAAAAATTGTATCGATATTCGAATATCGATACTTCTCGCAGTATCGCCCAATGCTACTCTAAACCCATGACTGTGTCTATTCCAACATTCCAACCAATCAAGAAGCGTGGATTTAGGTGGACGATGCTTCATTATTTTTAAATTTTCAATAAAGCGTACGTTGAAATCAATAGATTTCTTTGTTTGAGTCTATGCGCAGAAGATTTTCCGATCGATCGACGCAAAAATATTGACAATCGATCGGGAAGCCGCTAAATTATTAGCGCTCAAAACCTATCATTTTTTCGTAACGCTTGCATATTTTGATTTTTTGCAATGACCACACACACACACACACACACACACACACACACACACACACACACACACACACACACACACACACACACACACACACACACACACGCACACGCACACACACACACACACACACACACACACACACGCACACGCACACACACACACACACACACACACACACACACACACACACACACACACACACACACACACACACACACACACACACACACACACACACACACACACACACACACACACACACACACACACACACACACACACACACACACACACACACACACACACACACATCGATCTTGAATGAACACGGCTTGACGGATATATTGGTCAAGGCATGTGATGCTACCATGCCCAGAAAACAGGAACAGAGAAAAGAGCGGCGACCGGCTTACTGGTGGAATGCAGCAATTAGCAACCTTCGTGCTAGTTGTCTCTGAGCCAGAAGACACGTCCAAAGAGCCAGAACTGTAGCAGATTGGGAAGAGCGTAGCCTGGCGTTTAGAGTGGCCAGCACTGCGTTGAAATAGGAGATAAAACAAAGTAAACGCAACTGCTTCAAGCAGCTATGCCGAGAAGCTGACGCCAACCCTTGGGTGACGCGTACCTAATCATATGACGAAAGTAAAAGATCCTGTGACAATTAGGGAGTTGTCAGTTGTGTCCGAATAAGATGAAGGTTATCGTGCAGGGACTTTTTCCGACGCGCGCACAACAAACATGTTTGGGTTCCGGAAAGGGAAGTCCACGGTGGATGCAATTCGGACAGTGATCGAGCGAGTCGAGAAGTCGTCCAAACAGAGGCGACGAGGAGATCGTTTTTGCGCCGTTGTAACGATCGACGTGAAAAACGCCTTTAACAGTGCCAGTTGGGAGGCCATTGTCGAATCGCTGCATAGAATGCATGTCCCGGGATATCTATGCAGAATACTGAGGAGTTACTTCAGGAATCGGAGGCTTCTTTACGAGACCGCCGAGGGGCGCAAGACGATGAACATTACGTCTGGAGTCCCACAAGGCTCCATCCTTGGCACAACGCTCTGGAACGGGATGAACACCGGTGTACTGTCTCTGAAGCTGCCTAGAGGTGCAGTGATCGTCGGCTTTGCCGATGACATCGTGCTATCGGTGACAGGCGAGTCACTGGAGGAAGTAGAAATGCTGGTGACAGAGGCGATTAGAAGTATCGAGAACTGGATGTATGGTGCAGCTACAAATCGCCCATCATAAAACGGAGGTTCTGCTGGTTAGCAACTGTAAAGCCGTACAACATGCAGTCGGCACCGTCGGAGAGCACATTATTACTTCAACGCGCGCGGTCAAGCATCTGGGAGTAATGATAGACGACCGGTTGAACTTCAACTGCCACGTCGACTACGCTTGCGAGACGGCGGCGAAGGCTATCAATGCGATAGCCAGAATCATGCCGAATTGTTACGGGCCGGGAGTAGTAGCAAGTGGAGACTGCTGGCTAGTGTGCCATCATCGATACTGCGGTATGGAGGTCCAGTCTGGATCGCAGCACTACGATCGAAGCGGAATAGTACCTTCCGACTCATGGCTGTAAGAGTTGCCAGAGCGTATAGAACAATATCGTCGGAGGCAGTATGTGTCAAGCATCAAGCATCAAGAATGGTAGAACCCTGCGAGGGTGAATGTGAAGGAGTGGACGTTATGACGGTCGTCATCTCCGGATCGGGGTGTACAGACACTACATCATTAGTTGAGCAAAAACTGTTTTACAGTTGAGAAAGGGAGGGGTGCGCATTTTGCTCGGGTCTCCCTATTTCAAATGTTTTTCATTTCCCTTAGAAGTTCGCGTAACTTGACATATTTTGTTGAATGTATGTTACACCATAACTCCAGAACGCCTTGACCGATTTCCACCAAACTTGGCACACACATTCCTTGATATAAGGGAATTTGCTGGGGGGGTTGAGAGGAGCGGAGGAAAGCCATAACTCCGAAATGCCTGGACGGTTCTTCACCAAACTTGGCACACATGTTCTTTGCCATAAAAGAATCAGAACTCAAGGAGTTGACAAAAGAGGGGGGGGGGGGGGTCATAACTGGGGGAAGACTTACTTACTTATTTATGTGTCCATGTTCGCCGGTCCGGCAGAACAAAGGGATGAAATCAGAGATCTCCACTGCTGACGGTTACCCGCCATGGCTTTTACCTGTCGCCAGGACAGGTTCTCGTCTACAGCCCGGACGTCGTTGGCTAAGCTCCGTCGCCATGAGCCTCTGGGTCTGCCTCTTCTACGCTGTCCTTGTGGATTCCAATCGAGTGCTTCTCTGCAAACCTCGTTCGCTCCTTTCCTCAAGGTGTGTCCGATCCAATTCCACCTACGTTCAGGAATTTCTGTGGCTATCGGCCGTTGATGACACCGACGATGGAGTTCCTCATTGGATATCCAATTATCAGGCCACCAAGCACGAATAATGTATCGCAGGTACCGGTCAATGAAGTTATTGCGTTGTCTCCGCTGAGACGCACCACGTTTCGCAGGCATACAGCAGTACGGATTTAACGTTAGAATTAAAGATTCGGGTTTTCGTACGTAGAGTGATCTGGTTTTAGCGCCAAATGTTTCGCAGACCTGCAAAGGCACCCCTGGCCTCCCTGATCCGTGTGGCTATATCAGTCTTGGTACCACCATCGGGCGTTGTTTGGCTACCCAGATATTGAAAGGCGTCTACCTGCTCAACTTGTTGTCCCGCTACTGTGAAGTTGGAGGAATTGTCAGTGTTCACTACCATAGACTTAGTTTTCGCTACATTGACTGTAAGACCTTCTGCCTGGGAGCTCTCGGAGAGGTCATCTAATTTGCTCTACATACCGTTTCGGCGTTGTGCGAGCAAGGCAATGTTGTCGGCTAGGTCGAGGTCATTGAGCTGCTCCATCGTTAGAGGATTCCAAGGCAATCCTCGATTTGGTCTACTGTCAATTGCTCCAACTAATATCTCATCCATAACGATGAGAAACAGAAGCGGTGATAAAATGCAACCCTGTCTCACGCCAGCAGTAACCCTTATGGGGTCGGTCAATACGCCGTCGTGCAAAACCTTGCAAGAGAACGCCTCGTACTGAGACTCGATGAGATGGACTAGCTTATCTGGAACTCCTCTACGCCTAAGTGCGCCCCAGATGTTTTCGTGATTGAGTCGGTCGAACGCCTTTTCGAAGTCAACGAACACCAGCAGAAGAGAGTCCTGGAATTCGTTGATCTGCTCCAATATGATGCGGAGCGTTGTGATATGGTCAACACATGATCGGCCAGCACGGAATCCAGCTTGCTACCGCCGGAGAGTAGCGTCGATCTTCTCCTGGATCCGGTTGAGGATTACCTTACAGAGTACTTTGAGAGTAATACAGAGCAACGTGATGCCACGCCAGTTACCGCATTCAGTTAGGTCTCCTTTCTTAGGGACTTTGACTAATATGCCCTGCATCCAGTCCACCGGAAAAGTTGCGGTTTCCCAAATATTGCTGAAAAGCTGATGCATCATCTGGGGTGACAAAGATGGGTCAGCTTTGAGCATTTCGGCTGAAATACGATCTATCCCTGGCGCTCTATTGGATTTCATACTCTTGATGGCTGCTACAATTTCATCCAGCGATGGCGCCTCCGAGTCGCCGCGATTTATTCGACGAACTGTAGGCGTCGTACGCTGCTGGTTTTGTTGGTCTCTGACATTTGAAACTCGTTGTTCAAAATGTTCAGTCCATCGCTTAAGCTGTTCTGTACGGTCAGTCAATAGCTGACCAGCTCTGTCCTTTAGCGGCATCTTTGTATTCATCCTGGCACCATTAAGGCGGCGAGAAATATCGTACAACAAACGGATATCACCATTGGTGGCGGCGGTTTCTCCTTGTTCGGCTAGGGAGTTAGTCCAGGCTCTCTTATCCCGCCTACAAGCACGTTTAACAGCCCTCTCCAGTTCGGCGTACCGTTGACGGGCAGCTGTCTTAGCCGATCTGGTCCGCGCTCGCTCAATGCCGGCTTTCGCCTCTCTCCGCTCGTCGATCTTCCTCCAAGTTTCATCCGAAATCCACTCCCTCCGCCCGCTGCGCGCTTTGCCGAGGGTTTCATCACTGGTCGTGATGAAAGCGTTCTTGATACCGGTCGGTTGCTCTTCGACGGTTCCACTAGGTGACAGCTCCGAGGCTCGAGATTCAACTTGTTCGACGAAGGCCCTTTTCACCTCAAGATTCTCCAATCGACGGACGTCGTAGCGGCACCCAACTTTCTCCTCCCGTCGTTGGACACGTGCGACGCGCAGACGTATCTCAGCGATAACAAGATGATGGTCGGATGCAATATCAGCGCTGCGTTTGTTGCGTACATCAAGAAGGCTCCTTCGCCATTTCCGGCTGATGCAGATGTGGTCGATTTGGTTTTCTGTTCGGACGTCGCGGGAAACCCACGTGACTTTAAGTACCCGTCTATGGGAGAAGAGCGATCCACCAATGACTATGTTGTTATTACCACAGAATTCTGTAAACAGCTCCCCGTTTTCGCTCATCTCTCCTAGGCCATGGCGTCCCAAGACGCGTTCAAGGTCCGCGTTGTTTGAGCCAATCTTCGCGTTGAAGTCGCCCATGTGAATTTGGATGTCCCCCTTCGGGATTTTTTCAACCACGCTGTTCAGCTGGCTGTAAAAACTCTCTTTCTCATGCAGGTCGGCAGCATCTGTTGGCGCATAGCACTGGATTGCCGTAAGGTTCCTAACCCGTGTTCTGAATCTGGCAACAATTATTCGCTCATTTATCGGTTCCCACTTCATCAGGGCCGCATGTGCCCCCGGGCTCAGTAGGAATCCAACTCCTCTTTCTCGAGTAGCATTTCCACCTCGTATGCCAGAGTAGAGCAAGACTTGCCCGGATGATGTCCTGTGTTCGCCAGTACCCGGCCAGCGGACCTTGCTCAGCCCCAGGATTTCAAGCTACAGGCGGCTAGCTTCCCTTGCAAGTTCAGCCAGCTTGCCCTGCTGGGCAAGGGTCAGTATATTCCATGTTCCGATTCCTGTTAGCATACGACAACCGAAGTTGCGTACCCCAGCCGGCACCTCGTGGAGGTAGGAATAGGAGTTAATGAGCAAAGGTTATGGAATGCACATGTTCACCCTTTGCCAGCCGGAGGCAATCTATGCCAGACTAAAAACTGAGGCTAGGAGGATAGGGTTACAAATCAATACGTCTATATGGTATGGAAGAGGCTCCAGAGAAAGTAAGGCTTGCCTTCCACGAACAGTGCCTATTAACGGCGATGAATTGGAAGTGGTTGTTAAGATCGTTTATTTAGGATCTCTGGTCGCCGCCGACAATAATACGAGTAAGAAGATCCAACGACGCATTCAAGTTGGAAATGGAGCTTACTTTTCTCTACGCAAGTCTCTTCGATCAAGGAGCATACGTCGCCGCACAGAGCTGACGACCCAAGCAACAGTGTGAGTTTTATTGTACTCTTATGGTGGTAAGCTTTTAACTTCGCTTTTTGCACTAACGTAAGAACTGACGACACTATTAACACAACACTACAACACATTAGTGTTTGTAAGAACGATAAGTGTTATGCCTTGTGTTAATAGTCAAGACCATAATCTTCAAGACCACTTTTGGACAGACCGGTAGTCCTCTACGGACTTGAGACAGTAACTTTGCTTACGGAAGACATACGTGCACTAGCCGTATTTGAACGAAAGGTGTTGCGGACTATTTTTGGCGTAATACAAATGGAAAGCGGAGAGTGGCGGAGGCGTATGAATCACGAGCTACAGGCACTACTTGGAGAGATCCCCATCGTCACCTGGCAAAAACTGGAAGACTACGGTGGGCCGGCCGTCGCCAGTATGCCGCATGACTGTGCAGTGAAATGGGTTCGCTTTAAGAACCCCACCGGCACCTGAAATAGAGGGGCCCAACGTGCTAGATGGCTCGACCAGGTTGAAGCTGACTTGCATGTGTCGAGACGTGCAACGAATTGGCGACGAGTAGCCTGGGACCGAGTACAATGGAGAGGAGGAACCGAGTACAATGGAGAGGATCTCGGCTCCCGGCTGCTAAACCAACCACTACCATCACATGCCTATCAGTGACATACGACAAAACACTGTACTGCGCGACTGTATTGTTAAGGATATTATCCCAATCCATTGATGATAGGAAGGCTGCGATCTTGTGTAGAGGAGTTGTGTAGAGGAGTGTAGCGCCGTAATGTGGTACAGAAAGTTTAGGTTGGTATCTGTATCAACCTAAACTTTCTGTACCCCATTACGGGGGCCCTGTAGCCGCAAGGATACCGAGTCTGCCTTGACAAGCGAGTGGTCGTGGGTTCGAATCTTAGTAGAATCAGGCCATTCGTTGTCAAGTGACTTTAGCATGGGTTTATTCTCAGGCCCCTCCACATTCTTCCTACTGCATTCTGCATTAACTAACAATGAAAGCCTTTTGCCAGGGCAAGTTATAAGAGTGGTACTTGCTTGAGGTGCGAATGAAGCCTCTTGTTCAAGGGCAAATTATAGCTTGTTCCACTTCCTGGTTCTAGGAACGAGATTGGTAATGCATAATAAGTAGTAGTAAGGAACACATACATACACACAAAACACACCCTCACTCTGTGCTGAACTCTGCTTTACCGACCATGAAGCCTTTAGCCGGGGCTGGTTATAAGAATGATACTTGCTCGATGTGCGAATGAAGCCTCTTGTCCAAGGACAAATTATAACTAGTCTCCGCACTTCCCGGCTCTAGAGCTAGATTGGTTGAAAAGTAGTAAGAAGCGTAGAGGGAAAAAGGGGTGAAAACACACCGAAAAGCACGGATAATAAGCAGTTCGCCCACTCTATAGCGATACTGCAATAACAACGAAGTGCGGAACAAAACCTGGATAAAATCACAATAGATTAAAATGCTGGTCGTAGTGATAATATCCACACAAAAAAAAATCTGTATCAAGGTTTACAATTCTCATATAATGGCGCATCTTGCTACAGAAAGTTAATTGTTTCGTTTAGTTAATGCCATTACACATCTAATTTGATGAATGTTTCTTGATGCATTTTTTCTCAGCTTTCCAATGACGGTCTTAAAACGAAAAGCAATATGGCGACCAAATCCAAGAAGGCTGTTCTTCTTCTTTGCAGAACCGGGTAATTTGTTAGTTGTTTCGTTGCAAATTTAGGAAATATCACATGACATAGATCTCAAGATTTGCTGAAAATTCAACTTTTTTTGAAACTGTTAGACATCGAACTAGGGGTTCACTATTTCGAGGTGTTAAAAGTGTAATTCTCATTCTTTGACCATTTTCAACCAAATAAGCGGAAAAGTTCCAATATTGGAAGACCTCGTGTCAGTAGCGGCCCGTTTCAATGGGAATCACTCAATGGGCCTTTAGAGTCTAGGGATATCGGAATATGGGATCGGATCGGATGGGGGTAACTAGGTTTATGAATCAAGTTATCTCTGATGACTCGCTCCAGTATCCAATCTATCACTTCTTTAATAAGTGGCAGGGAAGCTTGAAGCATAAAGAAAAAGAAATTAAACGGGCACCCACAATCGTTCACACAGGAGGATAAAAACCACACCGCATAAAAGTGTAGTTTACTGCACGATTAAGATGCCAATATTAATGATATTTTTATCGTTATCTCACTGCCCTCGAGTAGAAAATAAACAATCGAATCCCTCCATTTGATTTTTTTAACACTTTCCGTCGGATACCGATAGAATGCATACGATGTCGATCGGAAGATTATGTGCTCAACTTCCGGTGAAGAAATAAGCTAGAGCTGTGCAATTACTTTATAATCCCTTGCATCGTCCATTGTCCTCCAAACTAACCACTCACTCACTCACTCACTCACTCACTGCTGCAGGGGTTGCAGATCGTTGTGCACTTGGACTTGGCTATTCGCTACTACCTACCTACTATCAGTACCTACCGGGCAGTGCAGTGCAATGGAGAAGAGGGCGAAGACTTCTGGCTTCCGATGCGATTGCGGGTTGTGTTGTGTTTCGTGAGACACGTTATGCGATCATAAAGTTCAGCTGAGCAAGGAGAAAGGCAAAAAAAAAACAGCACAGTTTGATGCGCTTTATAAACTATTTTATTTTTATCGCGCATCTGTATTCTATAATGCACAAGTATTCAGTGCTTGTTGATAGTGCACAGCCAATTTGCTGCCAGAGCAAAGACCTTCACCAGATCGGATCGGACGGGTGAGTTGATTGCGCTTCGTTGCTCGCCTGTCAGTGAGGGGTTGAGGATTTTTGGGGTTAATTTAATGCAAATTCTAGCTGTATTTATTAGTATAATCGCGAGCATCTAATAAGATTTTTTTTTCATTATTGTTCTGCCAGAGGTTTCGGTGTTTTCATAGCAGAACAACCGCTCGGGTGAGCTTCCGTTGGAGGGCGGGCAGCCAGCGCTGCGATATGCGATTCGATGCACCACCTGTGTCTAGCGCGCTGTGAATTATTGCTTTGCCAGTGCTAAGCGCTTCCGGGTTTGCGATGTTTGTGAGCGAAGGCACGGAAATTGCTTGTTGCCGGATGAGTTGTTACATTTTTGCCATCATGCTGATGTGAGTTAAATTGGTACTGGAATTTATGATATTCGGTTATTGTTTGCTCGGATGTTCACTAGACGGGTAGCGTCTGGCATGAATATGAGACATCAGTGAAATTGAATTACGAAAATGCAGGCATCGAAATTATTATTGCTGGTGGGCGGAATGATCCCTCCTCGCCCATAGAGTTCATTTATTCGCAGCGGAATGCAATTAGTAAGCTGAAACATGATGCTGGTATTTCATTAACCACAGCCTTCATTAATTCAGTCGACGTGAGTTTGTCCTTCGTTATCCTCAGGTAACGTATTCACAGATTGGAGCAAGCGAAGTATGCAATACACAAACTTGCTCCAACTGCCACAAAAAAAATCTCAAAATAAATTTTACTCAAATCATTAGGTATAGGCTTCCGGAAATTTGTTTCAACCTCTGCTTGTTGCTCAACATGCTGAATACGTCCTCTCGCGTGGAAGCTTTACCTAAGATATTTATTCTGATTTCGATATGCTCGCCAGTCTCAATTTCATAGCTCGCTTTTATTCTGTCATTTCTCTGCCTTAAGGGTAGGGTCCGGTCTTGAACTCTACTCTGAAAGCTGCTTGACATTCGGCTATATGTTTTAATAACTTCTTATAGACCACCAGTTTCGAGAAATTTTCGTTTCAAGAATGGCAAGAAAATATTTAGAGGTCAATCGACATACTTTTGAATATACTTCCTTTCGAATAACATTAAACTGTTGACCCTGTATACATATTCCCCTTAAACATAATTCAAATACCTACTGTGCTACTCTCGCCGGAATGCTGGGCTGGAATGTAATTTATTTTTGCAGCATAAACATTATGATTGCAATAATAATGATCTTTATGTTCAATTTTCGAGTGAAGCAAACTGTAAAATTCCACAAAAAAGTACAAATTTATTTAAAATAATATTGTTTATACTACGCAGCGTATAAAAATTGAGAAGCACTTTTAGTTTTCAATTTATTCTGGATGCGATTGACTACGTCTTACTTTAATAGGGTGGCAAGCTAGAAAAGCATGACCGTGACACGAAAAAGTGATAGATTTTAAACGCTCATAGCTCAGTTGATTCTGAATATATTTCTATGGTTCGCATACCATTCGAATCACAAAATATGTGCCTTTTGTATAGTTTTTATTAGAAGATCGTCTTTTGTAAGGAACTCATAGAATTTCCAGGCAAATTTGAGCAATTTTTCCAAATTCTCTACAGTATTCGTTCAGCCGCCGTTCAGGAAAGTAAGTGATTTCATGCATCTGATTTGAAAAAGTCTCAATTGCTCCTAACAAAATACATGCGAAAATACCGCAAGCGAGTCCGTGAGGAGGCATTATTAACTGTAACGGCTAAGACGCAAGCGTTGTGCGCTGTAATCTCTACCGCTTGAGAAAAAACAGAAGTCGTAGTGATTCAGTGCATCCTGTGGTCAATACATCATTAGTTGGTGCATTGCACGAAATAACTGGTCGCTCCAACGTTGACGTGCTGCGTGAGTGACCGCTCCGACACACGTAGAAGCCAGCGTATCGCCTAACGTAACAGGTGCAAGCGCGTAGCGACGTGGGGGGTTTGGAAGTTCAAGTCCCCCTCCCCCCCCCTAGACGAAAATTTGTTCTACACTTTGAAGCTTCAAATTTCTGCTACCAATTGCCTAAAAATACCTACCTAAAATATTGACGCACAAGGAAATCACGTAAAATAAATGGACGTAAAAAGAGATTCTAGTGTGCCACCACCGCTCTCCGCTTCCAGCTTTTGCTCCGTCAAATATCGTCCGCAAGTGCGGGCATGAGTTTCGTCAAATCCATGAAAACTACCGGTCTAATAAGGGCTATGCACTTTGTCAGCATCGTACGGTGGCTATCGTTTGCTAGCGGATGGTAGCGTTTTGCGAAGGGCAAAGCAGACTCGAATTTCTGCTTGAATGCGCTGCAGTTTGTGTTATCCGCGACCACCAGCGATCCCAAATACACAAACTCATTTTCCGCTTCTGGTTCGTCACCGTCAACGATTACCGTCCACGAAAAGTGCACGTTCGTCTCTTTGAGCCTCTACCAATCATGTATTTGGTCTGCGACGCATTTACTTTTAGCCCAATCCTACTAGCTTTTAGTCTAGCGCAGTCGGCCTCTACCGTTGCGAAGTTTCGGCCTACAATATCAAAGTCATCTTCGTAGCTAAGAAGGTTGCTACCTCCACTGAAAATTGAGTCTCTCGTTTCGGTTTAGCTCGCTGGGTCATCTTCTTAAAGGCGATGTTGAAAAGCATGCAGGATGAGCTGTCAACTTGTCTCGACTTCTGCCGCGCCTGGAAGGGACTCAATTCTATTGACTCTAATAGTCTCTCCCAGCCGAGAATTGAATATACAACGTACCACGATGCCAACTGGGAGGCGCAATTTCAACATTTACCATTTATATCAATTCGATTTTTTTTGTCAAATAAAGAACCCTGAATATAAACCAAAATTGCTTCTGATGATTGAAAATAATTCCCCATTTCCTGAATAATCTCTTTAAGGTTAGGCTATGTCAGATTTTTTTTTGTAAAACCACCCCTAAGAATAATTTCTGGCTACGCCCCTGCATCAAGTCGATACCTTGCGCGCCGGTTAGCCTATCTGTAAGGCTAAAGCTGACACCAATACCAATACACAGAATGCACATGAAGGGCACTTACACGACGATGAAAAGTTGTATTCGAACTTATTGAACAATCTGTGGAGGGTCATTCTAAAACATCTTTGAAGAGGTGAACCAGTCGCAGGCTAAAAGCAAAGAAAGGAATATCATCTTCGATTCAAAAACTGGTCACAGTTCAATGCATTTTTGACTGCCTCTTGTGGTAACAGGAACGCTTTTTACACGGAAAAATGTATACCACTTTAACCAAGTAAACTTGTCTCAAAACCCGGTGGAGGAGAAAAGGTATCAATTACTGGGTATTTACATTTTCCAAACTCGATGTTTATAATCCAGTAATTCTCAGCAGGGAAATAGCTTTTCGTTGATATTTTTCGAATCATTACCCAAAAAGGTCATAGCATGCATTTCAAATTCAATAAATTTAAAAATTTAAATGACGACGTTTTGAGCCTTGATAAAGTTATTCAAACCAAACCACGAGAAAACACTATAGTCGCCCTACCCAAAAAGTGTGCATTTGAAATCATTTGATAATATCAAGAATAAAACTAGTGCTGTTCTGTTTTCTTACAGAAATCAAAGATTGGTTTTATTAGCAACCCTTCACTCACGTTGAAGGCATTTTACCAGATCGATCCCTTTATATCAGTAGCACATCCTTGCCACAACGCAATACATTCTCTTTTCACTACTCTTCTAATGAAATGGCAAACGTACGCATACCTGTAGAATCATATTACAATCGAACACTACTGCTGTTGCGCACTTTTTCAACACAGATATAGAATTCGCTTAGGTTTAATCGGTTCATCGTAAAACAAGGGGACGAGGAACTTTTGTCATATTTTCTGGCGTACTTCCCTAACACAGACATCAAATTGGTCTAGGTTTAATCGTCGTAAATAGTGATGTCCGAAATTTTCAATTATTCGAATACCGATCGATCGGTGAGCATTGTCTGCACGATGCGGTGATCATTGTATTCAACTAGGGTAACCAACGTATTTGGGCCCCCCTCAGCAGCTGTACATAATTTGGACACTTACAGCAAAATCAAATGCAAGTGTCCAAATTATGTACAGCTGCTGATGGGGTCCAAAATAAGTTGGTTACCCTCTGATTGCTAGTAAAATTCGACTGAAAATATTCGAACATTTCTTTCATCAATTAACTATAACGTACACCCCCAATATATAAAACAAACACGTTAAATGTTAAAAATAATTTCTCTTCTTGTATCGCATTTATAAGAATGTTTCAGACCAATTATAACAACACAGAAAATTAAAAATTTGTGTGACAAACATTTGCAAAATGTTATGCTGTGTCAAATTAAACCTGCATGTTTGTAGTTCTATGTAAGCCACTCGTTCGTGCCCCTAGGCACATACCTTCATACTTTTTTCCCATAGTCAAGAACTATTCTGGATCTGGATAGTCTACGATTTTAACTGTAGCATTTTTGATGACCTTATGATGAAACACAATCGATTAAAGAATCGGAAATAGCTCTTAGTTCCTAATCCAATAGGTTAACGAGTTGATGCCTTTATTGACTAAAGGATGGTCAAATTATAATCTTAGCTCGCTAGGAAGGTTTCCAGATGAAACAACGTATTTCTGGTGACGAATCATCGATTGGCATTGTGTTGATTTGAGCTGACTGAAAGCTTCTTAAACCGTGGATCAAGAATGACGGCTTTCGC
Source organism: Sabethes cyaneus (assembly GCF_943734655.1). Taxonomy (NCBI): domain Eukaryota; kingdom Metazoa; phylum Arthropoda; class Insecta; order Diptera; family Culicidae; genus Sabethes; species Sabethes cyaneus. Next base: position 48,202,124 of record NC_071355.1, read on the forward strand.
AAAAAGCTTATTCCTTTTCTTTAGGAATGAGACGCGATTCAACACCTTCCATTGAATGTTTTTGCATCATATTATCTGCTTATGAGTTCACTTTTGCTTCGCAAAATTTTTGTAGCAATAAGCTAGTGAGCGGAATAGTCATACTGGTTCAAATGGTTGAAGTACAGTTATTAAATCTCGGGTTCCGTTTAGTTGCGATCCAACCAGTACAGCAGCACATGTTTGCTTATTTAGAAACATCCCTCCCGCTGCTGGTGCAAACAGCACGCGCCATGCGCGATATTCTTTTTTCACTTCCCATAAAATATTTTACCGCTGGAATCATCTCCAATCCATCATCCGTGGTCATCGGTAATCCTTTTTCTTTCGAACTTCAAATTCTGGTACCAACTTCCTTCAATTGGCTACAGATAGAGGGACTGAATGGTACAATATGGTAGGAAATGTGAATCGATAGTGTTCAAAACTCCTTTTAATTTCTCACAAGATTACCGATCATCTTAAACATACAGAATACTCACATTTGATAAACGCTAAGCGATCAAACATACATAGTTTTCAAAGTTTCATTGCGGATAAAATGCGGAGTCAACTATAGAAACGTACCTACGTACACAGTTTGTTACGATGACAACGTCGCTGTCGTAAATGCCAAATGGAGACTTTCGTAAGCAAACTTTTTATAACTGTCTCGCCTGGTGAATACTTATAGTCTATTAGCACAGTCATCTATATTAGGAACAATACATCAAAGATGCAATATAATTTCTACCAATTGCGTTAATTTTTATACCTTGTATCCTGGTTTCTTCCGGCATCGTAGCAGTAAGTTGTCCTTGCATATCACAGACGATTTGTGCCCCAACTTGACCAGAGGTTGGCATGACCCTTTCAGAATCAATTGAAACTTGGTGGGTGTGAAGTTTATGGTCTAGCTTGGTAACTCGGCATAATTCCAAATTACAGTTCCCTTTGAAAAAGGTCAAAACCAAAAGCCAAAGCAAACGTCAGGCAGTATAAAAAACTACAAGGCATACAGCCCTAAGGGTTGTACGAAAGTGTGACGTAGGACTGTGTCATATAATACTCATTACATTGATAACATGTTTTAATCGATGAAGTATAACTTTATGTCTGATCATTAGATCAAAGACTAATGCAAACTGCATTTATGGCATATGCATATTTATCATTGTTTGAGTGTTTATTTGTAAAAGAAGAGCGAAATATTCTGATTTAATTCTTCATTGAATCAATGGTGGTTTTGAAGAAAACCGTTTGAAATTGTTTGGCGGCCCTGAAAAGAACTATGTTTGAGCTGATAGCACTTCTTAAAAATCAGTACTATAATTATTGTTGCCAATATATAGATGGATGTCGCTATTCGGTCCTTTAGACTCTAGGATGATGGTTGCCCGCTAATACAGGAGTGATAGGAAATACCAAATCACTGTAAAGTAGAAATGGATTAGTTTTATCAAAATACTGACCGTCTGTCAGTGCGATCGTGCGATAAATGAGCAGACGGCGAACCTAGTGTGCTATTTTATAGTCACTGGCACTGCCGTTGCTACTTGTAAGCTAGTGTAGGTGTGGGAGAAACCAGATCGGCTGCTGCTGCTGCTCAAATAATTATCCGAATGGAACGTGAACCATTTAGAAAGTGTAGAAAAATCTTTCCATTCTTCAATTACTATAGCTCTTATAAGAACTGTTTAAGACCACAACGGCCTGCTGCTGAATTTACTGCCAGTCAGTCGTTCCGTTTCCGTTTGCTATCAGTGGTTGCCATCAGTTGGTTTACGATAATTGCGATCGAAGTTGCCGCCAAAATGCCATCGGCTTTGCCTCCAATTGACATTAATGTTACCACTAACAACCGGTGTTGCCGCGATATGTCCTTGGTCTTGCCACCAATTGCCATCCCAAGCCCTAGGTTTGCCTCTAATTGCCGGTGTTTCCGCCGAAATTCCATCGTTTTTGTTTCCATTTGCCATCGGCGTTGCCGCCAATTACTGGTGTTGCCCCACCAATAGCTGTCGACGGTAAATACTGACCGTCCGTCAGTGCAATCGTGCGATAAATGAGCAGACGGCGAACCAAATGTGCTATTTTATAGTCACTGGCACTGCCGCTGCTACTTGTAAGCTAGTGTAGGTGTTGGGGGAAACCAGATCGGCTGCTGCTGCTGCTCAAATGATTATCCGACGCTGAATGAGCAAGCATTTTCCATGTTTACCATGATATAACGCAAAATGGAACGTTAACCATTTAGAAAGTGTAGAAAAATCTCTCCATTCTTCAATTACTATAGTTCTTATAAGAACTGTTTACGACCACAATGGCCTGCTGCTGAATTTGCTGCCCATCAGTCGACCCGTTTCCATTTGCCTTCAGTGTTGGTTTGCGATAATTGCCATTGCAACTGCCGCCAAAATGCCATCGGGTTTGCCTCGAATTGTCGTCGATGGTGCCATTAATTGCCGCAAAAGTCCTTGGATTTGCATCCAATTGCCGGTGTTGCCGCCAAAATACCAGCGTTTTTACCTCCAATTGCTGTCGGTGTTGCCGCCAAATGCCGTTGGTTTCGCCACCAATAGCCGTCGATGATAAATACTGACCGTCCGTCAGTGCGATCGTGCGATAAATGAGCAGGCGGGGAACCAAGTGTACCATTTTATAGTCACTGGCACTGTCGCTGCTACTTGTAAGCTAGTGTAGGTGGTGGAGGAAACCATATCGGCTGCTGCTACTTAAATGATTGTCCGACACTGATTGAGCAAGCTATCGAACAATTACGCATGTCTGCGATGGGGATAATGTAAAATGTTACGTAAAGTGCATCATGTGGGATTCACGTTGGCCATTGCCCGCTGATTCCGCTTGTCTTCGGGGTTGGTGTTGCCGTCAATAGCCATCGATGTTGTCAATTGGATTGGAAAAGGGGTGTGGCTTACAAAGTGGTCTCAAAGGTTATCATTTGGATCCAAATCCTTTGGTGTATCTAATTGTCGTCCGTGCCTGTGAAGCTAGGCGATCACAAGGGAAATGTATGGGAAAATTCGACCTTAAAACTTTATACACATTTTCACTATTTAGCGAATAAAAAATTATTATTAATATGTTACTATAAAATTGCTGGACATTTTATCTATCCAACGACATATTAACTGTTATGTTTCGTTCAGTAGTATAGTAGCTATTAGCGTTTGAAATATTTCATTCAAACGTTACACTTTTATTTTTCGTTTTTACAAAGTGCTACCCAGTCCCAGTATAGTAAACAAAGACGTAGTCCTACGTCAAAAGCCTGTTAAGCCGAAGACTGTTAAGCCGAAAATCCACAATACGGCATAATTAGTTTTTCCGAAATAGGTCCAGACTAACTTTAACAAAAGGATCCTTTTTTATCTCTTTTGACGTAGGACTACGTCTTACCGCAGGGGGTCATTCCACAGGGTGTCATTCAAGTTACTGTCACGAAAATATGAAAGATTTTGAACACTAATAGTTCTACCAACTATGAATGAATTTTCATGGTATAGATACCAATCGACTCGTAATAGATTTAACAATTATGTGATTTCTATTATAATTCTAAGTCTAATTAGTGAAAATTAACGAAAAGTTTCAAGGTCAAATAATCCCATACATTTTCTTCGTGATCGCCTTGCTTCTCAGGCAGGGACGACTGGTGAATACACCATCTGTTTACTGTTTACTTCGATTACTTTCCTTTTAGAAAAAAAAGTGACGGAGTCTCCCCGTTCCAGCAGGTCGAAGATATTTTATGACTAGAGATGTCCCTTAATCGTTCGATTAATTGAAATAAACGAATAACAAAAGAATTTTTTCAAAGCATACTGTCAGTACGAGTAGCAGAATTAGTCGAATAGTTCAAACGGAATAATATGAATACGAATAATCTCCGAGTCTTTTTATGGTTTTGTTGCATTATTACATTATTGTTGCAGTATTTTTTGCAGTGTCATTCAATGTCATTTTTGTATCATTTGTGTACTTCTTTTAAATAGTTTTGCTGATCCATATTAATAAAAGCCCATAAAAGCCATATTAACCCATTATGTCCTACCGAATAAAATTTCAAACCCCGTTTGCAAAATTTATTTTCGGCTAAATTTCAATAGTTAACAATACAATAGTTAACAATAGTATCACTAGAAGACAGATAAGGCAGGAAACTGAAGTGTGTGTGAGATCATCTCATAAGTTTTGTCATTTCATTTGTATTTTCAATAGTGAAAAGTTGTGATAAAAATGGCGGAAAAAAGTAAAAGAAAAATGGCAAAAAAATTACCTCTGAAATGCATGAAAACTTTTGCATTTGTGATGAAACATTACTTAAAGTGTAAAATAGTATAAATATGTAAAGTCTATCACAAAATTCGGAAAAAATATATAAACAATTTTGTGATTTGTTCGTTTCAATCTGAGCGTATGAAATATCAATCCTCATTAGCTAAATTAACCTTGAGTAGGGTATATTGCTGCTTCGTCGTAATTGCCTATTCCCGTCCTTTTAAATTATTAAAAATATCAGTATTTTTATGACACACAATGCAAAACTAGTTATTCCCTAATATTTTAGTTTGTTGTCTATCATACGCGATCAATCAAAGTAAGCTGAGATCTATTTAAAGGTTTTTTTAATTTTTCGTGCGACGAAGAAGAAAATGTCGACTAATCGTTTTAATTTTCGTCATTCATAAATGAAAATAATGGCATTGTCGTTATTTTACAGCTAGGAAAATTTGCCTGACCTGCAGAAATTTTGCAGAATAACATTTGTCATGCCGTCCTACACAAATGCATGCGCGTTAGCTTCGTAAACTTTGTTATAATTTTTAGTTCGGACGATGAAAAATTTTGATGGACGGATTTTAGAACGGTACGACGAATTTTAGAAATAAAGTCAGTTGCGTAATTTCAATAATATGCTTTAAAATCGCTTTTCAGTGATTTCAAAGTACACGGATCGGAAGGTAAGTGTGTTTTAGTCAAATCAGCACAAGAACTTTTGAATTATTCATTAAATCCATCCAACAAACGATGAAAATTAGAAGCGCTTTACTTACTAACTAGTTACTACGACGGGAATTAGAAATAAACCCTAAAAGCTTATTAACAGTCAAGTATTTGAGCATAAACTTTTAAAGAAATCCTGTTTTTTCTCCGTGGTTCAGTGGAAACAACAATTCAGATTTTATTGAGCAACGAACCATAGTAGGAAGAATACAATATTTCGAACAATCAGATAGTAATAAATCGTGCCAATAAATCGAAGCTGGCAACATAAAGCTGCTGTTATGGTTTTGCGCCCAATCTGCTACGATATGGCAGCTTCCGCCTTGCTGCCGAAGTTAATTATCCAACCAACCGACGACGACCGGGCGGCGGCCCACCGGGGAAATGAGTTTGTAAACATTCCCAACCTGACCCGGTCAGGATGGGTCAAAATTGTTTCGAAGCAGGTCAACCAAGCAGCTCGAGAGGCCACCACCACTGCGCCGCATCGAAAATGGTTCAAACTTCACGCAGCTTTCAAATTGTTTCGGGTTCGATTTGCTTTCATCGCTTGGCTGCCATTTGATTGTTTTAATGGTTTGCTCTTGGAAAAGGAGGTCGTTTCTTATTTATGACCTTGGCGATTTGCATAATGGCGAAACTTTTATTTATCAAAGTTTGTTTAAAAAAAAGTGATGAGCTCTTAGGTAATTAAAAACACAGAATTGTTGTGAGGCACTTTATTTTTATTTTTTTAACTTCAACAGTAATAAACAACCACAACGGTTGTTACTTCAAAAGCTTCACTTAAAGACAGCCAGCAGATTGTGAGTATGTGTGTGCCCTCTTGAAGCCATATTACGCCGGAGTGAGTGACTTTTTCGGTCATAAATCACGAGGCCTTCGAGCGTGCAAAAGAAAGTTAATTTTACATTCGTTCGATGATTTATGTGTGAAATAAGCTCAACCCTTGTGCCTGCTGGCACGGGTAGACCCGCACACTTGAAGGACGCCGCCGCGCCGAGTGAAAGTTTGCCCAGAATTTTCTTCCACGATGGTTATTAGATTTATGCAAATTAAATTAGGCGAACGGGTTTCCATTAGAAAAGTTTCGGATCAGGAACATAATTTCGTGTCAGTCGCCGCAACCAGCAGCGATTTGTCGGGCGGCGGCGGTGGGCGGTGCAGGCTGCGATAAAAACCAACTGTCGAAAGTTCGCAATTTATTCGAGCTTATGACTGGTAAATTTCTGGTGTCAATGTTGGAGCAACGTTACTAATGAATGAAACTTTAATTCTTCCGGAAAAGGAGACTTCCGTTGTTATTTCGCTGTCCTTTCGTTCCACCATCGACGAATTTAGACCTTATTTTGTCTTCTATTCAGCTCCAGGAACTACTTAAAATAACTTATTATTTCCTTTACTCATCTTATTCATTTGACTGGGTTAGAAAACTGATTGCACTGTTATGTAAGATGCTGTATTTTAAACGATTGAACTTGCAGTGGCTTACGGGTTCCAAAGCAGTAAAGTGTCAGCATTACCGTTCATTGTCGTCGACATCAGTTTTCGTCATTACCAGAAATCAGCTTGGAAACGGGTGATCAAACAAAAGCACAGACTTAGCTCAGCATCGTCCTCGAAGCAACCAGCAACGCGCGGGATGACATCGTGATGCTTTCATTAGGAGAGGGTGAGATCCCTCGGCGAGACCGGGATAATGCCAACTCGTTTCCCGGCAAAATCTTTATCATCACGATGAAATTAAATAGCGTTTTAGCTTCCCCTGGCTTAGCTTGCCCGAAACCCCCCGATTTCGCAGCTGGCTTAAAATTGCATCCCACAGTGGGAAGAAGTATTAAACTCGTTAAAATTAAAACTAGCTTTGGCGGGCGCTTTCTGCCTTCCTTACGCTTTGTCACGACGGGTAATAATCAGCTTGTCATACGGCACATGCAGACACAGGATCCGGAAATGGAATGGAATGTTCAAATGGCTCACCATCTCCGTCAGCCGTTCTCTCGAAGCGCAGCAGCTGTACACGCAAAGCTTTCCGAACGTAGCGCTCCTTCGGTCGGTGCGCCCCCCTTTTTGCTTGGATTTTGCTGCGTGTGGCTCACATCAACATCAGCGGCAATAGCTCTCCTCAACGAGGAATGCAAATAAAACTTTCGGCTAACTGCCGTTGTCGGGAGAAGTTTATGGTGGGGTAGCAAAAATGTTTGCTAGCTACAGGTATTTTCCGATTTGCAAAACCGTTTTGCTTTTTGGTTGTATTGTCTGCTTTATTGTTTTGCAGTTCTCTTGAATGTTACCTCTGTTGGAATAAAACTAGAGGGGTTATTATGATCAATTTATCTTTTCAATAGTTTTTAACAGCAAACCTGTTCGATGTCAAATCATGTCTTTTACATGCTATAAGACAATTTTTCAACTTTCCTCAAAGCCCTTATTACCAAAACGTTAGAGGTTTCATACCGAAAATTGGTGATTATCAACAAACTTTCATTTTTGCAAAGGCTATGCATATTATGTGTTATTATACATACATTTAAAAATTATAAACTCAGTTCGAATCTCTTCTTTTTCTTTAAGCGCCATTCGAAGACCTATCTATGGAACCAAAAAGTGTCCCACTGTGCTTCCAATTTTACTGTTATGTATTTTCTGTATGCATTAATAAATGGACTGACTGACCGATTTTTATGCGATTATGCTGACACCTGGTAGTGAATTCACATTACTTTTTTTACTTACTTGGCTTGCTGTCCTAGCAAATAGCCTGATGAACAATGTTTCTTCAATTTGCTCGGCTGAGGGTAGCCGCTCTCCAATTTCTTGGGCAACGTGTACTCTCAGCCAGTTCTCCCTCCACCTGATCTACCCATCTGGCTTGTTGCGCCCCTGGTCGTCTTGTTCCTACCGGAATTAAAGCGAACTCCATCTTTGCAACGTAGTTGCCCGGCATTCTTGCAACATGCCATGCCCATCATATCCGTCCATCTTTAACCACCTTTTGAATAATGAGTTCGCCAAAGAGCTGTGCGAGTTTATGGTTCATCCTGCGCCTCCATACTTCGTTCTTCTGTACACCGCCGAGGATCGCTCTTAGCACTCGTCTTTCGAAAACTCCGAGCACTAGCAGGTCCTCCTCGAGCATTGTCCAAGTTTCATGCCCGTAAAGGACGACCGGACAAGCGTCTTGTACGGTGTATACTTTGTACGGAGGCTTAGTCTGGCTTACTGGGTTATCAAAATCATCGCAAAAGCAGACGAATTGACTAGATTTGTTGAAGATCGTGTCCTGCGTGTTGATAACCGCTCGGTTCACAACACTTTGTAGCGCTAGGTTGAACAGCAGGCATGAGAATGAGAGACCATCACCTTGACGAAGTCCTATGTGTGATTCGAATGAACTGGTCAATCCAACCTAATTCCGTGCATAACACTGTATACCACCCATTGAATTAAATCAATTTGATGAACTGCCTGGGGAAGCTGTTCTCGTCCAGGGCTTCGACCGATCCTTTTTTTCTACCGCAGTCCCACCAACGCGCATTCAAGTTCACACCGTCCGTTTAGTGATGGAATACGAACGCTATGCATAACACAACTGGCAGTTTGCTCAGTCAAACGCCGATGGCAAGCAGCAGTATGAACGCATTCTAAAGCTTTTTAATATTTTCGTTTCGATCAAGTTGCCTTTACCGTTTGGAGCAGCGAATGACTGCAAAACAGTCAAATGACTGGCAGTCACCACGCTTACGAAAAGCAACCGCACAATCGCATGATTCAATACTACAAAAAAACAACCACTACATGTGCATGGAAGAAGTCGGTCGGACTCCGCCCAATACAAACGAATATTTTGCTTGCGTCGGACCGACGTCCGGGTGACAAACTATTACTGTGAGCAGCCGATTTGGAGACAAAAAGAGAAACGAAAAAATACGTCACCGTATGCTTCCAGTCAGTTTGCAGTTTATATTCTCAAAGCGCAAAGCAAAACGGGAGATTGACTGTTTGCTTCTGCAGAGATGCCGCATGAATTGTAAGACGGCAGCAGCGCAAGCGGCAGATTGACTGAATTCAAAAAACAGTCAAATGATCGTTCAAAAAGCGGAGTTTGAATGCGGAAAGTTCGCATTCACGGCAGTCACATTCAACTTGCGATCCCTTTTCAAGCCCTGTTCTCGTCCATTCTTTTAGATAATTCTTTTCGGTCGATGGTATCATATGCGGCTGTGAAGCCAGCGTACAAATGGTGCGTGGAAACTCTGTATTCATGCCTCTTTTGGAGGATCTGTCGCAGTGTAAATATTTGATCCGTTGTTGACCGTCCTGCAACGTACCCGGCTTGATAAATTCCCTCAAATCTGTTCACAATCGGTAATAGACGTCGGACAATGCTTCTGGGACAGCACTTTGTAGGCGGCATTGAAAACGATGACTGTTCGATAGTTCTCACAGTCCAACTTGTCGCCCAACTTGTGTAGATCGGGCAAATAATCCCATCTTTCCACTCGTCCGATATCTGTTCTGTATCCTAATTTTTAACAATTGCGATTTATTGTTCGTTGGCTGTATGATGGCCTCCTCAACGTCATTTACCGTTGGGGCAGGTACCCACCTCACCTCCGTTTGCCGCACCGTCAAAATTGCTTGCTGATGGTGTTCTAAAAGTCGTCGAAAGAGGCTTCGTCCAGCTTGGTCTCTTCCAGTAGCGCAGCTTCGAGTGTGTGCAAATAGTTTGCGGCGACGTCTGACTGCTGCAGCCGCGCGAGCTTTAACCAAGGCAGGCGTCGATACCGAATGTTTTTCACAACGGAGAGCTTTGGGCGCATCTTAACCATCACTACGGGATGATCCGAGTCAACGTTAACGCTTCAATAGGAAGGTTCTGACGTCAATGACGTCTGAGAAGTGCCCTCTCTCTATTTGATTTGGTGATTATGCTGAAAGAAGGTACTATGTACGGCTATGTTCTTGAAGGCGGCAAAGTCGATTAGTCTTAGGCCTTTTCGGTTGGTCAGCGAGTGTGCGCTGAACCCTCCAATCACCGGGGTTTATGTTCCTTCTGCTTCTGCTGAGGATTGAAATCCCCGGTGACGATCTTGATATTATGGTTTGGGCTGCGGTCGTATTCACACTCTAACCGCGCGTGAGGTGGGGGTTGTGCACGTTGATGATGCTTATGCTGATGGACGGGCCCTTGATTCTCATCCTGCACATTCGAGGATTGATTGGCCACCACCCAATTACACGTTTCCGCATCTCGCCTATTACTATGAAAACTGTACCCAGCTCTTATGTGTTAGCACAGCTCTGGTAGATGGTTTGCTCACCTCTGAACACCTCCTGCAGCGATACGACGTCGAACTTGCGACTCTTCAATACGTCGGAGAGCACTCGAGTGGTTCCTTGGAAGTTGAGAAATCGGCAGTTGCTCGTGCCAAGTTTTCAATTCATAGTCCTTATTCCGATTGATCCAGTCCGAATTTCTTGTCTCACCGAAGCTCGGAAGAGTCCTCTTTCTCCATCAGCATACGACCTTGGCTTCCACCGGCGTTGATTACTCGATTTCCTTCACGGTTGCTCGTATCCCGGCTAGTACCACTCAGAGGTAGAGGTAGGACTTGCTGAATACGAGGCTAGGAACGTCTCTAGGGTCTACCTTGCGTCTACAGGTGGGAAAGGCACCGTCGGTAAGCATTATTCAGCCGTTTACCAGCTAGCGAAATCACCTATGCAACGCCAATCATTGTAACCATGGTGAAAACAGTCAAGCAACTACGCTCGATGCTTTGTTGGTACTGCCAGCTCAACCCCGGAGCGAAGAATTTGGGTATCGTGTGGTACCTCGTATCCACCGGATGTAGTCAATCCGATATTTACAACATCTCCTCCCTTCAGGAGAAATGCGAGAGCGCCTGATTTCGGCCGCCCGATGATTCTACGTGACGCGAGGAATTCCCAATCTGTTCGCTAAACGATTTGGAAGTGTATTCGATGTAACATCTACTTAACCACAGACTGAAGACGCGCTAAGAGATGTTCCCATTGGTATGATCCCAAGCAACAATTTGGGTTTTATTACACTCTTATGATGGCATTTAAGACCAAAATTGGTCATGAAAACCGCCATAAGACTCCAATAAAACTCACATTGTTGCTTGGGATGTCAACGAGAAACTGTGTGTTTGATGATGCAGATATACTAGCAGGCAGCAAGAAAATGAACCCTTCAAATATGCCAGAATGTCGAATACCTTCAACTATATCAATAAAGTGCTCCGACACTCTCTGCGTGCCTTTAAGACCCATTCTAAATATGTTATTATTAGGCGCAGTTTTTCCACAATGTTGGAAGAAATCGATCATGTTCCCGGTACAAAAAAAGTGAGAAATGCGGCGTATCTAATTGCCATGGAGTGACCTCACTAAGTGCTGGTTCAAAATTTTTTGAGATACTAATTAATCAGGAACTTTTTTGAGTCGCAAAACACTACATCTCACCAGAGCAGCACGGATTTTTCCTTGGCTCTACCGTCACTAACCGCGTACAGTTCTCATCGCTGTGTCTTTCATATATGAAGCATAGGCTTCAAGTTGGTGCAATTTATACGGATCTAAAGGTAGCCTTCGATAAAGTTAATCACCACATCTTACTAGCCAAACTTGACAGTTTAGGGGTGTCAACAAACCTTATCAACTGGTTCATGTCGTACCTGACTGATCATCGCTTGTGTGTAAAACTGGGCTAAATAGAATCAGAAGAATTCCGCAATCGTTCGGGGGTCCCTCAAGGCAGTCATTTAGGGCCATTGCTGTTTATCATATTTTTCAACGACGTATGCCAATGCTTACCGGAAGGTTGCAAACAACCGTATACCGACGACCTTAAAATTTTCTAGGTAATCAAAACCTCCACTAACTGTCCGTTGTTACAAGCAGTCAGCAGACAAATTTCACGACTGGTGCAAACGCAACTTCTTGGTGATAAGCGTTGCGAAATGCTCAGTAGTCACTTTTACAAGAAAAAAGCACCCGATTCAATGGACGTACATGATAGGAAACGAACGCGTAGATAGAATAAACGTAGTATGTACGTGACGTTGGGGTTATTGTAAACTCTGAATTGAACTTTCGGAAGCATTACAGTCACATCATTGCCAAATCTCGTAGAAATCTTGGGTTCATTCTACGAATCTCAGCGGACCTCAGCTGAGTTTCTTGATCCATACTGATTGCGCGCCATATACTTCAGTCTGGTTCGACCAGTTTTTGGAACGAGCGGGGCCCGATAAAGTACATCGGAGAAAATTTGGAAAATTTACATTGGAGATTTTATCGACTAATAAGTAAAAGACTGCTCAGTTATATTTAATTGGCTCAGAAAAATTTTATCTGAATTTTACAACATGTAAAACAGGCCAACTGTCCAAATTGGCGGGGTTGAATATATCGGAAAACGCCTGTGTTCTTCAACCCCTGGACCCCCTTGATGCCCTCCTAAGTTCGGAGTCAAACGACTCTGCCCCGGGGAATGGGCGCACTTTTCTTGGCTAATGTTAAAATCATTGGACAATGAAATTAATATCCCAGCAATCGGGTCAAAGTGACTACTTTGTGTGTTATTCGTTGATATGTATGGCTGTATGTGTGTTTGGTGGAAATTAGCATTCTCTGTCGGTACGTTTCCATGGTGTAGTTTTTGTGTGAAGGAAAACATCTATTCCGGGAAGCTGTAGAATATGGGGCACACGCAAATTGCCCTGAGATGACTATTGTGGATATTAAATTAATATTAGTTGTTTCTGCAGTGCAGGGTGCTTGGAAAGAGCTCTCAATAAAGAGATAGAAAATTTATACTGAGCGATTACGTGAGTGGAATTATCGTATAGCTTTAACTAAAACATTGGAAAAAATTAGAGAAGTTGAGGTTTTTTTTTTAATTTTATGTTGCGCAACATTAACTCGGACAGCAGCTTGACCATCGCATTTTGTCACGCAAAGCGAGCAGGCATGCAACGAACAACTGCACAATTTCACACTCCTTTTAGCCTCGGTTGAAGCGTGCTTATCAAACCCGCCGCCGGCGGGTTGATACTGTGCACTATTTTGGTCAACCATCCGATATAAATAATAATTTATTTCATTACCTACTGCCGATATCGATAAAACCAGCCACCATCGCATCGTTACGTGCTCGCTCGCTTGGTTCGTCCGGGCGGGTGGTGAGATCCTACGAGTGGTGGTAATTCCATAGCATTACCATTTAATTAGATTTTTGCTCCCTATAGGGCTGATGATACCGACTGAACATAATATCTTTCTTTCTATCGCTGCTGCTGGTGCTGTTGCTGCTGCGGTGGATGCTGCTGATGTCGTTCTCCGATCGCTAGTTAACGGAAGCGGTCTAACCGGTGCGTCCTTCGCACCGTTGCGCGGCCGACTATGAGCCAGTAATGGCTAATATATGCGTAACCATTACTTCCTTCCCACTAGTCCACCGGTTCCGGATTGGATACAGTAACGAGTGGTAATAGTTGCTGCTGATGCTGCTACTGCTGCTGCTATTCGTTCCATCCTAGGCGGTTGAGATTCTCATTGAAGGTTGGTTGATTTCCATAAACGTTGCTTAGTTTAGTCTAATAATAGAGGAATTGGTTCTTCTTAGCGAAGTGTTGAAATTACTCTGGCACTTAAATATTAAATTATGCAAGATCCGGCGTTCGGTTTCGACGAGTATTTTTCTTGTTTTCTCAATTTGAATTTCTATCGGTTTAATCATTTCTCGTAGGAGATATTGGAACTTGGATTAAAACCAGTTTATAGCAAATTCCATAGATGTTTTAGTTAGCTTTCTTCTTAGAGCAAACAAATCGCTTATGGCTTCCAGCTCCATTTATGGCGCGTGAGAAAATCCCTCGTAGCATTTATTTAGCTGTCAGCCCATGAACATAACTACTGAACTGCTGACAGTGTTTGTCTTTTTCAGTTTACTACTTTTCAAAACAATTCGTTCATGAATTGCAGTACTGAATGGTTGCTCGACTAATCTGTCAGTCTATTTTCTTGCTCTTGACTTATAGTTTAGATCTCAAAGTTTAGTTTTTCAAACTACCTGTTTTTCAAAATCGATCAAAACCTGGTTGAAAGAAATTAACTACATCTTTGGAGCAATATTTACGTTTATTGTAATTGCGTTTGCTGATGTTGGTAGATCAAAGTGAATGAATGATTCACATTTGATTTCATTCACTCTTGTCAAGATTAATTGAATGTAGACAACAACATGAACATGAACATGAACGCAAGTGCTTCGTTCGAATCGTTGGTTTCAGGTTGGCAATGCTAAGTTCAGTTAATCTGTACTAGAAACAACAAAGAATGATCAGCAAATTATATCAATTCAGGCATATTGCATCTATTGAATATTAGGTTTCTAAGCACTTATCCTAGTAATGCCGGATAGAAATTGCTATTTGAATATTTCCAAGTAGGTTTTAATAGGTTTGGCAACGTGAGGTCAAGCGTTGTCATGCTGTAGAATCATTGTCGTGTCTTTGCTCGTATTATGACCGTTTTTCGCGAAGTATCTGGATCAATTGCGACAACTGAGTTCGATATAACTTGGTCCCACCAAATACAACGCAAAACCTCTGCCACCTGTATATTTGGACGAACCGACGACGTAGAAACTGTTGATCACAGACGAAAGAACTGTGCTCAACTTTTTGTACTCGTGTCATTCCTAACGCATGCAATCGCTTGGAATTGGTTTAGTTACAGCAAACCTTTCTTGAACTTGAAACGGATCTTCATCGAGATCTTCTACGTTGTTTCACTTAGAGCACCATATCCGTAAACCTTTTGGAGCTCTTGATGCGTCCTAATCCCAGTCGGAGTCCTAGAAACTAGGACGGGAACTGGGACGAGGAACTGGGACGGAGAACTGGGACGGAGAACTGGGATTGGAACTGGGATTGGAACTGGGATTGGAACTGGAACTGGGACTGGGACTGGGACTGGGACTGGGACTGGGACTGGGACTGGGACTGGGACTGGGACTGGGACTGGGACTGGGACTGGGACTGGGACTGGGACTGGGACTGGGACTGGGACTGGGACTGGGACTGGGACTGGGACTGGGACTGGGACTGGGACTGGGACTGGGACTGGGACTGGGACTGGGACTGGGACTGGGACTGGGACTGGGACTGGGACTGGGACTGGGACTGGGACTGGGACTGGGACTGGGACTGGGACTGGGACTGGGACTGGGACTGGGACTGGGACTGGGACTGGGACTGGGACTGGGACTGGGACTGGGACTGGGACTGGGACTGGGACTGGGACTGGGACTGGGACTGGGACTGGGACTGGGACTGGGACTGGGACTGGGACTGGGACTGGGACTGGGACTGGGACTGGGACTGGGACTGGGACTGGGACTGGGACTGGGACTGGGACTGGGACTGGGACTGGGACTGGGACTGGGACTGGGACTGGGACTGGGACTGGGACTGGGACTGGGACTGAGACTGGAACTGGGACTGGGACTGGGACTGGGACTGGGACTGGGACTGGGACTGGAACTGGGACTGGGACTGGGACTGGGACTGGGACTGGGACTGGGACTGGGACTGGGACTGGGACTGGGACTGGGACTGGGACTGGGACTGGGACTGGGACTGGGACTGGGACTGGGACTGGGACTGGGACTGGGACTGGGACTGGGACTGGGACTGGGACTGGGACTGGGACTGGGACTGGGACTGGGACTGGGACTGGGACTGGGACTGGGACTGGGACTGGGACTGGGACTGGGACTGGGACTGGGACTGGGACTGGGACTGGGACTGGGACTGGGACTGGGACTGGGACTGGGACTGGGACTGGGACTGGGACTGGGACTGGGACTGGGACTGGGACTGGGACTGGGACTGGGACTGGGACTGGGACTGGGACTGGGACTGGGACTGGGACTGGGACTGGGACTGGGACTGGGACTGGGACTGGGACTGGGACTGGGGCTGGGACTGGGACTGGGACTGGGACTGGGACTGGGACTGGGACTGGGACTGGGACTGGGACTGGGACTGGGACTGGGACTGGGACTGGGACTGGGACTGGGACTGGGACTGGGACTGGGAATTGGACTGGGACTGAGACGCGGAACGCCATTCACGCAACCATAAGCCAACCAGCCGTCGTTGCTGTGTGCAGACATTCTGCTACTTACACACTCGCGAATTCACAAGCTCAAATTGTCTTCCTGCATTGCTCACTTACGAGTCAAATAACTCGTGAGCAATCAGCTGCCTGTGAGGGCTATTGGCCCCAGTACAGTATGACATTCTGATTTTGTATTACTTTTTCTTTTCTTCTTCATCTTCATCCTCGATCCAACGCCCGACCGAGAGTGTGAGCACTCGCGATCAATCGATAACAGCAGCTCGTGCTGCGCTGACGAACGAGAGCAACCACCGTTGCAGTTAGCTCAATACGCACTAGCAAAAACTCGTCACAGTGCATGAATAAACAAGAGCGAGAGTCCAAAATGTTTATGCCGGCGTGTTCGTATGTGAGAAAATTGGATCACACGAGTGTGGGCTTGGCAACACTGGTTCAAGATACTAAAATGTCTTTAACAATCGAAGGAGTTTTGCTCACGAAAGAGCCGCAAGATCCTATCGAGATTCGTCCAGTTCACGCTCATCGGGAAGTAATACGGCCAGAAACAGTTAGTTGTTCCAGATGTTTCATGTTTGAGCGATTGTTGTGTTAAATGGCCTAAGTATAGCATTTTATTGATGGGTGTCGAAGGGATGGAAAGAGAATGGCGAGAGACTCAAGCTGATGAAGATGCGGATGAAATTGAAGCATTGGAGAAGCTGGCATATGCAACGAATGCAATAGTAATTGAATTGGATCCGAGTAGTCAAAATTTTTCACCCTTTTCGGATAATGAGGCATATTACGGATGGTAGAAAGAATTGAAACTTCATCGTACGCGACATATGATGCGAAATATACGATTATTCTTCCAAAAAACCACACCCTCACGAAGTTGATCATCGGCTGGAACCATCGGAAGCAAGGTCATCAAACGGAAACAGACGTCAATGAAATGCGGAAAAAACTTCATATTTCCATAGGTACTCCGTTCAGCAGTTGAAAGCATTGTGCAACAACACAAAAACTAAAGGATACTCATTGCACAGTGGTCCAGCAGCGAAAATTAAATGGAAAAATTCTTGTGGTTCAAAATAGCTTCCTACAATGTTCAGTAAAATTGTTCAAGTCTAAAAGGCAATTGATGTGAAATCAACGGCTAAATTCCAGTTTGGCTTGTAACCACATAATACATAATAACTTTTTATTGAAAAGAGACAGAAGGATAATTTCTTCGACGAAGTTGTAGGTAAAGATTGTATAAGTAGCTTTACCAAAGACATAGTAGGCGTATATTTTATAGCTTCTATCTCACAGGGCGTTTTATATAAGGACCTCTCAAAAATCACTTTTTCGCTAATTTCTGCAAATTTAATGGTTTTATTGCGTCATATTGTTTTATAAAGTTGTTTCTTTAATGAAAAGACATATTTGTGTAGAACATTGCATATTGAAAACTCATACAGTGAGTCACAGTGAAAATCGTCCACCTTGTGTTATTAACATCTATAATGGATATAATTAAGAATTACCATAAAAACCTAACAATTTTTTTCCGATCGCTAATTTTATGTCACACTTTTCAAATAAACTGGTTAAATCCATTTTTACGGAAGTGGAATAATTACAATTTCAAGAATCATCAAATTTGGTAGAAATTGACGTCAGAGTAAAAATCGTCCACTTCTCATTCTCCCTAATTGTGCCTATGTATTGGTGAGATCTGAAACGAAAGAGCAAATCTGTATTCAACTGACAGTTCAAAACTGCTTGTATTTGGAACTTCTGCGTAATCGTATCTTATCTTATCTCACACTAACGCAGCCAATACTTGAAGGCATCCTGGAAAATGCCGATTGCTTAAATCGGTCATTTTTCTTGTCAACGGCCAGGCCAACTGCGCAGCATGTACCGCAGAGAGAATTCCAAAGAATTAAGTGGAATTAAAAATGATACTTAATTCCATTCAACTCATTGAAATCAAGGGGAAGGAAGAAAGCGTGGACCTCCCGTACCAAACGCTTCCCTTGAAGATATTGATTAATTTACAGATTACAAATTGTAGTCGTTGGGAGTATCTTTGCTAATAAAGGTTAAGTGATACTCCGGACCCTCGGGGATGGACTTATGGCATTAACCATAGTCTGGCTGCAATAGGCCAAGGTTATAGCGCCTTTTTTTCGCTCTCTGAAAATTGAAAAATTCCGTCTACCTGGCATCATTTTAATTACTTAGTAAAAGAATAAAATTTAGAAATAATAAAATATATGAATGCAGGAAAATCAAATAGATAAACGAGTGAAGTTATGAAACGACCTCACCGGCATTTGTTTCTTCGTCTATTCCATTAAATCCCGCTACTGAACAGCATTTTCGATTAAACTTGAAACAGTTTAAAGTCCTATTTGAAAGCTAGGTTTTGGGTGCCTCCGTGGCAGAACTTCATAAACCGCAAAAGTCACTACCGTATGCACAAGCGTAAATTCGGACCGCTTCCAGTAACAGTTGCCTCCAGTAATTCCGTCTGCATCCAAACATGTAACTTGTTTGTCACTATCTTCAAGGCACATGCTAATTCTATATCTGCTGCCGCTGGCCGAAAAACTAATCTGTTTGATTATTTTAACAACTAATCTGCTTGATTATTTCCAGCTTCCCAATTCGTACGGAACCGATAATTCGTTTTATTAAATACTAGCTGACCCGACAAACTTCGTATTGCCACAAATTAACCTGTGTTGTACATAAATCATGAATCTCGGATGATCTTTGTCACTTCTCGAGTTTTGCAAGCCCCCCAGTGGGCGGCGCTTCCGACGGCGGGTCACCGGCAACACTCGCGACCGGCTCGTCCTGAATGATCTAGTGTTACTATAGATAGTTTTTGTGGTCTTGTTATTGATTAATGTTTTATGGAAGAGTCTCGAATTTCTCGAGTTGGATTAGTTTTTGAGTTTCGCAAAAATTTCTGTTTTATTTGTATGAGAGTCCATATCCCCCTACCACAGGGGTGAGAGGTCTCTAACTATCATAAAATAAATTCAAAACTCAAAAATCTCCTACATGCTAAATTTGGTTCCATTTGCTTGATTAGTACTCAAATTATAAGGAAATTTGTATTTCATTTGTAAGGGAGCCCACCCTCTTAAAAGGGAAAGGGGTCGTAATACACCACAGAAAAAAAATGCTGCCATCTAAAACTCTCACATGCCAAATTTGGTTCCATTTGCTTGATTAGTTCTAAAGTTATGAGCAAATTTGTATTTCGTTTGAATGGGAGCCCCCCCCCCCTCCTAAAAAGGTAAGAAGTCCTAATTCATCATGGGAAAAATGGTTGCCTCCAAAAACACCCACATGCCAAATATGGTTCCATTTGCTTGATTAGTTCTCGAATTATGAGGAAATTTGTATTTCATTTGTGCAGAAGCCCCCCCTCTTGAAGTGTGGAAGGATCCTAATTCACCGTAGAAAATATTTTTGCCTCCAAAAACCTCCACATGCCGAATTTGGTTCTATTTGCTTGATTAGTTCTCGAGTTATGGGGAAATTTGTATTTCATTTGTATTGGAGCCCCCCCTCCTAATGTGGGAAGAGGTCCTAATTCATCACAGAAAAAATTCTTGCCTCCAAAAACACCTACACGCCAAATTTGGTTCCATTTGCTGGATTAGTTCTCGAGTTATGAGGAAATTTGTATTTCGTTTGTATAGGACCCCCCTTCCTAAAGTGGGGAGGGGTCCCAATTCATCATTGAAAAAAAAATTGTCTCCAAAAACACACACATGCCAAATTTGGTTAAATTCGCTTGATTAGTTCTCGAGTTAGGAGGAAATTTGTATTTCATTTGTACAGGAGCCCCCCCTCTTAGAGTGGGGAGGGGTCCTAATTCACCGTAGAAAATTTTCTTGCCCTCGAAAACCTTCACTTGCCAAAGTTGGTTCCATTTGCTTGATTAGTTCTCGAGTTATGAGGAAATTTGTATGGAAGCCCCCCCTCTTAAAGGGGAGAGGAGTTACAATTCCCCTTATAAAGAGGGAGGGGTCTCAATTTACCATAGAATAAATTCTTGTCACCGAAAACACCCACATGCCAAATTTGGTTCTATTTGCTTGATTAGTTCTCGAGTTATGAGGAAATTTGTATTTCATTTGTATAGGAGCCCTCCCTCCTAAAGTGGGGAGAGGTTCTTATTCATCATAGAAAACATTCTTGCCTCCAAAAACACCTACATGCCAAATTTGGTTCCATTTGCTGGATTAGCTCTCGAGTTATAAGGAAATTTGTATTTCGTTTGTATAGGAGCCCCCCCCCCCTCTTAAAGTAGGGAGGGGTCCCAATTCATCATAGAAAAAAATTTTGTCTTCAAAAACACACACATGCCAAATTTGGTTCCATTTGCTTGATTAGTTCTCGAGTTATGAGGAAATTGGTATTTCATTTGTACAGGAGCCCCCCTCTTAAAGTGAGGAGGGGTCCTAATTCAACATAGAAAATTTTCTTGCGCTCGAAAACCTTCACATGGCGAATTTGGTTCCATTTGCTTGATTAGTTCTCGAGTTATGAGGAAATTTGTATGGAAACCCCCCCTCCTAAAGGGGAGAGGAGTTATAATTCCCCTTATAAAGAGGGGAGGGGTCTCCAATTACCCTAGAATAAATTCTTGTCACCGAAAACACCCACATGCCAAATTTGGTTCTATTTGCTTGATTAGTTTTCGAGTTATGCAGAAATTTGTGTTTCATTTGTATGGGAGCCCCCCCTCTTAGTGGGGGGAGGGGTCTCTAACCATCACTAAAACCTTTCCTGGCCCCAAAAACCTCTACATGCAAATTTTCACGCCGATTGGTTCAGTAGTTTTTGATTCTATAAGGAACACAGGACAGACAGACAGACAGACAGACAGACAGACAGACAGACAGAAATCCTTCTTTATAGGTATAGATTGTTTTACAAACTGTAAGAAAAATTTTGACAGCGAAAAATTTTGCTGCCGTCCACACGCGCTGTTTACTGCGATCCTCTTGTATTTGGAACTTCTGCGTAAAATCATTTACTATTCGTGAAGTATAACGTTAAAAATGGCAGGAAAGAAGCAAACGACTGTGGAAATCAGAAATCTGGTGGTTAGCCATTACAAAAATGGTAAAAGTCAGCGAGAAATAGCACAAACAGTCGGTAGAAGTCGCACAACAGTCCAATCTATCATAAAACGGTATAATTTGGAAGGCCGTGTTGAGAATAAACAAAGAAGTTCCACGAGAAAGATTTTCAACGAGGCGGATGAACGATGGCTCGTTAGACAGGTAAAAGAAGATCCGAAACTAAGTGCTCCAAAACTTGCTGTAGAAGCGGAGAAACATCTGCAAAATAGGTCAAACCCAGAAACTGTCCGCAGAATTCTTCGCAAGAACAACTTACATGGTCGAGTAGCTAGACGTAAGCCGTACATTTCTAAGAAAAACATGAAAAGTTGCATGGAATTTGCAAGAACGTACGCTGATAAGGATTTCGAGTTTTGGAAACATGTTTTATTCACCGACGAGAGCAAATTCAACATTTTTGGATCAGATGGCAGAGTAATGGTATGGAGAAAACCAAATGAAGAACTGAAACAGAAAAACTTACGAGCGACTGTAAAGCATGGAGGTGGTTCTGTGATGGTTTAGGGTTGTATGTCGGCAGCTGGAGTTGGCAACTTGCATTTTATCGACGGCATAATGGATCAGCATGTATATTTGAACATACTGAAAACGAATGTCAAGGATAGTGCTAAAAAATTGGGAATAGAAAAAAGTTTCCATTTCTATCAACACAACGATCCGAAACATACAGCTGAGAAACCAAGGGCTTGGTTGTTATACAATTGCCCAAAAGTTATGAAGCCTCCTGCGCAGTCTCCTGATCTCAACGTTATTGAGAATCTGTGGCATCAGTTGGATGTAAACATCAGAAAACACTCGATAACTAACAAAGAAACGCTAAAAACTGCTTTGAAATTGGAGTGGGAGCAAATTTCTAGTGCATACACCGAAAAACTTGTCCGTTCTATGCCAAACCGTATTAAAGAACTAATTTCTAATAAAGGGCTTCCAATTCGATACTAAGTGTAAACTTTTGCAAATTTAAAACTTTGATATTTGGAACAAAAATGAGTGTAATACTTGGGTGGACGATTTTTACTGTGAGGTTTTTTTCTCTTCATTACTTTATGGTTTATTTTTTTAATGATAAGAGTATAGTAAAAACATAAAAACTATTTCTCTGCAAAGCAAACGTAATATGAAACATAATAAACAGATAAATTTGAGTCATAAGTTTTGTTTTTGATACAATTAGAACTAAAAAAGAAACAACATAATGGTGGACGATTTTCACTGTGAGTCACTGTACGTATAACGAGTTCTAATGTTTTTCTTGTGTTTTTTTAGTCTTTTTCAGTATAGAATATTTCAAAAAAAAAGGCAGACTGAAAAAAAATCTAAAATAACTTAGTATCTACTATTTGCAAAACAAAGCCATGGGTTTAAACGTCCTTCAGAACTTGACCCTTCTTTATCGACAGACCTCGCAGCCGGTTATTAGAGTATAGGAAAATTACGGGACTAGAACCTTACTGATTGTGATGAACGTGCTGCTCGAGCCAAAGATGCTGATGCTGATAGATCCTCTTAACACTGAAGCAGCACTGCCTTGTCGAGATTCGAACATACGACGACTGGCTTGTTAGGCCAGCATCTTACTGTTTACGTTTCTAAATCAACGATATTCTGATATAAGTAAGTTGAAGTTTTCAAAAAGGTTCTATGCTTTATTTTCTCTTTTGTCTCTTTCGACACACCTATTTGTGAATAAAAAATGGCACATGTAACTAAAATAATAATTTGTAATATTACGTGTGGAATAACCAACAAAAACTTATATTGTTTTTATCATTGATTGAAAATTTTCTCAAAAAGACATTATTGATGGTACAGATTAATCACATTTGCAAAGTAATAAAAATTGAAAGATGGATATTTATCCAAAACAGCTGCAGATAGAAAACTGATGTTATATCCGAAATTCGAAGACTATTTGGTCGGTGTTAAGTCAGAACGAACCAAGTGACAAAACTCTGACTTCGATAAAAACGCGTTCAAAGTTTGCTACTCTATATGGTTTATAGTTATTAATTTTTCAAAATCATCTCATAATTCTGGCTGTTTGTAACATTAATGTAATCTGATAAGAGTCAAATGCACATAAGAAAATTTTTGATCGTTTACTGTCATTAACTTATTTGTTTTAATTTTGCGACTTGGTCCGGTTTGATTTAACACTGATCATTTTACGTGACAATCAGAAGAATTTTCTTTTGTACTATTGACTTGGCTCTAATCGTCTTCAAGAAGATATTAGAAAACGCTGCATAGTGGAAAAAGGCCAAACATGGAATAACTAAACTAAAATTACTTGAGCTAGAGAAAAAACCAGCTTTCAAGCTTTCAGTAACGACCAAGTTTAATTTTTTCCGTTTGCCACTTTTTGAGATATGCTATACTGAAAAAGACTAAAAGAACACAGGAAAAATGTTAGGACTCGTTATACGTATGAATTTTCAACATGCAATGTTCTACAAAAATATGTCTTTTGATAAAAGAAACAACTTTGTTAAACATTATGATGCAATAAAATCATTAAATTTGCAA
The DNA here is from genome assembly GCF_943734655.1 of Sabethes cyaneus. Taxonomy (NCBI): domain Eukaryota; kingdom Metazoa; phylum Arthropoda; class Insecta; order Diptera; family Culicidae; genus Sabethes; species Sabethes cyaneus. The sequence goes on from NC_071355.1 coordinate 48,226,018, forward strand.
TAATTAGCGAAAAAGTGAGTTTTTAGAGGCCTTTATACAGAAAAACGTCCTGTGAAATAGAAACTATAAAAATACGCCTACTATGTCTTTGGCAAAGTTACTTATATAATCTTTTGTTACAACTTTGTCTATGAAATTATCCTTCTATCTCTTTTATACAAAAAGTTATTATGTGTTATGTGTTTACAAGCCAAACTGGAACTTAGTCGTTGAATTCACATTAATTGTCTTTTGGAGTTAAAGAAATTTGCTCAACATTGTAGGGAGCTATTATGAATCGCTTAGCCGCAAAAATAAATTTCATCTTAGTTTTCGTTTCTGGACCACTGTGCATTGTGGTCAATGCCAAAGACTAAGTCGCTAGTGTACCACGAATGGCAGCTCTTCCTGAAGAACGCGCTACACCAAGTATGCGCCCGTTAACTCACGTCGTGATTGATTAATTTGGTCCATTTATGATTAAAATAGGGCGAAAGTAGGTCACATGTTGGGTGACATTGTTTACGTGCCTAACGATCAGAGCAATGCATCTAGAGGCTGTTAGTTCTATGACGACGGAATCTTGCAAGTTGTATATTGAAAGATTTGTAGCGTGAAGATTTTCAAGGGTAACGGGGTCAACTTTGTAGGTGCTTGCAGATCAAGGCGATTAGAACTCGTTACAACTTACACAAATGCCAATACGGCCATAGAAATTCACTCCATCAGCATCTCCGCATATGAGCGGAACGTGGGAGAGAATGGTGTAATCTGTTAAGTCGACAGTGGGATCACTAAAGCAGTTACGAACGCCGTCTGAAGGAATTTTCCAGAACTGATCATTTGCATTTAGTGCGTTAACAGGTCTTTGTATAAGTGCAGATCAATTCTGCCGATATTTTTTCTAATTTTAATACACTACTGCAACGATTCTTTGACACTCTTAAATGAGTCTACCTGTAAATCTACTCAAAATGTCCTCAAAGTGTACAAAACGTAAATTTTAAGTAGAAAAATTGAAACAATGTTGATTATTTGCTACCATTAATTGAATTATTCTCTGTGACAAATAATACACTTTTAAGTTTGTATTGCCATTTTTTGGTTGGATTCTGAATTTGTACCCTATTGTTTGTAGGATATTTATAAATTATTCGTACCAGGTTCAAATAATAAGTACGCGGTTACACGGCGAAGGCAGACCCAGCAATTAAGAAGAAAGATAAGAGTATGGAAAGAAGCAAAAAGTTGCTTAGTTTAGTGTGTTCTATAACTTTTCTAAAGAACAGAGATTGAGTGCCTTTAAAAAACTATCTTTTGTATCATCCTAATTGGTGGCTTGGTGGAAAAGAGGCGCTATATTAAATTGATAAAATTCCCCAAAAACATCACCCTTGGAAAACCTCGCAATTTTTACACAATAGCTAATGATCGTTTTTTTTTACGATTCAGCACCACTGAATCTCAATGGTGCAAAAACTGAGTTTGACCCTCTCTAAGGAACATTGGACAAAAACGGAAAGGCGTTCCAAAAGTGGAACAGTTGAAAATAGGATTGGTTCAAACGTTGAAAAATCCAGAACTGTAAGACTGCATTATTGGAAGTATTCAAGGGTGGAAAAGTTCATAAATATGTACAGAATTTCAAATGTTGAAGAAACTAATTTTCTATTTTTCTGGTATCACTATCATTAATACATAATACATCATGATAGATCTGATAAGTTACCTGATTGCAACATTTTGAAAGTGAAGAAGGAAATACTTCTGTGGCAAACAACATCTGTATTGAATAATTTCTTAAATGACAGATACTTATGTAATAATAATCAATGTAATTTTTTCATCATTATCTATTCGCGCAAAATTTACCCTAAACAAAGTCGGTGATAGTAACTACTGTCACGTGTTATTTCCTATAGGAAATTCCAGCATCAATTCGACCCAGTCTTCCGTCAAGTATCGGGCGGGCGGGGCTGGCCTCATTACGCTAATCTCAAAGCCCAATTGAAAGGTAATTGCACAGTCATAATTAGACCATCTACTGCTGCTGCGTCGTCGCCGTCGTCGTCGGTACGCTGATAATTATGTCGCAACTACAGCTCCCAGGCTGGAGGCAGAATAAATGCCGATGATGTCATAGCAAAATATAATTTTTATTACGAAATCCTGCGCCGTACGTGGTCCACTCGACGAAGAAGCGGAAGGTTGTCAAGCCGAAACCCTAATTGCACTCTCCGCGATGTCACAGTAAGTAAGCAACTGAGCCGAGATATTTTCCGCCTTGTCATCAGAGTGTCGGCTCCGTTGCGTTCGACGCACCGATCTGTTCAGGTTTAAAAATTTTCTTAATGAAACTCAAACGCTGGGTACCCTCTTGGTGCAACGGGGGGAGCTGGAGAACCGCAACTGATGAATGAAACACTTCTTTACTGACTCACCTGCACCGATCCACGGCAGTCATGCTTGGAAAGTCGCGAGAGTGAAAACGCAGGGTTGCAACGATGCGATGGCACGATTGCAACGCGCCGCTTGGGGCGCAGCCTCACACACGTGTGAGGTTTGGTGGGTTTTCCCACATGGCACGGCAATTGGTGCGCACTGGAGTATAAGCCTCGTTCGCGTAAAGTTAATAAGCTAATGAATACAATCTCGCTGATATTCGTGTCGTGACTCAACTCTGGAAGCCGCGGTTGCGTTCGGAGGCTCAGGGCTCCGCAGCTGATAAGATTGTTGGCCCGGATCCGAACTAAAAAGAGTGCTAGTAAATGGTAGAGATTTTATGCAGGATTTTAAATTGGAAGCATTCTGGTTCTAAACCAGAACATTTGAACTCCATTACACTCTTAGCCTACAAATAAAAACTGGACCAGATCAATCGTAGTACATCCCCTCGATCGGGTTATTGTTTACAGTAGCCCTTCCACACAGTAGCCACTCCGCTCGGCGGTAGCACGCCACTACCGGCGCGCAGCGCCCCAATCAGCATCGCATATCTCCGCTTGGGGCACCGTAATTCTTGGCTGCATAATCGTCTGCTGCCGATAGCGTAGGGCGAGCTGCAAAAATAAACGATCTGCAAAGGCTTAATTTACAGCTCGACCGCAGCAACAACGAGATGGTTGTTCGGTTCGGTTTTGATTGCGAGATAGTGAGAGTGGTGAATTGGCCCCCGCCCGGCTCTGTAGCTACTCGCTGCCGTTGCCGCGGGCCGAGGTTCGGAAGTTGCTGGAAGGGAGCCCTCATCGTTTGCCTAATGCTCTCGTGCAGCAGCAGCAGCAGAAGTGGCAAAAGTGTTATTAAAATATATAAAACTCAAAGGCTGGGAAAAATCGGTTTAGTCTATTGCGGTGCCCTTCTCGAATGTGTTGAAAACGTCGTCGCCTAACGAGGTAAAAAAAAAGAAGAATCGGAAAAGAATTTCCGTGCGGTACGGTTCTCGGGAGTCCTTGCGGAAAAACGGTGAGCTAAGCCAATCGGGCTCGGACGCGCGTCAATAATTCGTTTTGTTTTCGGTCCTCGGATCGCTGCTACTGATTGGAAAATCAAATTTTGTGTCATTCCGGTCCGGTTGAAAAGCATCGGGTGAAAAATTGCTAGCTTGTGTGTGTGGTGCGCGCTACATTAGGAGGTGATTTTTCAGTTCGACAAAGTTCAAGCACGGCTGGGCAGCAAGAATGAAGCTTACGGTACGTGTGTGCTGGAAAAGTGTTGAATGGAGATTCCAAATTGAATCAGCAATCGGATGGAAATCAGTGTCGGAAAACGGGGGTGGAACATCATTTGGGAACTGAAATCATGTTTCGGGGAAACGGGAAATGGGAAAAAGTTGATCTCAATCGCTGGTTTCGTTCCGTCGTAGTTGTAGAAAAAAATGGGAGGAGGGGAGGACCATACTGCAAACCACCAGTGAGTGAAGATGACAATAAGAGTACGAGGCAAGTAAGGTAAAGCATGACCACGTACCACGTAGTTTTTGCTTACACGGAAAAGACGGTGGAAATTGTGGAAGTTCGAGAGCAGATGTTGTTTGTCCCAGCGAGATTAGTGCTGAATCCGGTAAATCCGGGATGAAATGATTCGTTTGTGTCATTTATCCACTTTGCTGGTCGAGATTAAACTAACTCGTCGATAAGTATTTACACGACCGTATAAACGATTGAGGAGATGGATTTTGGAAAAAAGTTAAATTTAAATCAAATAGAACAGTAGACCGGCAGCAATCGTGGCGGTTAGCGGGAAACACGTAATACTAATTAAGGTTTATAAATAGGCATCATAAGTTAATGGAGCCAATTTCAAGCTTTAAGGAAAGATTATGGAATAAAAACTACATCATGAACTTTGCATTAGTTGAAATGAAATAGTGTCTTTAAAAATAACAGTATAACAGCAGTAATTAAGCCATTCAGCCTAATATTTTAGTGTGTTGCCTATCATACGCGATCAATCAAAGTGAGCTGAGATCTATTTAAATGCTTTTTATCATTAACCCTTTGTCTGTACACTGGGGTCAATTTGACCCCAGGCGACTTTGAGAAGCTATAACTTTTTTGTTTTTCAATGAATTAATCTACTTCATCCGTGACTAGGTGTGTCTACCGGAGATCTTTTGTTATAGAAGTTATTTGATCAAAAAATTTCGAAAACTTACGTTTTGCGACAATTTTATTAAAAAACTTACGTTGTCTGTACATTGGGGTTAATTTGACCCCATAATTCAAATTGCTATATCTCAGCGAAAACTTGACGGATTTCCGAATTTTTAGACGTTTCAGAAAGGTAATTCAATGGACTACATGATAAAATTATGAATGCCGACTTGGCAGGGGGACCTTCTACAAGGAGGGGTTTTAGTAAAGAAAAGTCGGAAAAATCGGATTTTTTCAGATTTGTGACGTTTATATCACGAAATCCTTACCACCTAGAGCAATGGTTCCTTCTAGAAAAATATGCGTGTATACGAGATATTCAAAGTTACTTGTGGAATTTTACAGGATTTGCTCGTTAGGTGGCGTTAATGCGAGAATAATCAACTTTTTTTGTCTTAAATTTATGAATTCTACTCGTGTAAGTCGTTCTTGCTCTCGGAAAATTTGAACAGATAGACAATATTTGCAGTAAACATGATCCTGTGACTAATTAAACCTATAGTGTGGTCCAGAATTTGACCGCTAGGTGGCATTGGTGCTTCATTTGTTTTTATTTTTTTTACCACAGGTTAGAATACTGACTAGATATAAAATTTTTTGTCTGCGGTATAATTGTTCAAATAGTTGAGAACACTCAATTCTGAAAATTTTGGTACAAAATTCTGTCGTCAGGTGACGCTAGTGATGTATTCATTTTCTTCCGGTACTGTGCTCAATTTTTGTGGATCGTTTTAACATAAAGTACTTAACCATATAGTATTGCGAATAATTGCTACTAAGTTTTATTTTGCGAATTAATGTCGAAGGCGACGACCTCTTGTCGAAACAATATGTTCATACACAATAAATAAATCAAAACAAAGAGCACACTAGCGCCACCTGGTGATTAAATATTCTGCTAAATTGTATATCATAGAATGACCTGACCAATCTTGCCGAAGACAAGAAACTTACATGTCATCTACTTGTTTAACCGCGAACAATATTTATAAAATGGTACACGTACACCACCTGGTGGGTGAATTTTGAATCGTTCACCAAGCTTTTATCTACCACCGAACTATGTTCACTATGTATCTTGTCTATATAATCAACTTTAGCGAAAACAAGAACGATTTACACTAGTAAAACCCAAAAAATTTACGACCAAAAAATATCGATTTTTCCAGTTAAACGCCACCTAGCGAGCAAATCCTGTAAAATCTTACAAGTAACTTTTAAGATCTTGTGTTCGCGTATATTTTTGTAGAAGAAAGCGTCATTCTAGATGGTAAGGATTTGGAGATATAAACCTCTCAAATCTAAAAAAATCCGATTTTTCCGCCTTATCTTTACTAAAACCCCTCCTTGTAAAAGGTCCCCCTGTCAAGTCGACATTCATAGTTTTATCATTTAGTCCATTGAATTACCTTTCTGAAACATCTAAAAATTCAGAAATCCGTCTATTTTTTGCTGAGATATAGCAATTTGAATTTTGGGGTCAAATTGACCCCAATGTACAGACGACGTAAGTATTTTTTTGTACAGAGAGAAGGTTAAAGAAGCCCTACCAGCCAAATTTCTTACGTTTTTTCGTGCGACGAAGAAGACAATGTTGACTAATCGTTGTAATTTCCGTCATTCATAAATGAAAATAACTCACGCAAGGCATTGTCGTTATTCTACAGTCAGGAAAACTTGCCTGACCTGCAGAAATTTTGCAGAATAACATTTGTTATGCCAACCTACACAAATACATGCGCGTTAGCCTCGTAAACATTGTTGTGATTTTTTGTTGGGACGGTGAAAAATTTTGATGGACGGATTTTATACAAAACGGTACGACGAATTTAAGAAATAAAGTCAGTTGCGTAATTTCAATAATATATTAAAGCATATCGCGTTTCAGTGATTTCAAAGTTCACGGATCGGAAGGTAAGTGTGTTTTAGTCAAATCAGCACAGGAGTATTCATTAGATCCATCTAACAAATGATGAAAATTAGAATGGCTTTACTTACTACGCCGGGAATCAGAAATAAACCTTACTTTTAGGTTTACTCAATAGTGGTCAATCATGGGCCTGTACAATTGTAAGTCAAGACCATAGACATAGACCATGGAATTTTTTCGGGTTGCTAGGCACACTCGATTCCACGCTATAGGGGTGCCATCCATATCAATTATTCTAAATAAATGTTTCTACCAGGTTTTTTTCACTTAATTGCACCAGTGTGCCGAGACATAAACAAAAGGAGGGGCACCCGATCTTTCAGAAGAATGTTTTGGTCTGGTAAAACGGAATAATCGTAGGATGGGGAATCTATTATTATTTATCACTAAAATATCGGACAATTAAGTTGAAAACTCCGAACTTTCAAGTGCAACTGTATTTGAAAGCAAAGTTGAAATTTGACTAGAAATTCAGCTTGGAACTGGTCAATAAATTAGAGTTGAAATTGGACTTAAAATCGGACCTAACATAGGACACTAAATTAAACTTGAATTTGGACTGATTTGGGCTTGAAAGTTTCCCTCATATGGAATTGGGAATTGTAATTAAAATTGGATTTGGAATTGACCTTATATTTAGATGATTGAAAAATTTAGAGTGATTTGGACTACAAATTTTACATGGAATTTGCCTAAAATCGGACTTAAAACAGAGTTTGGAGCTTATATTTGAAATTGGATTCTTGATATTATATTTGAACTGAGACTTGAAATTGGATTTGAAATTAGATTTGAAATTGGGAATTTTGTTTATTTTGTTTATTTGAGAAGGGAAAAGCCCGCTGGAGTGGAACAGCTTTGACATTCCTTCTCCAGTAGGCACAAAACCTCCTATCTTTTTGTGCCAAAAGTTTACACCAAGCTTTATGTATTGCATTAAATACTAATTGTACAAAAGTTTGAGCTTAGGACTAATAATTTACTAATAACATGATTAACAACAGTTACATTTATTTCAAGGCACGACGATTTTTTTCTTTTAAAACGGTACGAGATAAATTAAAATCGAACACATTGTAACATTGATTAAAAACACGACACATGCTACTGAGAGGATCGTTTCTACCGTAGTTAGTACGTGAGACAGGCAGGTAGAGAAAAGCATGAGATCGAAGAGTTCTACGGCGGATGTTTATGTTCATAGTTGTAGAATGTCGGGGAAGTCAATATATGATGTAAGGATATCGGAGATAAAGGTAGCCTTGGCAACCTCACGCCGTAGTACCAAAGTATCAAGACTAATAAGGTTACACCGATCTTCATAACTTGGAAGATTTAGAGGATCATTACAAGGAAGAAGTCGTAGGGCGAAACGCACAAATTTACGTTGAATGCTATTTTGATAGTACGGTGCCCATACATTTGAAGCATATTCTAGTACAGATCGCACTAAAGAACAGTACAAAGTTTTTAAACATGGAATGCTCGTAAACTGTTTAGTGACTCTGAATAAGAATCCAAGATTTTTAGAAGCTTTAGAACAGATAAAAGCTATGTGATCCTTAAATGTCAATTTTGAATCTAATAAAGTCTTTACAACGTTTTCCCGCGTAAGAACAATGTCCGAGATTTTATAATCAAATGATACGACTGATCGTTTGCGTGTAAAGGAGATACAAGAGCACTTTGAAGCATTTAACACCATTCTGTTGATATTGCACCAATCAGCAAAGATCTCCAACTGCGATTGTAAAAATTGGGTGTCCGAGATATTCTTAATTATGAAGAAGAGTTTGAAATCATCGGAATACGATAATTTCATGCATTTAAGGGTAAGATGAATGTCATTAAGGTACAGCAGAAAAATGTAAGGACCTAGATGACTTCCTTGTGGCACACCAGATGTGACAGAAAAAGGTAGAGAAATAGTATTTCCGATTTTAACGGACATAGCCCTACCGGTAAGACATGATTCAAACCAGTTAAGGATATTGCCACTTAATCCAAGCCTCTGAAGTTTCGAGACGGCGATCTGAAGATTTATTTTGTCGAAGGCTGCTGATAAATCCGTATAGATTGCGTCGACCTGAAGATGGTTTTGCATTGAGCGAGCAATGAACGATGTGTAGGAAGTCAGGTTAGTACAGGTTGACCGTTTGGATACGAAACCGTGCTGACTTTTATCAATGTAGCTAGAGAAATTGTAAGTAAGGAATTTCAGAACAATTAGCTCGAAAAACTTTGCAATGGCACAATTCAAATTATATGTAAAATTGGATTTGAAAGCAGAGTCATTTCTTTGAATTAAAAAACAAAAAAAAAATTGGAACTACGTTAAACTTGAAATTGGGTTTAAAATTGGACATGCAATTAATCTTATTATTGGACATTTAATTAGACTTGAATTTGGATTAATTTGATCTTGAAATTTTACTTCAAACCGAACATGGACACACAATTAGACGCGAAGATTTATTTGAAAGTGAAATCAACATTTGTTGTCTCATTCTTAAAGACGTTTTACCTCTCGTCTGTTCCAGTTTTTATAATCTATTTTCCATTTATATTCTGTTCTTTTCTGTACCGTTTTCGTGGTTTTCCGCTTAATTTTCCTTTCTTCTTTCCTTCCGTTTTTTTTCTTTTTTCTCGTATTCCTTTTTTATGTCCCGTCTTTCCTTCTTCTTTGTTTTGTCCTTCTCCGCTTCCTGTCTAATTCATTCTTTTCACTTTTCTCCGTTTCCAGTTTTCGTCTTCGTTTCTTCCATTTTTCCTCTTCTTGATACCCCGTTTAACCGTCTTTTCTGTAACGTTTACTCCATTTTTTGCTCCCTTTTTCGTTTTCCTCTTTGATTTCCTGTTTTCATCTTTTTCTCTTTGTTTTACCCTCTCTTTTGTAGGTTTTTCTTGTTTTCATCTTCTTCATTTACTGTATCGTCTCCTTCGTATTCCGTATGACCTCGTTTTCCGTTTTCATCGTTTCTTGTATCGATGTTTTTTCTTTTTCTATTCTTCTTTTCCTTTTTGTTTCTCTTGTTTTCTGTACCGCGTTCTTTTTCTTGTCTCGTTTAGTCTTTTTCCTCTTCTTGTTTTCTCGTGTCTGTCTCGTCTCTTGTCATTATTTGCTTTTTAACTACTTGTTGATACAATTTTTCGTTCTTCCTTTTTTGTCACATTCTGTTTTTCTTTTCCTTTTTATTCGGTTTGTCTTCCGTTTCCTTTTTTTCTTCATTTTTTGTCCAGTTTTTTCTAGTTTTTTGTTTTCGTTTCTCAATTTTCCTGCTCCCGTATTTTCTCTTTTTTTTCATTATTTTCTATCTCGTTAGTTCTCCTTTTTGTTTCGTGTTTCCTGCTTCTCTATCCAGTTTATCCTCTTTTTCTTTATTTTCTATCCGATTCGACGTCTTAACGTTGACGTGATTGATCATTCAACCGTATAATGCAGTTGCAAACATATATTTATGCAAATTGCGTGGACAGCGGGGACAGTGGGGCGCTCGGTTGCGGTTGGGTTTTGTGGTTTGGCGACGAATTCCCGTTATAAACACTGCACACTAGCTGTTTGGTCTCGAGGGTTTGGGAGGTGGGTGCGACTGTATGGTTTAAAGCTTCTGTCGACTACCGCTAACGCCCACGTTGTGCTGCGCTCAATTTACTTTGTAGACCTAGCTTAGAACAGTGTTAAACCACCAGGGGGATGGAAGATGCGATTTGTGATAAGTGATCAGTTGGTAACTACTGATGGTCCGAGATTTATTGGTTCATTTGTACACCCTATTCATTTTTTACACGGGGGATGCGTCCCGTGTAAAAAAACCGTGCAAAAATAAACCGTGTTATTTCGAGAAACCGTGTAAAAAAAATCCGTGTTATTTCGAGAAACCGTGCAAAAAAAGTCGTGCAAAAAAAATTCCGCGTAGAAGAATCCGTGTAAAAAAAGAATTGGGTGTATTGGAAAATTGACGGCGGGTGCACGGTTGAGGACAACCGGTCTCCACTTCTTTACATCTCAAATAGTAGAAAATGTCCAGGGTAAAGCATTTACAATTTCAGCAGCTTTAACAAATCTTGGCAAACGTTGTTATTTTACATGAAATGCCAGCGAAATCGTGAGTTGCCGGGTAAGTTCGGCATTTTCAATTGCCGAGCTCCAGCATCGGTTTTATGTATGTATACAATAAGGTTACATTTGATTTTCGCTTCTGATCTACTATGCAATAATTAAAAAGTAAGTTTACGACTTGGATGCTTTCCAATGTCGTGCCACTAGACTGTGTTCTTTCTTGTATGCTCTATTAGTCCTAGGGTAAGGCTTTAATCATCAAGGCACGGAAATTGATTCATAGCAGTCAGTCCTTATATGTCTGTCTTATGTGTGTTTGGGACACTTTTTTTCTGACAACGGGAGAGACAAAGGGTCCAAATTAGAGAAATTAATAAGTGGTGGTATGGATGGATGTTTATTAAGTGAATGGTGAGATGAGTAGGTACCAGCGCTACTAAAAAGTTATGATTAGGGCTTTAACCGATCCTTTTTTCTACCACAACCATACCACCGCGGTGGTTTAGTGGTGAAATACGAACGCTATGCATAACACAACCAGCAGTTCGCTCAGTCATACATCCGATTGTACAGCAGAATGAATGCGTTCTGATCTTTTTCTACATTTTCGTTTCGATCAAGTTTCCTTTACCGTTTGGAGCAGTAAAAACAGTGAATTGAACGGCAGGTACCATACTAACGAAAAATGGACGAAGTCGCTCGGACGCCATTTTAGAGATAAACGAACATTTTGCTTGCGTCAGACTGACAAACTATTATTGTGGTGGGAAGCCGATTTGGACACAAGAAGAGAAACGAACAAATAGGTACGTCGTCTTATTTATGCTTCTTGTCAGTTTGCAGTTTACAATCTTCAATATGAATGCAAAGCGGAAGAACGACTGTTGGCTTCTCTTGAGAGGCCACATGTATTATAGACGGTAGCTTCGCAAGCGGATTTTACTAAAACACTCTCTCCTTCTTGCCTACATGTAACAAATTTACTCTCTCTCTCGCTCTCTTTCTCCAAATGGCCAAAGTTGCTCGCGAGTACTTGTCATAATTAATCCAGCAATACTCTTTGATGATAGTTTTATCATCAATGAGTGTCGTCGGTTTAATTGTGCAAGTTGTTGAATGTTTGGGCTATTCTCTCATTTCAGTTGAGAGAGAGAGAGAGCGAGAGAGAGAGAGAAAAAGAAAGAGTAAATTTGTTGCATGTGGAGAAGTAGCGATTGCGAGTAAAAGCGACAAGTCCACGTACAACAAATTTACTCTCTCTTCCTCTATCTCTCTCTCTCTCTCTCTCTCTCTCTCTCTCTCTCTCTCTCTCTCTCTCTCTCTCTCTCTACTGAAATGAGAGAAAAGCCAAAACATTCAACACAAGAGAGAGTGTTTTAGTAAAATCGTCATAACTTCTACAATTTTCAGCCGATTGTTATCATTAACTTCCTGATTTCTTTGTTTTTAATCGGCTTTTAAGACCCATCTTTGATAAAGTTGAATTCTAAAAATGCGTTCTCTTTTGTTTTGTTGTTAACAAATTCGCAAATAACAACAGTACTATTAAGCTTATTATTATTAACTAATCGATAGGAAATTTTCTCACTTGCACTTTGCACAGCAGCCGGAGAAATTTGCATTTATGTACATGTACTTTCTTCCTTTAAGCAAAATTTCAAATTTTGTGTGTATCTCAAAATCAAATCTCGTTTCATTTTTTTCTGACCTCATTTTTAGATATAGCGGCCAATTTTACATGAGAAATCAGCTTCAGCTTACTGAGTTCACGATTTTTGTTACCTATATTTTGTTAAGTAATGTGATGCTCACGTAGAACATTTCGTGAAACTTTTGCGCGCTACGGCACAAAATTTAAAAATATGCCCATCTCTTTCATTCAATGCAGCAACTGTATCACGATTTCACAAATTACATACACAGGTCGCTGCTGGAATGATGAAAATAGACTGAAATTTCAACCGCTGTCGTTCATTTTGTTCGCCGTTTAGCCGAGAACGGAAACCAAACATCAGTCCGATCATTCCCGGGCTGGCAGCCTCCACACGTAATCCCCCTAAAAGCTCACTAAACAAAAACGATCCGGCAATATTGCTAACCATATGAAATCCAAAATAACCGGAACAACCAACAGATAGACCGTTGGGAACGATTCCCAGGCCATGGAATGGCAACCAAACCAAGTAATCGTATTCGGAATGATCCCCCATATTTACGTCGCTCGCATCTGGCATGCAGCAAGCAGGATAATGCTAACTATTATTCGATTTCACATTCAACCCGTTTGTGGAAAAAAATATCGTCTCCCAAATGGCACAGAATTAAGTGGAGAATGAACACACGGTACGGCTCCATCGGTACGGGGAGGGTAAGCGCATCATCAGTCGGACTCGGAATCAGTCCAGATGTGAATCTGCCATTAGGGTGTCAATGAATGCCAAAGTGCGAAGCTTTTCTCCGGGCGTTCTTTAGTCGTCTTTCTCTCTTCTGGCCTGGCCTCGCCTGGTCGCCGGTCGGGTTCGTTTTTGGTCCCGCAAAGTGTCCTCAAACACGTATCAGGAAATCGTTTCATGTAGCAAACAGTCAGTGCCCAGGAACGGGGACAGGGAATATGGGAGAACTGTGAACAACATTTGCTGCTGCAAAATGGATACTTACTTTCTGTCTACATCTACATGTATGTTTTTGTATAAATGTATAGATAGTGCAGTATGTGAATTGTCAGTTGAGTTTCCTACTGCTGATATTGTTTCGGAAGTGCTTATAGGGTTATTCGACCAAATGTAATGAAATCTCTTTTTTATGCTGCTACTAAATTGATGTGTTTGAAATGGGATTGGTCAAGATTAGGATCAAATGGAATTCTAAATACGAGTGGATTAGCCATTGGCAATGTTTTCAACTGTTGAGAAAGGAAGGAAGAAGGATTTGATTAATCGTGTTGGCAATCGCTCAATCAAAATTCAAATATTCTTTGTTCCATTTGCATTTTACATCTTTCCAATCTTCTACTTGAACTTTATTTTTTTGTCTGAGTCGTACTATCCTATTTCGTAGAATCACATACCCATTCAGCAGTTAAATCCTGAGCAGAAGTAGCCTTCATCCCATCGCAGATGGATTTAGTGCACCAGTAGAAAAATGGGAATATATCTGTAATGGAATTCGATTTTTAATCGAACAACGCTTCGTTACGTTTTCTCATTGCTGGAATTCCAAATCTTTGAGCACTGAACGGACGGTTTTCCGTCCATTTTGCTACGGCAACCGTTCGGAATTGGGCAGCTAGTTCGACCGACGGAGCGTAATGCTTCAACAGATGGTAAGCTTGTTTGCGGATTAACAAACAATATTTTCCTTCAATTCGCTTTCCCTCAACGATTGAGAGAAAGCGAAGGATTTCCGCTGGTATCATTGTCCTGCAAAGTTGACTTCGTGCGCAAAATGCGGAATGAAGTTAGCATGGGAAAACATGCTGTCGATGTTCCGTACATTAGACAGGGAACTCTTTGTAGCCTGGACGTTGGTTGGTTTGGGGGAAAAGGGTTTCACAATATGCAGAGCAAGTTTTGCTGGCAGGATAATTCTTTTAATTCATTTTGTCTTTGTTTAGCTCTTATAATTCTATTTTATTTTCCATTTTAATCTTCAATTTTTCCTATTCTATTTACCATTTTTGAAATTCCATATCCGATTTACCCTTTTGTCATACACAGCTGACTTCTTCCAGCTGCAAAGAACAAATAGTGTTGTAAAATATGAGTTCAGAAAACGATTTACTATCACTATCGTTCTGCCAACCAGTAGCTAGGTAGTGGCTGTATCTCGCCTGGCGTATCATCTCTGCAGCCCTAAATCTTCCCGCCGGCTTACGGGGCATATCGCTGTAAAAGCGCGCGTCCTGCTGCCAAACACAATACGGATAGCCAGCGGTGGCGGTGCCGTCTGTCAATAGTATGATAGCAGAGTAAATAGGATTAAGTTTTGATTCGAAATAATGGCTGATGCTGACGATGACGATTTGCCATCCTGTCATCCTGCCCAACCCTGGCGCTGCTGCTGCCCCTCATCGTCGTGTCCGTCGGGTGAAAGGGGCCTCCCTTGGATGGATAATGCATTTCGTGAACGGAATTGATTATCTCTCGGTGAAAATGTGACGTTGTACGACCGACCGGTTTCAACATTCCGGTGCTGCCGCCACAGGCGATATGTTTTTCCCCGTTTGATGCGGTAAGCTTTCATTTCACAATGCATAGCATTACTTATGTTCTGAAAGACTAAAAAGATCCAATTATAGAAGAGTTGGTCAGCTAGAAATTTAAAAAAAAGTGGGCCACTTGGAAACTAAAAAAATCGATGAAGTCAGTAATCTTTCTGCTTTTTTTCGCATATTCATAAATTTAAAAGAGTCAACCACAATACATACAAGTTTTGACTGCTTGCACTTAGACATGAACTGTATATTTCGAAAATTATTTCAAGGTAAAATTCTAAAGTATTGCAAGTAACCATGGTTGACGGTAATTTGTGTGTAATTAACTATTCTATTGACGTTTGGCTACCAGCGTGCCCAGACCTTGGGAGAAGATGGTGCAAACGACTGGATTGTGTCCAGCAGTCAGGTCTTTGAACGTGGTCGGAATCCATCAGACGATAGCGATGATTGTCGATACGACGACGCATCGAACTGTTCACACCGTTTGTTGTGACGGTAGCACAACGCATCACTGCCGAGATGGTGTATTGCGCGAGGCATGTTCTGATGCTGGGATAAGCGATATGTCGTGTCACGGGGATCCAGTCCTCACATTCGAAGTTCGGAGTAGTGTCGAACTTCGTGAACTCCGAGTAGTGAACTTCGAACTGGAATGGACGTAGTTAAAAAGCCATAATCGAGTGCAGAAGGGCAAATCGTCTCCTCGTTGTGAGATTCGGAATAGAAGAAAGCTTGTGCGGGCGTTGTCAAGGAACCTTGGGAAAACCCCAGGCCAGCTGAGAAATAAGCTGAGTGCAAAGCATTAAGCATTAAAGTATTAAAAAACTCAGCCAAAGATAATTTGTCTATTCATGGCTCATCCAAAAATACCGTAACAAAATCAGATTACTATTAAAGCACAACGGGCGTCTTTATCTATACCTATAAAGAAGGATTTCTGTCTGTCTGTCTGTCTGTCCGTATGTTCCTTATAGAATCGAAAACTACTGAACCAATCGGCATGAAAATATGCATGTAGAGGTTTTTTGGGGCCAGGAAAGGTTTTAGTGATGGTTAGAAACCCCTCCCCCCACTAAGAGGAGGGGCTACCATACAAATGAAACACAAATTTCTGCATAACTCGACAACTAATCAAGCAAATAGAACAAAATTTGGCATGTGGGTGTTTCCGCTGACAAGAATTTATTCTATGGTAAATTAAGACCCCTCCCCTCTTTATAAGGGGAATTATAACTCCTCTCCTCTTTAAAAGGGGGGGCTTCCATACAAATTTCCTCATAACTCGAGAACTAATCAAGCAAATGGAACCAAATTTGGCATGTGAAGGTTTTCGAGGGCAAGAATATTTTCTATAGTAAATTAGGACCCCTCCCCACTTTAAGAGGGGGGGCTCCTGTACCAAAGAAACACAATTTTCCTCATAACTCGAGAACTAATCAAGCAAATGGAACCAAATTTGACACGTGGGTGTTTTTGGAGACAAAATTTTTTTCTATGATGAACTGGGACCCCTCCTCACTTTAGGAGGGGGGGGCTCCTATACAAATGAAATACAAATTTCCTCATAACTCGAGAGCTAATCAAGCAAATGAAACCAAATTTGGCATGTGAAAGTTTTAGAGGGCAAGAATATTTTCTATGGTGAATTAGGACCCCTCCCAACTTTAAGAGGGGGGGCTCCTATACAAACGAAATACAAATTTCCTCATAACTCGAGAACTAATCAAGCAAATGGAACCAAATTTGGCACGTGGGTGTTTTTGGAGACAAAAATTTTTTCTATGATGAATTGGGACCCCTACCCACTTTAGGTGGGGGGCTCTTATACAAATGAAATTCAAATTTCCTCATAACTCGAGAACTAATCAAGCAAATAGAACCAAATTTGGCATGTGGAGGTTTCTGGAGGCAAAAATATTTTCTATGGATTTCCCCACTTTAAGAGCGGGGGGGCTCCTATACAAATGAAATGCAAATTTCCTCTTATCTCGAGAACTAATCAAGCAAATAGAACCAAATTTGGCATGTGGGAGATTTTGGAGTCTTGAATTCATTTTACGATAGTTAGAGACCTCTCACCCCTGTGGTAGGGGGATATGGACTCTCATACAAATAAAACAGAAACTTTTGCGAAACTCAAAAACTAATCGAACTCGAGAAATTCGAGACTCTTCCATAAAACATTAGTCAATACAAGACCACAAAAACTATCTATAGTAACACTAGATCATTCAGGACGAGACGGTCGCGAGTGTTGCCCGTGACCCGCCGTCGAAGCGCCGCCCACTGGGGGGCTTGCAAAACTCGAGATTGTGACAAAGATCATCCGAGATTCATGATTTATGTACAACACAGGTTAATTTGTGGCAATACGAAGTTTGTCGGGTCAGCTAGTAATCAATATAAAACAAAGATCGTGAGCAATTACGCTGTAAAGCATTATTGTAATGAAATGTAGTTGAATATGTCGTTGTATCCAATTCTTGCGAGAGGATTAACCATTGTTTAATAGCTCGAAAATACGATTATGATCTGTTTGTAGAGCTGTTCGGTAGAGCTTCTCATAAGAGATAGTTACGTTATAATAACCACAACACTTTATTGTATCAATTCCACTTGCAGATTTGCTTAATTATATCAAATTTGACTTTCCAAATTCAATTAACATCGTTTAGACGTAACTAAAATGCGACGAAACTGTTTGTCCCCTCACAAGCTGTGCATATGGGCTTCTTTTTTGGGGCC
Organism: Sabethes cyaneus; assembly: GCF_943734655.1. Classification (NCBI taxonomy): domain Eukaryota; kingdom Metazoa; phylum Arthropoda; class Insecta; order Diptera; family Culicidae; genus Sabethes; species Sabethes cyaneus. The sequence goes on from NC_071355.1 coordinate 48,243,600, forward strand.
CCTTGGTTTAGTCCTTTTCGGTATTATTTTAAAGCTTTACTGGTATAAATATTATGTAATTGTAATAATGAAAATGTTCGAAAGTTCATCTAAAAAATGTATTAAGACAGGAAGTTTTGTGCTGAAACACTTTATTTTTAATAGGTCCCACTTGCCCCGGGTGTTTTGAAGTGCCAACCTTATTTCAACCCATTTTGACGTAGGACTACGCCTTACGGCAAGTTTTGAGATAGGGTGTCATTCCAAAAAATCGAAAAATGCGAGCGTCACGAAAAATGAAAGGTTTTGAGCGCTAATAGCTCAGCGGTTTTCCGATCGATTTTCAATATTCTTACACCAATCGATCGGAAAATCTTCTAAGAATTGACCCAAATGAAGAAAAGTTTGGATTCTTGATGTTGAACTATTGAAAAATTGAAAATAATGAACCTATGTTTTACCAGAATTCTCGCTTCGTGATTGGTTGGAAGATTCATTGCAATGATCTAAACCTATACAAATTTGATATCTGTGCTTGGGAAGTAAGCCAAAACAAGTGACAAAGCTTCCTCATTTCAACAAGATTTCTTAACACCGCGGTTAAACCTAGACCATTTTGATGTCCTTGCTTGGGAAGTACGCCAGAAAGAGTGACAAAGCCCCCTCGTGCCAACAGATTTCTTACGAACGCGATTAAACCTAGTCCAATTAGATGTCTGTGTTAGGGAAGTGTGCCAGAAAAAATGACACAAGTTCGTTGTCCCAACAGATCTCAAATTCTTTACTGCGAGACGACTAAATCTCGGCGAATTTGATATGTGTGTTGGAAAAATGTGCTACAGCTGTAGTGTTCGGTTATAATAGGACTCTGTATGAATACGCATGCTTACCATTTCATTAGAAGTGTAGTGAAAAGATGTGCTGTTGATAAAATAGGATTGAATTGGTAAAATCTCTTCAACGATGGGTAATAAAAACAATCTTTAATTTCAGTAAGGTAGCAGGAAAGCAATAGTTTGTGTTCTTGATTTTGTTAAATTGTTTTCAAATGCACAATCTTTTGAGAATTGAACGTATGCAATGTTACTACTTTGATAAATGTTACATACAACGCATGTAGCATGTATATATGTTGCATATAGCATGTATACATGAAGAATCGAATGATTACAAGCATGAATACATGCTACTATCACTACAAAGAGACTTACGTAGTCCTGCGTCACCTATATATGCGGTCGTGTCTTGTACACAACCCCTCTGATTTTTTAATTCCATTTGTCAAATTAAACAACTAGTTTTCGGGTGTAATTTGTTAATACACTCATTATGCTTACCTACTGTCAGAAAAACATATACTTTTCCGTAAAGCCTGTGGCCAAAATATCATTTATAGAAAGGTCCGTCAAACTTACAACATTGAAAATAACGCTCAAATTGAAAGTCCAATTTTGATGTTTGGAATGCCTGTTATAAATAATCTATAATTTTAATACTTGCGTTTGAGCTGTATCTTTCATTTCTAGAAAGGTTCGGTTGGAGAAAATGAGGTTGAAGAGAGTTATAAGCTCCGTTCCCACTTACCCCGTATTCCCACTTGCCCCGGGGTACCTTATACGAGTTGAGTTAACGCTTCTAGCATGAAATAGAAATGGAAATTCAAACAGCGGAATTTCCGAAAATCGGCCAAAAAAATTACACAGGTCTGCATCAAAAAAACTGCATAGGATTTTTCAACTGATTCTTATAGATTTTTGTCCACTGAATTCAGAAAAAATAATAAAAATTGTCCATCACGTCACGTTTTCATGTAATACTTGTTGAATAATCTTGAAATTTGGTTTTAGACATAAAACAGCAGAAATATTCCGGATGTAAATTACATTAAAAAATTGATTTTTACATCAGAATTGTATTTATTAATGTAAACCCTTCTATGTTTTGGAAGAAAACCATATACGATGGAGAAACTATGGAGAATATTATTTTAAAGCAAATTTGGTGCGCTCAAATACACCCACTTGCGCTCAGTCGACTGTACTGCCTTATAGAAGCAAATTTGATAAAAGTCATGTATGAAACATTTGTAGAACTGAATGCAATCTACAATCTTTCTGAATTGAGTACTCCATTACTTTTGTATTTATGTGGTAATACTATTGCAACTTTATCCTTAGCTCAAATAAACGTTCTATTTATAAAACAAGGCTTAAAGGCCGTCTTTATTATAAATGGAAAAATCAGAGGGGTTGTGCACAAGACACGACCGCATATATAGGTGACGCAGGACTACGTAAGCCTCTTGGTAGTGATAGCAGCATGTATCCATGCTTGTTATCATTCGTTTCTTCATGTATACATGCTGTATGCAACATCCCAAGTAACCAGTAAGGATACACAAGGACCATACACTAGTCCTTGGACAACATTGTATAAGCATACAGAACTATGATTCAAAGCATATTTTTCTTTATATACTTCTATAGAACTCACATAATGCTAATATTTTTTTGAAACGATGGTTCTACAATTGATGAAGGGACGGTAGGGAAAGAAATGAAAATTTTTTGGTGGAACCTTCCAGTATTGGACAAAAGGTAGGAGTCAAAATGACTACTTGTCAAGCATAGCTACCAATACCCCCCCCCCCCCCTTCCTTTCCGCTCTTTCCCTCCTTCACCAAAAAATTTTCATTTCTTTCCCTACCGTCCCTTCATCAATTGTAGAACCATCGTTTCAAAAAAATATTAATATATATGTATGACCGCATTTCAAGGTCAAGACTAAAAACTTGAGATTAGTCTATCACATAATGCTAAAAAGGCGAAATAGCGGGTTGTTAAAATGCTACGCCACAAGCATCCAATAAGCATTATCAGTGTTTATTTGAGGCTTAAACGAAACGTCATTTTGTCTACATTATCGACGTATCGAAAAAGTATCGATGGCATATCGTTTGCTTGTTATGGTAAATAAAAATAGATTCGGTCGGGATTTGAAAAAATAAAAAAGCAAGCGATTTTTTTGTGCAGCATCTCAAGGGGAGCAGGAGTATTACAGAACCATTTTTGGAAATGCTGAATAATCTTACCACCTAGACAGGGGCTCGAACCGGGAGTTAGTCATGCAACCTCATTCGTTTTCTTTGCACCTTTGCTATCTAAACCATAGCGGATGTGATTGAGTGAGGTGAAATTAGTCGTATTTAAATCTTGGTGATATTCCCTCTCATATCATAGCTACTTGTCCTGCATTACCAATAGGATAGAAAAAGACGGCAACCGTCAGATGGAAGAGGGCACAAATAGTGGCCGCAGAACAGCAAAATAAGAAGTCAAGTATAAGCCGTTCATCAACACTTACGGCTCGTTTTAATGCAATTGACTAAATGCATTATATTGTTACGTTATATGCGCATATATTGCTTTCTTTAATGCTGATTTACGTTAATGCTTCTGTGCATCAACAATGTTAATATACGTTTTATAAGCAATAAGATTGCTAATATACAAAAGTTTGGCACTTGGGATGCAGAATTATTTCCAATATACGGTTTTAGATTAATGCTTATGGTTACTTGGGATATATACATGCTACATACGTTGTATGTAACATTTATCAAAGTAGTAATAGTGCATACGTTCAATCCTCAAAAGATTTCAGTTATTTCAATGTGCATGTGAAAACAATTTAACAAAATCAAGAACACAAACTATTGCTTTCCTGCTACCTTACAGAAATTGAAGATTGTTTTTATTACCCATGGTTACCCACGTTGAAGGGATTTTACCAATTCAATCCTATTGAACTTCTACATTTCTAATGAAACGGCAAGCATGCGTATTCATACAGAGTCATATTATAACCGAACACTATAGCTGTAGCACGTTTTTCCAACACAGATGTCAAATTCGCCTAAGTTTAATCATCTCGCAGTAAAGAATTTGCGGTCTGTTGTGGCGACGAACTTGTGTCGTTTTGTCTGGCACACTTCTCTAACACAGACATCAAATTGGACTAGGTTTAATCGCGTTCGTAAAAAAATCTGTTGGCACGAGAGGGTTTTGTCACTCTTTCTGCGTACTTCCCAAGCAAGGACATCAAAATGGTCTAGGTCTAATCGCGGTGTTAAGAAATCTTGTTGAAATGAGGAAACTTTGTCACTTGTTTTGGCTTACTTCCCAAGCACAGATATCAAATTGGTATAGGTTTAGATCATCCTAAAAAATCTTCCAACCAATCACGAAGCGAGAATTCTGGTAAAACATAGGTTCATCATTTTCAATTTTTCAATAGTTCAACATCAAGAATTCATACTTTTCTTCACTTGGACCAATTCTTAGAAGATTTTCCAATCGACTGGTGTAAGAATATTGAAAATCGATCGGAAAACCGCTGAGCTATTGGCGCTCAAAACCTTTCATTTTTCGTGACGCTCGCATTTTTTGATTTTTTGGAATGACACCCTATCTCAAAACTTGCCGTAAGACGTAGTCCTACGTCAAAAATAATGCACTACTCTATTCAACAAAATTGTAAATTATATTCAGCTCTACAAATGCTTCTTACATATCTTTTACAGATTTTGCTTCTGTGAGGCACAGCAGTTGAATTTGCGTAAGTGAGCGTACCTGAGTACATTAACCCAGTGTTGAAGGACAAAAAAAAAAGAGTAAAGATAAAAATTTCAGTCCAGTAGTATTTTTCCTGTATTCATTAAGTAAAATATCTCATGCATCTGAAATTTTTTTTATTTTTGCAGACCTGTGTTATCTTTCGTTTTTGTCTTTTTTCGTAGATCTTTGCATGGAAATTAATAACGTATATATTAAAAGCAAGAATAGAGTTGGTTTTCACGTTTGAACTTTGTTTTTTTTCGCCTCCCCCCCCCCCTCTTTAGTGGCCCAACACCGGAGGGACAAAAACTTTTTAAAATATTTGTAATGGCCTAACTAGTAATATGCAAAAAATTAGCTGCTACTAGTGGCGATGTTCGGAGATATTCAAGTTTTCCGAATGCATGTTTTCCGGCATTTTAGGCTACAAATTAGTAAATGCGCGCGTCAGTGCGAAGTTCATTCCTGCCGTACGTTGAATAGTCATGCTTGTGTATGTAAGACACAACATTATGATCGTTATGAGATACATTGGAGTCGATAAGGGGAATTTAGGACATTGTAAAGGCGACCACTTAACAGCTTTTTCCCAATTAGCTCTGTTTCAAGTCAAATTGGCAGTAGTTCGGTTGGATTTTCAGCTCGATTGAACAAGCCTCCATTTTGTTTTATTTAGAATCGAACATGTTGATATGTGTTTGCAGGATAAACTGATTGCTACTCGGTCAGTTACTCGTTATTTTTTGTGCCTTCTGCCAGGCTTTGGCTGAGGCCGATGTCGGCCTATCTCGCCACTCGTATCCTTTTGCTACCTATGACCAAACTAATGAAATAAAAAATTTCAAATATAACGGAGATCGTACTACGGACACTTAGTATTACAATTGATCGAGAGGCATACCATAAAATATGCAAAGATGTCGGTAATTTATCGTTTAAAAATCAAAACAAATGCTAACAGAGCAAAAGAAATATGAAATATTTTCATCTCAGCAATGAGAAATGACTTCTAAAATCGGTTAAAATTGTTAATCCATCAACAACACATAAATGCTCTAAAACAGATAGTAGGGTAAGCTAACCTATATAGTAAACCCTCCGTCTGTTATGGACCCTCGCATAAAATTTCGGTATTTATTAGCTTGTACTTCTTATTAGGATATATGACAGTAAACAGAACGTACTAAACATAACACACATTTGAGTTTATAAAATTTTAGCAGCATTTCCTTATTAATGCTTTGAAATCGACATTTTTAACAAGTGAGGGTCCAAAATACGGTTAACAATGCAAAAAATGTCGCCATTAGCGGACCCTCTCCTTGCAAAATACACTAGAATTCCTATAATGGATCCGGTCGTTATTTTATTGTAAACCACAAGGGTCCATAAATGGAAAATGGACATTCCAATCTGTTTTAAAAAATATGTAAAATATAGAGATTTTCAGCGTAAACTGATATATTTAGGCTTATTCGAAAGTTACTAACATTGTAAGTGCCATCGGTTGGGTGTTTAGCGTTACGAGTTCAAAATAATTTATAGAAAGGTCCACAAATGGTTGATTTACCCTATATCAGAATAATAATACTAAATTACTCTTGATATACAGATTGTGATAATTTGTATAGGAGGTCGTCCATCTACCATTTTTGACTACACACTGAAAAAAAATGTGTTTGAGCATTTAAAATATTTGTTATTTGATTCCCGCAAGTCCTACAATTTTGGTATGTTCAGTAACTTTACACAACTTTACAGGACAAACAACTTTTCTGAAGACACAACATTTCTAAAGTCATTATTTAAAAAGTTAGAATTCAACGCCGTCTATAGGAATAAAAATACAACTACTTAAAATTTACAAAACGATGCGAAGTTTTATAACAAACAATGTTGCTGTAGACAATAAAGCTCTACGAAGCATATGAAAGAAGTTATGAGGTTTTGTCCGAGCGCAGGGTCAATCTACCCGACTGTGCCTCGGTGCGATGCTGCGTGGTTCCCAGCTGCCTGCCTGAACTGAGACTTTAGGCAGACAGCTGAGCCACACAGCCTTGTTAGCAGGTAAGCCCAATATGCTGTGATGATATTGTGATGTTGAGCATAGATATGACAAGTGAAAGGTATATTAATAGGATTTCTAGAAAAAATACTGGGGTGAAGCTCACAATTATGCATTATTACTAAATATGTAAAATGCTCATTTTTATATCATATCGTCATAGGAGGAGTGTGTGGTATGAATGTAGAGTGACAGAATTGTAATAATAAAACCAAACTGGGTATTAAATTATTTAATATAACCTGCAGCAGTGGTTTAGTTAGTTAAGTATTCGGGTGCCAACTGAAAGAGCGTGGCTGCGAGCCCCGCCTGTTATTGCACAACCCGATGTATTTTTGGTCTGTACTATTTTCCCGTTCATCGAATTAAACATTCTTCGCATCAGACACTTCCTCCCTTTCCAATAAAAGTTAATTTCATGTCCGCGTATAGAGTCATATACAAGTAAATAAAAAAAAATATCAAAAGAAGGTTGAACACATTTTGCCCGTCAGCCTGCTAACATTTCTTACACTCAACTCACACTCTTTTAATTGCAGTGCGAGTTTCTACTGGTACTGGTGCTGCAGGGGCTACTGCTAGTGGCCTTAGTCAGCTGCGATGGACACTCGTCGAAGGATGGCGGACAATCGAAACAACACAGCATGGTCAAGGTCACCGCCGACAGCGCTTACGACGAAAAGTCCTCCACTCGGAACGCTGACACGGATCGAGGCCATCAGAACAAACGGGGCGCCCCGGTTATTCCGACCATTGTTGGTAAGTTGCTCTCCTGGACATGCACACCGAATGTGCTTGTGATGAGCATATTTGGTCGGTACGAAAATTGTATTTTGCGGCTAGACAATTGGACTAGATAATTCAATTTTGGTTTCATAATCTAGTTTAATTCGTGTGTTCGAAATTTGTTTATAATCTGATTCAAAATGAATTCGAATAAGCAGCAATTCGACTATTCGAAGTATAACGGTAAGGAAAGATTTGATCAAAACTAGTCGTAAATAATTGGAGAAGCAATCTGCTACAGACAAATTTAAACAGATACTTCACATAAATCTCGATTCTCGCTGATTCGCTGATTCATACTGACTGCAACGTGATTACAATTTTCGCTCAGTTCATGTGTTTCTCTTTCTGTCTCACTGACTCACTGACTCTGTTCATCCGCAGGGACTCCGCAGCATACCTACATTAATCAGGCAACAATCCCGGGAGCTGCCGGAATCATAACGACACCGGTTGGCAGTCCAGCGGCTAGTATCGCTGCTGTCAGTCCACTGGCTTATACAGCCACCTATGGACAGTCCCATCACGCTGCCACCGGTCAATTGCTGCAACCCAGTGCAGGCTCACTGCAACAGGTAAGTGCATCGAAATTGCAATAAACACAGTTGGGGATGATTCGCGGTGTGCTACTATATAGTATATGTGGTACATTTGTGCTCAACAAACATGTTTCATTTTGATGGGTAAAAGTTATAATTAAATACAAATATTTACAGGAATTTTTTTTCTATCAAACTCTGCATTTCTGGTGGTTACGTTGGTCAACCTAATTATGTTGAGCAAAATATTGATGTTATCAATTTCATTATTTTTCCTCCTCAATCAGTCTCCGAACTGGGAGAAACTCCTTTATAGAGCTTACAACTATTGCATAACTAGAAAACAAACTAAACACTAAGTTAATCGCTACAGTTTACGTAAACTACATACAACGTGGATGGATCAAACTAAACCACCCACTCGGTTTGTGTAGGTTCGCAGTCAGAATAACCACAAACTTACCACTCCATTACGAAGACCGGCGCAAGTTACCCGGAACGAGATGATATCTTGACACAAAGTATCACCATAAACGGATAATATCCGCTTTCACAGTTTCTGTGTTCATATACAACCCATTTAATGTGCGTCCATTCAAGCTCTATCGCCAGTGGACTCCGTCAGACTCGAGTAAGGAAGCAAAGCAGCGGAAAGTAGCCCGCTGTCTCGTCTCCGTCGTCGTTTTTATGCAGACCGTCATCGGCGATCCTGAACGGACCATACCTAAATGGGGCGCACAAGTTTGAATGGTTTTATTTTTGCCACTTTGTGAGACAATTAGATCATACGTCCACTACTGACTGGTTGCTGGTGGAGCGAGCAAACATTTACCTAGTCACAGTTTGTCCTAATCGATCCATGTAGGTTGGAAAGTGACTAAACTAAACATAGACGTTATCGGGTTTAACTCATAGGTTGTGAAAATAACTTTTTCGGGCGTTTGTGCCATCTTGTAATGCAGGCAAAAACTATGGAAGAATTTAACAGTGCATGTTTTCGTTTAAAGGGCTGTCCTTCCCAGTTGGATGCTGTTTATTAGTTTAAACTCATTTGTCACTTTTCGCTGTAGATGATCAAATATCAAAAATATTTTTTTAAAACTGTGCGTATTAAAATTGTATCTAAAGCGCAACTTCCCTTTTTCCACTTTTCACATTTCTAAGAGTAGGGTAAAGAACTAGTTTTAAGCAGTCTAAGCGGGTCACTGATTGTTTTAGCTTATTACAAGCGATGGGTTAACTAAGTGGGGGATATCAGCATACCGATCTTCTTGCTATGTTTAGTTCTTCAAGCTGTTACCATTGGAAGACACTATTGTTGAGCTAAACTTTTGATTTTTCGCTTTAAAAGTTGGAGCGACGGAACTAATTTTGAACAGACTGAACCTATTTTCACCCGCAAGGTGCTTTTTTAAGCAATCCTGAAATCTGAATTTTTTTACGTCCCCTTAAAAAATCCCTCGAACTTTTCCCCCTATTCAGTAAGTTCGCGTTCCTATCCGCGACCTACTAATCGGCATCTGATGCGTAATCGGCATAGCGTATCGGCATAGATGCGTAAAATGCCATCTGTCTAAATTGTTTATCGGGGCATACACTCACCGCACCGTTCGGCAAACGGTATTCGTCGTCTCTTTTATTCTCTGGTGTTCTTATGGGAAACTGCGAGTTTGACGTCTCACTCGCTGTTCATAAGGATGGTGGGAGAACAAAAGAAATAAACATATAGCAGTACAAACGATCCGACTCAGAACAGTGTTGTCAAAGCAAATAACATTGAAACACATCGTTGCTTTATTAAATCACTGAGAAAATCTCCGAAAATTATTGGAAAAGCTGTCTTTTGTGTTGTTTTTAATAAAGA